>NW_024544744.1:1330000-1975000 GCF_018167655.1 Microtus oregoni
GGTGGGTAGGCCCAGCTGGAACTCATGGCTGCTTGGTTGTAGGAACTTCTCTAGTGGGCTGGAATTTTGGGAAAGGAAAGTACAACATCTCATTGAAGGAATGTTTCTTCCACTCATCTCTTTAACATGGCTTAAGGTGAACCTACTTGTCTAAGGAGTGATCCCTTAGCCGTGGCATTGGCCTGCTGTAACTTGAATGTCTGTTCTCTATCAAGGGCCAGATATTCTGGACCACGAGTTTTTGCATAACAAACCTTTACTGTATCCTAACATAATATGAGGAGCACATCACATGGCAAAGGGAGCCAATGGGGCAGCTCCGTTGTCTCCGTGTTCTCTTTTTCCTCTTCCTCCTAATGAGATGGGAACTTGCCTTCATGTTTTTCTCTAAGCCTGATTACCAGTTACCTCAAAGATGCCATCAGATTTGTCTTAGGAAATTAAGTTTTCATTACATGTTCATTGAACTGATTTATCAGACAACAGCAAGGTTCTTACATGAAGCCCCCGCTATTCCAGTTCAACCACTGATCACTTTCCTTTCTAGTGGTGCCTAGTGAGTAGTTTGGTTAGTATTTAATGTTTAAAATTTTAGTTCCTTTTTCTTTAAAAACTTTTATTGAAAGAATATCTTATGACATTGGAAAGTATTTTAAACCATGAAGGATATTTAAGATGAACAGTACCCTTTCTCACTGATATGTCTTCTTGAGTTGCAATGCCCAGTTGATGGGATCTCCTATGTCTTATTTCCATTTTATGTACAATATAATGTGTTTGTGTGTGTGTGTGTGTGTGTGTGTATGTGTGTGTGAGATATTGTTGTTATTTTTAATGGCTGGATAATACCCTAGATAAGATGAGTCTATAACCTAAAATGTTTGAAATTGAGAACACAAACTTTTACCTTCAAAGAACTTTATTTACTCTATCTGGAGAAATGAAAGGGCCTGGGAGATGTGGACCAAACCAGTAGAGAAAGTATGATAGAATAACACTTTACTTTTCATTTGCTTGCTTTTTAAGTTACACCAAAGAAACGACAATGTTAGCATGTTTAATTGTCTTCTTTGTTTGATGATTATTTAAAAATTGGAGTCAATTAAATTGGGATAGGGTGTAGACTAACTGTGTGCATCTGGGGCACTTACTCTCAAATCATGTAGAACTGATTCTGTTCTTGCTTCTCACTCTAGGCTCAAATACATAGCAGAAATTTTCTTGATAGTATTTTCTTCTTGGATATAAAGGCAAACTTTGGGGAAAGTATGTTTTTTCCTCAAGGATTAGTATTATAGTAAAGAGTAGTCCCAGGAATGTGTGTCAAGGTGTGTGTGTGTGTGTGTGTGTGTGTGTGTAAAGGTGTGTGTTGGCAGTCAATGGTTCGCTCTTTGTGGTCTCTCACTCTCTGTAGCATTGGAATCCTATAATGGGGAGCCTTGTGTGCCTGCTCCTTTCACTCTGGGTAACTATACAAACCAGCCTCTGAGTTTGGGAAGTGCTGGCTTACTGGCCAGAGAGCTTTAGATTGCATTTTCCTTTCTCCCTTTTAACTACACAGGGAACCCTGATTGCTCTTCGAGCAGATGAGGGAGGGGGACTTGATCGGGGGAGGGGGAGGGAAATGGGAAGCGGTTGTGGGGACGAGGCAGAAATCCTTAATAAATAAATAAATTTAAAAAAAATTTAAAAAAAAAGAAAAAATAATAACTACACATTTTTGAAGTATACTCAGTACAGTAAAATTTGCTGTTTTTCAGGGTACATTTTTTTCCTTTGTTTTGGTAAATGTGTGTCAGCTTACACCTGCTCATTGGGTTACACTTTCACATTTGCTGAAAATGTCCCCCGATGATGCGTTCTGCCCATCTAACTGGTAGTTCTCAGCCCAGAGAAGATCACAGGATACAGTGACATTGGCTCTAACCTCATCAATTCAGCTTTTCAGAACCACACATCTTGTCCTTAATGTGATTGTGCCCTGTCCTGTGAATTGTGTAGGAGGGAATGGCCCAGCAGAGAAAACGTTTCCCAGGTGGATGCTCCCCTCGCCTGGATAGCTCCACTTTAGTTATTTCCATAAGGTGGGCCAGGACCTCTCCCTGACTCCAGAGCACAGCCACTCCTCATCATTCCAAACAGCCAATTATCACTTGATAGAACCAGCCATGGCCACATGTAGATAAGGAAAGCCAGCTGAAGAACACAAGAACGTAGAGAAGAGAGAAAATCAGGATAGGGAAAGAGTGGTAAGCGTCCTTATTTGATACTTGCTTCTAAATTATAGGTATTGTCTCAAATTAGCTCACAAAACACTATCTGAGTGTAAGGCATGCCCAGAGTCCATAGATTTGGGTAGAAATTAAGAAATGTAATTTTTAAAAATCAACTGACCAGGCTGACAAGCCCCGTTTTAGGTCTTAGCCCTCTTCTGCAAGTGAAGAAGAAATCAAGAGGATCGCATCCTGACATGACATTTCCTCAGCCCACCCCCTCCTTCTTACCACACCCCTGCCGCACGGGAAGGCTTATGAGAACCTGCAGGTGAAATGACTTCAACACCGCAGGCTGCTACCATCAGTGCCCGGGCAGGATGGTCAGAGGATGCAGAGTGACAGAATTCCAGTTTCCTTGTTTACACCTCCCCCGGCTGCTGTCTTCTCATCCCCTACAAGAATATCTTCCATGTCTAGTAGGATGGGGTAGAAAAAAGAAAATTGCATTTATTTTAAGCTTGACGTTTAGCCAGATGGGAACTAGCTTAGGTTTCGCTGGAATAGATTTGATTTTCTCCCTCTGTCACCATTCTGTGGTAAATTCCCTCTGACAGCTGATAAAATTCACATTTTTTTAGTGAATCGAGGATTTTGATATAAATATGCAGAGTGAGTGCACGGATTGACTCGTGTTCTCAAAGTTAAAAGGGGGAAATTGGAGTGACTTCACATAAGAAAAATTTCAAGTTATGCGAATAAGAGGGAGCAAAATAGACGACAACACAGAATTAGATTCCAGAATTCTTCCAGTCTGTGAGTTCGGCAGTCTGAGGGACGTTCTCCTCACGCTGATGACTAAGTCCGAGACCCATCTTCTCATTAACTTTTAGGATGCAATTGGAGATGGGCTCCATTTCGATTGATTCCCCCAAACATGCAGCTAAAATTGAAATGAGTTTAAAATCGGCGTGTTATGAGACGGAAGGCTCCAGAGTTTAGTCCTAAGAGTGACTTACTCTTGGCGCAGACTGAGGATTCCTCTGCAGCGGGATTCTTCAGCTCATATTTGTGGCTGCAGTATGGCTCTTGCCCTTGGTTCTGCTGAGTGTGGAATTTTAGGATGGCTGGAGGTGAAGGAACTGGGAAGTGATGGTGTGGCTTCTGGTTTTGCCCTCTGCCTGGAGGTGGGATTCCCAGCTCTCCTGATTTGGATGGACAAAAAGGTCCCTTTTCTTCACAACAAATCAGTCTTAAGAGTGGACCTGTTGGATGCAGGTGAAGCACTGTATGTCTTCCTGCTGATCTCTGGGAGACATGGGGTGGGACGAAGGTCACTGGCTCAACCTTGTCAAGGGTGACACACTCTTGCAGCATTACATGGTGCCCGGAGCAATGGCTCATGATGAGCTTTCTATGAAGGAAAGAGTTTTGCTATCTCAGGCCACCTGGAAGTCACTGTATGGCTGCTGGAGAATACAATCCTGAATCATAGGACAGAATAGTCATTTAGAGACAAATGATTCACCAATCATTATAAATGAAGTTACTAATATGTTTATATTCCAGGGGTAGGATTGTTACTAAATTCAACCTGTATTCTTACATTAAGTTGTATCCATCATCTTGAAGTCATTACCTTGGTGATCATGTGATGATATCCCAGGGGCAAGAAGGATGTCTTGAAGGGCCAAGTCTTCTACAGGAGATTTTTGTGGGTATTCCCTCAAGATATCAATGCTTAGTGGGAATTATCACCCTTCCTTTGTAAACCTACCTAAGCACTGTGAGTTTTGTTCCATCCAGTAGTGAGCCACTATAGCAACCCTCTCTATCTGTTCCCTTAGTTTGGAATGTTAATTCTATACTTAAATGCACCATAAAAGTTTTGACTTTCCAAAAGGTTGATTTTCTTATATATGTTTTACTCAGACATGAGTTCAAGTATGTCTTCCCTATTGACATGGGCCTCGTAATAATGCTAGAAGGTACATTAAGAAGAAGGTGTGCTCATGCTCTGGAAATTAATATTGACAGCAAGTATCATATACATTAGCCACATTCGTTTATGACGTCATCTCAGGGTAGTTACAAAGAATTCACTACTAGCACTATCCCAATTTCTAAGCTTGCAGTGTCTTCCTAGGGGAGGTTCAAGAACTGTGTCTTCAAGTGACCTTTCTTGTTGGCTAATATGATTTCTCAAGAAGAGAACAGAGCTGAGTGTCACTTGGGCTACTGGAATTATGTATAACTGCCTAACCCATCTTTTGGCATGCAGACTTAATTTAGAGCATACCCGTGGTAGGTGTCAGGTCTGTGACTTTCATGCGTGACAAACTGTAGGAGGGGACCTCATCAGCTCCACTCCTGTGCAGCTGACAGATGCCAAGGCATGGTGTGGCCTGTTATCATCTCATTCTGTCCATTCTCTTAGTCCAGTGTTTTCTCTCTAACATTCAAATGTGGATTTTCTGGGAATCTATAATAGCTGAATTTGGGATTCTCACAACGTCAAACAGAATTCGACCTGTTTTATGTATGACTGAGAGAAGCATGTGTGGAGTTCATATCCCAGCTTGTCCTTCTGCGATTTGTGAAGGAGTCTAGCCCAAGGGGAAGACACAAGAGTGCATTCATCAGCCATGTAACCTTCAGTTCCAGGGAACTCTTGAACCTTCCCAGTGCTGAAAACAGGGAACTTCAGTCTTTGACAGTGATAAGTGTTTTCAACCTGTTCCAGACAGTTTCTGTTTCTGGTTTGTTAATTTTGTGAATATATAGTTAATAGAGATAGCTAAGACAGAAGTAAAAATGGTTTAGTCTTTTAACAGTCTACAACCATTATTGAAATAATCTCTTCTGATATATTTTTTCAGGTAATGAAACAGATACTAAACAATTGCCTAATTGGGAACTTGGGCATGTGAAAGGGGATGAACATCATTCGATAGCCACTGATAATAGATTTACATTTCTGTCAGCTCTGGAGGGTTTCTGGTTAGACACCTTATTCACCACTGTGCTAGCAGCTGATGGGCCTTCTGGAGGAGGAAGACACGCCCCCTGGAGTGCCGGCAGGCTGGTGTCACTCTCTGCCTTCTCAGTTGATGTAGCACCTTAACACCATGTGAGGGTGTTTCCTTCCAGAGCATCCCACCTCCTCATCCACATTGAGCTGCTGCCTCAGAGATTGTCTTCGGGTTTAGATTGCTGCTACAAAGTGCCATGACCAAGAAACAAGCTGGGGAGGATAGGGTTTACTTTGGCTTACACTTCCGCATTGCTTTTCATCGCTGAAGAGAGTCAGGTCGGGAACTCAAACAGTGCAGGATCCCAGAGGCAGGAGCTGATATAGAGGTCACGGAGAGGAGCTGCTTACTGGCTTGCTTTCTATGGCTTATTCAGCCCATCTTATAGAACTTAGGACCACCAGCCCAGGGATGGCACCACCCACTATGGGCTGGGCCCTTACCCATTGATCACTGAATGAGAAAATGCCTTACAGCTGGATCCATTCGAGGCATAGGTTCCTTCCTCTGATGATTCTAGCTTGTATCAGGTTGACACACAAAACTAGCCAGTACAGAGATCCTGGTTTTTATGTGGTCTTTTAAAAATTGTTGCCAAGTTTACTTCCTAGATGCAGTTCATACAGTCAGGTTTTTGTCTCTGAAATTAACCAGATAATTTACTTCTAAGTGCTTTGTAATCACTCAAAACATTTGTAGGTTATTGCAGTGTGCCTGCTCTTCTCAGCACAACCTTCTTACAGCCCAGTGAGTTTCCAAGTATCAAAACAAATCATAAACATGATGTGCTCCAATTTATCTATCTTATAAATTAAAATTCTTCTGATCTAAAATTGAGATGAGCTTTTGAATTCATTTTTTTTCTCTGCATCAATGGCTCTTTGAAGCACTGAAGGCCACTGACCTGAACCACCATGATAGTGAACCTAGGAGGCCTGGGCATTGGGTGTGAGGGTCACTTTAGTGACTATAACCAAGGGTCTGAATTTGGTCCAGTCACTTTGTACTGAGGGAAATTGAGTTCTGCAGTACAGATACTGTTCTTAAATTGCCGGATACTGGGTTGAGAGGAACAGGGCATGCACTTTTGTGTTAATGGTCATGCCACAGTGACCTGCCGGCTGTTCTTAGTTCTTCTTTGTGTACCTGTGATCTGCATGGTTGACTGTCTTTAGGGATTATAGAATGTCTTCTTTCAAGATAGCCTGAATATTGCTCAAGACTGGCAATATTGCTATGCTTGTCTACATCCTCCCAATGCTTAGGAGGAGTGTTTTGACTTTTCTAATAGATAAATATTCAGAAGGGAGAACACAGAATAAATGCCCCTGACAGAGGAAACAAATTAACATCTCTTGCCTTCAATACACTGAGGTCAAGAGATCAGTTAATATTGTCTGCAACGAATTTAGAGTATGAAACACAGAGGTCCAGGATAGCAAGAGTAGTTCCAAAGAGAGATGGAGGTGGGAGACAGAATGGAACGAGACTCCATCCTGGATAACACAGACTGATAGAGGCATCTCTTTCCAAGATGGCATCACTTCTGCCCCAGATGACAGCCACGTGGGGCTACAAAAGAGAACCATCACTGTGAGGTTATCTGAGACAGAGGATTTGAATCCTGGGAGAGTGTTCCCTTTATTTTTACTTATGGTGGTATTTAAGTTTTAAGCTATTAATATTTTGGCAAACTTTCTGGCCAGATGCAAAATGTTTGACAGCTTAAAATTGGCTCTAGTGGGAGGGTTTATATCACTGAAACTGGTGAACACAGTCTACTTCTATCCTAGCCATCAAAAGCTAGTCAATAAGCATTGATCAGAATACTGATGTACACATCTAAAAGCAGGCAGACAGGATCTATGAGAGAGCCACAAGACTCAAGGTGTATAAGACAGAGATGAAGCCAATGGCCTAGTCCTGAGGGTGTGGAAGGAAATTGTACTGATGTGGATGTTGACTTCTGAGAGGAGGAAGGATTTAAGAGAAGGAAAGGAAACTGTCAAAGGAGAGGATCAAGGTCCGGAACAATGATGATTATCGAGCTAACAACTGTGGGTACCTGTTGTATGTGAAACATTGTTCTTTGTGCTTCCCCTGAATTATCTCCTATAGTACTGAGGCAAGTAGCTCATTATGGACTCATGAAAGAACAGTCAGAGGCACAGAGTAGTTTGCCCAAAGCCCCACAGCTGTCAAAATGCAGAGACAGTCTTTGAATCCCATGATCTGACATCCCAGCCCTCCTACCTGCCATCTGTGCTACATCCCAGAAAACTTGCAGATTCTGTAGCAGGAAGCTGCCCTCGGTTCCCTGCTGAAGAGTCTATTCCCTTTAGGAAGAATGCAGTAGCATCCCCTTAGACCGGGAGAGGGCAATTAGAGATGACAGCAGAAAGTGTATGAGATGATGTTGAGGTATTTAGGATATGGGAGTAGAGACACGGGAGGAAGTGTCCAGGTAGTGCTAAGAGCCTTGGTAATAGAGTTTTAAAGGAACAATGAGACTCTGGGAGACGGTGTGGGGGAGTGCTTTGACAGGTTCCTCGGCTGCTCTGTTCGGGTGAAGAGAAGCAGCCTGAGAGGCTCCTCTAGCTAGACTGTGACTAACCAAAGGGAGCTTGGAGAAATTTAAGAATCGAGGGAACTGGGAAGAAAAAGAATAGTAACAGGCCTCGGAATCTGCAAAATTGTGAAGGCAGGAGGAGTTAGTTGAATCGGAGCCTTTGATGAGGCTGAAGAACTCCAGTTTTTAGAAGATTTGAATAAGGAGATAAGAGAGGAGGCCATCTTTGAAAGCGCGAGCGTTGTAATCTGTCAATTTTGGAGACAGTGCATTTTCTCATACTCTGCATTCAGTGTGTGTCATCAGAGCAGTGAGTGGACACAGTAATCCCTGAAGATTCAGTCAAAGACCATACAAATAGATTGTAAAATGGTCCAGGATGATGACAGAAAGCGAGATGAAGGGGAAGTTTACGACTATGGATATTTTCTAGGGTATTTGCTATTAAACAACAAGTCATTTAACTTCTTCACATGATGCTGACTTTGCAGGCAACCTTTACAATTCATTTTGTATATAAATTTCTTATATTTGTCAAAGAGAGAAAGTATATAAATTTCATTTAATACCAAAGTTCAAGATCTTTAGGCAGATATTATTTTGAAGATTTCGACTCCTTCTTGGAGAACTTGAAAATGAGTCCTGGCATAGTCAATGAATATATCCTAATTGGATAGTATTCATTAAGTTCAGTCATCTGCCCAAGGCGGCTTACTGATTACAATACAGTCTACAGCCCTGCTTGAGTAGTACAATCAGACTTGGGCCAAGGTGAGCCTCATCAATTCGAATGGCAATTATGCAACTTTGACCTTCACATAGCTTCCACATCTCTCCATTTGTTTCTGTCCTGTTCTTTTACTGAAACCTCAAAAAGAAAAATGACATTTATAAGTCATAGTAAGTTATACCATGTGTATCATAACCCCTTTCCTTCTTGGCTGGGTGAAATAAATTCATGTCCCTTGCCTTGGTGTGCAGAGGAAATGCATCTGTTACTCTGATTTTGATCCCGCTGCAAGGTCTGGGCTCTCACTCACTGTACTCTTCCCTGGAGGTAGTGCCAGTCAGAGAAGATATTTTTCTTCCTGAAAAATAGCCAGCAGTGCATTGTGAATGCAAACATTGTTACCCTTGGATCTCCTCTCCAAGAGAGTTTGCTGCTCAGTTAATACAATGCTTAACTTGACTGTGGCTTCCCATGTTTAGTCCTGTTTCCTTATACTCTAAGTGCGATTAATTTTTGTAACTCAATTTACCAGGTCCAGGAGGCAAGCTACAATTGCTACAAAAACAATAACCGAGTTTCTTGGGTTTTGTACATTGAATACATCAGCAATGATGCCATAGTGACATAAATACTATTTCTTCCTTTTCTCACTTTCATTTTCTTTTCCCTTTTTGGATAGAATATTGTTGAGGAATGTAGATATAATTTCGTGGGCTGGTTTATCCGATTTGTGTATATTCTCCTAGGGAGTTATTTCATGGTAATTACATGTCCATAGAATGCATGTGTCTAAACCTTACTTCCCACTTTTGTTGCAAGATTTAATGGACTTTTCAAACATGAGGAAACTCATGCAGAAATTTAGAGAGACAATGATCATCTTTATACTATTTGTTGAACCTTCAGTTGGCTTCCTATGCTATGGTAAGTGAATCGCAGATTGAAAATGTTATGCTTATTCATTTCTTCCCTGAAACTGCAAGGCCCATAAGCTTGGGTGTCTATATACCCACGCAGGATGATTGGCAGAGAAGTACTTGCATTGCATTTCTAGGCTGTGTAATCTTTAGCCTACCATTTGCATATTAATAGATAATTGTAAAACATTATGTAAATTAAACATGCTGGTGAATATATTACCAAATCAAATGGCCTTTAGGGGTAATTACAGGATGGGGCTGTGTCAACTAGGACACTGCAGGTTGAATGCTGAACACTTCCCACAAGATGAAACATAACCCTGGCAGAGTGTTTATTTCTACAGTGACAGGTTTTTCTTTGATTGTGACTGTTTTGTTAGATTAAGCGCATTTGGGGTTAAGTCATAGAATTGCAGGAACTAAAATAATATTCTGAAAAAAAAAGGTAAAATATATTAATGTTTTTGGGTGGTGATTAATTCAAATATTTGACTCACTGAGACATTCCTACAATATTAATATCTTACTATGTCCACTTAAATATAATTTATATTTTCCTTTATTTGAAAATAACCCTACTCTCATTGTTTATCATTGCTGCAACAGACAATACAGCCTCCTTAAGTACACTGCCATAGTCCGTCTTTGCTACTATAGCATAATTCCTCAGACTAGGCGCTTTATAAGGAACAGAGAACAGAGATTTGTTAGGCTTATTGTTTTGAAGGTTTGAAAGTAGAAGAGCATGTCATTGGCATCTGGCCAACTCTTTTGTGCTTCCTATCCCATGATAGAAGGGAATAAAAAGAGAGAGGGGAGAGGAGAAGGGAGGGGAGGGGAGGGGAGGGGAGGGGAGAGAGCATGCTCATCCTTTTATGTGACCCACGCCTGCAGTAGCTAACCTCTCAGAGTAGCTTAGAGATGATGTCATCCTCCCTTCTCACCTTTCATTGTCCCCAGCTCCCATGCCAACACATATTGCAGTACGAATTAAGTTTCAACGTAATGAATTTTGGGAGAATGCATTAAGACTACAGCAGGCCCTACTGTTGAATACCTACTAACTGCATTCTTTTCCGACTGCTTACTGTAGTCTGTCAATACTGATACTGATTCATTATCTGGTTCTCCAGGAGTCCTCAGTATTTATGCTATATACAAGGTCAGAAAGGAAGAGTAGAGAGGAAATTGGTCATTTTCTTCGATTCTTCAGCCTAAAAAAAAATCTCTTTAGTACATTTCACCCCATAAAATAGCTATATGAACTGTGCCTTTACCCGTGCTGCAGAAGGAGGCTGCCGCATGCAAATATTGCCTGTTGCTAAACAGGAGATGGCAAGCCTTTGTCACTATTCCCATCTGTTCTTTTCTCGTCACTTCCTCTCCTGCTTGATCCCTGTCCAGTGCCCACCCTTCCCTTCCTTCCCTTCTTCGCTCCTTTCCTCCTCCCCTCCTCTGTTCATCTAAGTGCTTCTGGTTCACCAGCTACCTGGTGTTACTCAATGACAGCTGAATGGAGCAGATTTTATGCTAAATCAAACCTGGTGTTATGGCAAGTATCTCCCATTGCAAAACCACAGTGTAAATATTGATCAAATTTAGAAAAGGAAAAGAATACTCATTGGCAAAGACAGTTATGTACTTTGAAATCTGAATCTCAGGCTGCGGAGCCTTTTAGAATCTTTCTCTCGGCCCATTGTCCCATAGGGTTACAGTCCGGTGATGTGGGGTCAAGGTCCACCTGCTCAGAAAAAATAATTATGTCTTGGTTTAATTACATAATAAAGAAAATAAAGACAATGGCATACTTTAATAAACAGCAAAGCTCAAACTTGACCGAAAATTTTATGCTCAGATTCACTTGTTCTAGAATTCTGTAGACCTTCTAAGCAAAATGGAAAGAGAAATGCTCGTTAAGAGAGAATTCCATTGCTTTCTCAGCAGCAGACATACTCTTTGCTGCTTCTGTAACATCTGATGAGCTACTTAATTTAGAC
Source organism: Microtus oregoni (assembly GCF_018167655.1). NCBI lineage: Eukaryota > Metazoa > Chordata > Mammalia > Rodentia > Cricetidae > Microtus > Microtus oregoni. The sequence goes on from NW_024544744.1 coordinate 1,341,462, forward strand.
TCTCCGCTGGCCATATTAACATGGATAATAATTATTAACCCAGGGGTCTGTCATGAAGGTCAAAAGCAATCCGGTAGGAAAGCACCTAACCGAGGGTAGTGGCCACGGCAGGTGCTCTACACAAGTCTTTCTCTAAGGTCTGCTCCTTCCTGCCCTGGCACCACAGACATTTCAAACCCTGATGACTGTCATAACAAAATACCCAAAGGTCTGGACCTGCCCTTAGGCAAGTCATTTATTTATCATTCCTTCCCCTCTCTCCCTTCCTAGCTCAGATGTGTAATTTGAAGCCGGTGGGAACTAATGAGAAAATGAAAGACATTGTTACCATTATTGCTCTGGTGCCATGAGATCTCTGGTGGGGACGTTTGAGGGAGGAAAAAGATGCCTGCCTAGATTTAAGCTGTGCTGTCTAGGGCCTCCTGCACATGACTTCAAAGCTGCATTACTTTAAGTAGGAGTTAAAGGCTTAATCTCCTTGCCATTAGAAATAATTCCTAATGATTAACATAATAGCAAATCATTTCTGGGCTCTGTGAGATACTATTGATGGTGTTCCCCACTGAAAATACAGTGAAACACACAAAGGGCTTCTGCCACACAATGAAAGAGGAAAATACAACAGCTAATTAATAGACCATGAAATAGTTTCCACCGCTATACACTGCAAGTTTGACACACATACTATTAGTTTCCCACAAGAAGTTGTCTGCTTTTTCTGGTATTTTCTATTAAAAGGCAATTCACAGCCCATGTCTTACACACTTGCTTCACAGTCATTTAGCTCACAGTCTTGATGGGTGTTGTTGCAGACAGCCATGACTTCCTGGAACTCACCATCTGGGGTTTTCTCAAGAGACCCCATGGCCTCAGAGTAATATAGCAGTTTTGGTGCTTTTCATATTATCAACTGCTCCCTCTGGCTCCAAATTACGCATCTGAGCAAGTAATGGCTAAAGAGGAGGGGATGATGAATATATGGCTTGCCCAAGGACAGATGTCAGTGCTTGAGGTGTCTGTGGTAACCATCACAAGGATGGGAACAAGAAAACACATTCAGAGATGAACAGGCATTGAGCATCTACTGTGGGTAAGAACTGGATTGGAATTGCCCACCTTAGATTCATTGAGAGAATTTATCAATAGAGACAGTGAAGAAGAGCTTCCATATGAGGTCCAGTGGGTATGAAAAGGCTCTAACATCCAGGTCTACTTTGTGTATCACCTCCAAAGGCCTTAATGAAATCCTAACTCCAGTGGATGGCCTCTTAACAGTAATACTAGGACAGCTAGGGCATTGACCTTTCCCCAAGGCCCTTGATTATTTCATAGATCATAGATGTCCTCTATGAAAGTAAGGAAACAGGAATGTGTTAAAAGACGTCCTTGTGGGTGTGTATGAAATTAGACTGTTAACTGTGGCTTCCTCAAATAATTCTTACACCTTGGCATAACCCTTATGCTGGTCTACCCTAGGTATCTCTTAATTAAAATTCTCAGGGGTGGAGGGGCTGTATTTTGCTGATAGGAGGTGAGTCATTTTCGAACTTTTGGTGGTGTTTACCATCATGGAGTTCACAAAATTCTATTCTGCCAGTTATCAGTGGGTCAGAGAAGTGGTTGGCAGGGCTTCTTCTACCTCTCCCTTTCTTCCCTCCTGCCTGCCGCCTGAGTATAATCCCTCTTGCTGTAGGACAGCAGAGCTGTGCCCTGTGGACAGGAGAAGAGGGAGTTACTGGTCTTATATGAACTATAAAATCTACAATGAAAATGCAGTAAGCCAGCTAAAATCCTCCCACAAATTTTAAAGCCTTGCATCTCTGTCGCTTTGACTTGAGAGGGGCCTACCGGAGTAGACATTGATGTGGAAGCAGCCCCGCAGAGTGAGAGGAAGTGAGGAGTACTTGATCGTAGCACTAAGGCAGTTTGCAGAGCTCCACATGGAGATCCTGCTGGCCTGGCACATAATTCCCAGGTTGTCAGTGACATGTGACAGATGGATAATGTTTGTGTGTTCACTTGTGTTCATGCACGGGTGTATGCATGTGCATGCTCGAAGAACACTTTCTTTTTCATTTCTTTCTCAGCCCTCATGCGCTGTTTCAGGAACTGTGCTCGGCCATCTTCCTAGACTTACTCTTTCATTACTGTGGTCATAGCAGGCAAAGTTTTACTCGATGTTATTAGACACAATAAGAAGTTGGTAGCCCTGTCAGCAGTCAAATTTAAAAGAATTTTCAAATCTGAGAACTCCTCAGACAGAGGTCATTTCTTAACAGAATCCCCCTCCACCAATTTCTTTCTATCAGTTTCTAGGTGAAGTTTAGAAACACGAAGAGAAACACTCTCACTGATGGGCCAAGAGGCAAATTCCTAGTGAGTGTATGTGCATCTGTGCACATGTGTGGACTTCAAAAGTTGGACAGGAGGCAAGTTCATAATGGGTTCATGTACAGCTGTGCACGTGTGAGATTTAGGTGATGATACAAGAGGCAAGCTCATGTTGGGCATGTGTACAACTATGCGCATACATGAGCTTCAGAGGCTAAGATAAGAAGTGAGCTTATCATGTGTGTGTGTGTGTGTCTGTGTAGCTGTGCACATGTGTGGGTTTCAGAGACTCACACAGACTTTTCCTCATCCACGTTGTTGATGAGTCATGGCTGAGCTGGAAACAGTTTTAACATTTTGGGGACATGTAAAAGATGGAATGATGAATGTCTTATTAAGAAAAGGTCATGAAAGAATTTCTTTTGGCGAGAATTTCGTATCTGAGACCTCCACATGGCAAACCATCATCTGCCAGTTGTGCGAGTGGTAGTGCACCTTACGTGCATACAGAGTGTGGCAGCGCATCTCAGGTGCACAGAGAGAGTGACAGCACATCTCAGGTGCACACAGCACGTCTCACCTGCACACAGCACGTCTCACCTGCACACAGCACACACAGCATGTCTCACCTGCACACAGCACACACAGTATGTCTCACCTGCACACAGCACACACAGCATGTCTCACCTGCACACAGCATGTCTCACCTGCACACAGTATGTCTCACCTGCACACAGCACGTCTCACCTGCACACAGCATGTCTCACCTGCACACAGCATGTCTCACCTGCACACAGTATGTCTCACCTGCACACAGCATGTCTCACCTGCACACAGCATGTCTCACCTGCACACAGCATGTCTCACCTGCACACAGCATGTCTCACCTGCACACAGCATGTCTCACCTGCACACAGCATGTCTCACCTGCACACAGCATGTCTCACCTGCACACGGCACACACAGCATGTCTCACCTGCAAACAGCACGTCTCACCTGCACACAGCACGTCTCACCTGCACACAGCACACACAGCATGTCTCACCTGCACACAGCATGTCTCACCTGCACACAGTATGTCTCACCTGCACACAGCACGTCTCACCTGCACACAGCATGTCTCACCTGCACACAGCATGTCTCACCTGCACACAGCACGTCTCACCTGCACACAGTATGTCTCACCTGCACACAGTATGTCTCACCTGCACACAGCACGTCTCACCTGCACACAGCATGTCTCACCTGCACACAGTATGTCTCACCTGAACACAGCACGTCTCACCTGCACACAGTATGTCTCACCTGCACACAGCATGTCTCACCTGTACATAGCATGCACAGCATGTCTCACCTGCACACAGTATGTCTCACCTGCACACAGCACGTCTCACCTGCACACAGCACGTCTCACCTGCACATAGCACATCTCACCTGCACCTGCATACAGAGAGTTGCCCCCGTGGGATTTTGAGCAGGCAATTTTCTAACATTTCCTTTTCTTTAGTCCTTTAAAGTTGTCTTGGCATAAAAGGCTGTTCAAATTTATTTATTTTTAAATTATGACAACTATTCAGCATGACATCAGTTACTTTAACTTCTTATGAGTCCAAACGCAAAGCCCATCAAAGAAAATATAAAAATAATAAGATTGTGTAAAAAACTCTACTGGTAATATAATTGTTTTAAAAAATGTTTATAATGTCTATCTTATTATGTTTGTTTAAATCCACTTACCAGTAATTCGTTAAGTATCATCATCTTCTTTTTTCTGTATTATGCACATAATACTAAAAGCAAGAATTAAATGTTTTAATGCTTACCATGTGTTAGAAATTATGTTAAGAAATATTGAATTTATTATCTCATTTAATTCTTAATTCATCTTGTGAGACCAGTTGCTGCCACTGGCCTCTGCAAACATTTCACATCCCAGAGGCTCACATGTCTGACTTGCTGCCAGCCTGTGGTGCTTTGAGGAGATGGTAGAACTTTTAAGGTGTGGGATCTAGTGGGAGGGAATTAGACCATTGGAGATGTCGCCTTGGGAGTAGTATATTAGGATCTAGCCCCCTTTCTCTCTATTTCCTGTATTATGTACGTCCTAAAAAAAAAAAACAAACAGATTAAAGAGATTCTGCTTGTGTTTCTTTGCTTTTATTTGCTTGTTTTGCTTTTGCAGTGCTGGGTGTTGAACCTAGGGCATTACACATGATAAAGACTCTCCTTCTGAGCTATATCCCAACCTCCCTGTCTAGTTCTCCAACAGGCATGGACACTCAATTCTGATGACCTGTCGCTTGGTTTACAATGTTCAGAGGATCTGGGTTTGTTCTGAGCAAAGTAGTTACAGTAAGAATTCTAAAAGATGATGTGACCAGAATTATTTATCTCATTGTGAACTGATGCATGAAAAGATGACCTGACTGTGCACCCCTGTCAAGAAATTCACTTAGGAGAAATGGTGACTGTAGTGGCTTTTTAAACACGGTGTATGTTCTTTCCTGGGTACACAGGCCTTGTAAAGAATTGGCTAGAAATCTATAGTCAAAAAAAAAATAATAAAGCTTGGACTTATAAATCATTTTCACTTTAATGTAAAAACCTTTCCATAAAAATTTTTACTAGAATCAAAATCTTTTTGAAATATCAAAGAAAGCCAGGCTACAGGAAATTGAATTTTTCTATGTAGAATTATGCTTTACTTTCTTATTTCCCCCCACAAAGCACCAATGCTTACCAAATCTCTTTTTGGTTAATTTGTTCCTGGTTAATGCAAACTCAGTGTTAAAATGTAATGTATCACCGGTCCTGAAACTTGACCACGAGGGGGTGCCCTTTCAGTTGAGGCTTGAGCAAAAGACCTACTTTGGAAAGACTGAGGTGGCCCACTGTCTTTGTCCACTCATAGCTAGGCTATATCATTCATAAAAACTACTAGGCCTGCATCACTTACTAGGATCCAAGCCTACTTGTACTTTGGTCATGTAGATAAGATAATACAGATTAGTGACATGTGTATCCTCAAGCAGTTCCTTGTCTTATCTTAATTTATTCATGTTTTATCTTATTTTAGGCTACTGAGCTACTGAGAGATTCCACCTGCTGGAGGGCTGGGACGAATACTTATTAATAATATCAACTCATAGGCTGGTTGGGCCAATGGCTAGCTTGAGACCACATTTCATTGGTTCCTAGGAGGATATCTTGGACTGAGCTACACGGGAAGCAGGGATGATGATTGTTAATGCTTTGTCTGTAGTTTAATATACATTATCTGAAATTCTGGAATCTGTCGTACTCACCCTAGAAGTGCCCCCTTTCTTTTTCGCTTCTACTATAGTATGAATTTCTAAAACAGGAAGCAACTGAGGGTACAGGAAGGGACCTATTCAAATTCACAAAGCTTAGTTGAGGAGATTAAATTCATGCAAATCTTTCAAGCTATGTTCTTTACAGTACACCATGCTACTTCTAGTATTGATGTTTATTTGTCTTTTTTTCCTATAGATATTTGAGCTTTTTTATAATAATTTCTGCGTTGTTGTTCACTGATCACAGAAACTATGTACTCATATTCATCCTAATGTTCAATGTTTATGTTTTGGGATGAGCTGAAAGTGCATTTTGACATGTCTGGCAGGGAGACATGGATATCCTAGGAGGTTAAATGATAAATGCCTTAGAAATCCATCTCTAGGTGGTGAAATGTATTCAGTTCTATTGTTTGCAGGCAGCAGCAGTCCTGCCAGGACAAGAAGTGTGATGCATATGCTAATGTGTGCATAAATGGCTGGGAAGATGCTTGAATTGAAGAAGCTTGCCTATTTCACATCAACAGCCAATTGAAACTGAGATCCTTTTAGTGGATTTCCTTGAAAGTGCAGGAAGCTAGAGTCCCTGACCCAGTGAAGCCCCCTTTTGAAATGCTATAAACAGGTGAATAAATGGCTGCTAATCTTGAAGTCCTGATTCAAAAACACCACAGAGTATGTATGAGACAAATTGATTGAACAAATTCGTAATTGGACACACTATGAATAAACACAAGTTCTTAAATTAAACTGCCTTGAATTAGGGTTATGCAAAAGGCAAGAAGCTTTCAATACTCTCATAAAGTATTTATAAAACATTAGCACATTTGACTTGTTATCACTAATATCAAAACAAAACGAGTCCTTGAACATTTGTTTGTTACTGTATCATGGCAAATGTCATCTCTATTCTTATAGTGAGGGATTTGGATCCATAACCAATTCACACCACATATCACTTCTCCCAGATATTTGAAAATAAAGCATATGTATTAAACATACATGTGTTGGAAGAATTTCTAAGAATGGGTCTATCATTGATGGCACGTTTTCAAAGACTGAATCCACAATTTCCATGAAAGCATACAGACAGTTCTCAACAGTGTTTTCTTTTAGGAGACCTCCAAATCAAGAGGAGAGCATTTTCATAGTTAAATAATTTTTATGTCCTCATAGACAGAAGCTATGAGACAACTCTCATGGTCGTCTTAATTTTGACGGAATTATGTGCCGAGATTGTATGTCAGTTGCACAGAAGTGGAAGTTAGGAGTCGTTATACATTTGGATAAAAGTACTGAGAATGAAGTGGTAACACATGCAGGCCGTGTTATAGAAATGGCTATTGAGTCAAATCAGTGAGGTGCCATGCTCCGCTTACAGAAGTTTCCAGATCCAAGGAGGCAGTGTCCCATTAATTATGCCCTTCTCACACCATGGCTAGGGTACTAGGAAGCATTCTGGGGTATGCAGTGTAAGGAAACCTCTGGAAAAGCACTTGGAAAAGAGGGAATGACATCTCAAAGCTAATGTCTTTGTAACAACACCCTGGGATGGCAGAATAGACAGCTCACCAGAAGAGAGGGGGACACTATTAGATAGGTAGAAAGGGGTGTTCCTGCCTTCCTATAATTCTCAGGCAGTCAGAGGGAAATTCATTACTGTAAGCATTGCTTCTGTGAGAACAGAGAACTGAATTGTAATGAGGTAGACCTTAAGTGAGGAGACCTTGGAAATCTCAGAACTAATAGGGGGAAAAGGAACTCGTACATGGGAGAGAAGAGAATAGATTGTAAGGAAGAGGATGACAGAGAGATCCATATTTAGTGACATTTAACTTATGTAAAGATCTGCCCAGAAGACACCATTTTAAACTCACCAATTATAGCCAGTTTTTAATGACAGAATTCCATGAGTAAAATGTGAGAGAACATTGCTACACTCATTTATACAGTTACTAAGTGTTTTCCTTAACTCATGAGAGGTTGTGGAAAGTAAACTCTTCAAAATAAAGGAGGAAATGAAGAATAAGGTTCAGGAAATAAAACAAGGTAAGCATTCATTCATTTAGATCCACGTGTTGTGGTTCTGTGATTGGATAAGATTTTTATAACAAACTTTAAGAGTGAGAGAATTCATGCTAGTTCATAATTTAAATCATCTTCTAATGAGTGGGCAAGCTCTAGGTCAGATTTCTTAGTCCTGGAAAAATTATCCAAATGAGGACTAGTCACCCAAGAAGTAGCTCATTCATTCAGGAATTCTCTTCTTGTCATTCAGAAATATTCTCCAGAGGTAAGGCACTTATTTGAAAAGCTCTAGTGGTCGTATTTCACCCAGCATGATCAGAAGGCCAGGTAGACACAGTCCATTTCTTCTTGTTTTCTTGTCCTTTGAGCATTAGAGTTCCTTCCAAAGCTGTTATGCCACCCAGTTCCACTCAAATAGAAAACAATATCCAGTCCTTGGGTTCACAGAATGACTAGGATCAAGCCCTGTGTACTTTCTCCAGGAGGAAGACACACATACCAAAGAAAGAATTCCCTTAGGAAATTCCACAGTGGCAGAGGGCATCCTCAAATCAAACCAGACCCTCTATCTGGACAGGATTCTGTGCTGAAATTGCCTCCCTGGACAGCAGTTAAACCCCAGCAAGAGCAGGCTATGATTTTTTTCCATTGATGTTGAGACAAGTTTGAGATAAAACACATTAGCCAGCCTCTGAATTTGATTTCTGTATCTGTCAAATAATATATTATTTTATTATTGTTTTCTCTGTATGAGTAACATGCTTAAAACATATAGCATGCTGTTATATTTTTTTATAGCTTAGGCTCTTCTTATATTAGTAATGAGAATGTGATGATTTCATGTCAGAGGACATAGTTGGCACTGTCTGGAGACATTTGCAAGTTTTATAACTGCTGTAGCATCATATTGACATCCAAGTGGGTAGAGGCCAGGAAGCTCCTGGACATTCTCAGTGTGACCTAGACAGTTCCCCTCAACAAGCATCAGTAGCACTGGGCTTGAGTGATCCTGGTCTGCACTGAAACATCAGAATCCTCAACTGGTGATTGCAGTAAAGTAGAAGGATATTTGAATCAAATGTCATAGTAATAATTCACACAATTGATAGCTGACCAATGAAAGCAGAGTTTGCTAATTTTAAGTTTTAAAAAATATTGACTCGTGTGTGGATGTGTATGTATGTGTACACAATGCTTGTGTGTATATCAGAGGACAACTTGGAGTCAGTTCCCTCTACCATATGGGTTCCTGGGATTGAATTCAGTCTATCAGCCTTGGTAGCAAGGGTCTTTACCTATTGACCCATATTGTTACCCTGTGTTTTAAGATTTTAAAAAAATTTAACAAAAAAAAAACCCACTGTTTTCCTTCCTAAAACATCTATAATACAAAGTATTTCCTGGGAACACTTCACCAAAAGCATCAACTAACAGCACAAAAACCTCTTGCTGATGAGTAGGAAACTTAAGGTTTATTCACTAAAGTCCATAACACTTTATTTAGGAAAACAAACTCCAACTATTTTTAGTGGAGATATGGTCAAGAAGATTTATAGCTGTGGTTCAGCCTGAATTTCCCTCCTTGGAAGATCTGATATTCTCCTATACCAATCCCACAGGGACCAAATGACACATGGATGCCTTCGCTGCATTTGTTTCTTTAAATAAATGTTCTCTTTGGCATGTCAAAGTTCTCAACAGCCTCACAGAGGCCAACCTGTTGTTTTTGCCTGTTTAGAACCCTCCGTGGTCACTCCAGTTCTTTTGACAGTTTCAAAGCTCAAACTGTTACATAAATATCAGCCAATAGAGAAGAGAGGCTGCAACCAGAAGGTAACACCAATTAATGAGCTATTTCTGTCTTTAACAAGCTTTTTTTCCCCTCCTAAATTAGCCTATAAAATGAAATGCCAGGTCATTTGTATTCAGCAAACATATACTGCAGACGGTGTTAAAGGCTGGGGACAGGAGGTGAGTGAGCCCCTGTAGACATGCACTTATGTGCCTCTACTCTTGCTCTTTCTCCTCTGCAAGTTAGCTAAGCGATAGCAGCAACTGACTAAGATAACGTCCTTTAAAAAGCCTTGAGTTTGATTTACTTTAGGTTGTAGTTTCCTTTGACAGGGACTCACAGCTTGTGAACATTGAGAGAAGTTCTTGTTTCGTCATGTGAGTTCCCATCCTCTCCGTCTCCCCCAGAAGCATGTGTGCTTTGTCCTGGGATTGTTTAGCATTCCCAGGTTCCCTTTATAAGATCAGACAGTGAATTTATGGCAGCTGTTACTGTTCTAGAAACCTCCTTGATCATTCAGAGTTCTGCTTGCGGCTCTGTCACAAGCTTATGCTAGGTACACATTGTTGCTTTTTCCTTGATCCCTCGGTGCACTGAAGAGCATGAGGGGTAATGGCGTACATTGGCTTTCTCCTTTGATTGCCTCGCTTTGATTCCTCTCTGTCTTGCATTGTTTTCATCACCCGTTTGATTCATCAGTGATTACAAAATATCAAACGATAGCGCTTTAACCCCTGATCTAATGAGAGCAGCCACAGTAGGGTTCTTTCCTCATCTATCCCAAAATCCTGAGTGAAGCTCTGAGGGGGACATCTCCATGCTGTCGTTCTCCAAAAAGAAGGTCCAAAAAGAGAGGCCTGGGCCCTTCCACTTCTCCTCCCATTAGTAAGTGCTAATACCGTGGGATTCCTTATGGAGAAAGGTGCACATAATGGTTGATCTTTCTGGTGACCTATCTTTGCCAGTCCGATTCTAACAAACCTGATTTTCTATTTATAGAAGCGGTTTCTCTTCTTCAAAAGCTGACCTCGAATAGTCTCTGAATTGTGTATAATTGCAGGGCAGTCTTGCAGGGTGGTCTACAGTTTTAAGGTGATAAGAAAAATATAGGTGACAGCTGACCAGTGAAATTTGATTGATAGAAAGGTGTGCATAACAATTAAAAGGTTAGGACAGCTTTAGATTTTGGGGCGGTGCACAAGTGGACATTCCTCACTTATGGCTGCTTCCCATGAGGCTGCCATGAACTGGAGGGTCACAGGCTGGGGGACAGAGCACAGCTGTTGCAGGCAGTCCCCAGCTCTACAGAACTAGGAAGGTTTACATCACCTCTCATTGCCCCCTTGAGAGGAATAGTTCTGAATCTCATAGTTGTCATCAAGAAAAATGGGAAGTACATAGGAAATGCATTCTGCACTCTACAGGACTGCCTATGAGATGCCCGTGAATGTTTCAGAATCTTTGATGATTGTAGGGGATCTGGGAAGGAGGGTTACTAACTGCCCTTTCTCCTGTCCTTTTGTGGGACAAGGTGCTGCACAAATATATAAAAACATACCTTCTTCTTTTAAGCTCAGATAAGTGATTTTTTTATGTTTTCTAAAATAAAGTTTCATAGAGAAGAAAGGAAAGGGAAATTGCTTCTGAGCAAGAGCAGTGAGCAAGTAACAGAAAAATGTTTTGAACTAATATAATTTGCAGGAGGAATGGGGATTGTTTTGTTTCTTATAAGGCCACATCATAAGTTGGGGCAGCTAGTAGATAAAACAAAATATTTAATCTTAGTGCAGCATAGATTTAAAGAAAAATGCAAAGGTAGCCCAGAGATCATAAAACCTTCATCAGGTTTTTGACTTCTTTGACTACTTATGAGTTAGTACATTTGGTACCGTTACTAATAGCTACGTTAAATAGAGCTGTTCGCAGTTTTTGTGTAATGTACTTTTCCTGTTCCTGAATCAGTCACTGATTTACACTCAATCTCAAGTTCTAGTGGGAGTCTGTGGATCAATTGGTTATTCTTTCCACAGGTTTTTATTGATCTCTCTAGTAAAGCATTCAGAGCCTCACCCTGATTAATAATAGCACCTTTATCCCATAGCTCACCTCAGCTGCAAAACCAAGGCAACGCTTAGCTCAGGGGAGGCACAGAAAACAGCAGTGTTAACTAATTTGTGCACACCATCTTTCACTTTGTCTTTCTAATTTATACATGCTGACTTTACACACACTTTACATGTGTTTTTAACCATTTTGTTATCAGTAGAAATTTTTTGCGTAAGTTTGAAGATGAGTTCATACCCATAGCAGCAGGTATTTACTCACAATTCTAGAATAAAGCTTGGAGCAAGGACCCAAAAGATAGTAAATGGTTTCTTTTTCCTAATTTTTATTTTATGTGCATTGGTGGATTTTTGACATGGTTGTCAAATCCCCTAAAACTGGAGTTACAGACACTTGTGAGCTGCCATGTGGGTAGTGGGAATTGAACCAGGGTCCTCTAGTAGAGCAGTCAATTCTCTTAACCTCTCTGCCATCTCTTCAGCCCCTTCTTTTCCTAATTTTAAGTGCTCTGTATCCAGTGTATGATAAGAATGCACATTGTGATTATAAAATAATGGCATGTGTGTGTTTAAGGAAAGAGTAAAAAGCAGAAGCCACCTCTCCTGGGGCTCTCAGTACCATAAGAGATTTTACCTAACTGGACAAGCATACCATCCAATACAGGAAAATAATGTGTGTGCTACATTACTATCCCATGACATTGGGTACTGTGTGGAGGATATGCTGTGGGAGATTGGTTGGAAATAAAGAGGAACTCTTTCTTCTGCATTCCCTCCAGTCCCAGACACAGAAGTTTTTGCTCCTGTGCTCCAAAAGAACTCCATGCATGCAGGACACAGGTGAAGCAAGCGAGATAAGCAAGGTTTATTTTACCCAGTGAGAGGTGAATGTGCCAAGTAAGTCCACCCTCCAGGGTGGAGTGACGGGGCAGAGGAGCAACAGCAAAGGGCTATTCCTGGATTCACCTGGATTTACAAGTCCTGACCTACAATCTCTTTCTGACTTTTTTCACCCTGGAATGGTCTGCAGTGGTCCCATTTTTGAATTAGGGGGAGATATTTTAGAAAGTATTCTTAACTACAATTCATTTTACTAGAATTAGATGCAGGAATGCATATATGAGTAATTAGTCATAAAGCTTAGAAGTTTGTTGGGAACAGGGCAATGACACCTTGGAAGTAGCCCCCAGGAGGCACTTACTGGGACCCAGGCCCAAACTGTAAAGACTAGCCTTATTGTTTTTGCGAGCCCCCTGTCCTCCTTTGGTCAGCTTGGCTATCTCATACCCAGCCTCCCTCTGGTGCTCCTGGATCTTGTTTTCTCCATGACAAATAAATCATGACTGGAGGAGTAGACATGATGTTTGTAGGGTAATGCATCCAATCCAAGAGAGATGACAGTAGGCTCATGGGTGTGCTTTAGAGATGTGTTATTTGGCCTTGCTGATGATGGAGTGAGGTATGAGGGAGGGTGGAATCCAAAATCTCTCAGATTTGGGCATCTTCAGTTCACTTGTGATCAATTTTCACTGTCCTCACCCCATAGAACCTACATCTTTTCCATAGAGATCTCCACCAACTAGCTGGGATTCCAGCGTTCTGAGCCCACGGACAAGTAGCCACAGCTGTGATGGCACATGACAGTTGAGCAGCTTAGCTTTGGATTAAGGTCTCCTGCTAATAGATACAGGGAATCAGACTCTGGCATTTCTTAGTTCCTAGCAGCATTAATTGTTAAGATATGGAAATCTCCAATTAATTGCTACCATAGACCCAGGAAAATCTGTTAGTTTTTTCACAAGGTATGTCTCTCCCTACAACTTTCTAATGCAGCAGACTGCAAAGTAGGAAGCTTGCATTGCCAGCTAATACATAACTGTCTTAAGTAAAATAGAGCTGTCAAGAGTACAGGAAAAGAATCACGTGTATGGGGGCTGGAGAGATAGCTCAGAGGTTAAGAGCATTGCCTGCTCTTCCAAAGGTCCTGAATTCCCTTCAACCATATGGTGGCTCGCAACCATCTGTAATGAGCTCTGGTGCCCTCTTTTGGCCTGCAAGCATACATGGAAGGAATGCTGTATACATAATTGTTGTAATAGGAGCGGCGGGGCTGCATCCCTGGCACCCAGCCGCCCACATGGCTAGCTTATGCCCCGAAATAATTACATGGACACTGTATTCTTTTAAACACTGCCTGGCCCATTAGTTCCAGTTTCTTATTGGCTAGCTCTTACATATCAATCTAACCCATTTCTAATAATCTGTGTAGCTCCACGAACTGGCTTACCAAGAAAGATCTTAACCTGCGTCTGTCTGGAGTAGGAGAATCATGGCGACTCCTTGACTCAGCTTCTTTCTCCCAGCATTCTGTTCTGTTTACTCCGCCTACCTAATTTTATGTCCTATTAAAGGGCCAAGGCAGTCTCTTTATTTAACCAATGAAATTAACACAAAACAGAAAACTCTCCCCCATCACATAATAAATAAATACATATTAAAAAAGAATCACGTGTATTGTAAAACAAAAATCATGAAGCTCTTTATTTTCAAAAGTCTGGTTAGATTTGTATGTTCCTTCCAAATTGAGAATAAAATCCAGGAGATATGTGACCGTATCTGTGTACTCAGTGTATAGCCATTCCTCTGTAGTCTGCCCCTGGGTGGGACTGGGAGTCCACCCGTTAACTTCTGCATTGGCTGTAAGCTTACTACCATCCATTATTTGATGCTCTGATTTTCCCTTAGCTTCAGCCAGTATTTTAGAGGTTGCAACTTTATTTTAAAGATATGCACATGAAAATTATTTTTGAGATTTTGTTTATTTTATGAGTAAGGGTGTTTTGCTGGCATGTATGTTGGTGTACCATACATATGAAATGCCAGAATAGGGCAACAGATCCTCTGAAACTGGCCTTACAGGTGGTTGTGAGTTGCTCTGTGGATGCTAGGAACAGAGTCCTGTGAATGAGCAGCCAGTGCTCATACCCCCCAAGTCTTTTCTCCAGTCCTCAGGGCGTGGTACAATCATCTTGTCTCTTTGGCTATGGTTTTCAAGCAGCATGTCTGCATTGTTCCCCATCCTTTCACTAGATCTGTAAGCATCCAGAGATGAACCATAGTAGAACACTTGACTGAAGTATTGCCGGTTAGCAGAAGAAAGCAATGACAATACACACAAGCACGAGGAAGAAATTATGAACTAAAAAGATATGCACAGAACTAAACCTAAGTGCAATGACAGAGGCTTGACTCTCAGCTCTCTGTGCCTCCTGCACCACGCAGACCACTCTGCCATCAACTGAGGAGCCTACACTAGGTCATCTAGGTAGGCAAAGAGCTTCCTGTTTATATTTCAGGGTTCTGTAATCTGTCTATGATGAATATGGCCTTCAGCAGTCTCAGACTTATGGCTATAAAATGACAAATGGTAGCATTAATCTTTGTGTTGTTTCTTTCCCCTGTGGTCATTATAGGGACAGCCAAGGTCAGTGCAGCAATATGACCGGAGTGCAGTTTTTCTTCTCCTTCCCTGCAGTGCATTGACACTGCCTATTACATGTATTACTTCTCTCTCATTTGCCCAAATTCCTATTCCAATATAGATTTTAGAACTACTGAGTCCCTGTGATCTAAACCCAAGGAGGCATGTTTCTTCTAACTGCCATGCAGGCCGCTGGGCTTCACTTGTGTCCTGCCCTTCCCTGATAGAGAAACCTGTAAAAGGCATGAAGTAACAAGGCTTGGAAAACATGTACTACTTTAAGGCTGCAGTGCTGTGCCTTTTCCAAGACTCGCTGCAGACAATGACATCACCTGGAGAAGCAGGAGGGATTCATCATCCATAAATTCTTGAATGATTAACTCGGACCCGTGTCAACCTGACCCAACAACCACACCTGCTGTTTACATTGCCTTTTCCATCTCCGTTCATATTTTTATCATATGATTTCCTTTACTTATAGATTCTTTTCTGTCCAGCTTGCATTCTGCAAGAACTATTTGTACAGAACCGCAGCTATTAATGTCTGTAACAAAGCCACCTCTACAACCATTACCTTAGGGTTGACAATAAGGTTGAGGATGATTTCATGTTTTTGTGTATGTCAAATCTTAAAACTGTGATGCCCACTACATCACCTCCTAGTCCCAAGTGGCTATTTAAATAGGAACCAAGTTGAAATTGGTAAAATTTTAAAATCTAGCAGGTCGTGCTAGAACTGTTGCAAATGTTATACATACACACACACACACACTCCCATCATCACAGAAAGTTCTACTGGGTAGCATTATAGTGCAATGCCTTTCCTAAGTAAAATGAAAGAAAAAATGAAAAAAAATGCCCTTTTTAATTATTTTGGATTAGCGCATACATTTCCTATTAAATCTCCAAAGTGTTGATGCCATGAGGAGAGGAATTTTTGTCAGTAAGTAAAATTCAAAATTGTACTTATCTAAATGGAAGTTGTCAATGCTTAGGAAGCAGAATGAAGTATATGCTTGAATTACTATCACCTGGACTCAACAGGGAAATTTCCCATAAGGAAACCATGCAGGAAAGGCATAGTATTTTGCTTATTTCTCTCGTGATAATGTAGAATGGTCCTACAGGCTCATGCAGTGGCTATTAACATGTAGGTCTCTGGAAAATCAAATGGTCCTCCCTTCTGTCTGCTTCTCCTTTTACATCTGTGTTAAGACTAGCTAGATTGGTGAATCTGTTCTTCAGTTTTATGCAGATAGGACCAGACACAGTGCTAAGTGCCTGTCTGCTTAAGTCAGCTGGACCCAGAGTATCCTGCTCACTGTAAGAAGTCTACTGGAGTAGATGCAGCACTGTATCTTTTTTTGATTTGTGATCTGAGTCAGAGTGATAAGAAGCTTTTGGAGGAGAGAAGCAATGTAGGTCCTCCTAGAAAAGAATACCGGTATTGCAAAGCAAATTAAACCATTTAACACAGACCACAGCATGCTATAATCTGTGTGTCTTGCCCGCTTGGTAGGTATATGATATAAAGTGCATCCATTTGTCACCCTTTGGGCATCCATGTGACTGCCCTTGTGAACTAAACTATTTAGAGCAGCAGTAACTCATTATATTAAGTGTTATTTGGAAGCTTTACCATTTCGTTGATGATAATATATAAGGCCCAGGTTCCCTCTACCCCCCACCCCGGTACATAAACACATATACTTCACCCTGTACATGCACTGAAGGCCAAATTCACAGGGCAATGGTGTCTGAAGATGGAGCCTTTGAGAGGTAATTATGGGTTTAGATAAAATCATGAGAGTGTGGCCCTCACAATGGATTTTATAAAGAGACAGTGTATTCTCTCTGCCTCTCTTCATTGCCGTGTGAACACACAGAGAGAAAGAGGTGTGGTGTGGAGAATGTTTGTCAGTAGTAGAGTATTTGCTGAGCAGAAATAAGGCTCCGTATTTATTCCCAGATACCCCTGTTCCCTCAAAAGCTGCTATCCACAAGCTAGGAAGAGAGCCCCCACAAGCCCCAAGTATACTGTTACATGAGACCAATTCAGGGAATCTAACAGGATAATATTAGAAGGAAATCTCCAAGCAAGGAAGATTGCCATTTATTTTTCTATTTCTAGTTGAGAATGGAAATGGAAGGAGAGACTTCTTCAAGAATTTAAGATGCAATTGATGTTTAGTATTCAGGTAATGCAGCAGCTTTTATAGTAAGAATCAATGGACACGAGAAAGTCCACACCAAACTAATGCGAACATGCTCTATGGCACTGGTGTGTACTCAATTGCTCACATTCAAGCTATGCTATAAAATAAAAGCAGTAGTTCCCAGGGGTGAAGGCAGATCTGGGATGCAGTGCCCGGGTTATAGGAGCCTACGCAGATGGGTCTGAAGCAGGCAGCATTCAAGGCTGGAATGAACCTGGGGCTGTTTAGAATCTGTAGCACATAAGATGAGAGCCCAGTAAGCAAGAGAAAAGTCAAGAATGTTTTAAGCAGAGACATTGGAGCCAACAGAAGGGATGAGCATGATATAGGTGAGACGAAAGCTTCAGGTTAGCTATTGGTCAGGGGCTTGTGATGGATGCTTATCTTGTTTGACTTCTCCATATGAAGTTGGGTACCGTTCTTTCAAGGTCTTTGAAGAATTTTGCTGGGCATTGCATTGAATCTGTAGATTGCTCTTGGTAAGATTGCTATTTTTACTATGTTAATTCTGCCTACCCAAGAGCATGGGATATCTTTCCACTTTCTCGTTTCTTCTTCAATTTCTTTCTTCAGAGATTTAAAGTTCTTGTCATCCAAGTCTTCCACTTGTTTGGTTAGAGTTATTCTGAGATATTTTATTATATTTGTGGCTATTGTGAAGGGTGTTGTTTCTGGTTTCTTTGAGAGCCCTTTTATCATCTGTGTACAGGAGAGCTACTGTTTTTGTTTTGTTTTGTTTTGTTTTGTTTTGTTTTGTTTTAGTTAATCTTGTATCCTGCTACATTACTGAAAGTGTTTATGAGTTGTAGAAGTTCCCTGGTAGGACTTTTGGGGTCGCTTATGTAAACTATCATATCAGCAAATACACTAATCATATCTTGAAGTCAGCCATTAATGCCTCTTCACGTGCATCTCAATATCATCTATTTAGACAAAATAATAATCCCCCACTATGCAGTTGTGATTGGTGAAAAGTCTGGTGAATGAGTGATTCTGTGTGTTCTACCCCAGAACTCTTCATCTCCAGCCTGTTTTCCACCAAACCTTTCTGTCTTCATCCCTCATTACTTGTCGAAGGCAACAAGCCTGTGATGTCACATAGTCCAGTTTGGGGCACTGCCTAGTAAGTCCTTGGCTGCAGGTGGCAGCAATCTACTTGTTTCCTGACTTGTAAGGGTTAGTTGATGGAATTGACTAGAACCCAGGGAGAGAATGGTCAGTCCGGTTTTGGATGATTCAAGGAAGGAAATGGAAACATAACTATCAATGTGGAATCAGCTTTTAAGGTCATTGAAAGCAACAGGAAGTCCGTGTGGCACTCAGGAACCGCTGGCATCAGATACAGTCCCTTGAAAAGCCACTTCACTGTGGTTCCCTTTTGTTAAAACACAAAGGGCATGTTCTACCCTCTGCAGGGAGAGCTGGCATGGCGAGTGGTGTGGGTTTAGCTTGTGGATAGAAACCTTCCATAAATTAATAATGAACCTCAGTTTACTATATTAAACACACTCGGGTTGTTCTGCTCTCACACACTGGCATTGCTGACAGTGCCACCCTTCCTCCTTTTCATGCCATCATAGCTCTCCCTCTGCCTAGTCCTCTACAATGTCTACAAACTCAGGCTGTGAGGTGACCTTTGTTCCTTTTATTTTTCTCTTGCACATAAATTTATTGAAAATCTGTTTAGAATACTTCCTGCCATGGGGGTCCAAACCTTGGTGAGGTCATTGCTGTGTCACTAGACCTGTGACATAAGCTTCATCTAACTTTACTGTCTTGTGTCTTCCTTTTAAAAGAAAATTAGACAACCAAAATACATGTGTGACTCTCATTTATAGATGGTCTCTTGATTTGCTCTCATTCCTAGACTTAAGCTCAAATTACAATCTCCCTAGCATTTGTTTGCTATCAGACCTCTCTAGAAGGACTGATGATACGTAAGGTGTGTGTGTGTGTGTGTGTGTGTGTCTGTGTGTGTTTGTATGTGTGTGTGCGCACACGCACATGTATGTGCATATGTATGCATGTGCATGTGTTTAACTGAAATAGATTCTTCTCTCATACAACACATCCTGACCCGTGTTTCCTCCCTTCACTCTTTCCAGCTCTCTCTCTCTCTCTCTCTCTCTCTCTCTCTCTCTCTCTCTCTCTGGTCCACTCCCTCTCTCTCCCTTCAGAAAGGAGATAACAACCTAACAACAAGACAAGGGAAAAGTCCCCACCCAAAGTTGTACAAAGCAACCCAACAGAAGGAAAAGAGGCCCAAGAACAGTCAAATGAGTCCAAGCCATACCCACCCCCACGGTTAGGAGTCCCACAAAAACAGCAGGCTAACAGCTGCATCTTGTTCTCAGAAGACCTGGTGCAGACCTATGCAGGCCCTGTGCTTGGCTGTTTCAGTCTCTGTGAGCCCATGGGCCCACTTAGTTGATTCAGCGAGCCATGTTCTCCTGGTGTCCCCCATCCCCTCTGGCTCCTCCAATCTTCTAACATCTCTTCCACAGAATACTCAGAGCTCCAAGAGTAGGAGCCAATGGAGACCTCCAGTTTAGACTCTTTCTCCAAATAATGTCTGGTTGTAGGTCTCTGCATCTACTCCCATCTGCTGGAGAAAGCCTCTCCAATGATGACTGGAAAAGGAACCTAACTGTGGGTATAGCAGAAAATTATTAGGAATCATTTCATTGATTTTTTAAAGGCCAGTAATATTTGGTTCTTATTTTAGGTCTCTGGACTATCCAGTCTCTCTGGTTCCTGACTATCTAACAAGTTTCAAACTTGGCTTCCCTCTTGTGGAGTGGTCCTCAGGTTATATCAGACATTGGTTGGCCACTCCTACAAGCTCTGTGCCACCATTGCCCCAGCATATCTTGCAAGCATGACAGATTGTAGGTCAAAGGTTTTTGTGGCTGGGTTGGTGTCTATGTTTCTCTTTGTATAGTTTTCAGAGTGCCTTCCTGCACCAAAGAGACTAGAATATATGGTTAAAGGCTCCAAGATGGTTGGCACCAGCTCAACCTCTCCACATTTAATGAGTACGTGGATATTATCTCAGCAAAGGGACCCCTCTGTCTCTTTTCAGAGAGCAACCCTCATTCTAGCATCGGCCCAGGTTGTTTGCATATCTCCATGTGACCCCCTTTGCCAACAGCTCAGATATGTAAGTTTTATAAAGCTGGTCTAATGAAATACAATAGATTCTGTGGCTTATATTTATCTTTTTTTGGGAGGCTGGGACCGGGGTTTGAGAAGGGCTGAATTCTTCCGTGGAGCCTCTCTGCTTGGTTTAGGCACACTGTCTTTTCCCGAGTCTTTATAAGGCTTTTCTTTTGTCCCAGTGTCCCACGCACCTCCTTCTCCTATTAGGATACCAGCCACATTGGATTAGAATGTTAGTTAGTTTTTTTCTTAATCATCTCTTTAAAGGCTCTTTCTCCTATCACGGGGGGGGGGGGGGGGGGAGGCTAGGGGGAGAGCGTGGAATCTAGCCTGTGACTTTCAGGAGCCATAACTCTGTCCGTGTTATTTTGCATCTTGTCTCTCCACTCTCTTAACTCTGTGAGGTGTTGGGAAATTAAACAACTCACCCTCTAAATATAACACCTATTTTATGTCAGAGCAGAGTTATGACTTGGGCCCTCTGAAATCCAGGGCAATTATTCTATACATGCTTGCTCTCCCCAGAACTCTAACTCAGAGTTATGCATGGCCTGTTTGTGCTTTCCCTTTACTGCCCAATGTATTTGCTCAGCACCACTCAGTACTGGGGGCATCAGTCCTTTCCTGCCCTGGGTGCTGAGCAGGCAATCATGGACTATCTCTCATATGTCCTAAATTCTCCAATATTCCCGTCCCTGGTACTGAATCACGGGGGAAAAAAATGCTCTCTAATTCCTCTCCAGATCACATCTCTCCATGCATCCTTAAGTGCATAGGCCATTGTAGCCCTGCTTCCCAGGAATGGACATTTCAGCCTTGGATGGGGAATGCAGACTTGCTCAGCAGTCGGGATCCTGTGCCTCTAGGGTATATGTCTCACTCTGCCTGTGTGTTGTGTGTCCCAGACACTGGCTTGTCTCACTGTCACCAGCCGTCCCTGAAAGGATAAACGTTGCTTTCCTAAAGCTCTTTCTTCCTGAACATTTCAGAGCGTTGTGAGCACAAGCCTGTAGATGAGTAGGTGGCAAGTATTTTTACCCTATTTTCTTAAAGCAGAGACAGAATTCACTGCACACCAGTCCCCTGCAAAGCTGAGAGCCTGGGCTGAGCCAGTCTCTGCTCCACATGTTTTATCCATCACCTCACTCTGGACAGACAGAACAGATCAGGGACAGAAGCTCATCCTTTGCAGAGGATGTGTACATGTTCAGTCACAAGGTTTCCGGGTGACAGTGACCCTAGGACTGTGGAGTCTGAATGTCAGTGGAGTCTGGAATGAGCCTGACTGGGAAATTGCTCTGAAAAAACAATGCACTCGTGAATTTGGTGGACTTGAGACCACCTGTCTTCTTATGCTAGTCAAATAAATACCAATGCTGTCGAAACAGGTCCTCCTTCCCCTGGCTCGGAATCATTTGTCTGCTCTTTTGTGGTACAGTTGTTCCCGTTCCCTTTGGTTTTGCTTTCTGTGACATTGTTTACCCATGATCAACCAGCCTCCAAACTTACTAAATTGAAAATTCCACATGCTGGGGTAATGGCACAGTTGGTAGAATATGTGTCACACGAACACAAACAGCCAGATTCAGATCCCTGTTACCCACATGAAAGCTGAATGAGGTAGAACCCTAACGTGGTGGAGTTTGCTTCTTTGCCAGCCTAGCCAATCAGTGAGCTCCGGTTTAAGTAAACTATCTTGTCTCAAAAGAACAAGGTAAAGAACAATAAAGAGAGGCAATCTGTCATGACTTCTGGCCTCCACTCACATGTTCATACATATGTCTGAGCATTCCCAAGCATATATGCGTGTACACACACAAACATCACATACGTAAAAACACACCCACACAAAGAAAATTACAGAAATAGACATTGCATGATTTTTAGGTTACTTAATGTGTCTATAGTAACTGTAATCATTTGCAGCATCCCAGGGCTTCCTCTCTAGGATCTTCCCATTGCTCAGTGTTTCCTACCTGTGTATGTTTTCCAAGCATTAGTCACATAGTAACCGTTTCAGTTGTCAGATTGACTGCCATAGCATCTCAGTGCTTGTGCTCAGGGGCACCTTTATTTTGCATAACAATGGTACAAGTCACTAAAGCTGACAGTTGGGATGCTTCCTTTAAGTGAAAAATTAAAGTCTTTTACTGTATGAGCATGGTTTAATAGTATCAGTGTCCTCTAGTTCCTACAGGGGTCATGGGATGTGTCCCTTGTTAATAAGAAGTGTATCCATAGCTTGTTATACTTCATTCTGTTATTTTTCTGCCAATTTCACCTCTGTGGTTAATAACCCCACAATTTTTTCTGGAGTGGAAAGAAAGGAATTGATCTCTAGTGTTCTAACTATCATGTTGTTGTGAGGTCTTGAGTCCCTTGAAAGGCATGCAGAGAACTGCTTATGTTGCCCTCTCCACAGACTCACTGCTTGACTATACTGAAGAAGTCTCTTCTTAGCAAAGACTTTGATGTAACAGACAAGAGAGTATGATCCAACCAGCCACTTTATCATCAGCTTCTCCAAGAGGAGTGAGTGTCATGCATGGGGTGCATTGAGCTTGCCTTTACCTCCTGCAAATGTCCCCCTTGGTGCCAACAGCCAGGTACTGACCTCCAGGGAGGAGGCTGAGCATCATTTCTTGGCTCAGGCTTCCAAATGTCTCTGCTGCTTCAATAAAAGGTGCTTTAAATAGCGATGCCTGTTGAAAATAAGTGCTGCCAATTCTCCAACTGCCCCCGTGCGTTTCCCTCTCCCTTGCTCCCTGGGATGTTTTTCATGATGCCAATAAAGCCTGAAAAACATGGCTAATGGAGAGGAAAGGAGAGCATGCTCTTTTTGTCATTCGAATGAACCATGAGTCATCCTTTCTGACTCACCTAGAACACACAAAGGCAGCCAATCAGCAGGGAGCAGCCGACCGGGATATTTCTCTAGTGACTCATGCGATCCTGGACCTAGGAGCCTGCAGCAAGCCAAACAAGTCTATTTTTAAATATGGGCGGGAGCTTCCCTAGGACAGCATGGTGGTGAGGCCTACACACTTGCTGGCTTATTTTAAGTCAGGCCCTAAAATGTGTGGGCATGGTCTCCACAGAGGCTTTTCTGGTGGTTAGGTTTGGTTTCTCTATGTTTGAAGGGGGTGTTTAATGATTAGCCAGCACTAATCGGAATGGAGTACTCTAGGACAATATGTCCACTCGAGGAGATGAAGAACTTTCTAATGTAGGGACTTTGTTGGCTTTGCTGCTCTGGACAGAAGGCCACTTCGAGTCTAACACTGCGCATGCCTTTAATCCCAGCACTTGGCAGAGTATGGCACCAAGACAGGTGGATTGCTATGAGTTTGAGGCCAGCCTGGTCTACATAAAGAGGTCCAAGCCAGCCAGAGCTACTTAGTGAGACCATGTCTCAATCAAGCAAAGCAAAAAGGATTTAACCTTTTTCACGGGTGTCCTGTGAAAATTGAATAATAACTGTAAAAAAATAAAGCACCAAAAACAGAGACTGGCATATATAACATTCTACATAATTATGTGATGAAAATTCAATGGTTTGATTAGGTCAATTTTCTTAATCTTCCTTAATCTGTATTAACCTTGCATTAAAGGAGACATATTTTGTGTCATCTTTATTAGGCAAATGAGCAAACTGACAGTCCCTGAAATTGAGAGTCCAGGATTTGTCAGTTTTTCCAAGCACTAACACAGCAAGAGTGGAAAATGCAGAGCTGTGTTCCCGCATCCAAGCACTGTAATTTCAAAACCCACCTGAGATGGAGAGGTGAATCTTCAGTAAAATAATCAAAGGATTTTTGTTTAGTTTTTTTTTTTTTTTTTAAGCAGTAGCCTAGGCTGCCTTAGAATTCACTATGTGTAAGTCCAGGCTAGCATGGAACTTAGGAGAGTCCTTCTACCTCAGACAGTGAGTGCGTTCACGTGATTTAATAATTATTTATTTAAGTAGTATTAAACCATTTCAGATAAACATCTTAAGGAACCTTAATCTTTTTCCCATGATAGAAACTCTCTCACTCTCTTTGTAGTTCAGTCGGAACTCTGATCCCACGTGACCCCTTAAGCTCCATCTCCTGTTATTTCTAGTCAGTGAGCTGAATGAGTACCTAGTTTTTGTTTCTAGTCTAAAACATGTTGATCAGAGTTAACAGAGGAGGAAAGAGTTTATTTGCTTTCCAGTCCCAGATTACAGTCCACCATTAAGGGAAATCAAGGCAGAAACTTAAAGGCAGCAGCCCTGCTTGCTCTTCATACTGCGTTCATTACCTCAGACCAGTGAATTCACTCTATAGTCATGAGCAAAGCAGGAGCCATGGAGGAGAATGGCTTATGATCAGCTCGGTTTCCTAGACAGCTCAGGACCATGTGCCCAGGAGTGGTGCCACCTACTGTGGGCCCTCCTACAGCGTCAACAATCAAGACAATCTCCAGTAGACATGTCCTCAGGCCAGTCTGCACTAGGCGGTTCCTCAGTTGGGAGTTTCCTCGCAGATGACTCCAGGTTCTATCAATTGACAATTAAAGTTGACCAGGGCAATGAGCTCCTTCTCATTGCCTTAGACAACAGGACTGAGACCAGGGGCACCCCTTGGAATTGTTAGGAAGTTGGAAGGAAATCTGTGTAAGAAAGCAATTCCTGGTCCTTATGTTTCCAGGCAGCCTTCCTACTTGGCCATATCTAAGGCCCCAAGTGCCATGGACTTAAGATTATATACTTTTTAAATGTTTTAGCCAGTTATTATTCTGTCTAGGTGATAAGAGACCTCCGTTTGACTGGCTCAAGGCTTCCTCACATGCTCTTTGGCCCACAGAGTGTGGTCCTTTTGTGTTCCTGTTTAAGGGATTGAACACAACTGTTTGAGGTAAAAATGTTAGGGATTTAACTCATTGCTTATTTACTGATATAAATCTCTATCCTCCAAAATCCTACATTGGCGAAAGCATGATTGTCAGTAGATTTACTCCCTTAAAGTCACCTGTGTCTCCCTTAATTCTGCCCCCTGGGGTTGAAGCACTGGTAACATACTCAGCAAGCCTTGAGACTGTGTGACAGGAAGAGAAGGGCCTGCAGTGAGCACTAAACCCATGCTCCTGTGCAGCCTTGGGGACGGTTACTACAGAAGTCCCCTACTGTGGATTGATTTGCACAGGTGTGATGCTTCTCTGTATTTTAGAAACATAATCAGATATATTTTCCACTAAGATTGTATAATAAATTTGCTTCCATCATAATAGTCTTCATTCTTTTTAAGAGGATCTCTACAGTCTTTATAATATTCTTTACAATAGTCTTCATTGTTTTCTTTCTTGAGGGGTTCTCTACCCTGTTGGTAATGTTCTTTGTCTTTTTTTTTTTTTTGAGGGTGCCTCTTCAGTGTTTATAATAGTCTTCATTGTCCTTTTTGCAGGATCCAATTTGCAGGATTGCTACAGAATTTTTACTATTTTTTAACAATATTCTTTATTGTTCTGTTTTATACTGGCTCCCTACATTGTTTAGAAGGTCAGAGTAAATCAAACTGAACGGAAAGTCTGAGACACAGAGATGGGATAAAGTATGCCAGACAGACACCAGCAACTCCATTGCAAAATACTACTACTAATAAAATAAAAATAATAATTCATTGCTGTAAGGAATGGGCATAAAATATACCAAGAGTTGTCAAAACACTGGCCAATTGAACTTCGGAGCTAATTTCTTCCATTGTTCTTTTTTAAGCGAACATCTACAAAAGTTGAGATTGGGTAGACAGACATTGGGTCATTTTGGAGGATGGACTATTTTAATGCATCCAGTAGGGGTGTGTGATGTGGCACCTTCCTGAGCAAGTCCCCTTCTGTCTGCTGCTCCACTGCAGGAGGGCTGTGATGGAGCTGATTGCACAAAAGCTGCTGGGGAAATGCTTCTTGTCCGGCAAAATAAAGGGCGGCACAATCAGAACCACAGAGAAGGGAGGTGTGAAGCCGGAGGCACAGGAGGATGGGAACCCAGAGAAGGGGTGGGAGTCTGTGTGCTCCCGAAAGGCTGAGCGGGTGGGGGGCATGAAGAGGCCAGACGTGACTAAATAACAGTCCTGTTTCTCATTGGCTCATTGCTTGGAGGGACTCTAGCAGGTGCAGAAGATTAAGTCTATGGGAGGTTCAGGGATGCAGGGCTCACAGCAAAGTGCTGGTCTGGAAGAACGTGACTAACACAGTGGGCTTCACACAGCCGAGCACGTGGAGGCACAATTGGGTGGGGTGTTTGATATATCAATTGTGATTGACTTTAAGAGTTTACACACTGGTAAAAAAAAAAAAACCCAAAACAACAACAACAACAAAACAGTTACAAGTGGCAGTATTTGGTAGAACATAGTTGGCTGCCTCACTGAGGCCTTTGTATTTCAGTTAGTGACGCCTAAAGGTGATATATATATATATATATATATATATCCTCATAATTAAACTTGTATGTATTCATGCATATACAATATTTATATTTATGAGATTTATTATGAGGTATTTGTAGTAGTGTTTCATTTGTATTTTAATTAATAAAACTTCCCTGAAGATTAGAGAGTAAAACAGGCCCACTGATCAGCCTTACAGACTAGGCAGTGGTGACATACACTTTTAATCCCAGTAGCCACACCAGTTACCATAGAAACCAGGCAGTGCAAACCTTTAATCCCAGTGGTGCACACCTTTAATCCCAGGTCTGGAGATGATTATAAAATGGGTGGGGGGAGACAGCTCTCACTCAGTCTCATTCTGAGATACTTGGAGGCAGCATCACCATTTCAGACTGAGGTAGAGGTAAGAGTCAGTGGCTGGCTGTTTTGCTTTTCTGACCTCCAGGTTGAACCCCAATTTCTCTCTCTGAGTTTTTAGTAATAGTGCATCAGTAAGTAACTGGTAGAGTCATTGGAGACCAAACAGCCTCAACATGTGCCACGTAGGAATAGGAAACCCAGTAAAACTGGTGACATTATTTGATCTCTGTCTGAGGGACTGAGAACTGGAGAGCTGATATGTCAGACGCAGTCCTTGACAGAGGAAGCAGAGCTGACATGTCGCAGATCAAGCAGTTGGGTAGGACAAATGGACCCAGGTACCTCCTATCTCTAAATTTTGTCCTATTAGACCTGGGTGGGTACCACTGGGTGGATGCCACTGGGCCCCCCACCCACCTGAGGTAGGACAAGCTGTCGTATACTCAGCTTGTATATATTCAAATGGTAATTTCCAGAACCACCTCTACAGACCAGAGAAAGCCCATCTAGACCCACAGAATTAAACTTCACACTGATTCCCGAAGCCAGGTGGCTTGTATTTAGCAGGCTAAGAATGGTGCACTCTGGTGGGCATTGCGAACTCACAGGATTGATTCTCCTTTCCAATAAATGCGTTTCCTCTACCCCCTTTTCTCCTCAGGCCCAAAAGGTGCGGTCTCACACTTGAAAGTCCCTCCAGAAATGATGGGTTTTCCTTCTCCCCCTCTGATAGATGAGTTACCAGGGATTCAAATCCTGTTTCCTACTTTTCTTGATCTGTGTTAGCAGACAAAGGACAGGAGCAAGCCATATCAGCACGATCATTTTATAATTACAAGCAAACTCCCAGGGGTCGCTCCACTTCTGTTATCAGAAATCTTCGTTTCCTGGGATTTCTCTCTATTCACTTTTGGCTAAATAGCTCACAAGACGACCTTGTCAGTGTTACGTTATGACTTAACAGAAGAACCGGGGCTGAGTTGTGGGAAGCTGACTCAGTAAGACTTCACCACAACTTAAACCAAAGTTATATTGGCTCCAAGAAAGTGCCACGCTCTATGCTGTACGTTTTATGTGGCTAGCATGTGCAGAACACTTAATACGTGACAGATGCCTTCTTTTCCTCCCCCCGCTCCTGTCATGTCCTAAATTCACTGAGTGGATATGCAGGTTTCTTACTGGAGGCCAGAGTTCTCCTCCTTCTTTTATTTTTCCATCCATGTACTAGTAGTGTCTTCCCAAAATTGCTCTGGTACTGTCATTTTATAAGCCTTTGTATTTGATGGCTTTGGGTCTTCTAAATTTACCATTTGAGCTATATACATTAATTTCTTTTTTGAAACTGGTAACAACTGATACTTATATTTATCTTTATAATACTTATTTTTGATATCATATAACTCAGTTTACATTAATGTCTAACCCTAACAGCTCAGTGAGATCAAAGATATCTTCTTATTTTAATGAGAAAATTAAGGTCCAGCACGACCAGAGGACACTCAAGGTCATGTTGCTACTCTGTGGGATTACCAGGCTTGGCACCTGCAGTCCCTCTGGTCTTCTGTAACCGGTCTCCATACCTGAGACACAGCCTCAGTAGATTTTTGGTGAGGTGGTTGTCTTGATTTTTAACGCTAACACTGGTTTAGTATTTCTTACCTCTTTTCTCTAAGACCTGGAGAAAGGCCTGGAGGGAAAGCGAACAGTAAAGCCTTGGATTCACTACTGTGTCTGTCATTGTAGATTTCATGCTATTTTTAGGCTGGGTAGATGGTAAAAAAGGACTACCCAGAGTTCTATTAAAGCCAGCTTCAGGAGCCGTGAAGTGCTGACAGAGTTTAAAGCCTCTGATTCTGTCTGAAATAGCGGGGGCGGGGGTGGTAGCTTCTATATTGGCTGAACTTAGGGAAATGAGGGAACTGAAAGTTCTTTGCCCTGGCTCTCCTCTCCTCACCTCTCCTACCTAGAAAAGGTTCTGAACTCTGAGCATCTTCCCACACAGTGTCGCTCTGCAAAACCCAACAGTTAAGGAATACCAGGTCTAAAAATAGAAAGCCCAAGGTCTTCTAGGGGACAGCAAGATGATTTTCCCACGAAGGTATATGTATGCATTTGCATCCGAGGATTCATAAATGTGTAATTCAGACTTACAGTAGAACCCCAGATAGTCCTAATGTGAGTTTCTCTGCCGTGAATAGCTACTGACATTTTCTGATTGCTCTGGCAATTGTCATAAATTAAAGTCTTTTGAGTGTATAAGAATTCTTTCTCTTCCTTATAATTTGTAGTTTTACAGTAAAATGCCACACGTGTTAGCCCTATTTATTAATCTTTCAAAGTGCACATTTTCAAAGATCATAGCTAGTCAAATAGCTCACAATGTCTTGGTAGAAAAAGTATAATTTCCCCATTGCTTCTCAAGCCTATGTCTCCCAGTTGTTCCAAATGAGTCCAAAGACTCTCTTTGCATAACTCAGGTCATGGAGAGCTCTTTAGCGTTTTAAAATTTACATGTGTCTGAGAAAATTATCATGAAAGAGCAAAATTGGTCTGTGCTTGCCAGTGTCATCTTGTCACTTCATCTTTAGTTAGCTAATTTTCTTATATAATGGTCTACATTAGCTCGTATGAAGAGGTATAAAAAAACATAACAATTTTCTTATGAAGAATAAATGCTCACACAGAAAACACTAAGCTTAGCCAGTTAATGTCACTGTGATTCGTTAACACCACAGTAAAATGTGAAGACTATCCGGTCTCTAAAGGAATGAATAAAAGCTGTGAGGTTCAGTGCAGACAGTCTCTAAGTTCTCTTAGCTTTCTATGAGCATTAGAGAGTGAAAAAGAAAAATGCACTATCTTACGTGTGCATGCATACGTGTGTGCATGTGTATATGTGTGCATGCATACGTGTGTGCATGCATACATGTGTGCATGTGTATATGTGTGCATGCATACGTGTGTGCATGTGTATATGTGTGCATGTGTATATGTGTGCATGTGTATATGTGTGCATGCATTGTGTGTGGAGGGGGAGTGAGAGCGAGAGTGTTACCTGAAAAGGGAAGTCTGATGAGAGGTGGGAGGTTGCATGGTCACGGCAATTGTAGAAAGCATACTTCCTGCTCAGAGCTTATTAATTATAGCACGGCAGCCGTCATTTTCTGAGACCCTCAGGACAAGAGGGCCTCATCTCATATTGTCCAACAGAAATAAGAACACATCTACTTTGGCAGGGGCTGCTGCTTTGGATGACTTCTGTATTCTGTGAGTTCTTGTCCCGAAGGCTAATTCCCCATTGTAACCTCACTAAGTGGAACTTTGCAGAAATGGAGGCATTTCTGTGGTTAGGGTTATTGCTTGTTGTTTAGAGAGAGTTCTCCCGTGAGAATAGGGTTTTAGAGAAACAAATATGGCTTCTTGTCCTAGGATGTAATCTCTCTTTCACGCAAACATTCCCACAGCGTAGTCAATGGCCTTAGGGGCAGCTGATGCCCTCAGAACTGTGAGTGGCATTAGCATCTCTTTGCAGAGCATCCAGCATCCAGCATTTTCTTACAGCAATAGCAAATGGGATGAGAATGCTACAGACAAGGTGCTACTTAAGAGTACCACATTCTTACTGTTTTCAAAAGCTACATGTGTAGATTATAACTACTTACAAATGAACTAAATGTCAGCAAATTAGCATTCTGACTTATAACCCTGAAAGTATCTTTATATTCCAAATTGGCCAATGAGTCAGTCCTCACGTATAAAGTGGAATCTCACTGAGTTAAAAATAGCGTGTTTAAGAACAATTTGGCTTTTAAAATGTCTTACTATTTTTGTCTCATTGAATGCTTTTCTCTAAATTTCATTTATAAAATCATTGCCTGCTACTTCAGTTTTTTCTTTAATAACCCTTGTTGTTTTCCTTAAAAGACAATAGTAAGCTCACCCTTTCTATTTTTTTTTTAAATCTCTGAATTAAAGACTTCTCCTGAGACCTAGTACTTCCTTGTGATCATCTACAAACTCTCCTTATTAAGTGGGTAGCCCTAGACATCTACACCATGACTGATGAGGTTAGTAATCCTCTTGACCTAAACTACATTGAGCTTAGTCTTCTAGTTGCTATTCCCATCCTCTCCATTATTTGATAAAATGTTCTTTAGTGCTCCATATGAGAAGACCGTGGCAGAGATCATGAAAAGACTTTCCTGTGTAACCTGAGTGATAGAGCTAGGATTTGAACCTCAGTAGTTGAATTGAAAGCATCTTTGTGACCCTTCTGTTATCATCAAGTCTTGGATATACCACTTTGTCTTTCTGATAGCTGTTACCTTCAAGTGTAGCAGATGATTTGGATGGACTCTGCGGTAGCTAATCTTCTTGCCAATGTGTGACACACCAAGGAAAAGGGAACCTTAACTGAGGAATTGCCTCCATCGGCACTGGCTTGTGGACATATCTGTGGGGACATATTGATTGCTATTCGATGTAAGAAGGCCCAGCTCAATGTGGGCAGCACCATCCTTAGTCAGGTGAACCTTGGTTGTTTTAGTAACATAGCTGAGCATGCATAAGCCAGATGGCCAGCCAGTAAGCAGCGTTCTGTGGTTTCTGCTTCAAGTTCCTGCCTTGAGTTTCTGCTTTGGCCTTCCCAGATCAACGGGCTGCAGCCTGTAAAATGAAGTGAGCCCTTTCTGCCCCTAAGTTGTTTTCAGTCCTGGTGAACCACAGAAGGCAAACCAGGGCAGGCCCTGAATGTCTGCGTTTTGAGAGTTTTAGATATTAAAGTCTACCACTAATAATATTTATTTTTATTTTTAATGCGGGAAGATCCTTAAAGAGCCCATAGAAGTGATTTAGTTGTATCTCGTATATCCTGTGAAGGACTAACTTGCCCCTGATTTGTTGCCTGCCTACTCCTCAGTGAAAGGGCAAGTCTTAAAACATCAGAGGCTGAACTGAACATGGTGGTACACGCTTAGATTCCCAGGAGGCTGAGTTAAGACTGTGTGTGGAAGGCCAACCTGAGGAATTCTGAGGGACCTTGCCTCAAATAAAGCAGGGTAAAAACAAAACAGGAGTGGAGAATGATGACAAGGCAGTTCTTTCACGGATAGTCTGAAAACGCTCAACGGGAGTGGAGGAGGATGACAAGGCAGTTCTTTCATGGATAGTCTGAAAACGCTCCACAGACAGAAAGATGCTGAGTTCTCTTCCTGGCTCTCCACTGCAGCGTACCTAACTCCATTGTTCCATCAGTTTCTGTGTGTGGAGGGCAGATGATGGGAGTTACCTCCAAGGACAAAAATCTCAGAGAAGAGTTCCCAGCCCAGTGCTCCCTCTACATGGGACATTTCTCCTCTGAGCTCTCAGTACTCCCACAGGTTTTAACATAATCAATAAGAGTGACTGACTCCATCCCCTCCATATCTACTGGACCCCAAGGCCTAGCCCTCAGACTCTTCTTCCTTTCCCATCCCTAGCATTGTTAGAGTCTCTATGCGGCTATGGAATGTCACTGGCGACAATGGGATAGCAAAGAATGTGCACCAAGCTCTTCAGCATGTACTTGATAGAAATGATTTAATTTAATGCTTTTGAACATCTCATATGATTGCATTTCACAGTTGATGTGACATGCTCCAGGAGTCTAATCATCTAACGATATACAGCATGCAAGGAAACATCAAATTTGACGTTTGTATACAAATATGTTTGACCATAGCTCTTGTACTTACTGTCTCCCCCTCCCCTTGGACTGCCACATAATTTTAGGAATGTGTTTTCTTAAGTTACTATCTTTGGGCTTTCTGAACTTCAACTTTCTGTATCAATAGCTAGTATCTAAGCATAGTAAAGCAAAGCAAAATAATAACAACAAAAATCCAAACCCCCAGAACAGTGATTTAAGCAAAGAATTCCAGAAAAACAAGTTTGGGTTGTTAGGGTATCTCCACAGTAGTACCAAAAACTCTTTCCAGCTATCTACGATACAGCCCTCATTTTAGGTTGACAAAATGGTGGAAATACAGTCATCATCCTACATTTCCAGCATGAATGGGTTAAGTAGGAAATCAGGAGTAAAGGAGCATAAGCAAATCAATCCTTCCCCTATAAGATCCTTTCCTGGAAACTCTACTGAGCAATTTCTACATTTTTGTCACTGGTTATGATTTGTTCATGTGACTTCTCTTTGTTAAAAGAGAAGCTGAAAATGGTATTTTATAACCACCTGTAAAATTATCAAGCTCAAAATTGGGTTTCTGTTTACATGCACCTGAAGTTATAAGGTTCTTGAAATACATCAATCACATAAATTTATCCAGTGTACCTTCACTGGTGACTGACTACACAGGGGTAGCTTGGTATGTGGTAGACACCAAGAGTATCTTTATGTACCAGAAGCTTGGTACTAAGTTGATCTTCTTGGTATCTAAGAGAGCTATCAAGATGAAATTTGACCTAGACCCAAAGAAAAGAGAAGAAAGGCTCAGAAAAGAGTGTCCCTGGCAACCAGACCTCTTCTTGGACCATGAGTAACAGAACAAAAGCAGAGGAATCACAGCCCTGAAATGTGCTTTAAGCATTTAAAGTTGACCCCTTGAAAGATTTTACTTTGTAAAACTGTGATGAATAAAAAATGTTATCGCTTTAGATTTATGTTTGGGAGGTTCAGCAGAGGCAGTTAACCAACAAACCCAACTAAGAACATAGAACACAATAGAACAGCAGTGATTGGCTTTGGAGTCATTTCCACCCAAGTTTTAATCCTAGAAACACAATCTATGTGTATAGTGGTCCGAATGAGAATAGCTCCCATTACACTCATATATTTGAATGCTTAGTCCTCAGAAGGTAGAACTATTTTGGAAGGATTAGGAGGTATGGCCTTGTTGGAGGAGGTGTGTCACTGGGGGTAGGCTTTGAGGTTTCATAGCCCAAGCCATTCCCAATTAGTTTTACCCACTCCAGTGTGGATCAGGATGTTCACTCTCGGCTGCTCCAGCACCATGCTGACCTGCCTCCCGTCAAGCTCCCCAACATGATTGTCATAGACCTAATGTCTGAAACTGTAAGCCCCCATTCAATTCTGCCTTTTTTTTTATTGCGAAAAGAAGAAAAAAAAACATAAACAAAAAACAAGTTTCCACCTCCTCCCAGCCTCCCATTTCCCTTCCCCTCCTCCCACCCTTTTCCCCCTCCTCCCACCCTTCTCCCCCTCCTCCCACCCTTCTCCCCCTCCCCCCACTCCTCTCCCCCTCCCTCTCCAGTCCAAAGAGCAGTCCGGGTTCCCTGCCCTGTGTTAAGTCCTAGGTCCTCCCTCCTCCGTCCATATCTAGGAAGGTGAACATCCAAACTGGCTAGGCTCCCACAAAGCCAGCACATTAAGTAGGATCAAACCCCCCTGCCATTGTCCTTGGTGTCTCATCAGCCCTCCTTGTTCACCATGTTCAGAGAGTCCTGTTTTATCCCATGCTTTTTCGGTCACAGTCCAGCTGGCCTTGGTGAGCTCCCCGTAGATCAGCTCCACTGTCTCAGTGGGTGGATGCACGCCTCATGGTCCCGAATTCTTTGCTCATGTTCTCCCTCCTTCTGCTCCTCCTTGGGACCTTGGGAGCTCAGTCCAATGCTCCTGTGTGGGTCTCTGTCTCTATCTCTATCCATCACCAGATGAATATTCTATGATGATATGCAAGATATTCGTCAGTATTGCTCTAGGATAGGGTCATTTCAGGTTCCCAATCCTCAGCTGCCCAAGGAACTAACTGGGAACCTCATCTTGGGCACTTGGGAGCCCCTCTAGGGTCAAGTCTCTTGCCCACCCTAAAGTGGCTCCCTTAACTAAGAATTGTGGTTCCGTGCTCCCCTATCCACCTTTCCTTTATCCCAATTCTCCTGTTTCCCCAGGTCCCCCCTCCTTCCCTTCTACCATTTCTCTCCCCATCTCCCCTTACCCCCATCCCACCCCACCCCCGAGATCCCATTTTCTCCCCGGAAATTTGGTCTACTTCCCTTAGCCAAGAGGATAACTATATGTTTTTCCTTGGTTTCACCTTCTTACTTTGCTTCTTTAGGTTCACCTATTGTAGACTCCGTGGTCCTTATTTATGGCTAGAAACCAATTATGAGTGAGTACATCCCATATTCATCTTTTTGGGTCTGGGACACCTCACTCAGGATAGTGTTTTCTATTTCCATCCATTTGCATGCAAAATTCGAGAAGTCATTGTTTTTTACCGCAGCGTAGTACTCTAGCGTGTATATATTCCATACTTTCTTCATCCATTCTTCCATTGAAGGGCATCTAGGTTGTTTCCAGGTTCTGGCTATTACAAATAATACGGCTATGAACACAGTTGAACAAATGCTTTTGTCATTTGATAGAGCATCTCTTGGGTATATTCCCAAGAGTGGTATTGCTGGGTCCAGGGGTAAGTTGATCCCGAATTTCCTGAGAAACCGAAACACTGACTTCCACAGTGGTTGCACAAGATTGCATTCCCACCAGCAATGGATGAGGGTACCCCTTCCTCCACAGCCTCTCCAGCAAAGGTTATCCTTGGTGTTTTTGACTTTAGCCATTCTGACAGGTGTAAGTTGATATCTCAAAGTTGTTTTGATTTGCATTTCCCTGATTGCTAAGGAAGTTGAGCACGACCTTAAGTGTCTTTTGGCCATTTGAACTTCTTCTGTTGAGAATTCTCTGTTCAGTTCAGTGCCCCATTTTTTAATTGGGTTAATTAGCATTTTAAAGTCTAGTTTCTTGAGTTCTCTATATATTTTGGAGATCAGACCTTTGTCTGTTGCGGGGTTGGTGAAGATCTCCCAGTCAGTAGGTTGCCTTTGTGTCTTAGTGACCATTTCCTTTGCTTTACAGAAGCTTCTCAGTTTAAGTAGGTCCGTCCCATTTATTCAATGTTGCCCTTAATGTCTGTGCTTCTGGGGTTATACATAGGAAGCGATCTCCTGTGCCCATCTGTTGTAGGGTATTTCCCACTTTCTCTTCTATCAGGTTCAGTGTGTTCGGGCTGATATTGAGGTCTTTAATCCATTTGGACTTGAGTTTTGTGCACGGTGAGAGATATGGGTCTATTTTCATTCTTCTACAGGTTGACATCCAGTTGTGCCAGCACCATTTGTTGAAGATGCTTTCTTTCTTCCATTGTATACTTTTAGCTCCTTTATCGAAAATGAGGTGTTCATAGGTTTGTGGGATAAAATCCGGGTCTTCTATACGATTCCATTGGTCAACTTCTCTGTTTTTATGCCAGTACCACACTGTTTTCATTACTGTAGCTCTGTAATAGAGTTTGAAGTCAGGGATGGTAATGCCTCCAGAAGATCCTTTATTGTATAGGATTGTTTTGGCTATCCTGGATTTTTTGTTTTTCCATATAAAGTTGATTATTGTCCTCTCCAGATCTGTGAAGAATTTTGATGGGATCTTGATGGGGATTGCATTGAATCTATAAATTGCCTTTGGTAGAATTGCCATTTTTACTATGTTGATCCTCCCAATCCAAGAGCAAGGGAGGTCCATCCATTTTTTGGTATCCTCTTCAATTTCTTTCTTCAATGCCTTAAAGTTCTTGTCAAATAGATCTTTCACTTCCTTGGTTAGATTTACCCCAAGATATTTTATGCTGTTTGTGGCTATCGTGAATGGTGAAGCTTCTCTGATTTCCCTCTCTGCTTCCCTATCCTTTGTGTATAAGAGGGCGACTGATTTTTTGGAGTTGATCTTGTATCCTGCCACATTACTAAAGCTGTTTATCAGCTGTAAAAGTTCTTTGGTGGAGTTTTGGGGGTCGCTTATGTACACTATCATATCATCTGCAAATAACGAAAGTTTAACTTCTTCCTTTCCAATTCAAATCCCCTTGATCCCATTATGTTGTCTTATTGCTATTGCTAGAACTTCAAGCACTATATTGAAGAGGTATGGCAAGAGTGGACAGCCTTGCCATGTTCCTGAGTTAAGTGGGATGGCTTTGAGTTTCTCTCCGTTAATTTGATGTTAGCTGTCGGCTTGCTGTATATAGCTTTTATTATATTTAGGTATGACCCTTGTATCCCTAATCTCTCTGCCTTTTAAGTACCTTGGTTATTGGGTTTTATCGTGGCATCAGAAAAGTAACTAAGATACTATACAATGTGAAAAGTCATCTCATCTTTCGGAATCTCTTATTTTCTTTAAAAGAGGAAACAATGGAAAGGAAAAAAGAAACTAATACACCTCCCATGTGTTTGTAAGTAAGCAACTCTAACTTAGACAAAACCACCGTACAGTTTGGGTTCACAGTGGTAGAATTGCTGACTTTATTGCTATGATCACAAGGCCATGCGTTCTCAACCAGCAAGCAGTAGCTGTGCATTTTCTAGAAGCCCCATTGCATTGCAGGTCATGATCTTGGTTCTTGTTGAAGGAGGGGTACAGGAGGTTCAGGAACATGCAGGGAGAAATTAATTTTCTAAGCAGCAACCACCAGGAAATTCCCTGTACTCTTGATGTCAGTGAAGGCTAGGAGCCTACTGTTAGGCCAGTTAAATTGTAGGTTTCAAATGCTTACTTAGAGCCACCTAAAAAAGCTCACGATGGAAGGTTGCATTTCTGCAACTTTTACCTTCCTTCAGTATAAAATGAAGATACCCATAATGCCCACCTTCCTGGGTTGTTACTAAGATAGTGCCTGTGGCGCCGAGCACATAATGTAGATCCAATAAATACTGCCTATTATTATGAGCTTCCTCTCCTCTCTCTCCATCCAAGTAAAAATGGGGCTCCTGAGTTTTGAAGCTGCCTCAGCTCCAGTAATGCTATAAAAATTTAACTAGGGCATAAAGTACACATATAATCATACTAGGTTCAAAAATGATACTGTGATAATGTGATTAATAATGAGTTCTTGGATGGTAATAGCATTTTAAGTTGCTTCTGTAGACTTGTAAATTTCATGGGCTCCAGTGCTCATGAAAGGGAGACTGACGGCTCATTGACCAGGGCATCAAGCTGCACAGTTGGCCTGTATTGGTGTTCCACACTTCCTGAATAGCTTTGTGTCTCAGGTCAAACTTTGACATTTGCTGGTGCCTCTCTGGGGTGGAGTGACTCTATTTGTGTTTTCTTGCTTCTCATTGCTGGGATGTGAACAAACTTGACAAGAAAATAGAGGAAAGACTTTGGAATGGTGTGCTGGCATATAATAAGGCTTGCTGTCATGACCAGCACCTCTCTCCATGTTTATGTTAACTTTTATCTTTTCCAGGGCATTTTTAAAAATGAGTTGTGGTATGTGATTCTCTCTAAAGCCTAGAAAGAAGGCAGAGTGAGTTTCATTTCTACATTTTAGTTAAGATGATATGGGCTAAGAATGGGCTAAGTGACTTTCCCCTGCTTGGCATGGGCTGGACATGAATCCAGATCTTTGCTTCTAGGTCCTTTCTGCATGACTGCATTGCTGGTAACCTCTGTCTTCATGCTGTCTGATGTACAGTGACATTTGCTTATCTGCATATCAAGTTGTCCTTTCAGAAGTGGGGAGCTGTACAAATACACCCAGTTGCTGCTGCTTTAGATGGGCAGATGTATAGAATCACTATACTCATAAGGCCTGTGGATGTATATGGTGGCACATAACAGCTGCCAGAGCATAACATCCTCTCTGGAGGAATGTCAGAGGTCACTGGCTGTGGGCCTGTACCAGAAGGGGGTTGTACCAAAAGTGAAGTGGATGTTCACATGCATGGCAAGCAGCTTGACTCTCTGCAGGAGAAGTTCTTTGCAGTAAGCTCTGCTCTTGACCTGCCCAGTCTCTCCCCTCTGGACACTCCACGTGGAATTTGTTTTCTTCTTGGCACATTTATAGAAGTCTGCCAGAATATTCATTTCCTATATCCTACTGGAGTTTTTGATTAATCTTCCATATCTACTCCATCATCCAGACCAGTACGTTTTATTTACAGTAGACACTGGAATTTTGAATTTTCCTGGTGAGACATGTCCTCCACAGTGACTGGGAATGACTGGACCACTTTTGACTTGGGGGCCTGCGAGAGCGCCCCCCCCCCCATGAGTTTCCTGATGGTATCAGGTTGCCTTGTCTGTCTTTTGTTGACCTACATTCATTGGTCCAATGTTGGCCTTTACCCAACCTTCTACATTTACCTGAATGCTGAGTTCTCCTATTTTTGCCATTCTCAGAGGAGACATTATTCCTAGGAATTTCTTGTCTACAATCCCTTCTCAGATGTCCTATTCTACCATAATTAAAACATTTGGTATTTTGATGTCTCTTCAAACCATTGGAAATTGCTTCTCCTACCCAAGCTTCAGTACTACAGTGAAGTGTCTCAACATTCATTGTATGCAAGATCCATTCATCCATTGGTGCTGATCTGATCTTTAAATGCCTAAGGATCTTTTTGCATTCTAAGTTGGCATTCTCAAAAGCCAAAGATTCAATTAGTACATGTCTAGTTTTTGGGTCCTATTTATACAGCCTTAATTAATCTTTGTAAAAAGTCACTAAAGGATTTTCTCTGACCCTGTTTAACCCTAATATATTATTTAATTCTCATTTCTGGTTCCGAAATCCTGTCCCAAGCATTTAAAGCTGCTGTGCTACATAGGGACAAGGTGTATTCATCGTGAAGAGCCTGATCCTGAGGATCAGAGTAATCTCCCTCACCCAGAATTTGATCTTGGGAAATCTGAAGTCCTTTTGCTTTTTCCTGTTGCTCTAAAATTTTTGCTTCTTCTCTCCAATAACACTTTCAAAGCAGCTAGGGTACATTTTCTAGGATAGCTGAAATTAACTGAATCCAATCTTGTACCGTTGCCTTGTTACTTGAAGCCCACAGGTTGACCATTTTTCTAATGAAGGATGAATGTATTCCTTAAGATACAATTACTTCTTTGATTTCCTTAATGTCAGTTATACATATGGGATCCCATGTATATTCTTTGGCTACCTTAGGATATTTGGTGCCAGATGCTCTTTCTGATGATATAACTGGAAAGGTAGGAGAACTCTGGGAAAGCTACCCTGGAGTTTGGTACATACTGATGAGGCTACATTTTGTCTTTGTACCTTTTG
The DNA here is from genome assembly GCF_018167655.1 of Microtus oregoni. Lineage (NCBI taxonomy): Eukaryota > Metazoa > Chordata > Mammalia > Rodentia > Cricetidae > Microtus > Microtus oregoni. The sequence goes on from NW_024544744.1 coordinate 1,381,710, forward strand.
TCCCTGGTCAACAAATTTGATAATTCTCAATCTTTTCAAATCTTTTTTAAACCACTGCCTATTGTAAAGTCTTGATCTCCAGTCCAGGGTTCTGTTTTAATGACCTCATTGAGAATTCCAAGGTGTGAAGTCTGTCCAGTAAAGATAACGTCTCATCCTTGGACATAATTTTTATAGCATGCATATTACCTTCCTGGAGAGACATTCTATCAGTCAATCTATCCTAACCATTTGCCAGAGTCTGATTAATACATTTAACAATATGAATTCTCTCAGACAATATCTTAGCACCTTCTGTAGGAGGGAAATCATATAAACCTTGCATAGCATCATACATGGTATAAGTAAAAAATTTATTGAATTCTTGGATTGTTAAATTGTCTGTCATCTTTACCGTGGAGTAGGTTTAATAACTGTTACCTGCCTATAGGTGTTGCAGCATACTTGTAGCCGCATGACCGGCTTGAATCAGATTTTAGCTTTAAATACTGAAAGATATGCTCAAATTAAAAACAATTATTCAGTGTAAAACACAGAACATATGCTCCACTGAAGTCCCTGACTGGTCAGCAGCCATACGAGCACAAAGAGAGCAAGAAAGCAATGCCAAACAAAGACACCCGGGGAAGGCTGTGTCCTGCCTGAGCTTCTGCGAGCACTGGAAAAAACTGGACCCAGAAGCCGGTCTTGCAGTCGCAGGTGGCCAAGGTGCCTGAGGACTTGGAGCAGCTTTGAGGCATTTAATGAGAAATTATGAAGGACCGTGGCTTGCGGCTACTCATGGGCGCTGCATGAGAATCCTATTCCCAAATGAACGGTGGAGCCTGATTATGGCTGGCTAGAGCCCCACGATTCAGCACCAACCATAGAAGTTAGTTTGATTTGGGAAATAACAAGGCTAGCTAAAAGATAAACCAATTTTATTTTTATTTATTATAAGGGGAAAACTCATGAAAGAGGAATGAGAAGTCCAAGCTCAGCTGTGCTGCAAGGGAACCACAGGGAGAGAGAGAGGGAGAGAGAGAGAGAGAGAGAGAGAGAGAGAGAGAGAGAGAGAACCTAGGCCATGCATCGTTTTTCTCTGGGTCCCAGAAAACCACACCCTAACTTGGTCCCACCTCTTAAAGATAATTGTTTGGCAAAGGTTCCCCATCATGTGTGCAAGTGTGTGTGTGTGTGTGTGTGTGTGTGTGTGTGTGTGTTTAAATCTTGGGTTTTTTGTTTCTGTTTTCGTTTTTGTTTTTGGTGGAGCTGGTTGCAAAGCTGAGTTCCCCAAACTCTACAATATCCTTCTCCATGACACAGGTACTGATTTCCTTTTCTGGCCTTCATGGGCACTAGACACTCATGTACAGGATACTTACATACATGTAGGTGAAGCATTTAACACATAAAAAATTAATTATTTTGTTTTTCAAAGGACTATTAAAGTGCAAGGTTGGAAGATTGCTGGGAGGTGAAAAGGGGCCTGGAGTGCAGGTCTGAGGGGAGAGAGGGAGGGAGAAGGCTGGCCTGGATCTTTCCCAAGGACGATCACTAGAGTTGGGCTTGGAAATAGTCCTAACTAATTTCCTGGTTGTCTGTGAGAACTGGACGTTGCAGCATTCAGAGCATTCAGGTTGCTTTGACCTCCAGCCATCTGTGCCTGGCCTGTAAAGTTAAATGCTCAGTGGCATCAGATGGCGAATGATCATATATAGGCCCTGCTCGCGGCCATAAGGGGGGGAAAATGTCCCCTGGAGAAATAATCATAGATGCTGTTTTCAAAGTTGGAATTAATTGTATGTTCAGGAAAGCCCATCTTCTTCCTTTTATCTTATTAGGGTGATAAAAGCATTGTGCCTCAGAAAACAGCTGGAATAGTTTCTCAAAGGTCACCTATCCCAGCGCTCCTGGAACAAAGCCTTTGGGGTCACATTCTGGGGTGGATGAGCAACTGACATTTTACAGTCAAAACATGTGCCTAAGAATAGTTCTGAAACCCTGGCCTTCAGCTTTTAAGGGCGGGAGCGGTCCTTTGGTGCCTTTTCAAAGGTCCTTTTCTCCATGGCTATGTAATCAAAGGTATGTCCCTTTGTCTCTGCGGACACCTGATGTGGGTTGGCTCCACATTCGGCTATGGTAAAATGTTTGCCTTTGTTCGCTTCTCTTTCCTCCAGCTAGCGAGACCTGCAATGACTTCCACCCGATGTTCTTCACCCACGACAGAGCCTTTGAGGAGTTCTTCTGCATCTGTATCCAGCTCCTGAACAAGACATGGAAGGAAATGAGGGCAACTTCTGAAGACTTCAACAAGGTAAAGTGGCTGGGGTAGCCTGGTGTGCGCCATGTCATCAGACAGGTTTGGAGCTCATGCCTCCGACGTGGTATACTGTGTTTCCTCAGCTGTGCATGGAAGTAGTCACCAAGGGAAGAGAAGGAAAGGGTTGTGATTTTAAATTGTACCAAAAATGGAAGCAGCCACTAGCCATCTATCTGTTAGGAGCAGCCTTGGCCCCTTGTCTAAGGAAGGCCACCAACAGAGATACTTTCTGGAGAAACTTTGTCACAGTGATTTGATCCTTTGTGGTTTTGGTACAGAACCCTGTGTCACTGGTGTAAGGTTATTAGGGAACCGATGCAGAAGACAAGTACAGAGCCAACACAACCAGGTAGGCAATGCCTTGCACATTGGTGTCATTGTGTGGTGTGAAGGTCTTAAGATCATCTGCCTTCTATGTCCAAGTAAGAATTCTTGCTATAATAGAGGAGTTCTCTCTCTCAGGAAACAGGGTTACATATACCATTTCTTGGTTTAGAGTAAGTATTTGGTTATTCAAATGAAGATGCTGTGGAACCTTTAGACATTGTTGTTACGTGTATTTGTTGTGTAGGTGTGTGTGCAGAGGACAGCTTGCAGCAGCCAGTTCTTTCCTTTCACCACACTTGTTCCAGGCCTTGACCTCATGTCCTTAAGCTTGGGGGCAGGCGCCGTTACCTGCCGAGCCATCTCTCCAGGACTTGTTTCTTTGTTCTTCTGGTGTCATTACTTTCAAGAGTATGGCTTTTCCTTTTCCATTTCCATGGGTGTGAGAAGGTTCATTAAATTTCTTGGTTAACTTGCAGGCGTTAGAAATAGACTCCCTGCTTTTAGGGACAAAGGACATCTCTATCCATCAATAGACATGTATAATAGTGAAGTCATGGCTAATGAGGATGAGCTTGGGGGTCTGTGCAGGTATAGTTTAGCCTGTAAAACTTGTAACTTGCTTCTAAATAAGGCTCTGACTCATTACCCAAGCCCACCCTCCTGGTTCTAGATCGTAACTGTCTTTAAGAGGCTAAGGATTTGGTGCCCCACTTCCGTAGCCTTGGTGCATATATCATATCTAAATTACAACTGCACTTGCCTTCCTGGTGCCTTCTTTCTGAATGTATGTCACATCCATTTTGTTTCGTTCACAAATTCTGGTTTGTGGCATCTCGAACCACTACAGGCTTTAAAAAAGAAAAAAGAAAAGCAGGAAAAGAGCTGAAGCCTCAGTCAGGCACTAACCTTCCCATCTTCCTGGGTGTAGTCACCTCACCCATGGGGTATTTTCCTCTGTAGTGTCTACCATCTTTCCTTGGTACTTGGTACTGGTTGCTGAAATCTGGTCGTGCCAATGTGCCCCACATTGAGTGCTGATCTGTAGGTTGCAGTTCAGAGTCACCGTGGATGTGATCAGCATTGCCTGAGCAGGCATGGTTCAGAGAGGACGGGAGGAGGAAAGGAGCCATTAGTTCACTGGCAATCATAGCCACAGCTTCCTCCCTGTACTTCACTTGATTATGAGAGACTCAGCCATTCAGGTGCAAATCGCCCCAGAGAAAGAAGGCCTTCTACATTTGGAAAAGGCGTCAATCACAGCCTTTCAAAGTGGCTGGGCCACTCTGCCCTGGTTCAGTGTGACTTCATATGCTGCGGGGGACAGCTATCGAACCTCGGCTTTAAATGTTGGAACACTCCTCCAGGGGACGGCAGCCTCACCGTCATATATTATAACACTGATTCAAGAATGAGTGTCAGAGAAGGGTCAAGGTGGGAAAGCCTTTTAATTTTCAGTCATGCTTTTTTCCTGCTTATTTTCGAACAGCTTATCAAAGATGATAGATAAATGCATACCTAGATTTATTGAAATATGAATAGACTGATACATAGATATAAATGGTAAATAGCATATGTATTCATTTTCTATTGCTACTACAGCAGATGACTACAGATTTAAACAATATAAATTTCTTATCTGACTGTCCTATAATTCAGAAGCTAACGGTGTCTCATTGGGTGACAGTCACAGCTTCCGCAGAGCTCTGTTTCTGTCTGTCGATTCTAGAAGAGAATTTGTTGCCTTGCATTCTTTAGCTTCTACAGACTGCTGAATTTCTTGGTTTGCATCCTGTTTCTCCCTCACCAAAGCCAATAGCTGTGGGTCCAGCCCTCTCTGATGCCATCCCATCCCTCTGATGTCATCTTTTAAGAATCCCTGGATTGTATGGAATGTAGGTAATCAAGGATAATAACCGCTCTGTTTTAAGGTTGTTGAAGTTGTTACCTGTAATCTAAATCACACTTTGACATGTAGTACAGTCACAAGTGCTGGGGATTAGAACATGGGCATCCCTGGAGGGCGTGTTTCTGTCCATCGTAGCCTACATTTTGTTTGTGTCTGTATTTGATCTTGAAGTGTTAATAACAACTTTTAATGTAATTTTGATAAGTAAGCTTTTTTGCTTGATATTTTTACTGGTAGGCATAATTTGAGAGTTCTGCCAGTAGTGGCTCAAATACAGATATAATTTTGTTCCTTTTCTTTTGTGTCCCTATTTTGCCTGCAGTATCCTTTTTATTATAGAAAAATAAGAAGAAAAAGAAAGAAAAATGGGAGGGTGCTATGTAACGCCACTAATGCAATTTGAAGTTAGTCTTTCTCTCTTTTTTTTTTATTTCTTTTCCTCTTGCTTCCTGTGTATCCGCCACTGTGCTACTTTACTCAGTGGTAAATGGAAAGAGAGAGAAGTGCTGAAATGGAAATCAGTTTCCACTTTTCTTCTTGTTATTAACTTGGTAGCAGAGGAGATTGAATTGAGGAACAAATGTGGGTTCGGAGTTCCTGATAGATGATTTAAATGATTTCATGTTCCCGAGACTGTCCAAATTCAAATCCAAGAAATATTTGAAAAGAACCCAGCGTGCTTTTGAACTCTTCTGGATCCGATCTCAGGCTCTGGTCGGTTTGTACATAGCAGGGAAGGCAGATTGAATTGGGTACCTCAAGGTCCTTAATTCAACATTTTAGTTTTGTCGACATATGCCGTGTTCTATCATCAGCGGCAGGGATAGCTTCCGCTAACCCCATGGCTTGGACTTTGGTCTGAAGATGTCTGGAATGGGCTATGCTGGTTAATGCCTCTATCAATGCCACTGCTTGAAGAAGGTGTTTGGATAAGCAGCTGTCTGCGGCTCTTCCAGGCTTGAGAAGCAGCAGATGGAATGTTTTTCTTATTTATGTAAGCGAAGTAGAACTGGAGAGTGATTAAAATATTTATGCTTTGAGAAGTACTTTCATTTTTCTCAATATAGCAGTCTACAGAATAATCCATTGATTCAGGCCATTGAGTTTGTATTCTGTGTTTTTGCCTTTTATTACCAATATTTTAGAGCATGCATTATTCATTTTCATGGGCGTCAGGGAAGACGCCACCAGTTACCTCCCCTCACAAGTGACCCAACCATCATTGGAAGCCTTCATTTTTGATTTTTTGGGTACAAGGATATTTTATGCTTTTGTGGGTTATTACTGTTGCGTTTTAAATATTCTAACAAGGGCTTACATGTGAAATATGGATCTATGTGGCAGTGTTCCTCAGCCTTGGGTACATATGAAGCACCTGGGGCCTCTTATCCCAGCAGGTAGTTGAACCACAGATGGCTGAACCCATGAGCTGGTAAAAGCTACCCATGGATATTCTCATGAAGCTAGAGTTGATCATTTAAAGTGATTTCTGTCAATGGTATTCCTATCTGTTAGTTTGTGCCACACCTATCTCCAGCTCATACAGATTTCCTGCACTATTAGAGTGCTGTGACCGTGTGTCCGTTAGCTACTCAAGAATTCACTGCCTGGAAATTAACAGAAATTTTAAGAATAGAAATGGCATCTCATCCTCCCCTATGGCAATATTATAGTAATTGAAGTAATAAATATAAAAATATTTTGAGGAAGTAAATTCATAAGCAGATGTAACATGGCTTTTTTTCTTGTTAGAAATCGTAAGATAAATCTTCTGTGAAGCATGAGTAAACAGCTTTTTCATTTTTAGTAGATTATGGTAAAATGATAGCAGATGGTGGAGACGTTCCTGACCCTTCCATTAAATTCTGAGCTGAATTGTTAACCTTCTAACGGGAAGAAAAATAAATAATGGCTGCTGATTTCGGTGACTTCTTTTCCAGCCACTCTATGAACTGCCTTGGTTTTCCATGTTGGCACACTATGATAGCAGCCTAATAGAAAACCAGCAGGTGTCAGGAATCTTATGTCCATAACAGTTGGTGAGAATTAAGGCGTCTTCAACCATTAACTACGTGTCCAGACATATTTGATGATGGGTAAGCCATTCTAGGAACCGTCAACTACCTGATTTTTATGGCATTGCTGGCACTATAGAAGTCAACATAACAAAGAACACATGACTTTGCCTGTTTCGATGTACCAAACCGGAAGAGACAATTTTAAAAGCGCCCTTACTGTGGAGTCACAGGGCTATTTTGGAACTTGATCCCACAGCAAAATAAGCGAGGCACACTTGGAAGCTTAAACTCACGGAGGAAAAGCCGTGGATGCTTAAAATATCACAGATTGCTCTGGGACAACCCAGGCCCAGCAAAGCAGCTGCCCATGGCCAAGCTGTGAGCTTCATCTGTGTCAAGGGGAGAAAATCCCAATTAGGAAGAACTGGAGAATGGACCAGAAGGAAGCATTCTGAGTATCCCCTGAGGAGGATCCATAGAAAATAACCAGCCTCTAGCGGGTTATGGTGTGGCGTAAAATGGGATGGCGTTTAAAATGTTAAAGCCAGCAAAAGCCTGTGCTTCAAAGGGGAATGCTTACTTTTGGCATTGCTTTTGGCTTACTATTTCAGTGTGTGCTTTACAGAAGACAACTGCATATTCAGAAGTCCTCTTCCTAGGCATGCTCCGCTCCATAGCTGGGCAAAAGGCACTCTTTAAGTTCACTGAGCCCGCCTATGGAATGAAAGGTGGTCTGTAACTCTCATCATGAATAAACATGAACCTCCTCATTTGCATGAGGCAGGTGACTGTAAAATATCTTGCAGCAAGTCATGAAAGGCAGCTTTGTGTGTCAGTGCCCAGGGGGAGCTGGGAGGACTCAGAGTTGTTTATCTTCATTAGAATTCCATCTAGTGCTGCTGTTATTGATCTGAGCTGGACCTGGTGTGGCTAATAAAGTAGGTGTACATTTTAATTGAAACATGAATATTTAAGTAGAGGAGATGTCTTTTAAAGAACTCTCACGTCATGCAATGGGATGTTTGTATTCTTTTAACTGTCTACGCTATTAACAAGTATTTATTCAAAAGCCTTCTCATCTGCCACAATAGGTTTCTGGGTTTGCAATGCAGGCAGCCAGCTCTCCTTTAGAACCAAATGCTTTGTATGAAGAGATGTATTTTTTTTTCCTTTAATGCTTCCTGTTGAAGAGTGGCGAATGGATTCCTCTGCTTGTAGTTTTCAGCTGTTAATTTAAGGTACCATTGGGCTTTGTTCATGGACGTTGCCACTTTTTTATTAGACTGTCCTCATCAGTCACAATTACACTATTTTGGGGACAGCAGAAAAGATCAAGAGTGACTTTGCTAGCTTCGGTTTTGTACAAAGCATTTGTTGAAATAGACTGCAGTGTGTTTGCTTTATAAGACAGAAATGTGTTGATGTTGATAGCCTCTAACCTGAGGCTGCCGGAGTCAGGCAGGCGGCTGCAGTGTGGAGCTGTTTTGCAGCCCCTTTGGGTTACACCCCTACTAGACTTCTTAGATCATTTTCCCTCCCTAATTTTTTTTCCTGAAATTGTAATTACAGAAATATTGAGTATTGAATATTTGTACCCAAGATAGATTTTTCAAGTATCAGTAATATATGTTCTTTCCTGCCTTTATAGGGAGAACCACTGAAATTTGGCTTAATCCTGAAGGGAATTTGCCCACAGTAGACACACAGTCCCAAGGGAAGGAGCTTTCTTTCCAGGTTCCTGATATTGAAGGTCTCCCTTTTCCAGCTCACCCCCAAATGCACTACAGGTCACTCAGTGCTGGACACAATGGTGACTAAAGACCTCGGGTCTTCCTTTCTTGCTTGCACCTGGATCACTTTATGCAAGGAACTCTACCCTTTGGGTTTCAGATTTCTTATCTGTGAGACAGGAACAAGAACATTATCTACCACTCAGGATGGCTTTGTACTCCTGTGCTGCACAGGGACATGAACTGTGTATTTCAGTTCCGGGTGGGAGCCAGTGCCAGGCAATAGTAATATGGAGGTGTGAGACCACATGCCATAGATTTTAACTACGAACATTTTCAGGAAAAGTTGACAGTCTTCTCGCTTGGACAGGACAGTCCTGAATAGAACACTCATTGCCATGGTTCCAGCGTCACAGGGAGCATGCCCCATTCATGAAGAACCTAGAGGTGACCTTTCCAGGTGTCCTGCACCTGCTCACAACTGCTCCCACACTTACAAATGAGAATGCAGGAAGACCCAGAGGCCTCCAATAATTCATAGTGTTGCTCTTGTTCCTTTACTTGCAGCAAAAAAAAAAAAATTGTTAGGTTGATTAACGTGTTTGAAAGGCTAACTGTAACTATAGTCTGCTGAACTCATGGCTAATGTGTGTTGCGTTCTAGAAATATCTACCACTGAACACGTATAGTATAAAAATCCATGAGTTTCACAAATCATTCTAGGTTAAGCCCAACAGTGCTGATAAATTCAGAGGGTATACCTCTGTAATCCAACCCTGGCATAGAGTTCCCACTTCTAAAATCTTTCTTAAGCCTGTCTAACTTTCTTTGCTATTTCAAGATTTGGTAGCTGTGAGAAGGAAACAATTAGCAAGTTCTTCCACTGGACAACAGTGCTATCAGTCCCTTGCTTCAATTACAGACCATCCCTTGGCAGGAGAGCAGTCACTATTCACCAAGGTGACTGCTTTACATAACTATTCAGCCACCTCTGAAACTCCTTTCCCTTCTATTAACTGTGTTTGGGGGCTCTCTGTGAGCGCTTAACAAGTTCTTGTAACCTGAATTCCAGACTCCATTGTGAATTATATGAGAGATTTGATAATGGCAGAGAAACCATTTTATTAGTATATGTTCAATTAACAGGAAATCACCCACATTTTAAGTAAAACATAATGAGATGAAAGCATTTTAAATTAAAGAGCAGACAGGAATCAGAGTTGCTTAGCTGGGAAGGGTACAGTTAGGTACTACTCTCTCATAAATTTAAGTCCTCATTGATCGAAAAATATTTATCTTGTAATTGCATAGTAAATTATGTTTAGTGGAAGATTAAAAATGTAGCCGTGAATGTGGGTGACAGTTGTATGGCTGGGGCAGACTGTGGGGCCACTGGCAGTGGTACTAGGATTTATCCCTACTGCATGTACTGGCTTTTTGGGAACACATTCTCTTTAGATGGATACCTTGCTCAGCTAAGGTATAGTACGGAGGGCCTTGGACCTTCCTCAAAGCAATGTGCTTTATCCTCTCTGAGGATTGGGGGTGGGAAAAGTTGGAGGGAATGGGAGGAGGGAAAGGAGTGGGAACTGGGATTGGTATGTAAAATGAAAAAGATAGTTTGTTTTCTTTGAAGATATACGAAAAAAAATGTAGTCATAAAAGTTCAATAGAGAGAAGGTAACGTCTATGTCATGTAGTTGCTCCCTGTTGTCACCTGAAAGGGCCAGTGTGATAGATAGGGGTCTGAGGGCAAAAAAGGAACATGAGGTAAGATAAAGAGTCTGTATTAGTTACTGCTCTGCTGCTGTGAAAAAAACACCATAACCAAATAACCTTCCTTAGTGTTTCAGAGGGTTAGATATTTGTAATGGTGGGGAAGGCATGGCAACAGGAACAGGAAACTAAGAGATTCCATCTTTATCCAGGTACAGGAAGCAGGGAGAAAAAAAAACATGTATTACTCAAGATTCTTCTCTAAAGAAGAAATGAAAGTGTTTGTGTGTATGTGCACGCCACACACATGCTAGACTGACTCACAGGCTGTGGTCCAGCTAGTCCAACAGTAGCTGTCTCTTCAAACAAAGGCCAAGGATCTGGTAGTTGTTCAGTCCATGAGACTGGGTTTCTCAGCAGTCTCAGTTCGTTGTTGGAGTCCTAGGGAGGTCCTAGAGAGCTGCTGTTTTCAGTCTGCGTTGGAATCCTGATGGAGTAGGTTCTAACACCAGCAGGAAAACAAAAAAAAAAAAACAGTTCAGGAACAGGATAGATGAACCTGCTAGGTAAGAATAAAGACAAGCAGGTAGAAAACAAACACTTCCTTCATTCATGTCCTTTTATGTGGGCTACCACCAGAAGGTGTAGCTTTAAGGTGGGTCTTCCCACCTCAAATGATCCAATTAAATTAAACAAACAAACCCTCATAGATATGTCTAACTGTTTGGGTTTTAGTTGATTCCGCATGTAATAAAAATTGGCAACCAAGATTGCCAGTTCCAAACCAGAAATGAGATGAAGCTATAAGCTCTCAAAGCCCAGTGATGTTCTTCCCCAAGCAAGGCTGTAATTCCAAAGGTTCCACTCCCTTTCCAAACAGCGCCACCAACTGATGACCCTAGGTGTTCAAGTAAAGGAATCTATGGGACCATTTGTTGTTTAACTCACCACAGGGTGAGAATGAAAGAGTGACCAGAAGTCATTTGCAAACAATCCAAAACAAGAGCTGTGAGAAGTTAGAAAACCCCAAGTGAGATTTCTAGATGACACCAGCAAAAAATGCCAGATCTAAGGGCTGGAGAGATGGCTCAGTAGTAAAGTGCACTGGCTGCTTTTCCAGAGGATCTAGGTTTGATTCCCAGAACCCTTATGTTAGCTTATGATACTCCAATGACTCCAGTGCAATTCCAGGGGAACAAATGTTCTCTTCTTGCCGTAATGGGCACCAGGCATATGCATTGTACACAGCATACATTCAGGGAAAATACACATATACACAAAATAATTATTTTTTGATTAGCCTCATTCAGGCTACACACCAGCCCTGCCTTCTGTTACCAGTCATAGAGACCTAGGCCTCTGTGTCAAGAGATCAGAAACAGGAACAGAGATAGGTAGGTTGAGAGATAGGACTAGGCCAAAGGGAACAAATTTTATCAGTGTATCTGTAGCTCTTTTGCAGCAAGTGTTAAAGGGAGAAAAATGAATATTAACATATGAATTTGAGAGCTTCTGGCTCCTAATTGTTGTTTGTTTATTCGCCCTCTTCCTTCTTGTTCTTTTGTTGTGTTTTGCTGACTGAAATGTTTGAAGGAAGTGGTTCTCAGTCAATCTAGCTGGGAGAAGATAATTAAGGAGGTAGCGAGCTCCATTATCATTTCCCCAGTTGGGCTATCATCTTCTTCAGGGAGGTTCTGATGCCCATGGCTGTTACTGACAACAACTAGATGTCCCTGGGATGCCACTACTCTCCTCTGTCTCTGTGAGTTCCAATTTTCTATAAGACTTGTGTTGTTGGAGGCTGCTTGTTTGTTCCCAGCTGCCCAGGCTCTCGAAATAACCACTCAGAAACTATATTGTTTAAATCATTGCTTGGCCAATCACTTAAGTGTATTGCTAGCTAGCTGTTATATCTTTGGTTAACCCATTTCTATTAATCTGTGTATCACCACATGCTGTGGCTTACCAGCAAGGATCCAGGGCATTTGTCCCCATCAGCAACTACATGGCTTCTCCTGACTCCACCTTCTCCCTCCTAGCATTTAGTTTAGTTTTCCTGGCCTAGTGCTATTCTGCCAAGCCATTGGCCAAAACAGTTTTATTCATTAACCAATAAAGCAACACATATACAGAAGGACTTCCCACACCATTTCCTCTTTTCTGTCTAAAAAAGGAGGTTCTCAACTTTTACATAATAAAATTACATATCAAAACAGGTATCAAGAAAGAATTACAGTTACACCATTTATATCTGCTTTGTCTTTTATCATCACTGAGGAAAACTGTAACTATACCTATCTATTCTTCAATTCCATCAAAGACTCCAGAAAGATATTATATTACCTAAGTAAACAGAAAGTGCATTATAAGCAACTTCCAAAACTCTAGAATTTACAGAGACATCTCACTGCCTGGACAGTCGCCCAGAGTTCTTCTGTAACATTGAACCACCTATAATCAGCTTACAGGCCCAGGTATCTGACAGACTTTTCCATGAAGCAGGAAATTTGACAGTTCTACCTATATTGGCAGTTTGTCAGTCACTTTCTTCTGTGTCCTGCAGACACAGAATTGTCTGGTAGACAATTTCATCAATCAGGAACCCTGAAGGACTGTCTCACTTTCTTTAAACAGCTTCAGCAGTCATTTTTCTGTGGGTCCTTCATGTCCAGTTTATACAGCATGTAGTCAAGCAGTTCAGACAAGAGCAGTTTCTTACCCAAATGGCTAACAAACTCTATGATGTCCTCTTAGATGTCCATCATTCCCTTAAAGTAGATTGGTGCTGCCAGGAGCAGATGTGTCTCATTGTCATTAAAAGTCCTAAGTTCTAAAAAAAAAAAAAAAAAAAATGTCCTAAGTTCTTAAACATTTTAAATGCCATTTTCCAGAGGTCTTTGAAAGGTTTGAAGATTCTATCTAACTGAAATATATCTCTGTATATCTAGAAAACCTAACTATCATAATTACAAATTTGACTATTATAGATAACTATCTATTAACCTATATTTCTTAATTATACATTACATCTTTAATGAGCTGCACAAACACAATACCTTTATCAAGAACATAAATATACATATAACAAAATTGACCTAAAATTTGTATCAATAGACCAAGATCTTACCAATACAAAGTATCCATCTTTACAGCATATCCCCCTTTAAATGAAAATAAACATTTATAAACAATATTTGGAAATTTGGGTGTAGTTCTTTCCAAACTGCTTCCTCCTTTTTATTGGGTGAAGCAATTTTTTCGGGGTGTTCACAATGACCTTTCAGGGGGGTCTTGTTCCATCAAACCACATTAGTCCTAAAGAAATCCACAGGTTCTCATCTTCTGTGGAAACAAAAGAAGAACCTCTTTTCCTAAGCAACAAATCCTTAGTCCCAAATTCTGAAGTCATGATATCTTTAAAAGATATATGTTGGTTTAGCTTAGCAGCCCATACAATGAAATGTCTCTCTGTACTTAGCTCCTTCACAGTCAAAAAATAACAAAAGAAAACACAACAATATACATAATCCAGACTCTCTGTGTATTTTCCATCTTTATGTGGCTTATTTTTCTTTACTCCTTTTAATCTATGACTGTCTATACTCTGTGTCTTTAAAGACTTTGTTTTATTTTTTAAAAAAAACATTTACTTCTTTTTATAACTCTCTATACTTGCTTTCTTCTTTCTCCTAAGCCAATGTACAATTTTCCAACTCTGTGACCCATTTACAGGTTGTTTTTATTTGAATCTATCTTTATTGTGTATCTGTTGTGTATCTGTAATTATTTTCTGACCATAAGTACCTTATTTTTAATGCTAAGAGCGCATGGCTAGGACCAACATGGCCCTACCTGTTTACTCCACCCAGTCCAACATGGCAGAGGCGTGATTGCTGCCTCTGAGAACCACATACATTGCCCGATGTTTAGGCACATAGCAGATCTATGTTGCCATTAAGCAAGTTGTAGCACTCTGCTCAAAGACCCCATTTAAATACTCTATAGCTGAACCTCCCAAAAGAGTCAAAGCTTTTGAGCTAGTAAACCAGGAAACCTTCTTAAAGGAGCTGTGCAATTTTTGCTACTACCCTTAAGTCAGGAAGCCTTCTCTTAAAAGAACCGTGCTTCTGCTTGCTTCTAGCAAACAGAGCCCACCTGAGAAAATACTGCTACCAACTAGAATTCCTTTTTAAGCTTTCTCAGGTTTTATGTGAATATAGTCCATCATGTTGGCATGCCAATTTGCTTATTTGTTCCTGGTTGCCTAGATCACGAAATAAGCCCTCAGAAACTATATTATTTAAATCACTGCTTGGCTAATCACTTAAGTGTATTGCTAGCTAGCTCTTATATCTTTGCTTAACCCATTTCTGTTAATCTGTGTATCACCACGTGGCTGTGGCTTACTGGCAAGGTTCCAGGGCATCTGTCCATGGCATCGGCTACATGGCTTCTCCTAACTCCACCTTCTTTCTATTAGAATTCAGTTTAGTTTTCCCAACCTAGTTCTATTCTGTCAAGCCATTGGCCACAACAGTTTTATTCATTATCCAATAAAAGCAACGCACATACAGATGGACTTCCCACATCACATATGGATGGCAGTGAACTATTAATTCTCAAGTTTCCTGGGAGCAGATCTTCGAATTGTCTATATTTTTAAGAGTCTTGCACTGTGCCTGAGATTTAAAGGACATTCAAAATTACCTCACAACTATTATACAGACATCACAGCTATATCTATGTCTACATCTTGGCTAATGAAGCCAGATTAAGCCATATGGGGTGCAGTTTTCTGTAGTCAACCCACAGAGTTAGAGGGTCAGCCAAAAAAGCCATCTCAGCTGACCTATAGACCTATGTGTATAAGAATCACTTCTTAACTTTTAAGACTGCTTGTTACACAGCATCTATATGGCAGTAACTAAGACACACGCTGTTACACTTACTTAGCTTCTGTCTTTGAAATCTTCTTACTCTGCAAACGTTTTCTAACACGGGTCTGACCGCATGATTTTCACTTCTAATCACTTACCTAACTCAGAAAGTTTCAAGTGAACATACTTTTCCTGCCTCTACCTCGTGTTTTCACTCTCCACCTTGCCTAGGCTGCCAGCACATCCTGAATGCCCACCGTTTTTTTGTATGTGCTGCAACACTTTTATCTCTCTGTGATAGCTCATCCTCATTCTCTCTGCCAGAAATGCCTTCTCCCATCTGCCTGTTGAGAGTCTCCTTATCCTTTAGGAGTTTGCACGAACGCCACCTCAGTGTGATAGTTACCGTTTCCCTTTCTATGCAGTACGAAGCTTTGCACCTCTGCCTCCACAATGCAGAATTCAAAACTTCTACTGGAAAATACTTTCTAACTCTACAGTAGTTATTTAATTATAAATCTAACTTTCCAAATTACGATGATGTATTAGTGGATGCAGAATTTTCCTGTCTCTGTGTTCTCTAGATGATTTGTAAGTATCTGCTTAATTAATTTGGATTACATCCTGAATGAATGATCAGAAATATCTGACTAATCATTTAAAATGGTCCTTCTGGCCAAAAGTTGAAATGATTTGCATCACTTTAATATAGAATGACTGTTCTGTTGCTCGGTTTCCTGGAACCAGAGATACTAAGTTTTTTGCAGTTCTGCTGACTAAAGAGTTGTCTTGGTTAGACATGCAAGCACATGCCATAATCACAGCAGTCTGGATGTAGCTGCAGGAGTATCAAGAGTCCAAAGCCAGCAAGTCTGAAGTCAGCCTAGACACTTCATCAAAAAACAAAGCAAGCCAACAGAGTAACTAATCATGCCTAAGATGTCAATAAGCTCTATCAGTAAATTTTTCTAAATCTATACATCAAATTCCTTCTTCAGTATCAATACCTTGAGAGACTTATACAATAATTTTGCCATTTGTTGCTTAGTTAAAGTTGCAGTAATAATCATTTTTTCCCAGTATAGCTTTATGAAAAGTGATAGATAGCATCCGAGAAATTGAGCCACTGTAAATAAACTCAGTTTCTCTTTTCCAAATAGCCCAGTTGGAATCCTTTTTATTTTCCAACGTTGCTAGTTGTGCTTAACCCCCACACCTTCGCAATCAGGGAGCTTGTCTAGTCCTCCCCTCTAGCCTCCCATTTGTCCTATTTCCGGGCCATAGAGGGCAAATAATGTCAATAATAACATTTATCTTTTCCCATGATGGCTGTCAAGAGATGTTCCAGTGCAGAGGACAAACACAGCTTCTGACTATCTATCCCTTCTAGGAGACTGGTGCCACCCACCAGACCCAAGAATGTGAGTGTGAGGGCAGAGCTTCACAGCTGACGAATGGGAGCGTGTTGAGCTCATCACAAAAATTGCCAACTATGTTTTACCTTTGTTTCCAGCATTCTATTAAATTAGGAGAAAACTGCATTATCCCCAGAATGGCATGATTCAGACACCTCTCCCCCCCCCCACACACACATAGGATACAATTTGTGTCTAGGCAGCGCTTAAGGCAGTAGGCTCCCTTGGCGGGCTCTGGTCCCCATGTTCCTTAGTTCTAGTTGACATACCCGTTGGTGTGGCATGGCTGGATCTGAAGTGGGTGGCATATGGATTTTTGCTGCTTGAACTGCCACCGAAGGAAATGTCATTGGCATAGAATGCCAGATTTCCATTTCATGAATCACGGAGCATGGGATTCTGTCTGAAGACGTCCTAGCTGCAAAGTGTCCTTAAAGCAGCAGAGGGCGAAAGCTGTGGTTCTCCGAGGTGTGCTGTTTCCACGTGGGTGATTTATCCTGATGAAAGGTCTGCGTGAAATGGCTATGTCAGTGACCTCAGGTATGGCAGAAAGTCTGCCTGGCTTGTTTTATTGTGGACACTGAGCAATCAGGATGTTTGCCCTTAAGCCTAAGTGAACAGACACCAGTGAGGTACGGCTGTTCTCTGGATGTTTCAGATAAATAGAAATTTATTTGTGCATGTACCAGAAAAAGACTGTGAGTAAAAGATATCTATGTTTAACAGTTTGCCACAACTTTGTAGTCCCTAGAATTTTCAAGCTATAAAGCACTTGACAACAGAGTCAGCTGGTGCAGGAGACCTGATGTTGTCACCCACACCTCAGCTTTTGCCCCTTCCCCCATCTAGCTTCTTCCTGAAAATTCCAAGGCGAGTTTTAAGATTTACCAAATAGAGGATTAGAAAGAACCCTATGAAATCATCTTAAACTTGATGATTTAAAAAATTATTTCTTCCATTTTTGAGATTATAATTGCATTTTCCCCCTTTTTCCTCCCTTCAAACTCTCCCATTTATCTCTCCTTGCTCTTTCAAATTCATGACCTTTCTTTTCATCAGTTGTTGTTTTTATCCACGCACACACACACACGCACACACGCACTCATGTACACTCACAGTCATACACACACACAAACATACACACATAACACACACATGATAAATTTTAAAAGCCAGCCCACTCAGGTTGTATAAGGTTACTTGTTACTTTTTATGTGGGTTGTTTTTTTGTTTTGTTTTGTTTTTTGGGTTTTTTTTTTTTTTTTTGGTTTTTCGAGACAGGGTTTCTGTGTGTTGCTTTGAAGCCAGTCCTGGAACTAGCTCTGTAGACCAGGGTGGCCTCGAACTCACAGAGATCTGCCTGCCTCTACCTCCCGAGTGCTGGGATTAAAGACGTGCACCACCACCACCCAGCCTTGTATGCCTTTTTCAGAACTCAGCAATGTGAAATGGCTCACCTTTATAACCGTGTGGCACGTAGGTATGCCCTTGGTTAGCCATTAGAACTGACCGCGGATGCCCAACAGTCTCCTGCCTTTTCCACAGTACTCTTTCCTCTTTTACATGCCTTGTTCTGTGATCACTTACCTGATAAAATAGTGTCATGAAGTCTAGCAGTACTGACGCTGAGCCCATAGAATGGAGTTCAGTCCCAGCTCCAGCATTTCCTTATTGGGTGATTAACCTGTCTTGTTATTTGTCTCTTTATCTGTCAAATACGAACCTTAATAGAATAGCTGTGAGTGTTAAATGAGCCGATTGAGATGTAACCACCTGGAATGGCCAATATTAAACCATTTATGCAATGCAAAATTAGCTGTTCCCTCTGGCTCATCCTAATGTATGTAAAGCACTGCCTTCTGGAGATGGAAAGGTCCCAGAAGGGGCACGGGGAAGCATGGGTTCTACCTCAGCTCTCTTCATAGTTGGCTAGCATCTGCACTCACCACCAGTCTCCCGGGCAGAGCTTGTGTCCCAGACACCTGCATGGCCAGCTCTGCTGTGCTTTCAATTGTGCTCTCTGGCCACCTCTGCAGTGCTGCTCTGCCAGCTATCAGTTTTATTAGTGATTACTAATCTCTTCCTCTCAGTGCCCTACAAATGCACGAAAGCCCCCACTTAAACTTGCATCATGCCGAGGCAGGCACCTTCACAGAGCTACCTTCTTCTACCTTTCTCCTTTTTACATATTCATCCACTGAAAACTCTATCCTCCCCTCACTAAAAGTATATCAGAGCAAAGGAAGAGAAGTTTGGTTATAAATTAATTGTTGGCCCTTGAAAATCTGTATAGTCACAGAATCTACCAGCTTTGAAAGATGAATGCAGAGAGACCTCTGAAGAACAGTCCCAAATTTCAGGCTTCTTTTTTCTTCATTGCAGCGCTTTGGCCCTAGTGGTCTCCTGTCCTCCCCCGTGAAGACTCTCATATGGTGGCTTGCAAAGGGCACACATGTGCAGAGGATCCACACAGTACTCCTACACATGCAGAGACCTATGTGGAGAAAAGCTATATGCAAGATACAAAATAATTATTGTTGATTCAATTACTAGTGTGTTTTCTAGAAAAATCAAAGATAAGCGAAACTATAAACTATGCTCAAAATGAGAATCAGGACGCTAACTTTCAGGAGTGCATAGTTCACACTGAAATACCTCTTTAGCCACAAAAGACATGCTGTGTTGTTGCCTAACTTTTCCTGGGGAGGTGTAAACTAACATTCATTCATCTAGCATAGAGCCTCAACAACAGACCAATGAAATGATTCTACTCAAGTCTAGCTTTGTGAAGCAATGAATTGAATTGGAGTTTCTTGCAGGAACATAGCTGAGGTGTGCCTACAGAAGTAGGAGCAACTTATATGTAAACCACCAAAGAACAGATTGCCACTCGCAGCAATTATTATCTACACGATAGCCCCCGAAGGGAGTGTGGTGGGGTATGGCTCTTCTCCTCACTCCACTACAGAAAGGTCATAGGGCCAGTGGCCCACGAGTGGACTGTGAGTAATCACTAATTCTGTGAACCTCTGGAGGCCCACCCCATGCCCAGAGCACAGTGGTCTACAACACATGCTGTCCAGGACAAAAATAGGGTCAGAATTGTACAGCTGATGTGAATGTAAGGTTGGGATAAAGTTCTGTTGAAAAAGGCAGACACAGCCAATGACAAACTAGACCTTACCTTACCATATTTATTTGCATCTCTCCTACTCTAATCTCTTCTCTTCATCCTGAACCAAGCCATCCCTATCCTTATATATTTCCCAATGCTGTTCCTCTTCTGAGGTCTTATTCAATCCTTGTTCTGTCTCTGCGGGCAAATCCTCCAGGAAAGAATGCTGTCCCTGCTGCAGGTGCCTGTCTAGAGGAGCAGCCAGTTCCTGTTTGCCAGGTTGGAGGATCTCTCCCCAGAACTAGTCCCATCCCATATTCTTACAGCCTGGCTGTCCCGCCTCTGTGGTCTTGGGGTCGTTGACATGTTGGACTCAGGCAATGCTGCCTCTACCACTTTCTGACATCTTCAGCATAAACATTTCCTCAAGTCTGTCCCTTTTGTTGTTGCTCTTCTCTTGTATTACATCCTCCTGCCCACTCAAAGTCCCTTGAGTCTTTCGAACTCCATTTGCATAGCTAGTCCAGACCTCTCCAGCTGGTAAGTCAAATATGAGTCTTGTCATTTTTGTTCTCGTCCCATCTGGCTTTTAGTGTTCTCTAACTCTAAGAGCCCCTTGGTTGACCTATCCATTTCCTTGACTGGAATGGTCTCTGACTCTTACTTCTCCTTCCTAGGGGGTCTCCAATCCTACCAACTGCCAGTATCTGAGAAAGGGCCATCTGCCATCTGGTGCTGTGACTCTGCAGAAGTCTCCATGTCTTCTGCAGACTGTGTTTGCCTTTTGTTGTTTCCTGAATCTGGACTTGGACGATCCATAGCTATCTCACCACCTTCAAAACTCTTCAGGGGCTAGAGAGATGGCGCAGATGTTAGGAGCACTTGGCTTTCTTGTAGAGTATCCAGGTTCTATTCCCAATATCCACATGGTGACTCACAACCATCTCTAACCATAGTTCCGGGGGATATGACACCCTGCTCTATCTTTCATAGGCACCAGGCAAGCACATGGTACACACACACACACACACACACACACACACACACACACACACCCCACTAAATCCTCAAACACTTCAGCTTCCTCTCTTGTACTGTAGCAAAACTGGACTTTTGTCCCAAAACACTTTCTAAACAGTGTCAAGTCATACAGCCCTGGCTAGCCTACAATTTATTATCTTGATTTTTGCTTAAGTATTCTTCGCACTTCCAAATCTCTGTTGTTGTCCATGGTCTCCTAGCTGTCAAAACCGTCTCAATCCTTTTTAATTTTCATTTATCTATCTATCCATCTATTTATTTATTTATTTTGATACCTACTTTTCAGTTTCTGCAGGCCCTCTCATTGAGGCAGGCAATGAAAACTGAAATATATGCAGTTTTGGTTGTAATGTGCTGGGATTGGACCCAGGGCCCTGCACATGCTAGGAATCCCTTACTAAGCTACATTCATAGTCCATCTTTATTTTTCATTCTAACGTCTTACTAAATTGTCCAAATTTGCCTTCAATTCATTCTGTAGCCCAAGAGCTCTTGAGCTTTCAATCCTTCTGCCCCAGTGTTCTACGCCTTAACTTTTTTTTTTGTCTTGCTGCACTGAATACACAACCATAGGTTCATTTTTTTTTTTTTTTTGTCTTTGGTTCAAAGGAGGATCACAACACTCCTGACCCACCTCAAACCACCTTGAAACTCCACTGTAGAATTCCAAAAAGTAAAGAAAACAGTCTCAGGTTGGACACAATTATCTAGCCTTTCTTTCTGCCCTCTTCTTCTGAACTCTATTCTAGAGAACCAATTCTTACTTCTTTACCCCATGATATATAACAAAAAGCAAAATAAAAGTTATAAATGGTCTAAATGGTCAACAGATATTGACTAAGTTGGATGAAATTGATGAGGATAGGAGCTAATAAACGCTTCTGTTTTTCAGTAGACTGATACTACTTCCACAGGTACTTTACAGCACTTGAACAGATCAAGCCAACAAGTGAAAGGCAAAAACAGGACTGGAAAGTCTGCCTCTTAGTGGTGATGGTTTCCTTGAAGACGGGGAGGGGGAGATTGGTATTTCTGGATGAAAAGATAAAGATCTTATTCCGTATTAAAAAACCTCTAGATTTTCATTTGTGGAATTTACTACCTGACAAAAGCCTCTTGATCTGCACTGGCCTGTGACCTCAAGGAGAACGGAAGCTGGGAGGTTCACAAGCATACTCACACCCCACACATCACTGTGCGACCGAGGATCAGGGCCACCAGCTGGTTAAGCGGTTGGCTTCCTGGAACACCACAAGTTCCCGAAAAACGAAAGATGAGCTGCATTATTTTTTGTCCTTGGCAAACCATCATGGACCATGGGTAACCCCTTGCTGTGTGTTGCCAGAAACCTTGACATTTCACTAAACCTTTCAAAAGTCTGTAGAGATAAAGTTCTTGTTAGGAAATAAACCAGCACCTGACGGTCTCCACTACAAAGCAGGTCTTTAGAACTCGAGGGTCATGTGTGTGGTGGGCGGAGTGACAGTGAAACAAGGGTGTGTTCACAGTTGTTTATATCTCTATGACTTCAAGGGAAAAACAGAAAAGTGCCCCCCATACAGCAGCAAGTATATGATGTTAGGATTTTCCATCATTCAGAGTTTTTGTGACTATCTAAATGTCAGAAAACACTTTATGTAAGAGGAATATAGGACACAGGATGCAAAAATACATATCAACTATGTCAAAACATAAACGATTAAGTGATTTTAACAAGGACTTCTTCTTCACTGTGTTTATTTTTTAGTTTATTCCAAGATTACAATTGCATGAAATATGCATGCTCTTCATTCTAGAAAAAGGAAACGTGTGTTTCTGTGGGTGCAGAATTGTTACCAGGCTACAGGGGTGGTCCCATCAGTGGTTCTGCGAGTCTTAGGGGGCTTCTTGATCTTAGTCCTCCATGTTAAACTTTGACTACAGTTGTTGATTATTATGTGAAATACAGCCTGGTCAGAGTAGCTCAGCCAGTGCCTGGCATCTTATCCTGAAACTGATTGATGCTAAAATCAGAAGTCATCTGCGACTGGATTCAAAATCTATTCACTAACTGGAAGGAAGCACTAAGCAGATGAGCAAGTGTCGGAGGAAAGGACACCGCTGGGTTTCCGTGGTGGGGGATGGGCAGGAGTGCTTCCCAGAACACCCTCCTCCTGCTCAGGCTGGAGCGCAGCAGTGGGAGTAGGAGGCAGGGAAGACAAGCCATGAGTCACCAGGATGCTCTCAGAGATCCTCGTCTCCTCAGTGTCCATGACGATGAGCAGAACAATCCGTATCATGGCTGAAGCATCCTCCATCTGGCACTTAGAGGCATTCCTGGGGTTTAGATAATAAATTGAGTTCTCAAGGGTACCCGGGGTAGCTCTGGGTGGATGTAACCTCACAGAATGGGCAAAGCAATAGCATATACATTATACGGAAATGACCCAAAGATACAGAAAGTACTACCTTTAGGAGAGCTTTGGCCTATGACTCAGAGCTCATTGGGCAAAAAACAAGTCTATGAGAGGCTGGGGAAAAATGAAATACAATGGAATACATGAGGAAAAATTAACCAACTCTGAAGACTTGAAAGAAGCACACGCCAGAACATGAATGCATGCTATTAGTGCTTTCTAAATATTAGTTTAAGACCAGTTGCCTTACCCCAGACTGAAGTTTTTGTTGAGATATATTTTTTCAGTGTACTTTCCGAAGAGCCTAGATGTCTAGTATAAAATAGATTCCACAGCAGCCCAAGCAAGAACATTTATCCATGATTCAACACTGGTGATTATTTGAACTATTTGCGCCATAATTCTCGTGCCTGCCAGGGAGCTGCTAGAACTGTAGACAAGCTATTTGGAAACCGCGCTTGATATTCTCCCTGGGAGGACCTGACAGAGCAGAGGAACATTTTTGTCCTGCGTATTAGTGGATTGCATATTGCTCTTGGGACCAATTTTTTATTTGTATCATCAACTTAACCACATTCTGAAGTTGGAAACTTAAATATGCAAGCAAGTAGCAAAGTGATAAAAAGATTATGTTTTATATGAATTTAACTTCTGTTAATGAAGGTTGTAGGGCCTGTTCCCTGGGAAGGCTGGGAGTACCTAGTCAAGATGATTTGTCCAGGGGGCGTGGCTCACAGGTGCCTTTAGCTGAAAGTGGGTGGGGGACAGTTTGAAGACATATGGCTATTGGAAGCAGTTGATGGGGAAGGATTGGGGCTGAGATCAATCAGCCCATCATTGTGAGGGCAGCAGTGCTTAGCTGCGGCCAAGCACACTGTTGGGATCACGTCTCTAGTGTGCTGAGAGTTCTTGCTGCTATTCATTGCAACTTCAGACACATGTTTGTAACAGTGCTAACTTCTGAGAAAGCCACTTTTTCATTACCCAAGGTTAAAATAAAAATAACTGTTTCTATGTCCCTTTAGAATCCCATAGGTGACATCTTTGCTCTATGTGGTACCCCTATGCACACAGCCCGCTGTGTTTCTTTGAAGAACTGTTGGGTCTGTCGCAAACCCATCCGCATTGTCTCCATCTCCCACGTGGCTTCTCTGATTCTGGTTGGCTAACTCTCTCCTGCATGTTGCACTAGTCTTTACCTGCTGGGTGAAGGAGTCTACTCTCTTGCTCCATTTTCTTGTTCCTCTTCTGTTTCGCTCTGGTCATCCTTCCCATAGGCCTACTGTACCCTACTCAGATGCAGCAACAGGATCAGGATATGTCGCGTTTGGCCTACTGATGTGCCTTTCAAACCCAAACGGCAAAGTCTAAGGAAGCAGTAGCCTCTAGTGCTTACAAATTTGATGAAACAGAGTAGCCAAGATTTAATCTTTAACATTTTGGATGAAATTAGTTTTTAGGATGAGAATATCAAAAACTAGTGTTTTCTTTCTCAAGACGGAAATACTTCCATGTGAGATTGATGTGTTTGAGGGTTAGGAAAGATGAACTCCACAAAGGCCTGAAAACTGAGAAGAGTGTGGTAAGAGCCCCCAAAACCCCCTTTTCACAATGGCACAGAGACCGATTCCGTTTTGCATCATGATAGAATAGCCTGCTGTTGACCCAGTAGCTTGTTGCCACCATATTACTGGGGACATGCTTGGGAATATTGAACTGAGAATTTAGGCATTTTCATTTCTCCTTTGGCACGGTTCTCTCCAGCATTCAATTCTGGAACGTGTTTCCCTGGCATGTTTGGAAAACTTGAATTGGCAAGATGCTGAGCTCTGAATTTTCCCAGCTTTCCTTTCCAAGACACCCAGGATTGTTAGAAATGTGTCACACCAGACAGTCCTCCCCTCCGTTCTCGCATGTTCCTCAGGTCAGTCCCTTCCATCCCGTCAAGCCTGCCTTGTCCCAAAGGTCCCATACCTGCCTTCTAACCCGCGAGTGGAAATCACCTGTCATTCGGGAGAGGAATGAAGGAAGGTGTGGGTTCTAAAATGGTTTTGTATTTTGTGTATCTGGTTTTATTTGACAGCATTTGTAGAATTTGCCTACACTTTGGGCATTTTCATGGGAAAAAACATTATAGCAAAGTCTGAAGAAATACTACCAGATTATTGCCGTATTTTGAGTAACTCGGCCTTCGATGCAGTGGGAGCTATCCCGCTCTGGCGGCTTGTGTGACAGTGTCATGCTATCTCCTCAGACAGATTTTGGAGTCTTTGTTCTGAAAATCCCCAACTCTAGATACAAGGTTGAAAACAAGGCGCTTAAATGTGTTGAACCTCACTCTCTCCGTTTGGAAGCGGAGACCTTATGATGTTAGCTTGTGGAAATGGGCACCTTCATTTGCTGCTGGTTTTGTGCCCCTCTGGATGTCTGGCCCTGTCACAAAGAGCTTACCGGACTGGCACCTCATGATACAGTGGCGGAGTGTCAGGTTTTGTATGTTCTGTTTATGATTGTCTTTCCGTGTCAGTGAGACGGCAAGCAGCTATCCTTGTGTAGAATAATTCTGCAGGCAGTTATTGATCTTGTTCTCCTGAGGAAAAAAGTTACTCTGATTTGTTCAATTAAGATTTTGCATATGTTTTGTATTTCAAATATATTATGCAAAATAATCACATTATTATACTACTCAGCCCAAATGACTGGACAGCTTTATCTCTCATATCTCTGGAATGAGGTAAACTGAGTCAGTAGTAACTTTGCCTTCCTTCATTTAGGAGGCGTCTCCATTTCTGACCAGAGAGCCTTATACACATGGACTAGTCTAAGCTGTAGTCAGCATGGTTGTGTTTTAGAAGTGAAGTGTGTGTGTCTGTGGTGTATGTGGCGTGTATCTGGTGTGTATGTGGTATGTATGTATGTATACAGTATTTGTGTGTGATGTATATAGATTGTGGTGTGTGTGTAGTATGTGGTGTGTATGTGTATGTGGTGTGTATCTGGTGTGTATTTGGTATGTATGTATACAGTATGTGTGTGTGATGTATATAGATTGTGGTGTGTTCGTAGTGTGTGGTGTGTATACAAGAGAGGTGTCTTGAGAAGATAAAGATGCAGTTGCAGGTAAACTTGTTGAAAAATACATACACACTATTTGGAATTTCACTGAAGCTCGACATGACCCTCAAGATTTTATAGAGAGACCCAGCCAGCCAAAGAAAAAAACCATGTAGCAGAACTGTATTTTTCACTGTGAGGTCATCATCACCATGTTCATTGTCATGATTCAAGTGCATCTGGATGAAGTAGATGCTGAAGGTATAGAAGCAACAAGTTTTCGACCAAGAGTTTGAAAACAGATGGATTGGTTATTAGTACTGTTACTTCTTTGCAATGAAGTAAATAAAATCATCTTTCTCCTTTTTTGATGCTTAATGGAACAAGTATCAGTTTTTTTGTTTTATTTTTTATTTTTGTAAATTTGAATAGTCAGTTTAGAAAACATTCTGTAGCAATTACTGTATTTTTGTGGGGGGAAAAGTACAGTTTATCACCTAACAGAGTTTAACAGCATTACAAAGGTATCTGTAATACATTAAACAATCATGTTTCTGGAAATAAATTAAGCATAAAATCTGCCTGGGAACATTCAGAACTAGGGAAGTGGTATTGCTTACTCAAAACAGAGCAAAGATCACTGGCTCAGTGCATAGCTGAGTAGAAGGAGTTGTCTTTGAATTCACCGAGATACCCGGTACCTCTAATTATGATGCTCTTCCATCTCCCAGCTTAGAGAGAACTACCAAGACCCAGGGAGCTAAACAGAGTATCCATCCGTCTTGTGATCTTATGTCCAGGACTACTGGACAGGACTCCACAGGAAGTCATGGAAGTTTCCTTGGTGACTATTTCTTAGGAAAAGTCCCTCTCGAGATATCAGAGAGCCTGGTTATTTTTCTAAATTAGATCTGTGAGTAAGTAGGCTAGTCAAAGGATGTACTTTGGTCACCTTTGACTAAATAAACAAGAAGGAATACATGGGACTGCAGCTTTAAAAATATTAGCAGACCAGCTTTACATTTTGACTCAAAATTTAGTTTCTTGGGGGAATAATGTTGCTCGAAGTGATTACAGCATTTCACTTACTTTCTGTAACTTCAGGATCTACCAGGCTCATTACTGGTTGCTGTAAAAACCCCTCCACCTGGCAAATGAGGCATTTAGAAGCCTCAGTGCTTCTTCATAAGCCTGTTCACTACAGTAGCTACTGAGTACCGTAGTGTGCTGAATAATCGCCCGAGTTAATTTTGAGTCCCACATTGCTACAGGAAGTTATAGTCTCCATAATAAAGTTGACCTTGTCCTTGTAAGAATGGGTCTTTGGAGATGGCCTGAAAAAGTGAGACACACACACACCATTCTCAAAATAATGCCCTTTTGTATAGCATACACTGAAGACTGCTCATCTTTTCCTCTGTACAAGTATGTCTGCAGTGATCTTCAAACTGAATTGTTTTTAAGAATCCTCTGGAGTTCTTGGGATCCTGTTCATGAGGTTTTGGTTTAGAAGAAGCAATAAAGCCCAGGAGTCTGCAATGTAATACAGATGTTTGTCACGGAGCACATTTATAAAGACTGAAACCAGAATCCTTTGGTTCAAATCCCAGCTGTGTTCAAATTCTACCTTATTAGTTCACTCACCTGTGTAATAATGGTGATAATATTTCTCAGGGTTGTAGTAAGGACTAAATCGGTTAACCCAGGTGAAATGCTTAAGATGTTTCCTGGAGCTTTGTCATGTCCATTAGGCTAAGCCAACAAATTAAGAATATTGTAGAATAGACTACTTCAATCGCATTGATAGACTGTTAATATATCATTAAGCTCAACTAAGGGATCTTTCAAGTTGATATGTTGGTGAGCAAGAAGTCACTTAAATGGAGTACCACAACTGATTATCATTGCTTACAGGATAAAACCTGAGCTTTCGCCTAGTGGCTAGGACTCTGATTACTCGCCTTGCCCCAGACAAGACGCCACACACCTCATATCTGAAATACAGTTCCTCTCCCCTCCAGTTTACTGGCTTTAAGATTTTGGATTTGGCTCAGATCAGATAGCGTCACTTCCAGGACTTACTTCCTGATCTCACTAGGTCCAACCTGCTGTCTGTGCCCATTGCACATATGCTCATATCTTGCCCATACACCACAGGTCCACTGCCCTGTGTCTTAGTCTGCTGTGCTCAAGACCAAGAGCTGCAGGGCAGAAGCCTTGTCACTTAGGGTGTCACTTGCCTTCCTGACACAGTCAATAGCTGCTGGAAAAAAAATGGATTTTGTTTGGTGGAGGATCTGGGTGGAATAAAATATTTCCGCGTGGCAAATGAATATTTGGATGTTTTCAACGAGGTGATTACCAGAAAAGCTACACGGTCCATGGCACCAGAAATCTGAAAACAGTGAAGGATATTGCCAGTATTGGAGCTGGGTATCTGACAAGCAGAACTTGGTGAGAATTCCTTCCTAAGTGCACGGTGACCAAAAGAGACAGTGGGATATGGGACATATAGTCTTCAAGGAGTAAATCCAGTGTTGTGATTTGTGGGGCAGAGATGAACACCAGGGAATGGATGGCGTGGCATTTGGGCCAGTTGTCACTCTCACAGTAGGAGCCGAGGGAGCTCTGAGCTACTGTTCATTGGGTACAGAGGATAGGTGCTGAGTAGGTAAGTCACCTTGATTCACAGAGCCAGAGATATGCAGTGGGTTGTCTCAGTATCAGCCTTATCAGAAACATGCTTTGTGTCATTAACCACAGAGGTCTCATACTTGCAATGAACTTTATGGAATAGACAATTTTTCTTAAGGGTTTGATGATGCTATTGACAGCAGATCTGCTTAGATCTTAGCATATATACATATATATATAGCTATATATATATATGTAGACATGCATGTCATAGCATAGATTTTATTTTTTCATGGTTGTTATTTTCTGTATATACAGACATGTATATGAGAGATTGATGTCTAAGATTCCACTCTGGAAGGAACCTGACAGGGCCATTCTTGCAGCCATTTATTGCTCAGTGGCGGCCCCTGCTGGTAATGAAAAAGACAGCAGCACATGCAGAATCTGACATTAATTCTGATCATGCCTTGCATGCAACCAGGAGAATTTAAAGCAAGCAGAAGGGGAATAAATGAGAGGAATGAAAATGTGCTGAGAAAATTGAGGGAGGTCACTCCTGTCTGGGGTGCATTGGTGAAATGCTAACGCTAATACAGAGCTTAGTCTAAGACTCCGTGTGCACACAATTCTTCTGGTTCAACCATCACAATATTTAAAGGCTTTCTAGGCACCAAGGTAATGCTTTGTGAGAGACACCATTACAAACTTTTATTTGAGGTTTTCCAGGACTATTAGGTAGTAATTATTTCTTAAAGATATTTCACCCGTTTGTTAAGTCAGAAGTTTCTATGGATCTCAGTTAGGTTAGAAGCTGTTTCGGTTCATCAGCATCTTGAGCAGGAATCAGAGTATGGATCCTCTCGTGGGACCCCTGCTGGGATGAACGCTTCTTTTCTGTGTGCATTTCTGGATGTGTGAGCATCCCCAATGCTCACGCCGTATTTTACAAAGCAAGGCAGTTGCGTAGCATTTCTGTCTAGAAACTGTATGTGAGGGGAAGGTGGAAGAATGCATTACAATCAAATAAAAGTAGAGGGGGGGGGAGAGATGAGATTGCAGTTGATTATGGGTCTGGCAGCAGATGTTCTACACGAATCCAACTCACTGCAGCCAGTCTGTTTCCATGGCAACAGAATCAGTAATTATTGAGCCCTGGCACTCCCCCCACCCTCCTTCCCACCAAGGTGGAGGCTGATGAATGTGAACTATCTCCAGCTCCTTCTTGTTCCTCTTCTTTCCCTCTCTTTCTTAAGTCCTTTATAGGAAAAGGCAGAGAGGCATTGAAAATGACTAAGAAAGAGAGCTATCTGTGTCTTGACAAAGATTGTAGGAAATTAAATTACAAGTGATCTTTTTCCTTGTTATAGTATCAGATCAGAGAAAAGCTCTTCCCAGAAAAGCCGATGATCTCTGAAGATGCTAAATAAATGAGCAGGAGTTTCCCTGAAATGGAAGCTCCCTTTGATTGGCTGATCTTTCCACAACTCCTGCCAATCGGAGCACCCCTGGGCTTCAGCTCCATAAACATAAGCAAAGCTACATGCTTATTCTTCTGGACTCGGAGCGTATTCCATTCGAAGGTGTGCAGCGGGTCTCTGTTCACATGGCTCAACTGGAAACCTGTTTCTTGAACAAGCTTACTGGGGAGCCATCTGGTCTTCCAGCACAGTGTCCTTCTGGGGCACGACTCTAAGTCCTATCTGTGGCAGCAGCTTAGAAGCAGTGTGTGCTGTTGGGGAAGATGGACTTATGGACGCTTGGTGAGTAAACCTCTGTCTTACACATCTGTGCACTGGTATTAGCAGGCTGAAATAGAATGTAGCTTTGTTCTATTGTCTGCCTAGAAAGCCGGCTTGGAGGGAGCACATGGAAGGAAACCCATGCAAGGGTTCCCGTGATGTGGGCGACTGTTTCAAAAGGCTGCATGCTTTGTTTGCTCCTGGTCGGATCTGTAGTTGATTGTAAATTATATTTGGATGTTGGCGATCTAGTTAGGATTGGCGTGAGGAGTGGAGTTCTGGCCGGTCTCCCTGGGTATTGGTTCATTTAGAAGAAAATGTGTGGAAAAACTGAATTAGTAAAAATTAACCCTGCATGATGCTGCAAGGGAGAGAACAGTGCGGGCATGGGGCTCGAAGCTCTCAGGTGGTATAGCTAGCGCTTGCATTGAGAAGAGGGACGTTATGAGAACGGTCTGTCACTCTTCAGACCCCTGGCCGCAGAAGGAAGCATCTCCTCTCTGTGCAGCGCTGTTCTCAGTTTCAGAAATGTGCGACTGAGCTAGGTCATGTCCTTACCCCCTTTCAGGAAACCAGCGTCCAAATGGAAATGAGCTTTCCCAAATCAATTTCAGAGATGAGTTGAGATGCAGTCAGGAAGATTTTAGCAGCCAGAAAGCATGTGTGAAAGGGCTCTGTGTTACATCTCTCCAGCCCTCTGAAACCCAGGGGGTTTGCAAAGTTACGCTTAGACCTTGGCTCTGGACCAGACGTGGAGTGCTCTGAGCTAATACTCTGCTCCCTGGGGTTTAAATTTCTGACACTAGTGACAACATTTTTAATATTCAGTAGTCACAGACAGACAAGCGAACAATACTGTAAATAAGTGGTGAAGATCAGCACAGAGAGAGGAGAGGTCACTGCCCTGGCAGACCTCCTAGCCACAAACTTAAAAAGATAGGTGTCAGGAGGACGCCCAGGCACAATGCAGAATTGCACAGGAGCTATGATCTTGGCAAGCGTGAGAGAGAAGGTGTTTCCTTCAGCTTGGATGCAGAGAGCGGAGGTTGAACTTGACTCTCCATCTCTGCCTAAGATCTGTTCTCTTGTCTCTGATGTTTGAGGCTTCATCACTGTCATGTTTTATAAGAATGTGATTTTCTATCTTATGTGAGAAAAGTGCTATAGTATCTTTGGAATCTTTTATGGGGATGGGGGTGGGAGGAGAAAGCATGATCATTGAATTTATAAAGAAAATCGTGTGAAACAGGGGTGCATGGGAGTGCATTGATTGGACCCTTATAAAGAGTGTTTTTTTTTTTTGTTTTTTTTTTTTTTTTTTTTTTTTTTGCTTGGAGAGGGTCGTGGCTCTTCAGATGGATCTAAAATAGAATCTGTTGTGTCCTGAGTGGGAATCTGTGATGAACTGGTAAAGAAACAAAGAACTAGGCAGGCTCTGGCTGTCTGGGACTTGGGAGGGGCTCCTGGATGAGGTAGATCTGCTCTCTCCCTCAGCCTCCTGCAGGCTGGTCCTGGGGAGGAATTCTTGACTGTGGGTGACAGTGCACTGTAGACCTGGTCATCTACCAGAGCAGTGACCTGTTCCTTAGCTGACATCCTCTGTAGACATGCAGGCTGGCCTGTGGTCCCAAGAGGCTCCAGGTGGTGAGAGGCATTGAGTCTTTCACCTGATAGACGTGCTAGATAGAAGTGTGTTTCTCTGCAAGTGAACTCTTCCCGAAGCTTCTCACTCTGCCGCCCACTCCAGTGCATGCACGGTTTTGAGGAAGTCTGCTGGCTTGTGGATACCTATTCAGGAACAGTCATCTTGGAATGGTGCCCCATCCACTTTTTGCCCCTTCTCTTCCCCCAGTAGTGTCACTGTCTGTGAGGAAAACGCTGGCACCTGTTGGCAAGAACGAGAGAAAAAACAAACAAGCAAAAGCAGCCTTTTATGGATGAAGTAAAAATGTTTCAAACAACTCTAAAAGTGTAGTTCACAGCCTATTTTTGGTCCCTGGAACTCTTTAAGAACATGAAAGCCTTGAACCTCCTACCTGCCCCCAAGAAAATATATTATGCATAATTCTCTCACGCTTTGATAACAAGCAGTTTCTGAGGAGGAGGAAAGCTCTTTCATGGGAATAGCAAACCATTTTTTTATGCACAAAGTCCCCATCAACTTCTTTGTTTTCTAAATGTGAGCACTAAATCCCACTGTATCCGCATCTCCCTCAGCCTTACTGGTGTTGGCAGTAACATTGGCTTCTGAATGAGATTCTCCATACTGTCAGCCCGTGTTAGAATTAAAAGTCTTGAAGATAGCGAGGGCTGCAGCTCAGAGGCAGATAGCTTGCTTACTGTCCATGAGGCCCTGGATCTGATGCCCACGATGGTTTTCTGTCTCCTGAGCTTCGCGAATGGTTGACAAACCAGATTCTTGGAGTTTGCACCTCAGTTGTTCCCTTGGTGTTAGTGTGAGGACCGTGCCTTGTGAATAGTCTGCTCAGTCCTGAAAGAGAAAGCTGCTTTCCATTGCTTCCTGCTGCTGTCTGTAGCCTGTGAAATCCTGGAAAGATAAAGGTGAGGATAAAATACAATAAATTCACTTACTGTTTAGTAGGAGCCTAAGTAAATATGAATATATTGGATTTTATCCCTGAAATTAAGTATTAAGAGTTTGAACAAGAATTTTCACATTTCCCGGCAATTGTTGTAAAATTATCCACAATGTGCTCCTAACTTGTGACTGTCACTGTATGTTCAGTACAGTTAGGTGCTTCAAAATTAAAAGAATAATGGGATCTTCACAGTACTCCTGACTATTGTACTATATTTTAATTCTTTAAGAATTTCATACACTGTACTTGGATCATATTCAATCCCCACTTCTCCCTCTAACTCCTCCCAGATCCACCCTTGACCTCTCTAATCTCTCCCAACTTCCTTTCCTCTTTGGATTTTTTTTTAGTAACCCGCTGAATCCACTTTGTGCTGCACACATACTCATGAGTGTGGAGCCATCCGCTGGAGTATGGTCAACCGACTAGGTACCACATCCTTAAAGAAAACTGACTCCCTGACCCCAGAAGCCATCCGCTGTGTATAGCGCCTCAGTTAGGGATTTGGGCTCACGAGCCCCTCCACCATCCATTGACTGGCTTGCTCGTCTGAAGGACTTCTGCAGGCAAGCACAGCTACCTCTGTGAGCTCATGCACAGTGTTGGATCTTAGGGTGTCTGGAAGATACTGTTTCTCTATGATCTGTGGCTTTTGCGATCTGTCTTCTCCCTCTTCAATGTACCTGAGCCTGGTGGGGAAGTGATACAGAAGTAGAATATTCTGTTTGTGGATGAGAACTCCACTGACACTCATTCACATCCTTTAGGTCAGTTGTGAATTTCTGCATGACTTGCCACCCATTGCCTAAAGAAATTTCTCTGATAAGAACAAAGAGTTGCATTAACTCTGGGAATAGACAAAGTAAGAGGGTGGTGTAATAGTATGTCCATTTAGCAAAATTATAATAATAGTAATCTCATCCCAGGGGCCTAACTGTACTTTTTGGGGTATGTGAGAGTAGAGACAATGTCTCCTTTTCTCTGTAGCCCAGGGCTGACCCAGAACTCACAGCAAGTCACCTACCCTTGACTTCAGAGTGTTGGGATTCCTGGTGTATGCCACCATGCCCAGCCTGAACTATTTTTAATGCCTATTTCATAGATGAAGATATTGAGCCAGCAAGATGTTACAAAACTGGACCTGCTTATTCTTCTAAAAACTGGCAAGTTCCTGGTTTAGCACACTGTTTTGTTGGGTGCTACATTCATAGATGGAAAGATAGTGAGTAGATTGGGAAAAGTGTCAGTTTGCCAATCTGTCTGGTTGGAGTCAGTCTGTTGATAACTGAGTTAAACAATCATTGCAATTATTTAAATCAAATGCAAAGGGCACTGTGAGATGGCTGAGTGAAGTACTAATAATTTTATTAAAGAAGAAACATTCAAGCTAAGCAAGAGTGGTCCCTGAGTGCCCCTTTGGTTAGCCCCTCATATCATCATACAGTGCCCAGCTACTGCTGCACACACTTAACTGGACTTGCCGAGGCAGGAATTGTGCTCTACCTGGCTGTCGGGGAGAGCTGTAGGGCCTTAGTGTTGCCCATCTCGTCTTAGTTTGTGTATTCCAGGGTTGACTTGCGGTGGTCAGAACAGTTGTAAGGATGGAACAGGAAGCTTGTGGCTGTGCTTGACCTATGCATGGGAATCAGCTGAGCTCCCAAGCTCTCTGAAGACCTGTGAGTAGAAGTCACCAGCCCAATCGAAAACTCAGCTTCCTACAGTAATTGCACAGATCCACTGATGAAGCAACCAAGGTTCCATAGAAGATTATCCTTGGAAATCATTTGACAAAATCATCTGATAAAACACATTCCACAGAGAGAGTTCGTGGCTGCTTGGTTATTGTAGAGCTGAGGGGGCAGATGGATCTTCCACTACCACACCCACAAAGCATCTCCACTTCTGATTTATAAACTGACATTCACAGTGGAAATACATTAATAAAATATGAAAGAAAGGGGGTTTGTTTACCAGGAAGAAAAGCTATTGGTCTTGTCAGAATTTTCCATTCAACATATAAAGCAGTAGAAGAGCAGTACCCAGGAAGAAGCCTGCAGTGCCAATTGGGATGGGAGTCTATAGGGGTTTGTTTAACAAACTTGGGCTAGCTGCTGTGCATGCCTAATATTGTACACATTCTACTGTGCATAGTAGGTGTGTGTGGATGTTGACAGATCTCTTTATGGACCAGTATTCTCTGATACTAAGTATATGCAAGTTATATATAAATTACAAGTTTTTCATAATTACCTTAAAAAGTAGGCCAGGTAGTTCCAGTAAGATATTTCTGGACCCATTATTATGTCTGACTTGTCATTTTAGTATAACTATAAAATTATTAGCAAAATATTTATACTGAATTTTTTCATGTTAGGTCTTTGGATCTTTGTGAAATCGTACAGCCTAGCTCAATTTGAGCATTGAAGTTTCACTGTTGTTTTTGGTTTTCACTTCATAAAATTTTTAGTGGGGAAAGTGGATCTCTGTGTAAGTTATTCCACACACATTTCCTGGTAACTGAATTGTGTGTCTGATGCGTGTTTACTTGCTTATTTTCTTGTTTTCGTTGGAACTAACCAGAATCAAATGAAGTGGAGGTTTATATGCACAGTCATGGTAGCCCCCACAACACTGTGGCCACACGCAGACTGTAATCTGGAGCCGCGGAGCACTCTGAGCAGACACCGGGCCTCCTGCTGCGGCGAGACCATCATTGTGCTATAGTATCTGTACTCTCCGTGAGATGTCTGGAAGACTCCTCTGGTAACAGAGACTTGCATTTAGCATTCATAAACATGTATAAGCATTTCCATTATCAGTTCCTATAGCAAACTTGTCCTGTAGCTACATCTTGATAGTATGCCCCTTCCTTTTGAGGAAAGTCAACAATCACTCCTTCTATAGCATTTTTCAGTCCTTAAATAAATTAACCTTGTACTTTAATGTTACCTCCCTTGTCTTAGTGCTTTTCTTGCTATTACAACAGAACACCCAAGACTGGGTAATTCATGATGAAAAGAAATAAATTTCACAGCTGTAGAGAGTAGGAGTTCAGTGAGGTGCCAGCATTTGGTAAGCTCTCCATTGCGTGAGAGAGCATACAAGGTCAATTCTGCCTTGCCATTCCTCCCACTTACATCCTTACCTAGCCTGAATTACTTCCCCGGGGCCAGGAACATCAACATTTGAATTAGAGGATTAAGATTTTTAACAGAAACTTTAGTAGACACATTCAAACTGTAGCATTTCTCAATTTAGGAAAGAATGCATGAATTTCACTTCGATTCTATGCAAACCATTGTTGAGGAAGTAACTCTGCGGCAAACCAGTAATTCTTTACAAAGGTGAACAGAAGTGAAAACCAGGAGCAGTTTAGCTTCTCTCTTCCTTTCCAGTCCTGCAGTTTGCTTAGCTGAAAAATAATGTCTTTATTGAGTTGGTCTTCTTGCCTTCAGCAGATAGTTTTCTATATCTCTGTCTTCTCCCAAAAGACAGTTTAAATGTAAAACTAACATCTAGTCGTCAGACTTTCTCATAATAAGGTAAAAATCATGCTGAGAAGCCTCCTTAGCTTATTCTCAGCACCCGAAAAACGTCCCGCATCCATCAACTGGAAGGAAGGAGCTCCCTCTAAGCTTAGTCCTCTCAGAGCTCGCTCTACTAAGGAGTTTTAGTCACCCTTACACACAGAGGACAACAATTTCATACAATGCAATAACATTCCAAGCCCGGGGAATCCTTCTCCAAACGTCCCCATTTCCTGCATGTGACAGAGTCCCCAAGGAGGATGTCTGGTGTGTTCCAACTCAACAGGTGTTTGTTGAAGTGAACTGTGTGTGTTCTTTCTGACCTCTGTATCACTGTGGCTTGACTGGACCTTCTTCCCTGTGGCAGCACAGGCAGACCACACAGAGGAAACCTTGGGTAGGGGTTAATCGAATTGCAGAATAAGTCGCTTCTTATTTCTGCTATTATTTGACCAAGCCAAGGGCTTAAATGGTCATGAATGAAAGATAGATGGTTTGGGATTGAAGTGAGTAGAGAGGCTCTAAGAGACAGCTGTCTATCACAAACATATGATTAGTATTACAATACCTATCTTGGAACTACTACAAGGTTTTGAGGTCTACTAACTTCCAGGACTAGACAAGCTCCTACAGATAGGAATGTATAACCTAAGGCCTCAGGTTATGCCTCTAGATTATTAGCTAACTTTTGCAAGGTTTTTGGCCTATCTTCACCAGCATCTTCATGTGGGTGAGGGAGAGTTTAGATCTCATGAAGTGTATGCTAAATAGGTATCAAATTTCTGAACATTCTAGGCCTATATTTCAGTGGTTCTAGCCATCTTTTCCAATGAACCTCAGAATCCTTCTTCATGTAGAACCAAGCCAGCTATAGCCGAGGTCAGAATTGGCTTATGGCTAACGTAGACTTTGAATTCCTGTCCTCCTTTCTCCAGCTCCATGCCTTGTCGAAGACTTTGCAATGGAGCCAGTGGGGAGTTTTCATCAGTGTTGGCTTCAGAGATAAGGTGGTACCAGCTCTTTTATCATCCTCTTGCTCAGCTGCTCTGGAGAGGTGCTGCCATCTGACAGGGAGGGCTATAGCCTGGCACTTTTGGAGCTCACTTTTCTTTGCCTTTGAGCTGTAAGTGATGAGAGACCTGTCAAGGAGAACGGTTCACTGGCATCATTCCCAGACCTGGAAGTATAATGAAATAAAGTTTCATTCTGACTCAGTTGGAATTCTTGCTGCTAAACATTGAAGATAGCATCTGGGGCGATTCTAACATCCACTCGCCTGGTTGGATAGATGCACTCATTAGCTAATGGAACTTGGGCCTTCCTACTGGCAGCTCAGAGGCCCTCAGAGCAACTCAGAGTCACCCAGGCCGCATCCTAGCCAGTGTAGTAGAGCCTACCCTGTTTCATGGACCAACCACCTGAAACATATATTTCAGAAACTTTACCATAGACAGAGAGAGAGAGAGAGTAGTTTCAAAGTGGTTCCTAATCTGGTTATACTGCTCGTGTTCCCTGGACCAAGGCCACTTAGTGCCAGGAGCTCCACACTAGAGAGTTGGGATCAAGGCATAAAAGCACAATCTCTGATTCCTTGAACCTTGTTCAGACATCTCTGTGAAAAACAAACCAGCAAAACTTAAAGAACATTTTCAGGGGCATCTTCTGCCTTCTCTGAAACGTCCTGTGTAGATAGGCTGTGTAAATCCTCTGAACTTTGTGTTCTTTGTCTATAAAATGGAAGCAAAGGCACATTTCTCGTGGAGAGGAATAGCAATAAAATTAAAGAGAAATTTTATCAGTGTGAAGGATTAGTAAGCAGTGTGTGCGCTGTGTTGGGTCAAGTCAGTGTGATCACATTCACACTCAGGGTCAAAGCTGCTTATTTGTTCCTATCTTGCTGACTGCCTACAGAAAACTCTCAGTTCTCAGATCTTTCTACTATAGTCCCATAGAAGACGCCTGCTCAGAAAAGGACTGGAGGCTTCCCAGAAAGAGCAGGAGCCACACTCATAGACAAGACGCTAGGGTCAAGTCTAAATGTGGTTATCAGGTAAGATGTAGGCTCCTCCA
This sequence comes from Microtus oregoni, assembly GCF_018167655.1. Taxonomy (NCBI): domain Eukaryota; kingdom Metazoa; phylum Chordata; class Mammalia; order Rodentia; family Cricetidae; genus Microtus; species Microtus oregoni. The sequence continues at coordinate 1,420,180 of NW_024544744.1, forward strand.
TCGTTGCCTCTCTAATGTGTAACGTGTTTCTTGTGTTGCTACCGGACTGATCCTATAACTGACATACAGGAGTGTTTAGAGAGTGACACATGTCTTGTGGACTATAATATAAAATATTAATAGTATTTCCCTCCAAATCGTATGTCTTTCAACAACTGGGCCTAGTTTATTGCAGCAGCACTATTAGAAGTCTGTTTGGGGAGCCAAAATAGCAAAAGCTGTGGGCTGGTGATGTCTTCTTCTCTGACTTTGGAAGCCAATAAAGATCAAACAGGCTTGTGCTCCAAGGGAGAGTCTATGTGGCGTTCCAGGAGCTATGACCTGTGGTAAATATCAGTGGGTTTTACATTTGTAAATCAACATGTTCTTGGTGTCTGCAGAGAGCCCATAAATCTATCCTGATAGCCCAGCCTTGCCCACTTTAATCCACCTGCACCTTTCTTCTTCTTGAAGGCAAAATAAGGCGTGGGAAATGTGTACACTTTTAGTGTTCTGTTTGCAGGGTCCCAGTCCTGGCCTTCATGTTTTTCTCCCCCTACTTCACCTGCCGTATACAGGCCGCCCCTGATTTATGCATTCTGTCAAGAGGGGGAAAAGGGTAATTTCTAATTCCTGCACATCTCCCCATTTCTTTAATATGAGTCCATAAAGTGCTAGACCTTAAAGAAGCCTGAACTGAGGGAAACCATGTAGATGCCTGGAACCCATGTGTTTTGATGGTCTAAGGCCCACTAAGCTGGGCCCAGTGGGCTTATAGGAAAGAATGGGAGGGTGTTACCTTATTACATAGGAAGGGAGAGTGCCCCAGAGAAACCAATAACATGCCTCCATCAGTAGAAGCAAAGATGACGTTTTCTTGCTCTCAATTTATTCAACTACTGGTGTTTGCTTATCAACCACTTATCAGGTAACTAACCTTAGCACCAACCACTTATCAACTAATCTCAAGATTGGAGGTTGTGAATTTCTGTGGATTATCTCACCTTGAGAGTTAATATTTTTTTTCAGACAATTAGCCTTACCATTCAAATTTCCCAGAATATGGAGGCTATGGTGAGAAAAAGGGCCAACAAATCACATTTGTTTATATACTCACTAAGGCATCTGCACATTTCCCTTTTCTCTCATTTCCATTCCATTTAAATAGTAGGGAAAAAGGTACCTACTTAAGTAAAATAGGGACCTGGTTATTCGAGACCAACTTAAGAGTGATGAACAAACAAGGTAGTCAATGGCTGTCCTTGCCTTCTGCCTTCCCTTCTGAAAAACTAAGAAATTAAACTGTAAAAGTGAACTCAAGCCGTCTGCTAGCTTAGCTACACAGAGCAGCCTACATGATGAAGCTTGGGTGAATCGAAGGCTTTCCCCTGTACCAGGTCTGCCGAGCTGTCTGACTGGTTAACTGGAAACTGTCTTGAGGGAAAACATATAGCCATGGTGATCAAGAACTGCTGTGATTCCACACCACCTGGAAAGAACTGTAAACAGCAACGGGCATGAACACCTCCTGGTCCAAGTCTGACCACTCCCAGGCTTTAACATGAGAGGCAGAGTTGAATAACTGCAACAGTGATTGCTGAGTGAATGCTTAGTAGTAAGGCTTTTACAAGAACAAAACAAAAACATTGTTGACTTTATTCAAGATGAGAAATACTGATGTAACATTTCCAGCTGTTTTGAAGGACTTATTTGTGCTTTTAAATAAGCACAGAGCTCTGATCATTATTGTTAATAACGATCACACTTAAAAGGGTGACATGATATTTTCTTTATAAAATGCTCAAATTAAAATATACTGAAAATTATATTATTTAAAAGTGTCTTAATTTCAGTGAAAATGTTTACACTATTCTCTTAAATATGTATAAGGAGGCAATGGTGAGTGTTAATTGTCAACTTGACAGAATCTAGAACCATCTGGGAGACAGGCCTCTGGGCATCCATGGATGGAAATCAGTCATTTGGTTCATTAATTGGAGTACAAAGCCCTATCCATTGTTCATGGCACCATTCCCTAGCTGGGGTTCATGACTGCGTACATGGAGAACGGGAGATGAGAGGCAATGTGCTTCCATCACAGTCTGTTTCGTGTCTGCCTGGGCAATGTGAGCAGTCATCTCCGCCCCTGCCCCTTTGACTTCCCTGCCATGATGGACGGTGACCTATAATCGTGAGACAAAACAAAACCTTTCTCCTTCAAATTGCTTTTGTTGGGGCATTTGTCACATCAACAAGAAAGGAAGCCAAGAAAAGGGGGTGCATTGATTTCTAAGGGTAGGAAGCTGGTAGGCTACTACTCTTAAAGACAGTTAAGTATGTGGCTTCCAGAGTTCAAGACCATTCTAATGGACAAGAGTTTGTTTCTCACTCAGCCAAGCAAGGGTCACATGAGTCCCATGGCTCTCGGTGAAGCTGTTTTTCTACAACTTGGAGAAGTAGCTGATGCAGACATGGAGCCCTCACGGTGAATTATCAAGCAGCAGCCTCTTAACTTCTGGGCTCGCCATACAGATTAGAGAAATTCTTCAATAATTGGCTCTTCTCCAAGTCAGCCTGGGCTCTGGGGTCTGGAGGTCAGGAGCAGCTTTCCAGGAAGAAGAAGGAGAGCCTGTTATTTTGTACATTTCCCTATTAGCGGGAACCTGCACTGACTGTGGGTTTCAGCCTCTGAGTGGATATTTGAAACCTGTTTTGCGATCTGAATTCATACTACAGGTTGATATGTTGGAGTCCTAACCTTAGAATGATCTTATTTTGAGATTAAATTAAATTGAAGTCAAAAGATGGCCTCTGCCGGGCGGTGGTGGCGCACGCCTTTAATCCCAGCACTCGGGAGGCAGAGGCAGGAGGATCTCTGTGAGTTCGAGACCAGCCTGGTCTACAGAGCTAGTTCCAGGACAGGCTCCAAAGCCACAGAGAAACCCTGTCTCGAAAACAAAAAAAAAAAAAAAAAAAAAAACAAAACAAAAGATGGCCTCTAGTTCAGTATTGTATGTATATATATATATATATATATATATATATATATATATATGTTTGGTTGTACAGACTTGCACTCATAGAAGGAAGCTTATCTGAAGAGATGCAGGGAGAGCATAGCCATCCACTCCTCTGAGGAGAAAGGCCTGGAGTTGCCCCATAGCCCTCAAGAAACCGGCCTCGCTGACAACGTGAGAATGTTTTCTGTTGCTCAGGCCATGCAGTCTGCCGTCTTCATCACGCTGTCTTAGCACGTTGTTACAGTGCTCCTGAAAGCTTAGCTTCTTTAATGAACTTTACTAAGCCCAGTGATTTATTATAGCTATATTTCACACTTACTGCCCATCAGGACATATTGGTCTTGCCTCCCAGCCTGAACTCTTGGGTTTAAGTGTGACTGGCTGTGCTACCTGTACCTGGATGGCCGTAGCTGTAAAGTCAAGGTTTGGAAGGTTCAAGTATGTGGTCAGTTGGCCCTGTTGCTGTGGGGTCTTCCATCACAGCAGGGGGTTCCTTTTTCATGCAGTCCAGGACCCACACCCAGGGAATGCTGCCATTCACCTTTGGGCTGCGTCTTCCACGTTACTATCAAAACGGATCCAATCTACTCACCTCTATGATGCATAGTTTAATTGTGATTAAGAATCACCCAAGAAGAGAGTCTAATAAGGGGTTGTCTAGATCAGCTTGACTTGTGGGCATGCCTGTGGAGGATTGTATTGATTGCATTTATTATTGCAGGAAGACCCAGCCTAAAGGTAGATAGAACTATTCTTTGGGCTTGGGTTCAGGACAGTATAAAAGTCTACTAGCTTGCATGCATTAATTTATTCCTCTCTACTTCTTGAATATAAATATAGTGTGAACAGCTGTCTCGGGCTCTTGCTGCCCTTGACTTGCCTGCAGTGATAGATTGTAATCCGGAACTTTGAACTAAAATAAACCTTTTATCTCCCAAGTTGCTTTTTTAGGGTATTTTATCACAGCCACAGAAATAAAACCGTAACACCTCATGACCAGGAAGGCAAAAGAGGGGGGATGTGGTAGGAGGGAGGAAGAGGCCAGAGTGCCAGCATCACTTTCAGGGGCATATCCCACACCCCCGTGACCTGAAGACCTCTTAGAAGACCTCAACTCTTACAGGTTCCATCATGGCCCAGTAGCAACACAATCTGGGAACCATGCCTTGGTAGGGACACAAACTGTAACAATATTAGTCTGTAAACATTTTTACTTTCAATCTGTACTAACATTTTAACACTTTTAATCATCAAAGTGAATTCTCGAAATATATTTTTTAAATATTGATATAAAACAAAAGCCCTTCAAGTATTGACACAAAGAGAAGTAAATACATTTTAAAAGTAGGTCTTTCAATCATGACTTTAATTATCAGAGAAACATAGGCAGGGATTTACTTTGGTCTTATTTAAAGCAGTGATTATCGTCCTTTGCTGCACACAGTAATCGCCTTGAGAAGAGCTTGAACTAATAAATGAAAATAATGAAAATTGGAAGAGTAATATGAATATCATAAAGCCCAAATGCCTTAAGAGCAAGAGTCATTATATAGATTATGAGGTGCAAGCTTCAAGATAAAAATGAATCTTTATTTGTATCTTTATCAAAATGTCAGTGAAAATGGAATTATAAGGAGACAAACACATGGCTGTGATGACTTTATTAATGATTTCAGCATTGCACTACAAAAATATATTTGTGTAGTTAATAAGTGTCCACAAGGGGTTGGAGTGATGACTCAGTGGTTAAGGTCACATTGACTGCTCTTCCAGAGGACCTGGGTTTAGTTCCCAGCACCTACATGGCAGCTCACACCTGTCTGTAACTCCAGTTCCAATGGATCTGGCACCCTCATACAGACATATATTCAGGCAAAACATCAATGCACATAAAGTAAAGATAAATAAATTATTAAAATTGCCTTGACATAGCATCACAGCAGCTGTCCTGGAGTCCTTGATGGCATGCAAGGATGGAGCAGAGAAGTGAGGCCCTCTGGGATTAGATTCTTTAAAAAAAAAAAAAAGGTAAAAATAAGTGTCCACAAATAGGTCCATAACGAGTAATGAGTTGATACCAAACATTGAGAGTATGCCTCAGTATTCACTCAGCTTTTAAAAAATGTGTGACTTACTTGGCTAAAGTTGATTCTGTGTTGTCGTTGAGCCAAAGAAGTACAAACCACTACTAGAGACTATTTGAAAAATGGTTACAGTGAAAACATCATATGGTAGAACTTAACGTGTGCAGCCAAGGCTGCCTTCAGCTCATGCACTGATTGCCCTAAAGCCATTGGTTTTTAAAATTATCTTTAGGAAGTCTGAAAAAATGAACTAAGATTGAATTCATGTTAGGGAGTAACCATGAAAGCTCCTCAAATACGCAACAGGTGAGGTAGAGCAGTAACCTCTTAAAAGAAAATTAGAAAATTGATTCAGTAGGTAACTCCAAGAACTGCACCTCTTAAATAAGTCAATATAGATTAAAAACATTGGCAATTTATCTAATCAAAAAGAACTAGTAATTTACAATGAAAATTATAAAAATAAGAGGCGATTAAAAGATTATTAATGAACATATTGGGTGCCACTATGTAAGGGTGCTTGGCAAATGCAACCACTCTCATGCAGTGGCACACATATGGACATGTGATAATTCCTAGGAAATGGGTCTCTCCTGCTACCTTTTGGGATCTGGAGATTAAACTCAGGTTGTCAGGCCTGCATGCAAGTGCCTTTCCCCACGGAACCTTCTCACCAGCCCTGAAAGATACACATTTTAGTAGAGTCGCCTCCTACTTTGCTGGCTCACATCTAGATCGATCTAGATCGATACAGCCTTACAGAAAATGGCAGTAACTTCCAAATTTCTTGAGTTTTCTTTGACGTTTAAGTCAAGTAACTTATCCCAAGAAGTCCACAAATGTAAAATACGTGTTATGTTACTTAAGACGAGATTTTCAGAAAGCTGATGATCCTGGAGCATGCTTTTATATTAAATCTGTGACTGGAAATAAAACTATACAAGCATTTCATCTAGACACACAACCATGGAATTATAAACACAGAAGTAAATCTCAAGACTCCAAACCGTAGTGCTTACATTTAATTTTAAGTGTAGGGATCATAAGTGACCTTTACCATCTTTCTTATTTTTTTTACATATTTCACATTTTCAATAGTATTATAGTTTATATAAGATTTTTTGTGTATAGAGTTTTGCCTGCATGCATGTCTGTGCACCATATGCAGATGATACACACAGAGGCCGGAAAGGGCGACAGATCCCCCAGAACTGAAGATACAGACAGTAGTGAGCTGCCATGAGGGTGCTAGGAATTAAATCTGTGTCTTCTTGAAGAGCAGCCAGTGCTCTTAACCACTGCCAGCTCTCCAGCCCCTAAATTATGTTTTCAGTGGACAGTAAAGCAAATGAGGAAATTTAGTATAAAATAATAGGAGAGGTTTACTAGCAGGAAAAGAGCATGTGGAAGGCATTGTGCACAGCTTTTCAAGCTAGGGGTGTCACTAAATCTCTTTGTTCCCACAGTGGCTTGTATGGTTCCCATTCCCTGCAAGAGTGTGGCAGAGAGGGAGAGTTTGGGAAAGATGTGAGCTGAGACAGTCTCTATCCACAACCTCTGGGCTTTGGGAAACCACCTTGTTTTCCTTATGACTCTTCTGTTATTAACTGAAGAAGACCATTAGCGTTTATTATCAGACCCATGGATCTGTACCGGAAACATCTCTTGTTATTACCCACCCAGGAACAGGGGCTTCTTTTCCTTCTTTAGTCCGGCCATGGTTTCTATGAGTCTGAGGGGTTTAACACCCTTGTTTTCCAGATGCGCAAAGTTTGGCCAATACTCCCCCTAGCGGTCATTTAGGAAAACTCCTAGACTAGCCTACCACAAAATCTGGACAAAAAAGTGAAGCGAGACAGGTAAATCGAGTCACTTGTGAACAATGCTTGATGGGATTCTGACTCACGATGATGACCCAGAAATGTTTATTTTCTTTTCAGAAAATAATGCATGTGATGAAATATCCAAGTTGTCATCTAATGATCTGAATTGTCTATTATGCTCTAGAAGAAAGATGATGATGTATTCCTATAAACCAACTTAGTGTTTGTTGGTTCCCTACGGAGTGAAATCTCATGAAGAATCTTCCCCTGCTGAGTATCAGTGAGGCTGTGTACATCACAGGGAAGGCTGTCAGGCGGGGCCATTGCTTCATTAGTCTCTCTGCACGTTTCCTAGCCTTAGCACCTTGGATTTTCCAGTCGCCAGCCAGTCAGCCCACTCGAAACAGCCTGCTGATTGAATCAACATGCTGCTTAGCATGATTTCCAGATGGTTAATGGGTCCCTTAAATAAAACTGGCCCTAATTCTAACTGGTGTTTCTATTCTGGTCCCTTTCGTAGAATAATTTGTTTCGTGGTCCAAGATTTTTCTTTTCATGATTACTTTGTAGTCTTCGGTGAGCTCTTGCCACCACTTCTTTGTTCGGAACTGTCCAATGGCAGGTTAACTCAACTCGCTGGTGTTAATCATCCTTTCAGGGAGGAGGAGAAAACTCATATTAAGTCAGCACATTGCCCTAGTCATTTGCCATTCGCTTGTAAAGTTGTAGAGACTGTTCGCCAGCATTAGCGATGGAGGAAGGAAAGAACCTTTATGCTGCGGAGTCGCAGACTGGCGGTTCCCTTCCATTGCAGACTCTGCCTCAGAAGAGTCCTTGTCATGTGAAGCACTGTTGTTCGGGCATCAGTATATAGATTCACATTTTTAGGACTGGCACATGGAAGTCTGTGATCTTAGTGGTTCATATTGCAACAAAGGATTCAAAAATCTGAATAGTCAAGCCGACCATAGATTCAGGGCTGATCCCCATTCCACAAATGGCTTCCCAGGTCTACAGTCAGTTCGAGTTGAAGTGACATTAAAATTCAGGTTGGCAGAATGCCATGGTGCATGACTTCCACCGTAATGAATGGCTGAAAGGAGGCAAGGGAATGTCAGGTGGTGCACTCTGAAAGGAAGGCAGCCAGAGGTTCTGGGAATTAATGGCGGACCTACAGGAAAAAAAAAATACAGCTCTATTACAGCACTCACTTGCCTCTTTCCTTTCTATTGCCTGCCTGAGATGGTTTGGCAGAGTTTAAAAATAAATGAAATGTATTCATTTTTTTCCTTCAGAATTTTTCTTTGAAGGGATTCTGTAAGGGGGGAAAATGAAGCCCTAACATAAGCAGAATGGGGCAATCAAGACATAAATGCGTATGCATTGTATCTAGCAGGTATACCGTACATGAGGAGATACACATGTCTCCAGTTAAATCCAGATCATATAAGCAGATGTGCTGCTTCTAAGCATTGTGAATAATCTAATGGGTGATGCTGATGAAATGACATGGGTTCTTCTCTCATACCTTCCTACTGTCATCTTTATGGACTGAACCGTCCAGGGACTGGGATTGGGTTTTTAATAGAAACTTAATGCCAATGTTTATCACTGACTAGAGATGTGATTCCCTCCCCCAGACTATCATTTATGTTGATCGTTGCTTTTCACATTTTATTTTCGCTGTCAAACCTTTATTTCAAATAGAGTGGAACTCTATACTGAAATGGAAACCAGGATGGATATCTATCCCAGTGATTTCCCTGCTGGGCTGTTTTCCTAGTGCCTGTCTTTTCCCCTCCTTAGGCAAGCTAAAGAGAACAGTTTATTCTGTGAATTGGGAGGAAATGCCTTCAGTGTTCACTCCTTCCCAAATATTTATTCTGGCCCTATGATAAGCCAGACCCTCTTCTGAGCACTGGGAATGAAGCAATGAAGAGGAAAGACAATGCCTGTCCTGATCAGAGCACAGCAATTTGTGGAGGTGCAGGTGAACATTCCTCTGAAGAAGATGAAGGGCATGGAAAGAGACCCCACAGGACATCCCAGTTAGGGAGAATCGGCAGGAAAGACCTAACATAGAAACTCAAATGTAGAGAAGAGAGCCTACGTAGAAAGCTTGGGGAAAAATGTTCCAGAGAGAAAGTGTTAGAAAGTTTCTTGGAGGAAAGTTCTCGTACTGCTACAGGGTTTAGGGTCATAACCTGTGCCCCAACAGGCAGGTTGGGCCACCTGTCTCCTATAAACCAATTGAAAATGCCAAACACATAGTGAAAAACATAAAGGGGTTATTTTTTCAGTATGGCCACAGTGGAAAGAGAGACAGAGATCTACAAAGGGGCTAGTCCATCTTTGGGATCCTGATATGAAGGTAAATAGAAGGCAAGAGACATGTAGAACTAAGCAGCCCTGTCAAGGTTTTCCTCCACCTATCGTTATATCTCCAACTCTCCCCTACCTATCATTGTTATAGCTCCAAGTTTCCCCCTACAAGGTCAGTCTCTCCCGCAAGGGCAACCATCAAGTTGTAGCTCTTCCTCCAGCAGACAAGTTCTTCCTGCTGTTGCCTCCAGGGTAGCAGCTCTTTTTCTCCCAGCTGGAGATTCCAGGGCAGAGTCTAATTCCTGGATTCACGATTTCACAAGTTTGAGAGCCAGAGAGAAAAGCTGTGTCTTTAGATGATATCCAGTCCCATCAGGTAGACCAGGTAGCTAGATCCCATTCTTGGGTTCAAGGGTTGGCACAGGCCAGGAGATGGAATACCTGGTATATGTGATGGAAATTCGCTGTGTCTTATTTGTTGTAAATCAGCTTTTAATTTCTATTTGTTGTATTAAACTACATAGAACAGAGTTCGTTGCATTCTTATCCTGTCAATGGCTAGAAGGGTTTGCGGTAACTGCTCTACAGGGCCTATGTTGAAGTCAAAGCCATGTAAAAGAGAAGGAAGGCAGTTGTATCTTTAAAAGTGTAGCATGCTTTAGGTGGTGCAAATTAAGGATTTTAAAAAGTAGTTCCTCACAGTCCAGGTAGAAAGAAAGAAAGGGGGCGGGGAGAAGGAAGCAAAATGATGCCTTACATAATTGTGATTCATCAAACAGTCAGGGTGTTCTTGAGGGAAGAAATGCCTAGTGCTAAATTCTAAATATAATGTATTACATTGGGCCTTATGTAAGAGATATCAATAATTCTCTTTATGAATATTGAATACTTAATATATGCAAACTGGGGAAAACAAATCCTAATCGGACATAAATTCTACCTTCTGGGAGCTTGCAGTTTAGCGGGACACACAATGAACATGTACCAAAACCACACAAGGCAGGAGGTATAAATATGTCAGGAGCAGAGCACGAAGGTCCTTGCACCCACAGATCTCCAGAGAAACCAGGAATATTAAGCACACAGGATCGTCTTTCCAATGAGAAAGATGGCAAACCTTTTCTTTCATCCACAAAGCTGAGAACTGGAAATGATTAATAGCCTGGTGATCTGTTATCTGTTGGGTCAGGCCATACCAAGCTTTTACAACCAAGATCAGAGGTGGCTAGTAATCTAAATGACCCTTATAGCCAGAGGCTCCCCCAAGCTCCACAACCAGGACCAGAGGTGACTAGTAGTACAAATGACCTTTACACGATCTGTATGACTGAGACCAGGTCAGACCCTTGGACCCTTAAGCCAGTACAGGTAGCCTATCTCTAGAACCCATCCTCTTGGAAGTAATGTCATGTACCCTGAGTTGAGTCTCACAGTAATTACACTTCCTTGTGCAGTGAGGATTGTATTACACCTGCAAACCTTTTCCAAACTATACTGAGCATAAATACATTGGGAATAAACCGCCTGATATTAAACTACATGAAGTCTGATTCAGGTTGACAAAATCAATCTGCACTGGGTTTTCATTCTTAACTCTTCTCGCGGTTGACATCCCTGTGTGACACCTGCAAGGAGTCCTCCACCTAAATACAAGACGACTTGTTGCAATAGCTAGAGATGGGCTTTTGCAAAACTTTCTCTCTGTCACAGGTGTAATTTAAAAGCATGAGTATGGGGGCATTGCAAGTTGAGAGGAAAGAAAGCAGCTAGCCAAGTTTGCAGGTATTTTATAGTCAGGACTAAGCACCTAATACCCAGGAGCATGTCTGTTAGGTTCCCCGGAGACATCATTTGGGGTAGATAAAGAAGTTGATACTAATTCAGTTCACACTTGACACTGTCAAGAGCCCAGGACAAATCAACCTTATCAAAACAAAAACAACTACTTAAGGATGTGTTTATATGGAAAAGTTCTGGGTAGAAATGACAAAATATAGATATAACAAAAGGAAAATGCATAAGATCCACCGTCCTGAGACCCTCTGGTCCATGCACTCTTGAGCACCGCATATGGTGTATGCCACCCTGTTTCAGTTTCTCTAAGATGCCGTGCAACTCAGCAATGCTGCTGCGCCAGCAGGCCTGGGAGCAGTATTCACAGTGAACACAGAGATTGCCCAGCTTCCCACCTAGGTGCAATGCTGCAACAAGCATTGTTTAAGGCCGTTCCTCCCACTTTTCCAGAAATTTCTATAGCACTTTTATGTTCTACAGAGGGCAGTGATGTTTAATTCTACCTCTTAGGAGTCACGGTCCTTCCCAGGGCTTTTATTTGAGACCTTTGCTGATTGACTATAGCTGTAGAAATGCAGAGCTATCCTTTTGTTCCAGAAGTGGTACCTCGCAGCACTTAGCAAGTCAATGAATTTTACATTTTCATTTGTTTTTCCTGTCTTCCCACCCAGGCCTCCATCAGTTTCCTTAGATGAGCAGCCTAGGCCAGAGCATGGGTAGCATTTCATTCTTCCCCTTAACTGAGTACATATCATGACCAGAGGTCACCAAAGTCTTTGTGTTGTGCCTCCCAGAAAGCCCTGCATATACATGCCTGCCTTCTGCCCACAATGCTTGTCTGGCCTGGTTAGCTTCTCCAGGTCGCTGCAGGATCTTTCTTCTGGGTTTTAGCGCCTCCTGTAAACCTCTGCATCTCTGCATCCACCTCTACATCTTTAATATCTCATCTTAATGTTAATTTAATAATAGTGAGCCCAGCCTCAAAGTTTTCAATGGCTCAAAAACTTCCTTCTAGATAAACTTCAAATTCATCAACATTGACACGCAGGCCATTATTTCTGGGTCAAACCAATGGGCTGAGGTCTGGGAATCTGGATTTTTCACACCACTTCAGTGGTTTTAGGGCAAGCATCTCGGGCCCCTTGTGGGTCCCCAAATGGGCACTGAGGACATGCTGATCTGCTTGGAGTCCCCTCTAGGTTGCAGGAGCCAGCTACAGATGGGAAACTTCCTCCAGCCAAAGCTTAAAATTACCCAGCACAGTGTGGTTATTTTAGGAAAACTTTCAAATACATTCTCCCAAAACCCAGCCCATTTGCAAGTATAGATCAGAAGGTCATTTCCATTTAGGAAGACTATTTTAATTAAGTGACACCATTTTTGAGGTAGTAAAGCTTTCCCTGCCAAGTTAGGGTCTTTTCTAAATGTTCATTTACTTGTGCGTGTGCTTCCCTGCTAATGTAAAACAGGTAGTGGAAGAAGGAAGCTTGTTCTAAGAGATTCCTGCATGTCCAACTGGCTGCAACCATTGTTAGAGCAAGCATTCCTTATAGTATGGAGCAAGGGGCTATTTTGTATCAATTTTGTTAAAGCATTAAGTTCTGAGTTTTCCTTTGAGACATTTAAATGTCAGGTTTTCTAAAAAAAAAAAAAGCCTAAAAACCATTAGTGATTCATTCAGAAAGAAAGCTAACATGTAATTCATAATTTCCTTCAGGAGTGAGGCTTATTAGAACGAAAGGACCTCCAAGACAATACGTCATGGAGATCTAAGCATGGGGTTTCCCTTTCCAACCAGGAGAGAAGCTTTCTTAAGAGTGAGAATGAGAGAGGTTGGTTGAGTGACAGATAAGCTTGAGAGGGACAACAGCATGAGATCAGAGGAGCCTCTTATAATTTTGGGGAGGGGGTGTTTCAGAGCCATCTCCTAAGCAGGTGCCCCCCCATATTCCCTGCCCCCTACACACAAGGAACCAAAAGACCAATCCCCATAACAAAGGAAAGGTCTGATGTTTTATTACCTGTTAGAGGTCATGGACCGTTTGCATCGCATGATTTAGTTGAACACAGCAGGTATAACAAGGAGCATGGAGGATCCAGGTGCCAAAAGGTGTCACATCAAAGCAAAGATCGATTATCTGAAAGAACTTCAGGGAGGCTTAGCCTGAATCAGGCTGTGGAAGCTGGCCTAAAGGTGCAGGCATGTTCTAATTCTTTGTATTCTTGTAAGAAAGGCGGTACATACATACCAACAAACTGTTGTACAAAAGGAAACCAAATGTGAACTATTATATGTTTCTTTGAGGTCTCACTGGGGAAACTTCTCTTTACAATCGAGGCCATTACAGAAAATCTCAACCAATCAGAATGAAGACTTGTGGAAGAGCCTAGACCCAGCAGATGCATCTATAAAATTCCTCTGTACCTAAGCCCCAAGGAACATTGCAGAAAAAGGGGCCGAAAGAGTGTAAGAGCCAGATGATTCAGGGATTTGCTGTGAGAGTGTGTCTCCTAGTAAAGCCAGAATATTTGAAATAAACCACATGACCACCTAACCATGAGATGAATAAGGACAACAGCAGTAGACATGCCTAAGTAGACAGGAAAGGCCCACGGTGCCTCAACCCTATGCAAAGAGCTGCAGGTAAACAGGGATGCTAAAGAAGGAGAAACAGTCTTCCACAGGGAAGAGCATGCCAATTAGTTATCCAGTACTGGATGATCAGCCCTGAAAAATGAACATAAGAATAGCATTATACAAACTGAGCAGATTCTGATTCTGTGTGTGTGTGTGTGTGTGTGTGTGTGTGTGTGTGTGTGTGTGAAGAATTAATGGAAAAAGAGGCCATGGATTCGAAAGACAGAAAGGAAAGGTATATGGGAGGGTTTGGGGAGAGGAAAGGGAAGAAAGAAATGATGTAATTATAATCTTAAAAATAAAAGAAATAATAAAAACAAATGGAGCAGGTGGCCTTCAGAGATGGGCGTGGGTAAATTTTTGTCACACAAGCATGAAGACCTGAGTTCTAATTCCCAGAACCCATGTAACAGACATAACACAAGTGTCTATAATCTTCACGTCTTGTGGGGAGGTGGAGGCAAAGACAGGAGAATCCCCAGAAACTTACAGGCCTAGCCAGCCAGGTATATTCAGCAACAAAACAGCAAAGAGACTCTGTCTCAGATAGGGATGGCAAGGACCAAGGTTCTCTGGCCTCCATGCCTGGACTGTTGCATGGATCTGCTCACATCGGGACGCAGGAATGGTATATGCATATTGTGCAGAGAGTGAGAGAGAGAGAGTGCAGGGAGGGAGATGGATACGCTTGAGGGTAAATCAAGAAAAGCACTGCAAAGCTTTCATTTAATTTAACATTTAGCTAATATATAAAATAATCTTCAAAGCAAGCCGTCATTTGCCTGGGGGTACAATGGACAAAAAGTACTGTAGGGAATTGGATGAGAAAATTAACCAAGGGCCAGACTTTGCAGGGCCTCATGAGCTATGGTAAAAAGATATTTGCTTTCATTTTTCCTGAGGTAGGGAGCCATGGGAGGTTTTGAAAGATGGAAGACACATCTTAAATCTCCTGTAGCCTAGTGTGGCCTTGAACTTCTGATCTTCCAGCTTCTGCCTCCCAAATGCTGGGACTGAAGGTGTGTGCCATCACTGCCTGGCCTTATGGTTAACTAGTGGCTAGCTCCGCCCTCTGATCTTCAGGCAAGCTTTATTTGTTAGCGCACAAACAACATATCACCACACCCCAGTTGTTCTCTTTCAAATGCATGGCCTCTTTTTCTTTAGTTGTTCCAAATGTGTGTGTGTGTGTGTGTGTGTGCGCGCGCTCGCCCGCGCATCTGTGTGTGTATTCCTAAACACAGTCTTACAATGTGACTCGTATGTTTATGTTTTCAAGGCTGACCTTTTGGTATTGGATGCGCTCTTCCCCATTTGGAGTGCTCTTCCCCAGGAAAAACTCTTTCTTCCACTTTCAACCCTCCTCATCGCCTGTAATTCTTTATGTAGAGTTGAGACCTCTGTGAATTTTGTTCCTTCCAAAGTAGCATTTTTATTGGTGCCATCCTTGTCCAGGTCATGTTTAGGCAGCCATGTTAGTGAGGCTTCCTGGGTATAGCTGATGCTTTCTAAGAGCAGATATGACAAGACATTCTGTCTGGTTATGATAGATGAGGAGCTGGGTGGGAGAGAATGAATGAAGTCCAATAACACACTAGGTTTAGTGATACTATTCATTGAGGTGAGGAATAGTGAAGGAAGAAAAAATTGAATTAGGAACTATTGGCTATGAAATGTCAATTGATATCCTAATGCAGATATGGAGAACACAGAGGAATACATGTATTAGAGTCCTAGGAAGAGGTGTCTACACATAGCCTGCATTAGATCAGATCATCTAAAGATGTCAGAGTAGAGCCCCAAAAAGAAATTGCAGGGTACTTCAATAGTTAGAGAACAGAAATCTGATTTAAAAAAGAAATGGAAGAGGGGAGGCTGGGTGTGAGAATTATGCACACAACAACACAAATAGAAAATCTGTCTTCAGAGAAGAGAAGCTGTAGGAGCCAGACCTTAAGCACTACTGTGAAATGAAGATTATAAAGCATCGGATTTGGTCTTATGGAAGTCCTTGGTGCCTATGATCAGAGCAGTTTCAGCCCCAATACACTGCCTGATTAGAGGAGTTCTCTTGTAATTGGTCTTAGTTTCTTCGTGAAAGGAGAATTAAAGTTGTCTTGTGAAAACTAAGGAGGAAGGCAGAGAGGCTTTAAACCTCTGTAAATAGAAAAGCCATAGCGTAGTAATCTAAAGAACAAATCCACTTGGAAACACAATAGAACTTCTGGATAAACTAAGAATCCTCCTGGTAGTTAAGGTTATAAATTTAAAACGGAAATGTTATGCATTGCGTTGTCTTCCTAAGCATTAAAGCTGCTCAGGTAAGTAGAAACAGAAAACAGGGTTCAAGCAAGATCAGTGTTTATCTAACTATGGTGGGAAGGGTGCTGGGGCTTTGGAAATGAATAAGAAGGGGTGATTATAAGACAGAGATGTGGACAGATTGACAAGGAAGACAAAAATCTGTTGGCTCAAAGGCATGTTTTCAATGGAGATGCAGAAAGAGTAGCTTAGAGAGGCCATGGGTATGGCCGTGGTTAAAGTTTTGGTGATGACTCTCTTGGCAAGGTTTATGGTATAATGGATAGCCATGGTGAATGGCTACAAAGGAAATTATAAAGGGCAGAATCATTTGATTAAGGAGGTCACAGACTGAGAAATTTGGAAGACTCACATCTTAGTTCTTTATAATTACCAAGAACAAAACTGAGGAAAAAGAAGGGCAAGAACATCTCCAAAAAACTGTGACATGGCCAGGAGAGGATGAAGAGCGTAGGAGGAGCAAGGCAGTATTCTCTCGTGGAAAAGTGAGCAAGAAATGAACAGGAAGTTAGGGAAAAGAAGACTTCAGTAGAGGCGTAGCCCTGAAGACCAAGAAAGACAAACAGTAAGATGAGTAATACTTAGGCTGTTGGAGGAAAACCAGAGAAGACAGTGAAATAATAGCCATGCCCCGGAGAGTCACCCAGGCTTGTATCAGGACCAGAAATAGTGGCCAGTAAACAAAAATGATGTAGAAGCCACTGATGGCAGATCCTGGTTTCCAGAAGACACCCTGGACACTCTGGGAGGAGAAATGAAGGAAAGATCTTAGATCAGGGAATCAGCAGAGACCCTGGGATTGTGGGTGTGTAAGCGTCTGGTTGCTGTAGGAAGGGCCATGTAGAGTCCTGCCTCCTGCTCCACCATTGATTGCAAACAGGAGTGAGAGGAGAGACAAGCTGATTGGGTTGGAGAGTTACATGTTCTGTGCCAAATAGCTGCTTGGGAATTGCGTCTACTACTTCTGGTAATGAGGTGGGAAGGGTTGAAGAAGGACAGGCGTGGCTGCAGCCGCAGCTATGCAGCCTGCAGCCTCTGGAGAGGACAATGGGAAGGGTTTAGCAGGAGGTGCAGAGATGGCCTTTTGCTTCAATACTGTCCTTTTGTTGAGGGCAGCCATACGGTTTTCAGAAACCACTCCTTGAGTTGCTGTTACCTCCCTTAGATTAAAAATCATGTATGGAATAGGTTCTTTGTCCAAATATGTTTAAGAATTATTAGGATGCTTGAAAGCTTCAACAAACACCGCTTTCATGGAGAACACGTCACATTTACATTATAAAAGAGCTGGTATATCCTCTCCTCAGATTCAAGGCTGGCAGTCCTGAAGTAGCTTTCTTTGGCTGTCTCTTAGGGAGATCACAGTTGGAGCGAACTCTACACCATTACCATGAAACATAACTTGGAAATAATATTTTTCTTTGCTCACCACTGAACACTCTGAACTGGGAAGCTCTCACTGCCAGCGGGGCATCTCTCCTGCAGGGTAATCCTAGTTTATTGGTGAAGCAGTACTTGCGGAGGACACGTGCTTGTAATAATGATTCCACACTCTGTGTGTGTGTGTTATAACCAAAGCCATAGACTCTTGCTACTTACTCATTATTAATATAAATTATTATTATAAATTCTGCTTTCTTGCTTTTCCCATTCCAAAGTATTCACTTTAAAACAAATTGGCTGACTGATATTTTTTTATGTATGAAGAGTATGAAGTCTTAGTGACTTGTCCCGTAGCAATGCTAAGATACCCTGCCTGAAACAATTTAAGGGAAGAAGCATGTATTTTGACTCCCAGCTCAGGGGATGAATCCATCATGACAGAAATCACAGCAACCAGAACCTGAGAAACTGGCCATGTTCCATCTGCAGGCTAGAAGGAAGGGGCATTGCAAGCTGCTACTCAGCCAGGTCTCCTGTTTCACAGTCCAGAAAGCAAATCCAGGAAATTATGTCACCTACCTTCAGGGGGGGCTCAGATGCTAACCTATTCTAGATAGTCTTGTGGAGACAAGCCCAGAGGCTTGTCTCCGAGTGGATGCTAGGTCCTGTGGACTTGACAGTCAATGTAAATCACCACTCATCGTTTTCATTGTTGTCATAGCATTACTAGAAACTTTCCTATTATAGACCATCATGAGTTAGCTTCGCTTGGCCATCTTAAAGATGTAATTACGTAATTAGTTTTCCTGAATGCCCGGGTGCCTTTTAGAGCTGTGAAATGAGATTTGTTGACCTTTTTTTTCCCTAAACATAATCTCATATTTCAAAAATGTCCTTTACAAACATAGAAAACATTGATTGATTTGATGGCATTTGGATCTAAAATTACTTCTTAGATTTGCAAGAAAATAAGACCTTGTTTTTGAAAATTTCTGACCTAATGATCTTCCTTCAGAAAAGAAGGCAAATTCAAAATTTGAAGAGAAATATAGATTGCATTCTGATCTGATCCAGAATGAATGTTTAGAGCCACCCGGATGCCCTAGATAAGGGTTTCATAAAAAGAACAGATACTGAGATGAATAAATATGACCTGGGTACCACTGTGCACACAGCACTGTACACATAGTCCAGCTGAGGAAAGTGTATGCTCAACATCGGTGAGTTAGCTTCGACTTCTATAATAGAAAATGTGGGGGTGGCTCACTAAACAAGAGCTGGAACTTAAAGAGAATGGAGGTGTTGGAACTGCTGAACTTTGATAGATAATTAAGAATTCACCTATTTTGGATAGAAATTAATATTTATCATCTGATTTTCGATAGAAATAAGATCAAGGACATAGGAAGAGATTTACAAAGGGGAAAGAGTCTGAGCATTAGATGGAAGCACAAATAAGACATCTTTGGAACCTTTGAGATCTGTAAGGGACCAAAAAGAAGTCTCCTAGGGACTTGGGTCATTACATACAGAATGATTTTTTATAGTCATTTGTTGTAGGGTGAAGGACTGAACTAAATGCCTTGTATGTGCCTAGGAGGCTGTCTACCATTGTGCTACAATCAGTCTTGAAAAAAAATTCTAACTGAGGTTCCTAGAACACTACCTTTGACAGATTTCGAGAGAATAAAAAGATGTTTTTATTTCCAAAATGTTATGGAGAACATTCACTTTTGTTACTTATGTACTGAGAGACATTCATGGATCAGGTTGTTCTTGTGAACTAATAATGGAATTGGAGCTTTTCTCACAATGAGTCTAATTTATCTGGTGGGTGTTTCTGTAAAAGAAGACTTTACACCTGCTTAGTGTGGTGTTCTTCCAATTGTAATACAGTGACGATGAGTCTTTTCTAAAAAATGATTTTTCCATTCTTTGGTGAGTGGGGATCATGGGATATAGTAAAGAAAAAGAAAACAGTAGGGTAGTATAGTAATAGAAGCAGAAGGTTGAAAGAAAAACCTAAGAAGGGTTTATTTTGAGAGAGGCAATATTTGATTACCATCCATCACCAAGGGAAGCCAAGACAGAAACAATGGGGTGGGACCCTGGAAAGGGGAACAGAAGCAAAGGCTATGGGGGTGGAGGCTTTTAGGTCAATTTCTTTAAAATAGTCTATCTATTGTGAACAAGAGATGCTTGCTAAACATGAACATTCCTAAGCCCAATTGCAGTTCTACTGGGCCAAAAAGCCTGGAGGTGGTTCCAGGGACTTGACATTTTTTACAAGCATCACAGTTAACAGATATTTTTGGTGGACAAAGCTTGAGGACCTTACTCAATTTCATCCCACAACCTGTTGCAGTGAAGCTGTGATAAAGAAGAATTTAGAGATTGCACCAAGAGATTAAAATCACTATTGGTTCCCAATCTGAGATGACTGATGATGCCTGTCTTAGGGTTTCTATTGCTGTGAAGAGACACCATGATCATGGCAACTCTTATAAAGGAAAAACATTTAAATGAGGTGATGACTTACATGTTTAGAGGTCCAGTCCATTGTCACCTTGGTGTAACTAATGTGGTGTGCAGGAAGACAAGGTGCTGGTGACTTTGCTGGCAAGTGTCCTATGTATTGGCTTATAGGCAACAGAGGGTGGTTTGAGACACTAGGCAACATCTTGAGCATACATGAGACCTCAAATCCCACCTCGACAGTGACACACCTTCTCCAAGACTATAACAAGACCACACCTCCTTATAGTGGCTCTCCTGTGAGATTATGGGGGCCAATTACATTGAAACTACCACAGTACTCAAAGGAGTACTAATGTCTTACAGATGACACCTTATTAGCCTCAGAAAAATTTAAGACTCTCCTAGAGGGAGGAAGAAATGTTACTCTAGTCAAGTTCCCAGCAGGGAGCAAGCCATGGAGAACAACCCATTAATAAAACCTTGGATTCTCATCTGAGAGAAAGCTAAGATGACCATTTGTAGCTCTTTAGGGTCTTTGAGAGAACACTACAGTTTGATTTTTGGTTATATCATTTTACTCCAAATAAAAATGGGATATAAACCTTAAACTCACATTGGGTGTGGTGTGTAGGATCAAAGCTGTGGTCTTTCTGGCTTGAGAGCCTTTGCAATAATAGCAGTCAGGTTCAGAGCTGCCACACCCAGCTGCACTCTCATCCCTTTGACTCCACCTTCCCAAACATCCCATCCTCCCTCTGCCTTCTCCCTTCTCCTGCCTCAAGGGATGGCTGTGATGCAGTAGAAGGTGCTTGAACCCTAATCATGATACTCAGTGGTACTGTGACCTCAGGCCATTGCCTTGCTTTCCCAGTCTCTGTTTCTTCAACTGTAAGTGGGGATGACGTCTGTAGCTTGTAGCATGGCTGTGATGATGAAGCAGTGTGGCAGGGTGCAGGGTATGCTGTGTGATCTGCTGTGTGTTATCTGCTGGTCGGACCATGATGAACTCTGTTTTCCCGTGAAGTTGTGTATTAGGGATGCTCTTTTTGGAGTCAGAGTGAGAGGACCAAATTTTCGGTAAGAGATTGAAAGCACAAAGCAGCTGTTGGATTTTGCTAGAAGACTCTTAGTCCTCATGATGGTTGGGGATATATGACCATCCCTGGTGGATGCCCAAAAACAAACCCTACCGGCTCTGTGTTCTTTCTTTTAATCTCCTATCTACATAGCTGTGACAAAGTTGTATTTGCAAAGTAAAGCACAGTAAGAGGTGAACAACAAGAACTAATAAATAAAACAGTTCTGATAGAATACTATAAGAGATGCTACATAAAGTCATTTACTTGAGAAATTTTTCACTTAATATGTTTGGGAAATGGCTGACCATGGGTCACTGAAACTCCAAAAAGCAAAATGTTGGGGAAGAGGAAACTATAGTATTAGCTTCTGAATATCAATGGTAATATGTAGTTGTGCCATTTAGATCTTTTCCTTTTATAAAAGCTGGACATAGTGGCACATATCTGTAGCCTAGCACCAGGAGGCAGAAGCAAAGATCCCGCTGGCCAGCTAGTCAAGCCAAAACAGTGAGCATTCGGTTCTGCGAGAGACTCTGCCTTTAAAAAAAAAAAGTGTAAGTCTATAGAGGAAGAAGACTCTCAAAGTTGGCCTCTGGACCTTCCATAAATGCAGGGTGAGTGAACATGCACACACACACTATATTATATGCTAAAACTATGTTTAGAAAAACTCTTAGATATGTGCCAAAAAGCTTTTTGTGGGTGGTAGAATTAGAGATCGCTTAAAACTATGGTTATCTATACTATAGTCTGTCAAATTTAGTGTACTTTTCTAATAATAAACAAATATGCCTATCGTCTGTCAAATTTAGTGTACTTTTCTAATAATAAACAAATATGCCTTACAGCTTGTGTTAGGTGTGACCCTGATTCTTTTTAAAAATATTTTTGGTGGGGCCTTAGGTGCCATAGTATGTGTATGAAGGCCAGAAGACAGCTGGTAGAATTCAGTTCTCACCTCAGCTCTGTAGCTCCCAGGTATTGAACTCACATCGTCAGCCTTGGCGGCAAGCACCATTCTCTGTGGAACCAGTTTTCCAGCCCAGGACCTTTATTCTTTAGCTGAAGGACTAAAAATACGTTTCCTGGAGAATTGAGGCCTTTGTGGGCTACCTTGCTTTATGTCTACAGAGCTGCATTCTCTTGCATCCTGACTTCATGTCTTTCAGATGTCCTCAGGCTTGAACACTAGCCTGTGGGTGCCCCCAAGAAATACTTGAGGGGCAGTAAAGAGACTTGTCCCCTGTCAAGGCAGGCACTGTTCCTGTGGCCTCTGTGTGGGTTTTCCTCCTCTGCTGTTCCCAGGAAGTGGCATTTCTCTTAAGGAAGCAGACCTCGAGACACTCACTCTGTGATGGAAGAGAATGTGTTACATTTCCTTTTTTCAGAGTTAGCACACTTGCCTTTCCCTTCATTTATTTCCCAAGTGAGTCTGGACTGATTTCTTTCTTGTGACCCTTGCTCAGAATGTCGCAGTCACCTTTACCTAGGAGCTTCAGAAGGTTAAACTGATGACATGGGGGCCACTGCTTATTGGTCAGGTGTTAGCTCTGTATGGAATGTATCACACAGGCCACACAGCCAGGCTCGATTAATTAGTGTCATCTTCCATCGCACCCGTCTCCCCACCTGAGCTGTCTGTGGCATTTGTTAAAACGCCACCATCACTTTGGTCTCTGGCTCTTCTTCTCTTGGTCTCTCGCATCCCTCCTCATGCGCTGAATTCCCCTCCTGGGTATAGGAAAAGATCACTAAGAGGTTATTAAGCAGAACATTTAATTATAGGACCTCCAATGGCCTTTTTGACAGGTTTCTTTTTTAGATCCTTGGACTGTCTGGAAGCTGCATCTCAGGATTTGTGTTCGGTGTTGAGCCAAATGGCAGCCCCCAGGGGTGCAGACGACCTCAGCATGTTGCTGAGCATCTGTGTGCAGGGCTTTCCCAGTAGGACAGCTCTTCTCATCCATCAGTGCTCCCCACCTAGCCAGGGATATCCTGCTGGTAACAGACCTCGCCCCCTCGTCCCCAGCCAGCTCCTTCTCAACATACTCACTGCCCATTTTCCATAAAGACAGCTTCAGGCTCAGTGCACTTCAGTGTTCTGGTCTTTAAACCTTCGATTAGTCACTCTTCGGTGCATATTTATAGACTGTTATGTGCCAGATTCTGAACTAGTCACCAGGGCATAACCCTAAGTCAAAGACACACAGTTCTAACCAATACATCTCGCATTGTAGCAGAGAGGACGTGTAAAGGCAAAACAATCAAGCAGATATGTCCTCAAGTGTAAGAAGGGCTCCGTGGGGACAAAGGAGGGAGGATACAAAATTTATCAGATATGGGTCATCCCATTTCAAATAATGTGGTCAGAGAATCCTGTGGTCCCAGACCCATTCTTACCAGCATTCTCTGGAACTCTCAGACCCTGTCTCCATCAATTTAAGTCTTGACTCATTAGACACTCCAGGAGATTCTGGGGCCCACATGAGTCTGGAAATCACTGATTTGGGCCGTGCCTGTGGGATGGGAAGGAGGAAGTCATGTAAGTGCCAACGTGCACTATCCACAGAGGGTAAAGAAGACAAAGACCTCAAAAGGCATGGTTCGTCTAAGAAACTGATCCAGACCATAGTAGGCCAGGAAACTCAAGGACGAGTTGCATAACTGTGCTGCAAGAAGAGCAGCTGTCTTCCTAGTGACAAGGGGTCAAGTGTCATCAGCCTCGCTTGAGGGCTAGTCTTCACCTTAGGAAAGAAAGAGTAAAGAAGAGAGAGAAATCCTCTAAGGTAAACTCCGCCCAGACATCCAGTAGGGGCTCAGCCAAAAGCCAGAAGCAGATGTAGCAGTGACAGAAAAGGAGGAAGCTAGAGGAATCTGTTCCATGGCAAGCTGCCTTGTGACCTTCCACTGCAGTCCAGAGGGAATTTCAGGAAGAAATAGCTGGGAGAACAGATTTTGAACTCCTCATCTCCCTCAGAGAAGGTAGGATGCCAACTCACAACACTGTGTGGGGGCTATGCGGTTCCTCAGTCTCAACCCTAAGGCTGTAGAAAACCCCTTGTCTCTCACGCCTGTCAGTCACGCATTGGTCCTTCCCAGTTTTCCAGACTCACTTATTGATGGTACTTCTTTGTTCATTGTTAATCACATCAGTTTCCAGATAAAGAGGTTGTGTTTTACAGATGTACTCCCCTCCTCCCCCCCAAAAAACCTGACAAAGATAATGGGTTGTCAAGGAGCCAAGCAAAGAAGGTAAAATTATCTGAGGAATTGATCTAGCTTGACCAGAAAACCTTGAGAATTTGCCTTAGAAAGATACTTATGATGTTTATGTAAGTGGCCTGAGGCTAGACCAGCACTTTTCAAATGACAGGGGAGGTTAGGAAATTTAGCACTATCTTCATGTAGCTTGTTCACTGCAGCTGGGTGAAAGGAAGTCACTGACATCCAGTGGGTCGAGGCTAGGGCTGCTTTTAACATCCTCTTAGCCATTGGAAGCCCACAACAGAGAGTTGTCTGGCATAATGTCTGCTGTGCCAATGCTGAGGTGCCCTGGGCTATCCTGTGGGGAAAAAAAAAGATCCATAAAGTATAGGATATTATTTGCCACCAAGAGTGGATCCAGCTGTACTTGATGACATATTTTAGCCCTGTCATCACAGGGAGCAGATGAAGAAGTAAGGTCAAATCTACCTGTAATTCTCGTGCTTGTTTTAGTCTCGCTGAGATCAATTATGGTTTACGACTCTCCTTTCTTGCTTGCAAGGCACTAGGCAAGGTGAGGCAGGGAGATATAAGGGAATAAATGGTGTTTGCACTCGCACAGAGTTTACATGCAAAGTAGCGTAAGTGAGCAGAGCCTTGTGTAGAGAATGTGTCTGAGAGGTACTGTAGTATTGTGGGAACATGTCTAAACCCCATCCATGTGCATTTTCACCTTGATGTGGTGTGAAGAATATAGATTTGGGAAGAGTGAGTACTGGGTTTGAGTTCATTTTATTCTTCAAAGGAAAGAGATATTTGTAGGATTACAAGGAGAGCAAACACAATCATCTAAAATGGTTCAAACAGCCCCCTGGCGCATAGTGCTCAATTAATGGTAAAAACTTTTTTTTTTTTAAGAGAAAGTCATCTTTTTAGGAAGTGTATTAATTTTTCGAAAGTTTAGTTTTTTTATCTTTAGAAGGAGGTAAAATGACAGACACTTTGGAAGAGAAAATGATAATGCATGCAGAGACCTTTATAAGCGGCTGATGCACTCCCATATGCTATTTTCTTGTATCAGAATCTAGTCCACAGACTCTGGATTCAGTACACAGTTCTGTGAAGTCTGGAGCTGAATGTTGACCTAGTATCCCTCATCTTCTCCATCAGTACAGGGAAGCTAGGTCTCCTCCCATGGTTTTCTTACCATATGGTTTTAAGAAGAAAATATATGTCCTCCATAGTGTTTATAACATGACTTGAGATGAGTAATTATTTCATATAAAATCAAGTTCCTCTTGTCTTGCATCTACTGTATTATAGGAATTAGTCTTACATAGCAAATCAAAATGCTTCACTAGGTTCATTTTGTATGGAAAGTGTTTACTCATCCTCTGTAGTTTGACATCCACCTTCGTGAACTCTACCGTATTATTTTAGTAAATACACTTGGTATGCCCCCAAATCAGAGGTGGCCATGAGAAGATTCCCCAGAGAGGAGGAGGCACAAGGTCTATAGGCCAATAAAGCACAGTGAACTTGTGGAAGCCGAAGGAGGGGCCCACACCTTCAGGTCGCTGGTCTGAGTATGAGCGAACTGAGCCAGACCTCGGGAAGGGCTTCCTAGAAGGTGCTGTAGAATTGAGACTTCAGCCAAGGATTCTAGAAACGTTTCTCTAAAGGACCAAAGAAAAGCATTAAGCCTGGGAGAGATGTGCTCAGATTTACACTTCTGAACGATGCCTCTCTAGCTAAAAACATGGATTGCTGAAAAGAGACCAATGTAGGAGTCTGTTGCCAAGTCTGAGCAGGAGATCAAAGGGTCTAAATCAGAGTAGTGGCCAAAAATGAGAATGGGTTAGAATATGGAGTCAACAACTGATTGCATGTTATTGAGGTTGAGCTGGATAACTTAGAAATTGAAGGTGATTTCTTAGCAAATTTTGGAAGAGACTGAGCTTCCAAATCTAAAACCACAAACTCAACATGCTTCAAATTCCAACACATTTCAGTACCAATAAAGTTATCTTCATTACATGTGTGCGAGGTACATATGTTTAGACTTGGGTCCCATCCTTAAAATATCTGACTATGTACATGAAAATGGTCCAAGATGCAAATAACTTGATGTCCTGGGAACTTCAGATAAGGAATGCTTACATCTGTGCCTCTAATGGAGATGGGTGGAACAAGAGCAAACCAGGGTTGGGTTGGGAGGACAGAAGATGAAGTCTCTGTTTGTATAAAGAAAAGACTTTAGGCGCATGCAAGCAGAGAATTTCTCTTTTGCAAACCTGGAGAGTCTAGAAAGTAAAATTGACTTAGAGATTCAGGAATTAGGTAAAATTAAGTCATTTGAATGGATTATATCATTGAGACAGAAAGTGAAGAGAAGGGAAGGAGGGCCGGGGGCTCTGTACCTGCTCTTCAGGGTCATGCAGAAGAAAATGAACCCCAAAAGACTCCTGCTATAATCAGAGAGGTATATGGGGTTGGCTGTTTGCAGGGGAAAATATTGGATCCTGATGGCTTCAGACGGTGGCTTTTTATCATAGACACTTGTTTTTATTATAGACAGTTTCCTTTTAGAAGGTCTGGAAAAACAAACGGTGTCTCAGAATTACCATCCTACCCAAGGGTGGCTTTGACAATTTAGCCCCAAGAAGTGATAGGGAGAATTCTACTTTTGTGTCACTGAGACCTTTTATCTTCACAGTCTGGTGGGCGTGTCCAGTGGCCGCAGGTATGACAGATGCACTTAGCCTCCAGCCATTAATACCACTCATTCTCTCACCTACTGGGAGGGCAGTGCAGTCCTCCTGGCGGCCCCTGGTCTCCCTTCCTGGTGATGGAAATTTCCATTATTGACAGGGAAACTGCAGGCTAATGGCACAGATGAATTGTAAATTTTGACAACCTCGACAGGTAAATATTGGCTTTGCACAAACAAGTTTCTATAAATAACCCGTCTGCCGTAGAAACTCCACAGATGGCAGCAGGACTGCCCAAGCGTTGACTTTTCCCAGGATGCTCAGTGCAGAAAAGCACAGCTGTCAGCTTCGCTTGGCTCTTGCTGGAGCCAAGGCCCCTCTGCTGTGATGCAGTCAACTGCCCGTGCCCCCCGGGACATGGCGGGCAGACACGGGACAGGTAGAGATCAATCATTCTGAAACCTCCCTCCAGTGCCTTCCATTCCTTGATTCCAAAGGGGTTTCTTAAAAATGTCACTTCTGCAGGTCTTATAGTCAAAGTGAGAAGTTGTCTGATCTGGGAATGTATTGGCCTCTTTTAATTAAAGTCGACCTTACTGAAAAGAAAACAAGGAGAAACGAGACATAGTCATTGTGGACCGTGCGCCATATGGCTGGATTTCTAAAAATAGTCTTTTCAAAGACTCTGAAAAAAATGTCAAGCTATTGTGTGTGGTGTGTGGTAGAAGACTCTAATCCAAGGGATGCATCGGGGTATGAAGCCCTTCATGTCAGAGAGTCATTCCAGTGAGAATATTTGCCCAGTGGCCACGTCACTCCATCTGGAAAGCTGGGGGAAGTGTGGCAAAATAGAGAAGCATTCTGCATTTCTGTGTTAGGAGCCCCAAGCTGGAATAATGCTGAGTGAAATGGCCACTCTCTGAGTGAGCTTGCTAGGAGACCCACAGACTGGTGCTAAAGTAAATACTCCATTTGTTATTGAGGCCAGTCTCTGACTTGGGCTATATAACTCACCCCTCCTTACTGTTCATTTTCTGCTTCTGATTATTTCTTTGGCTCCTTAATCTGGAGTACTTTATCATAAGCCTCTCCCCTAAGCCCCTTATAAAGTAGACAAGGTCCAACGCAAGTGAGTTTTGAGATATCCATGTAAGAGTAATAACCAGAGAATGTCCACTACCAGTGTTGTGCAAAAATACATGGTGACAGTTGACGCTGAACATTCAGACACAGTGGACAGAATATTGAGAGCAAAGTGGTGCTAAGGACTGGAGTAGGAAAGAACCATGGGCAATAGGGTAATGGTGGTACCACGGGAAATGGGGTAATAGTGGTACCATGGACAATGGGGTAACAGTGGTACCATGGACAATGGAGTAATAGTGGCACCACAGACAATGGAGTAATAGTAAACCATGTTGAAGGGAGCGGGGCCCCTTGTTCCATCCTGCCTGGCTAGTTTATACTCGAAATAATCACACAGAAATTGTATTAATTAAATCACTGCCTGGCCATTAGCTCTAGCCTCCTATTTGGCTAACTCTCACATATTAGTTTAACCCATCTCCATTAATGTGTATTGCCACTTGACTGTAGCTTACTGGCATGAGTCTAACCAGCATCCATCTCCGGCAGGAGAACCATGGCATGTGCCACACTGCCCTTCTTCCCAGCATTCATTTCGGTCTACTCCACCTATCTAAGTTCTGCCCTGTCAAAAGGCCAAGGCAATTTCTTTATTCAACTAAGAAACAACACATAAACAGAAGAACCTCCTACACCAGAACCACACTGAGAAGAGAGAAGGACAACACTGGGCATTGGAGAGTGTAGCAAGAGAACATTTCCTCACTCTCAGAGCTCACTCCGTTTGCACTCCTGGGAAACTGCATGCACAACAATGCATGGTTTCTTGCTCTTCTGCTGGGGGTTCACTTGCTGGATGTAGCTCCATGTTCAGGGACTAGCCTCATTAGCCTTTGCACCTCCTGTTTGAAAGACACATTCCTGTGCATGAGGGCCTATTCTTTCCATTAAAGCTGTGGAAACCACACACATGTTATGTCCTTGTGCATCCTGACCATTTTCTACAGTGTTTGGCATCCAGCAAGTAACAGATAAATATGTGTGGGAAAGTGGTAGCTTTAGTGAGTCCTGGATATCAGGGAATATAGCTTAAATATTGAAGAAGCAACTAGAGAAGTCTTCACGTTAAAATTCGAGCTTAATATCCAACACTAGATTCAAGCATAGAAGAGCAGGAATCACCATGCGCTAAACATGTATAAAGAAGATACTAACAGGAGGCCCTGGTAGCATGGTGAAAAGTGTGTGGGACTTTAAAATCAAGCCACTTTCATTATCAAGTGTGCATTCTTCAATGTAAACTGCTGGACTTTGGTCAAGTTTGACTCTCTTTGACATCTTCATTTTTATAATATAGGTAGTGATAACTGAACTCTCTAGTTTTTCAGAGCCAAGAAGTGCTATAACAACAGAAATGCCAACAAGGAGGCAGGAACTGCAATGCCAGGCTCAGATCTCCACTCTGATGTGCACCCAGAGTAATTCATAGCAAATGATGCTATCTTTGTGTGCCCAACTTTAGATTGGGGAAAGGTGGTGTGTAGCTTAGTGGTAGAGCATTGCCCTGGGTTAAATCCCAAGCACAAATAAGTAAACACATAAGGTAGCTGTAAATAGTTGTTAATGTGTGACATTTTTTGAACACCATGAGTCCTGTTTCACATGTGCTTGTGACTATGTCAGGTGGCCCTGCCGTCAGCCCCTTCTTCTCCACCACAGACTTTAACTCTCATTCTTCCTAAGCAGCTTCTTGATCATTTGAAAATGGTGGAATCACAAATATTATCATGTTCATAAAGTATTATGTGCAATATTACTTTCTTCCCTAAGAGGGAACCTTGTGCTGGCTCCACACAGAGCCAAGAAGAAGCCCTTGAGGACCCAGAAGAGGACAAGATGAGTGACACTAGGCACACTAGCGATTAATGCCTGCAGGTATAAAAATAAGTTCTTAAATTGTAGAGGAAAATGAGTGCATGATATTCTGAAAACCGAAGTATTATCCGTGTTTATTGAATAAGACGTGGTTGAGCTATTTAACTGAAGCTCATGTACTTCAGTTATTCAAGATGGTAAGCAAATATTCTAGTTATTTGCTCTAAGTTTTATATAGAGTAATTGCACTTTAGTCGTGTTCTGGGACCTAGGGTAGAAATAGAATTCTAAATCCATTCAAATTGGTAAAAATCAATGAATGAAAATTGGTTATACAGCAATTAAGCAATAGTCTGCTTAGCATGAAGATCAAGGTACAGATGGGAAGAGGACACCCATTAGCCTTGTGCTACACCCAGTACCGTAGCTAAGGCAGAACCTATGAGAAGGGATGGGGAAGGAAGACTGAGTTTATTCAACACCTTCTGTATTTACAAATAGAAGAGAGGTTTGGTGAAAACCTCAGAACCTCTCATGA
Organism: Microtus oregoni; assembly: GCF_018167655.1. NCBI lineage: Eukaryota > Metazoa > Chordata > Mammalia > Rodentia > Cricetidae > Microtus > Microtus oregoni. Next base: position 1,450,516 of record NW_024544744.1, read on the forward strand.
CAAAGAATGCACATGATGGAATAACTGGCTTAGTTTCTGCTGTGAAAATAGAATTCCACAGTCTGGGTAGTTTATAAGAACCATAAATGTATTTCTCAAAGTTCTAGAGGCTACAAAGTTCAACAGCAAGTCTGGTGTCTCCTCAAGACTTAGCTTTCCTTGTCCAATATGATGCCTCTTGCTATATACAGCCTCACATGGCATAAGGGATGGCAGGGCCAGTGGACTAGGGCACACTTCTGACTCCTTCTTGTAAATGCAAATGTCCCTATAATCACAGTGAGACTAAAGGCTCCCTTAATACTATGGGAATTAAGTTCTCACATAGGAATTTGGACAAACATAAATATTCAAAGCCTAGCAATAACTTTGGTAACTTTCTTCCATCTTTGTATGCTTAGGTTCCTCTAGGCACTGCAGGTGGTTATAGTGACCCTCTGATACAGATGAAGAAGCCAGAGCTCAAATACAGTGAGGGAAAGTGGTGCCCAGGGGCACCTGAGTTGGAAATCCATGCTCCACAGGTCACATCTGTCTGGGTCCCGCTGCACTGGGCTCCTGGCAGCTTGCTGCTACTCTGAAGGCAAGGTAATTGGTCATGATGGTTCTGCTGCAGGAACACTCAGGAGGCTCTTGTTTTTTATCCAGTATCTACTGTGGGCCAGGTACTATCTGAGCAGGTTTCTCATTAGTCATCTTTAACCCTAATTTAATCATCCTGAACTAAGCCGATTAGTGGCCTCCTGTAATGACCACCTTTTGTCCTTTTGGCCCCGATGTCTTCTTGTCTCCTTCCTAAGATCACTGTAATGGCTGCTGGTTTTCCTGAATTCTGCCTTCCTTTTGTCACGAAGTGATCTGTGGGCCTGGAGAGTTTTTCCACAAAAGCAAAAACATTTCCTGACTGGAGAATTATATCTCTTAATTAGCGTGCAAAGCCTCATGTGATCTCAAGTTCCTATTCCTCTGGGCTGAAGCAATAGTGAACCCATCATCGAAGTGAGGGCTTCCCTCAGTTGGATGAAATCATGTCATTTGTCTCAACCTGCTTCCTGTAAATGTAAAATCTACAGTCCTCAAAGTGGCAGCAGGCTGGCACGGGGCCCAGTGCACTGGTACCCAGATACCACCTGTGGATCCTGAATTTCCTTCTCAGGTGCTCCTAGGGGGTGCTGTCCCTCATTATCCTTCAGGTGAGTGAGAGGACCTCACCTACCGTCCACATGCTGTGTTGTAAGCTTCCTCAGAGGCCAGCAGCTTCCCCCACCTGTCTCCTGAGACAAAGAACACAGCTTTGCGTCTTTCCACATGTCAAGGGTTGTCACTTGTAATTATGTCACAATTCTATTTTAAGCTTTGTTGGCATGCTCCAGGAAAATCATTTTGTTTTCTCCAGATAAAGTTGAGACGCTCTTAGAAGTCACATGCTACTCTTTGCGGTATAAGAGGATTTTCCTTCTAGCTGTCGCAGAGAGGAGGGGGCTCCATGGTGAGTCAGACTTGGTGGCCTCTGCAGCAATTTGTTCAGTGTCCAGCAGGTCATGAGCCACTGTGTAGACTCTGACTTAACAAGTGGATGCTTTGAGATACTGTACCTTCACAACGGAAGAAAACAGCTTCATGTAGCTGTCGTTGCGATGGTGACTAGTCATTGGTTTGTGATGTCAATTGCGCATTGATGCTGACTTACCTTTGTGCCCAAGTTGTTGCTTTCTGGAACCAGTCATGGTGATGATTTACTGACATGATTGTGTCCCAAGACAGCTGGGCTAGGGTGAACAGGGAAGCTTAGCAAAAAGAATTCAACTCCTGCGCCGTGTGGTCTTAGAAAGGTTGGCTTATCCTGATGAGTTTTGAAAGGGCTATCTATGAAAAGAGAGGCATGAGACCCTTCTTAGAGTCTCACAGAAACCAGGAGGATCTTTTGGGAGAGTGGGTAGTTTCTTCTAAATGGAAAGTTCTAGTAATCCAGAGGAAGCTCATTTTTGATAATTTACCCAGAAGTGGTCACTAGACTGACGCCAAGAGCAAATGAATTCTTCTGGATGTTAAGACTGCTGGGAAGGTTTTGGCTTTGGCTTTGGGTTTTGATCAGTGTGGAGCCAGTTATCACGGCATCCATCTTCAAGGTGAACTGGAAAGTGAGTCATTCATTTAACAGCTCTTAACCTGTTAAAGGAAAAACATTGCATAAGGCCACTGTGATGTGCTAAGTTTCAGAAGTTGAATGGATATGACTTACGTATGTTGGAGGATGTCTCAGAAGTTCTGATCATAATGTTCTTTCCTCCCCAATCCCCTTTTCTCAGCGTGTTGTAGCTTGGTATAGTGCAGAATCTTGTCTGGAAAATGTTGGTTAGGAATTCTAACATAACTGCTCTCAGCTCTGACACCTGTGCTAATACAAACGTAGAAGCTATGCTCAGGATGGGTGGGGGTGTCTAGTGAGAGAACCCTTGCCTGGAGTATGCAAGGCCGTGAATCCAATCCGCAGCACTGCTCTCCAGCACACACTCAGCAAAAGAAAAAGGGGGATTTTTTTCCCCTTCTGACCACTTACTATATTTTAATGTACCTCTCTGCCCTTGTGCATTTATAATTTTCTACCATATTATTATGTGCATATGATAAAGAAACCCACGTTATGGGATTCCACAGTGCCTAGTACAGACCTTGGCATGAGCTGGAAACTCGCATGGTGTCTAGCTATTCAGATGCATCACCTGTCAGTGAGCTTCTTGTATTTCATTTCCCATTATTATTGGTATTATTAACTCAGTGTTTATTCAGCACTGTTGTGCTAGTTATTTTGAATTATTAGTTCATCCACAAAAATGCGTTGAAGTAGGTATTCCTTCTCCTAGCTTTCTAAGGAAACAGAGACATTATCAAACTAAAATAATAGCTTGCTAAGTATCAAAACCAGTATTCCAAACTGGCATTGATTCACCCAGCTTTCCATCCAATCAAGAAATTATGCTCCTCCAAATAAAGGATCCCTAAGTGTGTCTTCAGAGGAACTCAAAGGTTCTCCACTCTTCGTAAGTCTTATTGTAGTCAACACTCTAAGCCATACGCCAATCACTTCTCCCAGGTGGTCTGGCTGTGGACCGCTTTCCGGGGCCTCCTTGTCTAAGGTTGTTTCACCAGATCTAACGACTGTGACTCTGAACCCTTGTTAAGCTTGGGTTAATTGCCAATTTAGGCAGTGTTCTTGTTTAGAAAGTCCCTCCAGGGAGCACAGCCTCCAAACTGGGAGATGATTTTCTGTTTGCTCTCGATTTGCCCAGCTGCTGATGGGGTTACAAGGATGCCAACAACACATGCCACTCCAGATTCTTCTCATTTACAGAGGCTTGATGGTCCACACTTGTGATTCTGTCTGTAACCATCCTAGAATCAAGAAGTGAAGCCAGCTAGTGTTATTGGGCACACGTCAGCTCAAAGGATAAGGTGAAGACATTTACTATTTCGATTCTTGTTCCTAGTTTGTACCTGGTTGAAAACGTAGCATAGTGGCAAGTGAAACATGAATTTTGAGCTATTGCTAAGTCAGATACCACGGGCCAGCCATTTGGTTCTCCAGGCTCCAGGTCTCAGAAACAGCAAAGTTAGAAGAATGAATTCTTGCTACCCTGTCTTTCTTGGGTGTGTTCTGAGAGTGGAGAGATCTCCTGTGAAGGGTGGAGTCCCTGCATTCTAAATACACACGGGGCTCTCTGCATGATGGTATAGGGCTGCCAAGATGTTTCACTTACCACCTCACCCCAAAATATCCAGAAAATGGAGCTTTTCACTGTGAGTGAAATCCAAACCAGTATAGAAGTTGGAATAGGGGCCGCTCCGTAGATGTTATCAACAGGCGAAACAGCTTTCAGGAATTCCTACCTGAGGAGTGTCAAAATATACACTTATCTTCCTAAGAAGATGATTTGTGGCTTTCCTATATTTCATGACATAGATAAATAATTGCATGTTTGCATCCCTAAAATGTCTGTGATGTTTTGACTCAGAATTTTTATAAGTAACGTCACTGAACTAAACAATTAAGCCCTGTCCTAGCTTGCTGCTGTATGATAAACATCATGACTGAAAGCAGCTGAAGGAGGAAAGGATTTATTTTTCGTTACATCTTAGAGCCCACCATGAAGGGAAGACAGGTCAGGAACTGAAGCAGAGACCATGAATAAGAACATATTCCTGGCTTCCTCTCCATGGCTTACTCAACCTGCTTTCTTATGTGGACTAGGATCACCTGCTCAGCTATGGCACCACCCACAATAGGTTGAGCCCTCTGACATCAATTATTAATCAAAAATATGCCCCATCTGATACATTTGACCACAGGCCAGTCTGATGGAAGCATTTTTTTTTCCCATAAAGGTTCTCTCTTCCCAAACGATTCTTGTTTGTGTCAAGGAGACAAACTGATCAGCACAGGAATCCTCTCTCTCATGGAACTTGCCACTCCTGACTGCAGACATAAAATGTGGCACTGGCCTATTCAAGAACAGTGCCTGAAATGAAGTAACTGCGGGAGAGTCCGTTCATCTTAGTCCTGCAGCTCATTAGTCAAAAGCTGACCAACATTCTTGGTCTGCTTTTTGTTGCTATAACAGAACACCTAACACTTGGCAAGAAAGAATTTGGGACCATCACACTCCTAGAGGCTGGGAAGCCCAAAGCAGATGCCACATTATCTTATAACATGGTAGGAATCAGAAAACAAGATAGGTCATTACAACCTACTTTCAAAGTAGCTACTGCAGGACTTGAAGTGAGACCACATACACAGAAGGGTTTAATCCCTGGAAACCTAACTACCCCTCAAGGCACTCCCAACTACTAAAATCATTTGATTTTCAGCACAAGTTTTAGAGGGAACAAACAATATTCAACACAGAACAATGGTCGTGGATTGTGACGTCTTTAAATAATTGGTTTGAATGCAAAGTATATAAGAATATACTTTCAGTCACAAGGTTGTTGTTTGTTTGTTTAGTGGGGCCAAGGCATTTCTTAGGTTTCCTAATTATTGTTTATAAATTCTATCAAACTTTGCTTAAAATGGCATGTGTTATTTCCAGTTTAGGAGATTTGCTTTCTCTTTTTCCTTCCTTCCTTCTCTCTCTCTTCCTCCCTCCCTCCTTCCCTCCCTCTTCCCCCTCCCTCCCTCCCTCCCTCCCTTCCTTTCTTTCATGAAATCCAATGTTTAGAACATTTCCAGCACAATCTAGATACTGAATCTTCTAATTGTCTGTGACTGACCCACCTATTGCTGGTTCAGTCATGGTTTTGGTTTGGTTTCTGCAGCTTGTTTCCCTCTCGCCTTTGACAGCATGCAAGCTCATCCAAGTAAGAGCTTTTCCCTTTCATATTCATATTTCCTCGTTGTATATAACATGTAATCAAAGTTACATAATTACAACAACAAGTGTAACTGTCAGAATCCCGTTTGACAACAGACACTCCTAAGAATCACATCACAGCTGGCGGGAGCAGAAGTGTGGGACACTCCCGAAGCTTGACGTTCACTTGGAGTGTCAGCTTGGGCATCAGGCGACACATTTCACAGAAAGAACTGTGTCTGTTTCTTACTCAAGCAAGCCAGCTAAATTACGAGAATCCCTGCTGCATTCTTGAATGTGGTGATAGGCACCCATTATTTGTGTCCCTCAAGAAAGTATTTCCCAACCTGGATTCCATGGAACCCTAAGAGTGCCTCAGAGAACAACAGGTATGCATCTAATCAGCTCCCGCAGGAGAGAGAAACACCGTGATCGGTAGGAGCTGTGTTTAGCTGCAGAAAGGATACTTAGACGATGAGTGTTTTAAACAATGCACACAGCGTGTATTGGAGAGGAAATCTTGGACCCCTTAGCAGCCTGGCACAAAATTGCCGCTGTTAGGACACCTGGTAGCAGTTTTAAATATGTCTATAAAGACACACAGTTTAAATTGTCTGCTTGGCACCCGGTTTCATTCCATTGTTTCTGAGTTGGCACTTGGGGTGGTTTTCTAGGACTGCTGTGACGGAGTACCGGGGGGGGGGGGGGAGGATGGGGAGGAGGGAGGTGGCTTAAAATAACAGGTGGCTTACCATGTATCACTGCACGGTCTGGAAGCTAGAAGTATAAAGTCACAGAGCCTGCAAAAAGCCCAGGGCCTCTGCACCCTACCAGGGTCTTTCCTGGCATCCTGGGAACTTTCGATGAAAGTTAGCAGCCTTTGGCAGTCCTTGATCTTGAGGGTGCTGGGGCCAAGGATCAGAACTGCATTAAAAACCCAAAACTTTAACACCTTGTATGAGTAGAGTAATATTCTGCAAAAGAGACATAGGACTCCTAGACCCCAGCACCTTGAATATGACACTGTTTTTAAAATAGTCAGGAGACTACATCTGCAGTGACCAGTTCTGCTCCCTGGCCTCAGAACTTTCAAGTCCTCAAGACTTCTACTGAATGATGCTAACATTTGTAATGCCAGAGTCTGGGAAGAACCTTAATACATTCCCTGGAGGATCCCGCAGCTGATCATGAAGCCCAGAAAAAGAAACTTTAGTGAGAAGAAGAAACATCCTGTTGTTTGCTTTTTGCTCAGTCCTATGCTAAACACACACAGCCTGCAATTCATTGTTAATCTTTCATTCACCAAAATCACAACAGGTGTAATTGTCATGTCGTGCGCTTCCATTTACAACTAACAGAAAATATGTGGTCTGTAACTAGAAAAAAATACACATTTGCTAATTAAGCAGAAGCCAAAAATAGGATGGACTTGGGTGTTAATACAATCCTGGGTAGACTTCAGCACTGCTGTGATTCAGGGCCTGCAGCTAGCAGTGTGCTTCCCTTGCTGCAGATTTATCACCCCGCTGCTAGGAAGCAGTGGTAGCAGTGTGGGGCACTTCCATACCACCCCTTCCCCACCCGATGGGCTACTGCAGGATCCAGAAGGAGCAAGAACTTTCATGGCATCACCCAGTCAACCCTCACGTTTTCTTCACCTAGATTTGTGCACACTCACTTACACATCAAACACAAATACCATCAAAGGAAAAGGAACCGGCAAATCAGTTCAGTCTACATCTAGATGGCAGATGGGGGTTGAAGGGTTGGCACCACTCTGACTCCAGGACTTAAGTGTTCTCCAAGAAAGGAAGAGGGCCAGTCACCAACAGCAGCAGCAGTGCTCAGCATACAGATGAAATCCACGAGATTCCGGGAACCAGCCACATCTTTGCAAAAGCATGCCACTGCTAAGTGTCCTCTGACCTTCACAGAGATGGCTTTTGACTTTATTTTCTTCTGTGTGTCTCCACCTTATCCTGTACTAGAATGACCAGTCACTTCAAATGACTGGGGCAGTAGTTTCACAGTGACAGCTTATTAGAGCCTTGATCATCCAAACCCTTGGTTGTGTTTCCCAACAAGATCGCAGTGTGAAATGCAGAATCACTGGGGGATGAGAAAGAATTAGGAGATGCCCCTGCCTGGAGGATCTCCCTAGCATAGACATTTCCCAGAGAACCATGGGACCATTTGCTCAGGACATCAGATAGGCTGGCACTCCAGGAGAGGTGGCATGAAAAAAGAGGGGCTCTCCTTCTTGGGTTGTTTGGATCTGAGAGGAGTAACTGCAACTCCTGAGGCAGGATATGCAGCAGCTGAGTGCTGTGTAAGGTCCTCCAGAGCAAGGCTGGGCTCCTCAGAATGGAGCCTGTGCAGTAGCACAGCCTGGCTTTTGGCTCCAAGAAGAGTTAAACTTTTTCCAGATGCTTCCTTTAGAATTGCTTTGGCCCTTGGCTATCTGAGGCATTTTCTAGTAACCACTAGAGGAGAATTGCAAAACCCACAAGGTTTTCAAGGATGTTCCCTTTTATGGGTTTCTACTCTCTTAAGAAGAGGAAGGAAGGAAGGAAGGAAGGAAGGAAGGAAGGAAGGAAGGAAGGAAGGGTCAACCATAGGAAAGAAGGAAGAAAGGAAGGAGGGAAGGATCAATCTTGCCTATTATTAGCCCTCAAACTAATTGCTTTTTTCAATCTCCAGTCATCAAAGGTTCATGTTTTCATTTCCATTTCAATCATTTCAGTTATTTACATCTTAAGCAGAAAGAAACCTAATTTTATCACCTTCCTAAGGGCCAGAAATAAACAGCTCTGAGCCCTCCCAGGCATGACTAACAGTTCCCACTTGCCTTGGAAGGCCAGATACGGTTTCAGATGAGTACAAGAGAGTGAAATCAAGGGTGGACACTATTAACTCTAATGTCCTTCCTGACGTGCAGGGCTTCTGAATCCAAGACGAAGGTTTTCATTCTTCCAAAGCCCCTCCCCAGTCACTCGTGAGCCCCTTCAGAAAGTGCTCCCAGCCTCATCCCAGCCTAGTTCTTGGCTTGCCCAGAAGGAAGCCTGCTGTTTTGGACTCCCCTTTGGCCTTGACCTTCTTGGGCTCCTTGGCCTGTTTGCCCAATTTCTCTGAAACCTTGCTCATCCAGCCTACTGCAGTGTTCTGCATGGCTTCAGGGACTGACCTAACTGAGGTGATGAGGGGATGAAGAAAGGATAGAGACACATACAGAAAAGCTGGGGCTCAGTGAATAGTGCTTCTTCTGATTGAGGGCACCAACATCAGCAGCAGCGTAGAACCTTAGTGTGTTTATTGTGTACATCTGAATTGAGGAGAGGTGGATTTATTATATACAGCTGAACAAGGAGGCTGGTTTAGCTAATCTCTGTAGGATGTCTCTCTGTAAGGGAACAGTCTTAGGCTACAGTCTTCCTGGAAGAGGAGGAAGCTGAGGTTGATAGTTTCTACATACACTGTTAACATATGTACTCAGATCACAGTAAGGCTTCATGAGTTCTCTGGACCACTCGCATGGGTCTGAGGCATTGGGGTCCTGGACACGGCTATGCTCAAACACACACCCACTCAGGACTTCATCAGGTTCTGCACATTCTAGACTTGGGCTTGTGCTCAGCCATACATTTCCAGATTTTAGTACAATCTCCAATTATGCTAAACTTCATTTTCAGAAGGTTCTTTTCAATTTTCAACCCACCCAAAGCCACTGGGATCCTGCCAGCACAACTACCATCCAATTCATGTCAAACCTTTCCACCGCCAAGCCCTATCTTTAAAGAAAAAGGGGAGCCGGGCGGTGGTGGCGCACGCCTTTAATCCCAGCACTCGGGAGGCAGAGGCAGGCGGATCTCTGTGAGTTCGAGACCAGCCTGGTCTACAAGAGCTAGTTCCAGGACAGGCTCCAAAACCACAGAGAAACCCTGTCTCGAAAAACCAAAAAAAAAAAAAAAAAAAAAAAAAAAAAGGGGAAACATAGTAAATATCAGAGATCAAAGCATCAAAAGTGAGGTGTTGCCATTCTGATGGAAGGGACAAAGAAGTCCTGCCCCTTGGTCCTCTGCGGTCTCAGCTCACATCACCTCTTTGGAATCCTTCTGACTCTTTCTAATGCCGTGACAAGGCACAGACTTGAAATCCTGTGGATGCCCCCGTAGGACTAGAATGCCCAGCTGCTCCTGTGTTCTGTTCTCTGATGCCTGCCGCTCTGCTGAAGACCCCAAGCCTCTGGGTTTTGCCACATGTCCAGAAGAGCCTGTTCCCACAGAGCCTTCTTCCCCTTTGCCAGAGACTCTTGTCTTTATCTCTCTTCTCTGGCCCTGCACACATGTTCACCAGAGGCTTCTCATTAGATCACCCCCAACACAAAGGGCTTTTATACCGCACCTGTAAAATAATTCTCATGTAATTGAGATTTTGTAGCTCATTTCTCACTAGGAGGCTTGGCAGAGACCCCCACACTCAATCACTAAGAGAAGAGGGTAGACCTAGAGCCTCCACAAAGCTTCACTGAGGAAATATCACATCTTTCTAGGAGAAAGTGGCCTGTCCTTCCTACCCATACATGGGCCAAAGGCTTTGTTGTCTGTAATGAGTATTAATTATCAATTTGACATTAAAAATCCCCATGGAGACAAAACTTCTAGATGTGTCTGTAAAGAACTTTCTAAATTGAGCTAACTGAGATGGGGAGGTCTTCCTAAGTGTGAGTGTTGCCATTTTATGAGCTAGAATGCTGGAATGGAACTAACTACTCCCAATGACCATTTTGCTTCCTACTGCAGGTGCAGTGTGACTATCTCAGGCTCCCTCTCCCACGATTTCTCCTTAAGACGCATTCTCCCCACAGACTGAGGGCAAAATAACTTTTCTTTCATTGAGTTGTTTCTGTCAAGCCAGGCAGGGGTGGCACACATTTTTATTTTAATCCCAGCACTTGGGAGGCAGAGGCAGGCAGATCTCTGTGAGTTCAAGGCTAGTCTGGTCTACAAGAGCTAATTCCAGGACAGGCTCCAAAGCTACAGAGAAGCCCTGTCTCAAAAGAGCCAAAAAAGAAAAAAAAAAGGGGGGGGGGGCTTTTGTCTCTGTTTTGTTTCAGGGTTGAGAAAAGTAGCTAATGATAATAGGGTGTCTTTTGGAAGGTTCTTGTCACACTGTAGAAAGTTGTGAAACCAAAGATGAAAGTGTGAGCTGACTGGTAATTTCTCTGTTTGGGAGGCAGAGGCAGGCAGATCAGGAGGTCAAGGTCATCTGTTGTTATGTAATAAATTTGAAGTCTACCTTAGCTACGCATAGCCCTGTCTCACAAAACAACCAAATAAAACAGGAAGGAAGGGAAAGAAAGTCTCTGGAATTGTTAATTGTCATATTTAAGTCTTCAAGGTAGTTACTATGGAGAACAGTTGTTCCGGGTTCTTAGCCTGTTGTTCAAAGTGGGAGACACAGAAGCAGGGAAGTAAAGCAGCAAGAAGTTTTACTAGGAGTGAAGAGAAAGCACAAGTTTTGCCAGGTGAGGCAGCAGACAACGTGAGTGAAAGGACACACAAAGGTCCCAGTTATTGTCTGAGGGTCTCCTTTTATGGGGTTCAAGAGAAGGGGAACTGGTTGCTGACTGGCTCTTCGGTTGACAGGTTTGGGTTATATAACCTGTCCTCTACTGCAGTGTCCTTTCCCATGATGCATCTGATTTAATCAAATGTATAACCAATTATGCATAGGCATAAGATTGTAGATGAGATTCTACCTAAAAATTCACTCAGGACATGTACTCTAGAACAGTCCTGACTTGATCAGCCTATCTCCCTTGGTGTCAGGATGTGTTCCAGAACATTTCTGAGTAGAAATAGAGCTTTAAAAAAGGGAGAAGTAACTTAATCCCATTGTTTAAAGCTGGGATATATGCAGCCTATTGCAGGTCCTAGGATTTCAGGTGTTGTTAGGAAAGCTGTGTGTTACTACTCAAGCCAAAGGAAGCCTTATGCTGCTTGTGTTGTAAGCAGGGTTGGAATACAGTCTTTCCTAGTCTGAACCCTGAAGTCCTGTAGTCTTCACTGGTAGGGATCGGTGAATAATAGATCTTTTCTATCTTCGTATGTTCTGGTGCTGCTTTGAGGAAGGAGTTAACTGAGAAAAAGGATACTTTTTCTCAAATACTGTAGTACCAGTGTCTGCAAAGAATGGGGTAGAACTGATTCTTTGGGACAATTGAGCCTTGAGAGGAGCAGCAGCCTGGGGAGGCTTTTTTCTAACTACAGCTTCAGATGCTGAAGCAGGCATTTCTCTCTTGTTCATTGTCACAGATGAGTGGATCAGGTATTTCCCATTCGTCTGCTGCATCGACAACCTTCTGTAAACCCTTTTCTGTGCTAGGCACTGAGCACAAGCTCTTGGTGTTAAATGGAACACTGAGGGTGTTTCTAGCCTGACACACGAGGCTGAAGATTTCCAAGGGTCCCTCCCCTCAGAGACACCCAAGAGACCATAAGATGTAAGAGCAGAGAAGGTTGCTTGGCTCTCTGTGCCTCTTCTCACATGGTTCTCAATCTGCCCTCTCCACCTCACAGAAACAGCCTTGGGGTTGGGGTGATGGCTCAGTTCACAAAGTGCCTGTTCTGTAAGCTTGAGGGCTTGAGTTCAGATCCTCAGAAACCACAGAAAAAGCTAGCCTTAGTAGTGTATGCATTTAGCCCCAGAGATGGGTGGGGAAAACAGGCAGAGCCCTGAAATTCTTCGTTCAGCTCTTCTAGCTGAATGGTTGAGCCTCAGGTTCAGTGAGAGACTGTTTCAAAAACCAAAGGCGTAGTTGGAGGCTGCTTGTTCATTCCCCAGCTGCCCAGACCCAAAATAATCACACTGAAACTATATTAATTGCAACACTGCTTGGTCAATGACTCTAGCGTATCCCTAACTAGCTCTTACATCTTAAATTAACCCAATTCTATTAAATTGTGTAACGCCATGTGGTTGTGGCATACTGGTAAGGTTCTGTCTAGCATCCGGCATCTGTCTCCTGCTGCGGCTACATGGCTTCTCTTTGACTCTGCCTACTCTCCTCCTCTATCTACTTGAAATTTCCACCTTGCCCTATTCTGTGCTCCAATAGGCCCAAAGCAGCTTCTTTATTAACCAAAGGTATTCACAGCATACAGAGGAGAATGTCACATCACAAAAGTGAAGGGCAATCTTTGAAAGACATCTAATATCAACTTCTGGTCTTGAAACCCACATAGACACATGCGTACATGCACTAGCAAGTACATGCAACACATGCAGTGCACCTCACAAAGAAACGTAGCCATGCTTCACCTGACTCTTCCCTGATGTCTACCACCACCTCTGTTAGAGGAAACAATATTTAACTTTGAATTAGTGACTTTTGTATCCCTGATGTTTGTGCATTTCAAGATTCCCTACTAAAGGCAAATACATTTCAATCCTTTCACACTTTTTGTGCTCCATCTATGAAACCAGAAGCGATGAAGGGTTCTTAGCACATGCTCCCTCTTGCCAATTGAATTCCAATTCTGGGTTAATTTTAATTTGTATCCCAGTTAATCAAAGAACAGAACAAGGGTGGAAAAATAGGGAAGTAAGGAAAACTAATACTAGATTCTACACTATCTAAACCTAATCCCTTCGCTGATCAAGTGCAATGGGAAAGCCAGATTCTTTTTTTTTTCCAAGCCAAACTGTATCCAGCTTTATTAAAGACACTTTCCATAAACAATCATGGTTTTCCAGGCAGAACATGGGCAGACAATCAGTAACAGTATACAAGAACTTCCAAACTCCCTTCTTGTATGACTACCAAAATCAGAAAGCCACTATAAAACCTGGTGAGTCTTCATTGGATGCTCTGCAAAGGGGGAGGAGTTTAGAGTGAGGGCTGACATTTCACATCGAGGATGTTGTTTCACAACTCTTCACAAGCCGACCCTGACTTTCAGGAAATGAAATGAAAATGGCAGAATTATCAATCTGCAGATCCATAATCTTCTATAAAAGGAACCGCTGCGCTTTTGAGGACACTCAATGATATCACTGCAAAGTCCGGATTGCCCAACAGACTGGCAAAACCAATTTTGGGGATCAGGTTCCAACAGGTCTCTGGTCTTAAGGGAGTTAAGTCTATGTTGATGGTACAGGGGGAGGAGGATATAAAAATGAACTGAGTTTTCCCACACATGTCAACATGTCCCCAGGACGCCTCTCCTGGGAGCCAAGAGGAGTCTTTCAAAATTATCAGGGAAAGATGTTTTCCATCATGAACCATCATTCATCCAGCTTGGGAGACACTGCTAGTGACACATGTTCCTCCCCACCCAAAACAATGAAGTGTTCTGTGTGCTAACAACATAGCTTTAAAAAAAAAAAGTAAAACAAAATTCTGCATTTTTATAAAACTTGATAAAAAATAGTATTTCAAACTGTACAGTCACCAGAAGTACACAGTTATCAAAAACGCACACATTTCACTTGGCGTCTCCAGCACCTTCAGCTTTTTGTGCCTGGTCTGTTTTGGCGTCTCCATTCTCTGCAGGATTATTGGCATGCTTACCAGCATCGGCCTTCCCCTTCTTCCCCTTGGGTACCTTCTCTCCCTTCTTTGCGGGCCCTTTTTAGGCTTGGGCTCTGGCTTTGGAGGAGCAGGTTTAGCAGACAACCTTGCCGATCTTCTCTGTGGCTCGTCCTTCACCTTGGCTTTATCTCCTTTAGTATCCCCTTCAGCCTTTCTTTTGGGCATGGCGGCGGGGGGGGGGGGGGGGGGGGGGGGACGGATACGTCGGCGCGGGGCTGCAGCGGTGCGCGGCTCGGGTCCGTCCTGGGGTCGTTCTCGCTGCTTCTTCACACTGCTCCGAAAGCCAGATTCTTAAATCCATTCTCACCACTTTCAAAGAACAACAGAGACAAAGTGAGCCTGACCCAATGGAGCTCAGTTGGTGATTCTTCACAGGTCTGGTAGTTCCCTACACGTCCTCATCATGAACAGTTTCTTTTTTACATAGGAAAAAAAGGGCTCCGACTATTTTCTTTTTTCTTTTTCTGTTTCCCTCACTGGAAAACATGAAAATTGCATACCTGACCTGGTTGATTTGATAAACTTGCTCATTGAGGGGGAAGAATCCAGTTAAGATTATTTTTTTTTTTAAAAATCAGTGAGGTGTTTCTAAATGCAGAACATTAAAAAATGCTTTGCCTGAGCCTGCTCTGTGGAGGGCTTTCTCCTGTCTTCTGGGATATGTCAGTGCCTTCTCTATGGGCTGTGAGGAGCAATGCCCTGGAGCACAGGAGCAAGCACAGCACAGCATGTGACTGGGAGACTTCCTGCTAAATGCAGCTCAGCGAATTATGGGCATAGATGATTTTAATGACAGCCTAAGTGAAATAAACCTTCAAAGGTTGGGAAATCTCAGCTTTCACTTGGGGGAAATTACATGAAGCCAGACACCGTACTCTTTTCATCTTAAAATGACAACTCCTAAAATATGACAATATATGCATGTGGGATAAAATTCACCAAATCTGTAATTCTAAAATAAATATAGATTTTGAATTATTCTCACATTGGTCCGTTACTGATTTTATTAACATAACTGCCTTGAGCCTCAAAGAGCTACCTTAGAGTTTCTAGACATACCCAGTGGGCATTGCTATTCTCCAGTCAATGGTAGGTGGCCCTGGGGCTGGACAATTCTGAACAGTAAGTTAGTTCAGTTGTACTATATGTAAAGAGAACTTAGGACTGCTCAGCAGTGGCTGCTTCCCACATCTTTTTTGCTGTGGGATGTTCAGATCTCCTCACAGCAGGGATGCTACCTAAATGAGCAATATAATAACATGATTTGGGGCCTTGTGGGGATGCATTATTTCATTAGGCCACTTGTATCTCTTAGAGCAGCAAACTGTTCATTTTCTCAATCACTCCCAAAGGGTGTACAAGGCTGATGAACCTCCTTATTTACACTTTGGACACAAATCATTGGCCAGAAAAGCTCTGACCCAAATCCAGAGAACTAACCCAGGAGCTTCATTGCTAACTGTATGAAAACTAACCTGTGAAAATCATCACAACTGATCTGAGCATCACACACTTTAATATTTCATGTTCCTGTACATGTTGCCAGCAGTGTTTATATTATTCTTGTATAACGACTCTCAAAACTTAAAAAAATAATCACCTGTTGCTTGAACAGTAATTGTTCATTTATTCAACAAGTGTTTTGGTGTTGTCATTTTTTGTTTTTTTTTTGTTTTTTTTTTAATTTTTTTTTCAACAAGTGTTTTGGGAGATGAACATCCTGCAATGGGTCATGCTGAACATGAAGAGGTAGGACCTTTATGGTGCTTAGAGGATTTTCCATATATTGCTGAGAGTCCTGGTATAGTTGTCCATTAGTAAGTTAATAGGATCATTTTAATTCTACCATAGAGTTTATGCTCAGTGCCTTGACATGCATTCATCTGCTCAGACCCAGGAAAGCAGAAGGAGTGGCTCCAGGAGTAGCTCCGGGTACCTAGGAAGAGGTGGCAACACCACACCATCCCTTTCATTCACACAGGAAGGGGTATGAAGCCAGGCCCTAACCCTTCATGGATGAGCGGTACAGGACTAGTGGTGTGACCAGCCACAAGATTCTGGGAATGGACAGGAGTCCTCACCCTAGTCTCCAGTTTCCTAGCGAAACAGTGGCAAAGCTTTAATACCTCCTGTCTCTCCTCTGGGCTCCCTGTCTGCTCCTAGCACACCTTGAGTGAAACTCTTAACTTTTATGTTTTTTTCAAATACCCCACTTGGATACATAAAGCCTTTCACTCAGTGGCTGGCTGAAGCAAGTGTTTGTAGATGTCAGCTGTCCATGGCTGACATGCTTATGCTGTTCTCGGTTGCCCCATTCTGATTCAGCTCGATCATCCCTGTGTGTGCATAAGTGTGTGTATGCTTTGAAGCATTCAGAAAAGTTCCTTTTCACACTCCATCTGGAAGAGAAAGGTTCCTTCTTTCCCTGCGGCCTCTCTGATTTCCTGAGGCATTTCCAAGCAGTCTCCATAGGTGGAATCCCTAGCTTCATTTCAAACTATCGTTAATATTTCCAGTCTGGACTGTGATGTGTGAAGGCTAGACAGAAGATTGCCTGCCCGGGCTGCTTGGGTGTGACTGTTAGTCACCCTGCAACAGTAGGTCAACAGGACTGGGTATAGATGTCAACTTTCACTGTTGGTGGCAGAATGTTGTTGCCTCTGGCTTCTCTTGTCAGTGCTTCCTGGATGGCTGGTAAGAGAAGATGGCATATTATATCATCCTTATCAGATGCTAGCTTTTCAGCCATCCAATGCCATCCTCACATTGCTGATGTTACTGTAATTGCCTTCTACACCTGACGGTTCCTGTTGACTTAAAGTCTTATTGATTGAGTATGGGAAGGACAAGCCTTGCTGTCAGAGCCCTGCCCTGTCTGCAGGCAAGGAGTTGGGAAGAAATTCAGAAGGTCGTGCACTGATGCTGTTCTGGGGTAGCAGTAAAGTTGTTATAGGCAGCCAGCACCTAGTTAATAGGTGTGGGTGGTATATCCAAGTATTCTGTGGCCCAACACATCTGACATATACATGTGAATCAAGATTCCTGAACTTGGCAGTTTGTGACTCTCCAGTGTTCCCTTAACATCCTCTCTTGCTCACTAAGCCTCCTGAGCTCCTCTTGAGTGGAGCTACACCAGCATTAAAGAGCTCCAGTTCCTACTCTGCCGCTCACTTGCCACTTTGCCCTCAGTTTCCCCGAATCTGTGGTGGAGGAGTAGTGACAGTGACTAGCGTTTTAAGATGGTTGGGTGAACTGAGCTCTAGAAACTTGAGAAGCATTGTTAGAACACAGTGTGTGTTGTCAGTAGCAGCATCCTGCTGGCTTGTGTTAAACTCTAGGGCTGCTCATCTTTTTAAATGATGCTAGGTATCTGTCCTCAGCTCCTGTACAATCTAGACTTTTCAGGGGTGATTGATGTTATGTTATGAAAGTTATGGGATTTTATTCTTCCTTTAGCACATATGAAATGAAGGCATAATTTATTGTAAAAATAAGAAGCATACACTAAATGATGAGACTCCATTGCATTGTGAATTACTGCACTAATTTCATTATAAATACAGAAATAGAAATTAGAAGAGAAAATAGGAAATTTAGCCTTATTCTTGAGAGCCACAAGGGCAGGCCTTGTTTGTTGGCGGTGAGTGGGTGGGATGGTAGCCCTGGTGTCAGGCCATGGAGAGCTGTCATGAAGGTGTCCTGGAACATCCAGAAAGCAACACATAACTGCCACCCTGCTCTGTAGAGAAGGGGAAAGACTCAGCAACCAAAAGCTCAGGTACAGTCTAAGGAAGTTCTATAGGTAAGAATGGTAAAACCTGGGACTCTGACCACAGTGTTGAATGCTTGCCTTCCCTGTGGTGCGAACATCTATGTAAAAGGCTGCTCAACCCTAATGCTAACCCTGACACTCACTGTACATACACAAGTGTGCTCTGTAGAGAAATGGCAGTCCAGAAAGGCCGGGCCCCAGTCCTGTCACCTTTTGTGACCTTGTATGAGTCAAACAGAATCAGTCCCATTCTTCGTGTCATTTGTCCTGAGCACAGGGGCTTGTATAGAGAAGGGAACGGACTCTGCGTCCAGAAGTTGGAGTTCTTCCCTCCCTCCCTCCCTCCACCTCTTTTCCTTGGGCATCTGGGATCTCTCTTATGTAACATACTCAGGAAAAGGAGGACAGGAAGGTAAAAATATTACCCCACAGTCGGGTTTTGGAAAGGGAAGACTGAAGATGAAGGGGACCCAAGAAGAAGTTGAAAGGAATAGGTCAGGCCTATAGTGGAGATGGGTTCCCCTGGTGTTCGTCTGTGCTGGGACTTCCTGGTCACTGCTGGGGTTGCACTCAGATGAAGAGCCTTAGGAAGGGTCTGAAGGGGAGACACCTCTATCACCATGGCTCAGTGTTTCATTTTCCAGAGACTGTCATTAAATAATACATTTGGTTGCATCCTAGCAGCCTTCACAGATGGTTGTTAGAAGAAAATTACCAGTAGGTGATTTGTCTGATGTAATCACCAGGCTAGTTCTGAGTTCTTAATGCCATTCGGACCTTTTGCTTAAAAAAAAAAAAATGCTGGTTAGAAAATTCATTTTCTAGCCTATCTTTAGCAATCACCTGGAAGGGTCAGAGCAAAAAAGAAAGAAAGAAAGAAAGAAAGAAAGAAAGAAAGAAAGAAAGGAAGGATCAAACTGTGAGCTTTCAAGTCCAGCACTGGGTCCCTGAAGGATTCAAATGATGAGGTGGGGGTAACCTTGGAACCAAATGTGAGGGATGGAAAGATGAGCTGGGAGCCACCGCTCATGAGGAAGAGAGCCTTTGCTGCAAGTTTCTGCCATTTCATGCTGAGAATAGCCTCCTTTCATAAATTAAAGTTTTATCTTTTGTGCAGCAGCTAGCCTCGGGGGCGGGGACAGGCGGAGGGCTGGTGGATCTGAGGCTGAGCTATGTATAGATTGCAGGGCTTTGGTTTCCCAGACTCTGGAAACCTTCAAGCACTCCGAGAGTCACGAAGAAATGATCGCTCTGTTTGTTCCTTGAAGTATAAAAATGGTTTTATTTTTAGACATGACTGTGTTTGTATAATCCACTGACAGTTGTCTTCAGAGGCAGCCAAGGGAGGGAGACTCGTGCAGCCAGGGGTGAGCATAGGCAGGGACTTCCTAGGACGTCAAGGTTCTCAGCCTCATCACCCTTGACATGGGGGGTTGACACTCCGGGGTGGGGGGCTGCTTGTGCATCTTGTGATGTAAAACAGCATTTCTTACCTCTGCCAGCTAGATTCTAATAGCACCCCACTTTCAGCTAGGAGGACCACATACTTTCAAGTGTCCCCTGGGGGCAGAATCGTCCCTAGGTGAAACACCTGTCCTAAATTCAAAGTCATTTGGTCTCTGATGTCCTACCCTCGACACAGCACAGTGGACCTTTTCTGCAGTTCCTGCCTTGCTTTCCTTCTGGTGCCAGCTGTGCCTTCATGCTCTGGTGTCTCCCTTGTCCTCTTTTTCTTCCAGTCCCCTGTGCCCCCTCCCTCGGGGGTACTGTTCCCTGTCTTCTGCTGGCCTCCAGCACAGGGAAAGAATTCTCCCTTCCTTCCACCCCCATGCAAGCGTTGTGTGCACTGATCTGTCAGGAAGTGTTTGCATTGTATTTACTAACTGTATTCCCGTTAAATGAAAGTTGGCCAAATGTGCTGCTTCAGCTGTAGCAACACATTTCCACTCAGTGTGTTCTGCTGGCTTTGTTTATGTGTGTATTCAAAGATGGGGCCCAGAGGCTACGTTCATCTTCAGGCCGCTGTTGTTCTAGTCTGTGGTTTGTTATTCTTGTTCATTTATTCTTTGACAATTTCATATATGGATGTAATGCATTCTGGTCACGGTCACCCCCACGTACACATGGGCACACATACCTTCTCTTCTTTTCTCTCCCACTCCCCTTTCAACAGGTCCCTGCCAGTTTTGTGCCCTTTAGTTTTGTTTTTGTTTGTGTGGTCCACCAGGATTAATCAGGCCGTTTGAGTGGGCATGGGTATAGAGCCATCCGTCCACATCTGACCACAGGTCTGCTGTTTCAGATACTCCCCTTCCCAGCATTTGGACTCCTAGGAGAACAGAGAGACATGGCTTGCTGGTAGGAGTACCCTTGTCACATAGTGTACCTAGTGGACAGCTCCCAGACTATGGCTATGCAAGTCTACCCCCACTTCCCGTCAATATTTCTACAAAGAAGAGAGACTATTTTCCTAGGAAAATAAGCCATAATGTCAAGGCCAGGACTGGGATCTAAATTTAGAATTTGGAAGTAGAATCTGCCTGGAACCAGAAATATTCAGCAGAGCAATATCCTAACGCACAGCTCCAGGGATGACAGCATAACTCCTTGCTGAGAGCCACTGAGTGTTCCTCCTTGCCTGGGTGGTGAGGCCTGGGCCTGATTCATAGGCTTGTTGTCTGCCTCCCTTGAGGACCTGTTCCTCACAGACAGATGTGGGGGGCAACCACTTCGATTTCCAGACTTACCAGGCTCTTTCTCACCTTTAGCTAGAGAGTCCCACACTTCCCTTCTGTGTGGCAAATTCCTACTTACTCTTAGCCTGATTTACACATCTTTTTTGGGTGCTGCCTCTGGGCCCAGTGCTGATGTTATACTGCTGTGACTCATGACATGCTGGAACTGCTTGTTGCTGCTCTTCTAGGAACTTCTCATCTGGGCACAGAGTAGCTGTTCTCTGCCTAGAGAACTGGACTGGGGCATGATCCCAGAGTCACAGAAGTAACTCACATTTGCTATTTAGAAAAGACTTTCCCTGATTCTCAGAGACCTCTGTCCAGTCCCAAGTCCCTATGAGGCTCTCTGCTACTGGTCCCAGCCTCCAAGGGTTGTTTGTCACCATTGCCAGCTGTGCGAGTTTCCCAGTGATCTTGGCATCTTGGAACTGTTTTCTCTCAGCTTGAGCTGTAGTTCCTCTCATCCTTTACTCTCTTCCATGAAAATGGAACATTGGCAAACATGATACTCCCACAGGACATGGGCCCATTTTCCGAAAGAATTTCACTCATTGCTAAATTAACAGACTCATTAGTTCTATAAGGGCATCTTCTATCCTAGGAATTTGAATCTCATTGAATTAATGTATATCTTTTCATTCTTTATTTAATGGGCTCTAGGAGATGTAGAAACATTACAATTCCACCATGAAGAGCTCACAGTGCAATGGAAACTTCTAATACTCATACTTCATCTGACATTGCTTGTGCACAAATCATGTGCTAGGGAACCCTGTGCTGGGAACTGATTACTGCTGAAGGAGATGACGCACTGAAGGAGTGAAAGGGGAGACTCTGTACTGGGACAGGACATATGTGGATGACAAAAAACAATTGAAAGCTGGAGGGGTTTATGTGTCCAAGGTTCCTGTCAATCATTGTAGGGACTTAATAGCATCGGGAGTTTGAGGCAGCTGGTCACTTTGGATCCACAATCAGGAAGTAGAGATGAACACTACTGTCCACTTTGCTTTCTCCTATTTATTCAGCCTGGTCCCCAGCTCATAGGATGATGCTGACTACGTTTGAGACGTGCTTTCCCCCCCTCAGTTGACCTAATGTTTGCAATCCTTCCTAAGCATGCCCACATAGTCTTCTTTTAGGTAATTATAGATCTTGCCAAATTGACAATCTTAACCACTGTACCCTGGTACATACACCTTGGATTCATCCTAGCTATTCATCCTGCCGTACTGTGTTGATGGTGGTCATTTCTCGTCATTATCATCTTTAATAATGGCATAAGGTATAATGAAAAGTGACACAAGAACCTTCCATAGAAGTATGTCATTAGATGAAAGCTTTAGAGCCAAAGCTGCCTTTTGTTTAAAAGCAATTGTGGAAGATGGATGGGAAGGCGTTCTTAGACCTTGGTTGATGCGGGCAGCCAAGTATAGCATCCAAGCAGAAGCTTTTATGCCTCCGTGAAACCTAGTCCCTTTCCTGTAGAGACACTCCACCCCAACTACAGCAGATTCATGGTTAAGACAAATTGACTTATAAAACGGAGATATTCATTCTTTTCTCTATCTTAGTTTTTTTCCATCTTCGTAAAGTCATTTTGAGAATGATTTTTTTAATTTTCATAAGCAAAAGAGTCCCCTATCCAAGAATAAAACTGATTATAATGACAAATTGACCAAAATGAGAAAAATAATATGTGGGCTGAAATTTCCCCCAAAGCCATAAAATAAGCAAAACGGCTCTTTAAATGCCTGTTGGAGGAGGCTGATAAGAGAAATTTCATTGTCTATTGAATTTATTAAAATAAGTAATATATGAATTTTAAAATGCAAAAAGTTACCAAAATATTTAAAGATATAGCATAAAATAACAGAATTTCATGAGCTTCGTGAATTTTCAGGTTGCTAGAAAACGCGTTTGTAGTAAGATAGCTATTGAATCTTTAGGTTTGCTTTGTAAAACAGCATCCTTCATGAAGTCTCTGTCATGAATCGCTTTAAATGAGACAACTGGACTCCTGTTTAATTATTATTTGAACTTTTTTACTGGTTTATTTTACTTTAGTTTTTTTTTTTTTGAGACAGGGTTTTTCTGTGTAGTTATCACTTTCCTGGAACTTGCTGTGTTCCTGGAACTTGCTCTGTAGACCAGGCTGGCTTCTAACTCAGAGATCCACCTGCCTCTGCCTCCCAAGCTCTGGGATTAAAGGCATGAGCCACCACCACCCGGCCTTTATTGTACTTTTGCTTTCATAAAAATTTCCTCATACCTCAATTAGAAGATAGCAAATAGTTAGAATTTCAGTTGTCTGGGGTAAGTTCCACAAGAAGGAAAGTGTTCTCGACACTGGCAATCAAGCCAGTGGGGAGCAGGGCTGCTACTCTACGTGATATGGCTTTACTGATCAGCACAGCCCAGTAGCAGAAGCCTAGCAGACACCTCTGATGCAGTCCTTTCTCCGGAGACGTATCTGGTGGACAATCTCAAAGGTTTATACTACTTAATAATGGGGCTTAAGTGGTGAATTCTGCCCTACGCCAGCTCCCTGAAGAACATTTTGGGCATATAGATTTCCTGTTTGTACACTGGTGGGCTGCGTATTTAGTGACCGAGTGCTTGCAGAATATCAACACCACCACTTGACTTTGAATCAACTGCAAGAAAGAGTCTTGCAGGTTTCACAGACTCAGAAAGACAGAAGTAACAATAATAAAACCATCGCCATTGTGTTTGCTGCTGCTTCTACTGCCAAGGCACCAGTGCCTACACATTAGATCATACTATTTTCATACTCCTGTTATTATCTCTGTTTTATGGCTGAAACCAAGAGGTGAATTATTTGCAGAGTCAAGTTCTAACAAAAAAAGAAAAAAAAAGTCCAATTCAGTGAGCCTATTATTGGCTTGTTCTTGACTACAGGTCCCCTGCTTCTCAGGGAGCCAGCAAGTTCGAAGTCTGGCAACGCTCACTCTCTGTTCTTCAAATGTCATCTTCTTTGTTCTTCTCCACATTGCAGAAGCAGTTTTCAAGTTCCCTTGGGTCTCTTCTATGAGATCACTAGTTGACTTCTAAAGACCGCACGTCTTCACACTGTTACATTGGGGGTAGATTTCAGCATATTATTTGGGGAAGATAGTAACATTCAGATCACAGAGAGCCCCACACTGATGGGCTGAATGTGCTTCTAGAAGCCTAGGAGGTGTATGAAACAAAGAGAGGCTAAAGGGATAGTCAAGCAAAGGGCATCCCACAAGAGAAAGGTAGTCAGACAGCAGAAAATTAAGTGGGCAATTGTGAAAAACTTGTAGAATTCTGTTGTTGCCATTTTGAAAAGTGATTTAGTACGAATGCTTTATGCCAAGTTTTTAAATAGATAAAACTATAATGATCAATTGAGATTCATTAAAATCTGCATATATACATGAATTTTATTATAGAAATATATAAACTAGTGTATCCGGTGAGGTATGCTATTTTGTAACATAACCAGAGACAATGTTCTGGTTAAATTTTAAAGACCTTATTATTTGGGACGTTGTAGAACTTCTTCTGATTGTCCACAAATCAGCTGAATGGGAAACACTGAATCCTTTGGAACTCCATGGGTTCCGCCTGTCTCTCCAGAGGCAGTGCCAGGTGATGGCTGCTTCATTGGGCTATAATCCTGCATCCAATCAACCCAGATCTCATTCGGAGATGAAAAATAACTCACTTCATTACACAGTCACTCATTTTTATTGATGTATTTACTTAACAAAGAACTGTATTAGGTCCCAATTCCTATGGGTTGGCCATTGAGCACATTAGCCAGGGCAGAAGAGGCAGGAGCTAGGTGTCACTGGTCAATCTAAAGAACTGAAGTCTAGGTCTGGTCCTTGGAATGGAAAGTTCTTGGGAGTCTGAAACAGAATGTCCAGGGGAAGAGCCAAAGCATACAATCTAGGCCTGTTGATGTCAATGGACAAATTTTTGACTCCCTAATAGAATTAAGAGACTTTGTAGATCAGTGGGGGATTTATTGGTGGGTTTTAAGAAGGTCTCAGGTTCTGATGAGAGCTCCACCACCACCACCAGCAGCTGGGCTGGACAAAAGGCTTAGCCTCTCTGAATCTGTCTCTTTATCTCTTCAGCAGAAATATCACCTGTCCTAGCTATCATTGCTGTGATGAAACACTATGACCAAAGCAACTTGCAGAGGAAACGGTTTTTCTGGCTTCTAGATCCCTGTTCATCACTGAATGAAGTCAGGACAGGAACTCAAACAGGGGAGGGACCTGGAGTTAGGAGCTGATGCAGAGGCCACAGAGGTTGAATCACTGTCCAGAGACATTGCCTAAGGAACTTATCCAGTTGTCTCTTGGCATCCATGCAGCACAACAGTGACAAGGACTGGCATGTGCTGAATGCTGTGGGGTCTGTGGCTGCAGGGAATAGCCTAGCTGATATTCCCTGCATGGCAGATACCAATGAAGCAGAGTGACAGCCAACAGGAAGCATCCCACCCTTAGGCTTCTCTATTGTCCAGCTGAAGGTGCTCCTTTGCTTGTTGGAAATTTGCTATTACCAGGAAAAGTGCTGAGTTTGTGCAAGTTATCATTATTGTGAACGATCAGTGCAAACTCAGAATAAAGCACTTTCTGTTAGCCTGGGTGTTGGCTGCCTGGAAGAACGGAGACATACTTGCTCACTGCTGTAGATTAGCTCTCTTAATAAAAGGCAAGCCAAAGGAAAAACAGTTCCCCTCACCCCTTTAAAGCAAGTCTGCTTTGTTTGGTGGGAGATAGCCATTTATAGCCCCATCTACAACATTATTTTCTAAAAATCTAAGTATTTGGGGAGAGCAGACGGAGCATCGTGTTGTATACACTCATCGTGTGCTTTAAAATAATTTCTTTTTGAGACACTCAAATTTAGAAAAAGCTTGAAGGTTTTGACAGCATCAATTGAGAGAGCATGAGTGGCTGATATCCAAATGGACAAGCTCCCAGACTTAGCCATGGCCCTCGTACTCCTGTCCCACTCCCATCCCACCCCCAAATCCCACATAGACAGTCTGCTTTTTCCCATGCTGGGGGGAGTAGAAGGACTAAGCCTGGCTGTCCGTATCCTTTTTAGAAACCATTGACTGCTGCAAATGAACACCCTGGTTTAAAAAAACAAAAACAGAAACAAAAAACAGTCCTCTATGTACACACCTGAATGTGGTCTAAGCTCCTCATTTTTTTGAGCTAATATTTTCTTTTTTTGTTGTATTATTCTTTATTTTATTTTATTTTTTTAATTTATTTATTTATTAAAGATTTCTGTCTCTTCCCCGCCACCGCCTCCCATTTCCCTCCCCCTCCCCCAATTAAGTCCCCCGCCCCCGCAGCCCGAAAAGCAATCAGGGTTCCCTGTCCTGTGGGGAGTCCAAGGAACCCCCACCTCCATCCAGGTCTAGTAAGTTGAGCATCCAAACTGCCTAGGCTCCCACAAAGCCAGTGCGTGCAGTAGGATCAGAAACCCATTGCCATTGTTCTTGAGTTCTCAGTAGTCCTCATTGTCCGCTATTTCAGAGAGTCCGGTTTTATCCCACGCTTTTCCAGACCCAGGCCAGCTGGCCTTGGTGAGTTCCCAGTAGAACATCCCCATTGTCTCAGTGTGTGGGTGCACCCCTTGCGGTCCTGAGTTCCTTGCTCATGCTCTCTCTCCTTCTGCTCCTGATTTGGACCTTGAGGATTATGTCCGGTGCTCCAATGTGGGTCTCTGTGTCTGTCTCCTTTCATCGCCTGCTGAAGGTTAATATTCAGGATGTCTATATGTTTTTCTTTGGGTTCTCCTTATTTAGCTTCTCTAGGATCCCTAATTATAGGCTCAATGTCCTTGGTTTATGGCTAGAAACCAAATATGAATGAGTACATCCCATGTTCCTCTTTTTGGGTCTGGCTTACCTCACTCAGGATAGTGTTTTCTATTTCCATCCATTTGCATGCAAAATTCAAGAAGCCCTTGTTTTTTACTGCTGAGTAGTACTCTAATATGTATATATTCCATACTTTCTTCATCCATTCTTCTATTGAAGGGCATCTAGGTTGTTTCCAGGTTCTGGCTATCACAAACAATGCTGCTATGAACATCGTAGAGCATATACATAAGGCCTCTCTTGGGTATATTCCCAAGAGTGGTATTGCTGGGTCCAGGGGTAAGTTAATCCCTAATTTCCTGAGAAACCGCCACACTGCTTTCCAAAGTGGTTGCACAAGTTTGCATTCCCACCAGCAATGGATGAGTGTACCCCTTTCTCCACAACCTCTCCAACAAAGGCTATCATTGATGTTTTTATTTTAGCCATTATGACAGGTGTAAGATGGTATCTTAAAGTTGTCTTGATTTGCATTTCCCTGATCGCTAAGGAAGTTGAGCATGACCTTAAGTGTCTTTTGGCCATTTGAAGTTCTTCTGTTGAGAATTCTCTGTTCAGCTCAATGCCCCATTTTATAATTGGGTTGATTAGCCTTTTACGGTCTAGTTTCTTGAGATCTTTATATATTTTGGAGATCAGACCTTTGTCAGTTGCGGGGTTGGTGAAGATCTTCTCCCAGTCACTGGGTTGCCTTTGTGTCTTAGCGACAATGTCCTTTGCTTTACAGAAGTTTCTCAGTCTCAGGAGGTCCCATTTATTCAATGAGGTCCTTAATGTTGTGTGCTGCTGGGGTTATACGTAGGAAGTGGTCTCCTGTGCCCATGTGTTGTAGAGTACTTCCCACTTTCTCTTCTATCAGGTTCAGTGTGTTCGGACTGATATTGAGGTCTTTAATCCATTTGGACTTGAGTTTTGTGCATGGTGATAGATATGGATCTATTTTCATTCTTCTACAGGTTGACATCCAGTTTTGCCAGCACAATTTGTTGAAGATGCTCTCTTTTTTCCATTGTATACTTTTAGCTCCTTTATCGAAAATCAGGCGTTCATAGGTTTGTGGTTTAATGTCAGGGTCTTCCATTAGATTCCATTGGTCGACTTCTGTTTTTATGCCAATACCAAGCTGTTTTCAAAACTGTAGCTCTGTAGTAGAGTTTGAAGTCAGGGATGGTAATGCCTCCAGATGATCCTTTGTTGTATAAGATTGTTTTGGCTACCCTGGGTTTTTTGTTTTTCCATATAAAGTTGATTATTGTCTTCTCCAGATCTGTGAAGAATTTTGATGGGATTTTGATGGGGATTGCATTGAATCTATAGATTGCCATTTTTACTATGTTGATCCTCCCAATCCAGGAGCAAGGGAGATCCTTCCATTTTCTGGTGTCCTCTTCAATTTCTTTCTTCAAAGACTTAAAGTTCTTGTCAAATAGATCTTTCACATCCTTGGTCAGAGTTACCCCAAGATATTTTATGCTATTTGTGGCTATCGTGAAAGGTGATGCTTCTCTAATTTACCTCTCTGTTTCCTTATCCTTAGTGTATAGGAAGGCCACTGATTTTTTGGAGTTGATCTTGTATCCTGCCACATTACTAAAGGTGTTTATCAGCTGTAGGAGTTCTTTGGTAGAGTTTTTGGGGTCGCTTATGTATACTATCATATCATCTGCAAATAACGAGAGCTTAACTTCTTCTTTTCCGATACGTAAGCTAATATTTTCATCTACAAAACAGAGAAAAGGAACCTTCATCCTTTTATATCTCCTAAGAACTGTAGGGAAGCAATACATGTTGAATAGGCCTGATATTGCCAGGGAATGACTTACGTGGCATTTAATCTTCACAGAAAATCATAATGTCTAAAGAACCACCTGGCTCTCAGATAAGGAGTGAGTACGTCTCAGCTTAGAGCTTGCACAAGTCCACACAGACCCCCACCTTTATTTTGTTGTTGTTTCCCTTACTCAACAGTCAAGAGTACTTTTTTTGTTTTGTTTTGTTTTTGTTTTTCGAGACAGGGTTTCTCTGTAGCTTTGGAGTCTATCCTGGAACTAGCTCTGTAGACCAGGCTGGCCTTGAACTCACAGCAATCCCACCTGCCTCAGCCTCCCAAGTGCTGGGATTAAAGGTGTGCACCACCACCACCCAGCCCCAGGAATACTTTTTATTATGTTCTTGGGAATGGTTGTGTTGCTGGGTAGACTTTCAGTACTGCCCTAGTGTCCCGTTGTCTACACATATCCCATTTTAATTTATATTTTCCCTGGTTGATAAACATTCATGCCACAAAGAATTCCACAACTAATATCCTTGTCTTGTGACCTTTGGGGATCTATGTGAAATTATTTCTTCAATGTGCCCAGGAGTTAGATCCTTGGGTCACATGATATAAGCCTATTTAATTTCAGGTTGGCTTCCAGAATGGAAGCAGTAGGTGAGAGGCCCCATCTCCTTACCTTCCTACCAGTACTTGCTATGAAACACCCTTGGTCATTCTCTTAGCTAAGAGTTTTATTTTATTACTTTGGTTTCCATTCCTTGGATTGCTACTTGGGGCATCTTTTCACATTTTTCTTATCTAACATTCCTTTTGTAAGTTGGTTCTTTGTGTTCTTTATCTACTTTTAATTCTTAATGGTCTCAGTATAAATCCCATGTTAGTTTCAAGTGATGCAATAATTAGCTCCTAATTTGTAATTTGATAATTTATCAATGACATCTTCTTTCTGTCAAGTATTCTTTCTATGTTAAGCAGGCAGATCTGTCATTCTTATATTTCACGGTCAGTGACTCTGGGATCACTTTTAGGAAATATTTTCTACTCCAAATAAGGATTGAGGTTTTCATTGCAAATGAGGAAATTATTTCATATCACTCAGTAGCATGACTTGAAACTCGATAATTAACCATTTACAACTTAGACCATGATACTCACAATATTTTTAAAGCAATTATGTATCGTGTGTACTGAAAATATTTCCTGAGTTTTCCTCAGAGTTCTCTCAAAACTTTTCCTGTAGCCTCTCATTCAGTCCCACTGAGTTCTTCATTCTGCCCCTAAATTCTCGCAAAGTATCTTAAATTGCATTACAGCCAAGCTAGTTGAAATTATAGCTCTGGCTTTCATTAAACTAATTACTATTTGTACCCAAATAGAGCCATTTTGCATAAGTAGCACAAACGCCCATACTCTGTTGTATTTTTGCTTTGTCCAGGAAAGTGGAGGTAGTGTATGAATGGCATGTCTCCTAGGTAGGGGCAGCATGCCATGTTTCTCCAAGGAGCTCTCTGCGTTCCTCAAGATGCAAGAGAAGTGGGAAAGCTGAGGGACCAGAAAGGAGATTGGACGTAAGCCCCCTTCCTGAAACTCATCCACACAAATGCTACTTTATTGGCTTTGGGTATTAGATGTATTAACTGTTAACTATTGTATGAATCTATTGGAGAGAAAGTCCTACTACCTCAGGGACGGGGGAGGTTGAGAAGTAGTATATCAGAGAACTAAGCTACCTAGTAGAAAGTGGACGCACACGTGCGCACACACACATACACACACAAACACACACACACGCACACTTATATAGTATTTTACTATAGAAAAAAACAGTTGCATCACTTAAATTTATAAAGTCTCATAAGACAGGCTCATTTTAATAGCTGTGGCAAAAAAAAAAACGGCTTATAATTAAAGCTGAATAGCACACACTCCCTCCCAGCAGGAGGCAGAAGGCTAGCCCTCAGGAGCATGGTGGAAGATGGACCTCTAATCCCTCTGCTTGTGCAAAGACATTATGGCTGGAAGTGACTGGAAAGGAAAAATATCACAAAAGGATTTGGGTAAAATGGGTGTTGGGAGGAAAACCTCCACCCATTTATCAAACAGCTGTTCTGGGGCAGCCGCCATGTCAGGTGCTTCATTTCGTTGCTTCCTTGGGACTTCCCAGGAAGGGGTTGTCACAGTGAGGGAATGAAGCCTCAAAGATGAAGCGGGAAAACATCACTGTGCCCACCCCCAGTGTCTCCAGCTTCAACCCCAGTGCTGTTTCAGCTGCTGGCTCCTGACTGCACAAGCCTCACGTGAACTCGCTTCCTGAGAACTGTACTGAAGTACTTGCAGCTTAGGAAGGAAGCCCTTTTTCAGCCCTCAGGCTCTCACTAGGCATCTGCTTGACTCTTCCATCCCTTCCAACCATGCGGTCCTCACCTCCGGCCTCATCATCTGTCACCCACAGCTCCATCCATCCTCCTTATCACTGAGGTCACTTGCCATGACTCAGCTGGCGGCATCTTTCCTGCTTTGATTTCTTGAGTTGGCAACACAGGGCAGTGCTATTTTTAGCTTGTCTCGGATGGGAAGATTGGGAGATGGCCCTGTGGCCCTCTGCTCTGTTGTGCTGCGGCTCTGCTGTTGCTGCTGCTGTTTGACCTCCTCGCTTCATTCATGCATTCTTTTAGTACTTCTAGTTGGAGTTATCTTTGTTTTACACCTTAACCAGAACGTAGCAAGGTCTGAAATCATCCTCTCCTCCTGTCTTTAATGATTGAGATACTGAAGTACAGGGCTGAGAAGGTTTCATGTGTGGATGGATTACGATCAGCATCCCAAGGCAAGCACAGTAGCTACCAGAACAGGAACTTTATTAGAACTGGTACTAAGAAACTACTCTATTAAATAAAAGCTGGCTGTTCTTCACTGCTTGAATGCTGAGGATCTTGCATTTTATGCCACAAGGCAGTTTACTCAAATGTTTCTGATACAATGGAGGATAAAAAATGTGCATTCCTTTAGCTCATGCCAGCTCATGCAGTTTTTATATGCACTGTTTATTTCAGCTTGTTAACTCGGAGGTAGATTCTATCCTTTGTATTCAACGTAAACAAAGTCAGAAGCAAAAGTCCCCAACTTACAATCAAGTATCGGTTTTGAAAACCAAATGCATATAGGTTATTGCATGGATCCACCCAGGCCCAGCCTATGCATGTGATATGCATGGGTATCAGAGGGGCTGGATTTATGTGCCCTCCTCTGCACAGACTTCTCTGTGAACTGATTTCCCATTCTTTCTTTCAGAAGAGGCTCTGGTAGCCAGCTTCTATGCCTACTTCCTCTAGACCCCTGGAAGCTCCTAGTGGAGGAGAAACATGTTTGTGCCCGTTGAGAGAGTGTGGCACAGTTGCAAGTTGTTTGGAGAACTCCTCATTATTAATCCTTGTTTAAAAACATGACATGGTGTTTTCATGCTCCAAACAATCTTTGAGCTGCTGAAATCTATGTCGGAAGGCTGTGAAGGACCCTCCTCAGCTGCTCCTGATGGGGGCAGGGTTGTATCTCGCTACAGTCCCATGATTAGAAGTCGGCAGAGGAGCTGACAATTGTGCTACCTGTAAGCTGTAGCGCACAGATTCATTTTCCCTCATGGGCACACTACTCAAAGCCTTATCCTCACACTCCACTCTCTGCCCAATTCAAAGTGCTCTGAGACTTTCCTCCAAGGCTGGGGGGAGAGCACATGTTCAGGCTCTCTTTGTTTTCAGTAGCTTATATATGCTCTGGCCAGTTCATTGAACAAGGCAGGGATCCAGGAATTTTGCCATAAAGGCAGCAGCACCGGTGTGCACCCTCTTCATCTCCCACTGTCTCCTCTGCTCATAAGTTGGTCAAACTCTATCAGACTTCAATCCAGTCTTATTGTCCTAAGAATATAAACGTTCTGCAGTTTTCACATGTAAGTTTCAACTCCTTTCCCACAGGCCCTGTTTAAGTCTTCCCCAAATGAATTCTATTCGATTCTTCCAAGCACATGCCTTATTGGCATTCTTCTCTGATGCAGCCACTGCCTTTGAATTAAAGGTCTCCCCATGCATACATAGCAGTATTATTCTGTCATCTACCGTCTCCTGAGTGCTTGTGTATACTCGGTGTCCCTTAATGAGTTCAGGCTAACGAAGGAGACCAGTGATTCAATAGCAGAGAAGCAAACCTCAAGCTCCATGATGTGCTTGCTACGTCGTCCCTTACTAGAGCACTTTAGTCTTTTTTCCAAGGCTGTATCTCTTCTGAGCAGTGGCTGAGTGTTTCAGAGATAAACTTTGAAGTTTGGATGCTTCCGCAGCTTAATTAAAATATATAAAACGAGCTCTATGAATGGTAAATGTTACAAAGGCCATAAATAGAAAAACAAAAGCAAAAAACTTCCTAATGTTTATCAAGCACATACTGTATGCCAGGAAACACTTGGGTTCTTTCACTTGTATCGTCTAATTTAACTCTTCGCTGGTCTGTGAGGTAGAGATCGCCTCAGTTTTTGCAGAGGTTCAGAAGTTTGAAATTGCTAAAGATCTTCTTGCTTTTAGAGTCATGCTGTTTCTACTGCCCATCACCGAACATGCCTCAGGAGAGATAGGAGAAATAAAGGGAGAAAGAGGACGGGCATCTAGTTCCTGCTGGCACCCCCTCTCCTCCTCTCACTATCTCTTTTCTCCTGTCCATCACAGATAAGCGTATGCCCTGCAGCATCTATCAGACTTACCTGTGAACAGCTCTGACTATTGGAATGCTCTAGGAATTTCAAAATAAATCCATTTGTATGTGGCTTCATGACTATCTCCTGGTTTCCTCTACACAGCCAGCTCCTGTTGGCATTCAGGCCATCGCATGGCTGATCCTCATGTCTCTGCAGTAGGATGTTCCATGCTTTCTAAACCCGAGTGCTTCCTCTGAAGACAGAGAGCAAAGAGCCCCTCTTAGCATTCACAATCTCTCTTGTCCCCTTTTAACAACCCTTGTAACAAACTCTCTGGCAGCTCCATTCCCGGAAGATGATTATTATAGCACCAATACCTGTATTCAGTAGCACAGAAGTTGCTGGTTTTACTACTAAATGACCCAAATTTCATCCCTCTCACAGCTTAACACTCTAAGTAAATGCCAGCGAGTTCAGCACATTGGAAAATTGCTGTATGTCTAAAACAGCTTGGATATCAACATTGATCATACGGTCTTCTTCGGTGTCACATCTAAAGCAATACTCATTTAGCCGACTCGAACTCTCTGGGAGGTGTTTACCCAACAGTCATCACTCTTGTTTGTTCGCGAGGTGTGGGGGTGATGAGCCAAGCTGCCTGTATTCTCAGCTGGGCCTGGAGCCTGCTAAGTTTGGCACTGATTAATGGTGTGCAATGAGCAAGCAGTGTGCAAAGCTACCTTAGAAACCCACTTAAGCAAAGACAAATGGCTGAAAGTTGGCTGAGGAGCAAGGGGGAGGCGGGCTTTGCTCTAGAGGGGATCATTCTCAGATACCAGTATAACTTCCTGTTATCTAGATAGGGAAGAGCCTGGCCCATGGTTGATCGTGTTTGGGGGTCTAATTATGTAGTAGGTACTCAGCATATTGTTGATGTTCAGGTGTTCATTGACTTACGATGAGGCCATCTTCTGAGATACCCACGGTAAGTTGAAAACATCACAGGTCAAAAGTACATGTTGCTGGGCACAGTGGGGTATGCCAATAATCCTAGTTCCTCAGGAGGAAGGAGAATTACTTAAGACAAGAATTTGAGTCTACCCTGGGCAACATAGTGAGGCCCCATTTAAAAAGTATGTTAAATGCACTTGATCTACACAAATAGTTTATCTTGCTGGTATAATGGCCTGTGTCGTATCTCTTGGCCCCAAAATTGATTGACAGCTGTGGCAGACTTGGCACTCCCCAGTAGCAAGACAGGGTGCCATGCCACATAGAGTGAGCACCGGAAAAGATCAAAATTCTGTTGAGACACTTGGAAAGATCGTCTGACACAGCACGATGGTTTATAGCTGTACCTTTCTTTACTCTTGCGCTCCACATCCAACTGCCTTGATACGGTCTGGTTGTGCCAACAGCGCCTCTCTCATCTCTTTCCCTTTCCCTTCTGCTTTCATCTTCGCACGTACCAGGCTGTTTTTACATCCATTTCTTTAATATTCTCCTTTTTGTCTCTTTCTGTTATTTAGGTAGGGCATCAGGAAGAGATATGATGACTTCTAAATTGTACAGAAAATGTTGTTCTTTTCATAATGAGAATGAGCCCAAGTTAGGCACAAAGCTTCTAAAAGTTGTTTTACTTTATAGACTATACATCTTTTCTCTGTATCACAATGCTGATGTTTGTCTCTGGAAGAAACAACTTCCTCCGTTTAGTGTTGAGTCCAGTGACAATGCCGGAGAAAGGGCTTTAAGATTATTTATTTCCTGAAGACAAATGCACTCTTGTCTGCAGGTGGGGCTTCTAACAGACATGTCAATGGTACTCAGATCATAAGCCATATGGAAACCAAGCTCATGTGGGGAAAGTACAGAAATAACATAAAGATATGTAAGGATACGCCTTGTGAGCAAAAGGGCAAAACAGAGAAAACTGAAACGTGGTACCCAGGGCACCATGCCTGGCCTTCACTAGTGATCTTTGACTTTTATCATTCATCCCTCTACATGGATATTTTACCTTTCCACCACCATCTGCAAGATTCAGATCAAGTCGGGAGGTGGTGGCGCACGCCTTTAATCCCAGCACTCGAGAGGCAGAGGCAGGCAGATCTCTGTGAGTTCGAGGCCAGCCTGGTCTACAAGAGCTCATTCCAGGACAGATTCCAAAGCTGCAAAGAAACCCTGTCTTGAAAAACCACAAAAAACAAAGATTCAGATCAAACTGTATCTTTGCATGTAGCTAGTTCAAGGGTCCAGTTTCAATTGCCTGCTTCTTCCTAAATGAAAAACAGGCAACAACCATTTGTGCCCAAGACTCTCAGAGCTTCTTGACAATTTTCTCTCTTTTAATTTTGGAGAGGGGGGGGAACAAAGCAAGGTCCATACCCTACCATCCAGTTTACTGTGAACGTGGAGAGAAACAGATATTTTCCCAAGAACACGCAGACGGTGAGGGAGCCAGGAATCAAATCTAGTTCACCCAACTCTGGCTCTCAACACTTCCCGGGATGTTCTTCTAAAGTCAGACTGATCAAGCAGCAGCCTTTTGTCAGAAGAAGCCCTAGCCACCTCTCTTCCTTCAAGAAGTAAGACTGACCCAGCTTCAGGAACCTCACAGCGCTTTTCTGGAGAGTCCAACTGGGCGAGGCTCCTCCTCTGACCCACAGAGCACATGATCATTCTGCATCAGTGCCTGCACAGCAGACAATAAGAACCATGCAGGTTGTAAACTTTAGGTTCACATCAAGGCTTTTCTACTTTCTAGAATGTGATTTTGAGTAAGTAACAGAATTCTGTCTCTCAGTTGCTGCAGCCTGACTCCTGATGTTAAATTAGCAATCTGCCCCAAAATGCAGGATTCTCAACTTATTAGAGATACACATGCATCTATGCATATGATACAGTTGTCTGTGACTTGTGTCCTTCCCCATGTCTAGAATGTTCATGCAGAAAGGCAATTAAATAGGTTGAGACACCCATCGCTCGTCAACTCTACATCCCTCTCCCATTCATTTCTCCACTTGTTGGTTTCCTAGCTCATGCTTTCATTTATTACTAATATTGAATATTTGTGCTGCTTTCCAATGTTTCCTGAACATTCTGGAGGCCTCAGTCTGCTTTGGGGAAGCATAGTTACTCATTTAGATTAAATCCTTGGGGGGGGGGGAGACATTGTATATATAACAAAGATAAATGAAAAAAAGTCCCTTTAATAGAATGAGATTTCAAATACCAGCAAGCACTTTGAAACATGCCCCCCAACATCAGTAGAGAAATGGGTTACTACTAGCTAGCAGCTCTTCAGCACTATGGTAGTCCCAGAGCACATCGCCTCTGTGCTTGGCATCCCTTTCCCTTCCTGAGGGTACTCAGGTATGCACTTTGGGAGGGGTAGTTCTGCACATTGGAACAGCAGACACCATTTTGCAAAGTAGGAATCATGTTTGCCCATACACCCCCAAACAAAAACCTTGAATTGTAATTTTTTTTTCTTGTCAAATACTCATGCTTATCCCAAGAGCCTGCCTTTACAATAATGGCAAAAGTAAAATATCCTGTTGTGTGACTTTTATTTATGATGGCTACTTTTTTTGTTTGGTGTGTTGTTGCTTTGGGCCAGGGTTTCTCTGTGTGGTTCTGGCTGCCCTGGAACTCACCAGGACCTTGAACTCAGAGGCCACCACCACCCAGCTTGTTTGATGTGTATGATATAGGGATATTATATTTATGTTTTAGTAAATAAAGCTTGCCTGAAGATCAGAGGGTAAAACTAAGCCACGAGAGGTCAGGCAGTGGTGTCACACACAATTAATCCCAGGATTTGAGGGACAGAGGCAGATCTCTGTGAGATCAAGGCTACCCTGGGCTATACAGGATCAATGCAGAAACAGATTTGGTAGTGGTAGCTCACGCCTTTAATCCCAGTACTAGGGAGTCACACACTTTTAATCCCAACACTAAAGGAAAATATAAGACAGGAGGAAACAGGGTTCAGTCTGCAGTCACTCAGCCTTGGTAGAGGTAAGCCTTCTCTAATGGCTTGGCTGTTTTGCTTTTCTGGTCTTCAGCTTGAACCCCAATGTCTGTCTCCGGGTTTTTGTCAATTGTGCTACAGTATTGCTCTCTAATCTTGTACTTAGTACAGAGGCATTTGTTAACTGTAAGTTAAAGTGAAACAGATTTTTCTTTCAACTCTAGTATTCCAATATCAACTGAAGCTCAACATTTATACTGTAACAGTTTAAGACACAGGCTTCACAGGATTCAGTTGAGTTCCCTGCTACCACCCAAGCTTTGTTTCTAGAACTGAGGAAAATCCTCCTACTTGGGAGGATCATAATGAAGATATGCACTTACATGTGCAGATTATGTATACGGGTATGTTGAGTGGGTGCCTGTAAATGTTAGCAGTCATTGTGCTGTTACCAGTGGCAAAGAAGGCTTTTGTTTGTTTGGTTGGTTGGTTTGGTTTTGTCTTGTTTGTGAGCTGGGAAGTTGGCTTGGTGGATAAGATCTCTTGGTGTGTACACATGAGGACTTGAGTTTAATCCCAGTCACCTACTGCAAAAATCTAGGTGTGGCTGCTTGCACACCTATAACCCCAGTGCTGGGGAATGGGCAGAGACAGGAGGATTCATGGATCTTGCTGACTATCAACCTTCGTTCAGGTTCAATGAGAGAACCCGTCTCAAGGGAATAAAGTGGAGGGTG
Source organism: Microtus oregoni (assembly GCF_018167655.1). Lineage (NCBI taxonomy): Eukaryota > Metazoa > Chordata > Mammalia > Rodentia > Cricetidae > Microtus > Microtus oregoni. The sequence goes on from NW_024544744.1 coordinate 1,488,043, forward strand.
ACAGAGCGAGACACCCATGTTCTCCTCTCACCGTGCACAAACACTTTCAGCACATATGTACATCTGTACATGTGCAACCCTCACACACAAAACACAAAGTGCTTTGCATATACATAATTGTCAAGTTACATAGAAGAGAAGGGTAGATATTGAATTTGCTCTCAGTGTAAACGTGTATTTTCTAGTTAAGAATGAAATACATAACAAGGTCCAAGCAAAGATACATACTTGGCTTAGGTTTGTATTAAGGAGGAGGGGAGAGGAGTTGACACAGATGTGACCAAGATGCATTATAGCATGTGCAAAATTACCAAAGAACAAATACAAAGAAGGAAAAGAATTTAGAGCTGCCATAGTGTAGCTTGACATGCATTTATTCCTAAAGCTTGCTCTAGTTGTCATTTTACATGATGTGTGCCTTTTTACAAAACATCTTTCTTTGATACTGTTCTTCTTTAAAACATAACAAAATTTATCACGACATGGATTCTTGAGTAACGTGTTGATGAGCAGCAAGGATATGACTGCCGAGAAAGCAGTTAGGTGATCCTATCATTTTGTGAACATCCTCAAATGTACTTACACTAAGGCGGCTGTGGTACCACTGGGAGACACAGCTTTCCAAGACCCTGTCTCACACACGGTCCTTCTCAAGCAGCATAGGAGCAGCTAGACTCTCTATGGGTTATATCCTTTTGGAGCTAATCATTTTATTTGGTGGTTTTCATTTCTGATATTCATTTATTTATTAATTTTTCTTTTGTAGAGGATGTTGGATTTTTTTCCTCTTTTTCTTTACTTTCTTTTTATTTTGTGAAACCTCAAATTCCAGCTGTCTTTTAGTGAACAGGGAGCAAGACCATCTTTGGTATAAAAATATATATATGTTTAAAAACTTAATTTCACTCTAATTATAATCCTATGACCATTTCTTAGAATTTACATATCCTCTATTTTTTTTCTAGCATTATAAAATGTTGAACTTTTAAATATAAAGATAGTTGTTCTAGGTTTTAGAAGGTCTATAATTTGGCCTAATGTCTGCTCATGGTTTTGTTCATTCAGGGGTATTCCTCTTCCTCTCCTGATTACTTGGTTATGTGAACTATGAGTGTTCTTTACCCCAAATATTGTACCATTTCCAGAGATGTGTATGTTAGCTTTAGTGACCAAGATTGTACTAATGTAACATGCTAATAACTGCTTAGTTATTAGACCAAACAACCAATATTCATGAGCATATAAAAATGCATACAAGCTCATGCTCTAATAATTTTTAACTAATCAATAAGATATTTTAGTTAGTAGAGATTGGAACTTGAAGAAAATTTGATCCAAAGTTATGGATCAGTCCTGTTCATTAAGATTAACCAGTGTTTTGACTTTGTGCATGAGATTCAGTTGCTGAATACAACACACAGCATCCTAGTTCAACAGGAAAAAGTGGAGACGTCGGTGACTGATGTCTACCACTGGCATGGTAAAGAAGAATGCTGGTGTACATGTCACATAATTGCCATCAGGTCTGTTCCTTGATTTGGATGCACCAACAAAAAGAGCAACTGCTTTTGAGGGGAAACCATGGCAGACCCAGTGGATTTTTGGAAGTCACAGGGACAGTGTGCTTCCTAGCTGTGAGTGGTATAATACCGAGCCAAGAGAACACAGCCATTTCAGCTCTCCACGTGCTCCTTGAGTTCAGACACCAAGTAACAGCACGTTTTCCACAATCACTTCCGCCACTTTAATTGTCTGCGCACTGTGGCTGTAATGGATGGCAGGCTCTCCTTTAAACATAATAAATGGCTCACTATTACTTTACTTTGCAGAATGTTCTTCTGCCCTGGGACACTATAATAACCTGCAAAAGCAAAGAAAAGGCCTAGGGATTTATGAGATGTCTCCATTCCAACCATCTGGGAGAAATACAGCAAGATGCCAGTGTGGCCGTGTGCTTACCAGAGTCAATCTATCACTGCTCCTGCTATTAACCTTCTTCCCTCCTGCTTAAGACTATCACAGAGATTTGTCCGTGGCCTTCACAAAGACTGGCCAGAAATCAATTTTTTTTTTCATGTAACTCTAGAAAAATCATCCAGTTGACCTTCAATGTACTGGACCAAGGGGGAATTTTTCTAGGTGGGAGGGATTTTAAAATTCAGCGGTGATAAAAAAAGGGCTATCGTCTCTGCCTGTGAAGCTGTCAAGGTCCTACTGGAGAGACGAGCAGTGAATAAATCGTCTCAGGGTCCTCTGAGAAGTGCAGTTGGCAAAACCTGGGGTAAGAATGGAACTCTTCTTGGTGAGGAAGTCAATGTTAGCTTAATTGACTTTGATTTCCCTTCCTCTAAATTATATGAAGAATCCATATCCGCAGTAGCACTTTCTGAAGTCCCTGCGCCTAGTTTATGCACCGTCTTCTCCACTCAGGTTTCTCCTGCTGAGTGGGCACTAGATCCAGTTCTTGACATGGCCAGTACCTCAACCAGTGCTGAGCGTGTGTTTGGTGCATAAGAAAACTTAGCGGAGCAGAGGCAGGATTGATTGTATTTCCAAAATTTCTTTTTAAAAGGTTTGTTTTTGAGAACTTCATACATAAGTATCACATTATTCTCCTCCAGCTTGTCCTCTTGGTTGCTCTACCTCCATGGCCCAGGCTCGCCTCACACATGTGCTCTCTTGCCTTGCCTCTTGAGCATCTCTTCCCAGCAGGCACCACCAGACAACCACCTAACAGACAAATCACATAACACCAATCCCAGGAAGCAAGACTTATTATTAGATAAACTTTAGAAAACCAAAGTATATTTATTCTTAGGATGAAGCAGCTGGATTTGCAAATTGAATCACACATCATGGTGTTCTCAATGTTCCAACTAAGACTAGAGCATTTACTATTTTGCAACCAGCCTCATGTTTTCTGAAATGGGGGGATGGAGTATTTAGAGATGGATAGTGAGGACAGCCAGCTTCCCATGTCCACTATGTGTCATCCCCAAAGGAATCAAAAATATTTGGGGTTGGGGTTGTCTCTTTGCAGAGTACATACAGCGTCCCATAAACAGTTTGTCAGGGCAGCTACTGAACAGCACTCATGTTGTATTAGGTACTCATTTGCAAGTGAGTTACAGTATAGGGGAATATACAGGTAGGCGTTTGCAAAAACTCTGCCATCTTATGTAAGAGACGCAGATTCTCAGATCTGAGTATCCACAAGGGGCCTGGAAACAATCACTCACAGACACTGAGGGTGAATATATGTGTAGCTGAATACTGACCAGTGGGCCCCTCATCCACCACCCATCTGTCTGCAGAGGAGCATCCTCATGTTGGATGCCAGCTCCTTCTGGAGGATGCTGGGGCAGCCATTCAGTGTCCTCTGCTCTGCAGCCTTGCCTTGGCCTCTTTGTGAAGCCAGACATTTTCTTTCCTACTCCATTTCCCCCGTGTTCGTGTCTAAGCAGGCTGCTTTTAAAGTGTATTGAATCTCCCTTCCAGTGGGGCAGGTTGTCCCGTTTCATTTGTCACTATTTAATAGTGAGTTCAAAGCAGGCCGAGAGCTTTAAAGTAGCACAGTTTCAGCTTTAACCCTCAAAATGAGACCAGAGACACTTCATTTACTCGTTAATGGTGACGAATCCCAGCGTCATGGGAGGCTGTTTTAGCTGCGCCCACTGTGTTCTACTTCTCCTCCGTTCACTCCACAAATGTTCATAAAATTGACAACAAGATGTCAGGAGCCTAAAGATGAATTGAGTGAAGCCCCAGCCTTCAGCTGTGGAGACATACAAAAGGAGCGAGCAGCACCGTGGCCATTAACTCCCTTTCCAGGTCTTGAGAAGGAAGTGAAGAAAGGAGCGGTGGATCTTGGATGTTCTGCCCACAGCTGTAATGTTGAGAGGGGCATCGTGCATACAGTGTATTCCCCAGCCAAAGGGGGAGGTGGATGACTTCTTAGTTGTTTCTAATCATCTTGTATTTAGAGCCCACAACTGTGTGCAAAGAGCAGTTGAGGAGATGATGGTGAGGCAGGACGAAAACGCCTCTTGAGCAAGCATGAGATCCTGAATCCCCAACACCCATGGAAAAGAAGCCGGATGTAACAACCCTTGTGGGTGGCTCCAAGGCTGGGGGTAGGGACAGACACAAGCGGATTCCTGGAAATAACTAGCCAGCCAGGGTAGGCTAGTCTTCAATGCTGGGTTCAGGGAGAAACAGGTTTCAACAAATAACATGGAGAGAGACTGAGGAGAACACCTGACAGTGACCTCTGGTCTCCACGTGCACACACACACACACACACACACACACACACACACACACACACACCATGCACCCATGCACATAAAAATCAAAAAGGAAAATCCACTTCAGTTAATTTCCTCTCCTAACTTGAGGGATCTCAGCAAATCCAGCTCATTGTTTCTCCTTCCCCATCATCAGGCAGCCTTAGTTAAAAGAGAACAGCCCCCAGTCCCCAGCTCCCAGCCTCCAGCCCCCAGCCCCTAGTCCCCAGCCCCCAGTCCCCAACCCCCAGCCCCCAGTCCCCAACCCCCAGTCCCCAGCCCCCATCCCCCAGCAGCTCTCTGTCAGCAGACTTTCCAGCTGGGAGTGTGCTTTGTAAAAATTCGGAAAGCTTTGTGAAGACTGCTTTGGCCCCGTGCTGACCGTGTGTGGATGAGAGTTGTGAGCAGGCATTAGAGGACTTAAATGTAGTGTACTTACTAAAAATATTCTGCCCTTTTTCCCCAATCCCAGTAGTGGAAAATCTACAAGAACCCCCTACCCTCTCCACACACACTCATAGGCTTTGACTGCTTTGCTTTACCTGTTAGTTTATTTAAAGCTGTGGTCTAAAAGGCACCCTCTAACGTGATTGGTACAGATCCCTCTTTGCCCGAGGCCGATTCTATCAGATGCTGGTGAAAACAGGTTTCTGCTGCCCACTGGGGCCGTCAATTAGCTAACCAGCAAATTTAGCCTGATTGCCCGTGTTAATTTGGCTCCCTGTTTCAGTGGGGCAGAGAGCTTTGTCACACAGCTACTTGCTCCCTGCTCTCACTGGGCTCAAAGACAAGCTGCAACCAGAAGGCTGTGGTTCCCACCTCCCCTGTCCTGCGACTGCTGTGGATGGGCTTCCTGCAGAGGCCGAGGGCGAGGGCGGGGAGGAGCTGTGCTTCCCTGTTTGCTGCTCTTCTGTGAACCTCGCGCTGATTGATTTTTGCATGAATCACTGGTTGAAAGGTTTACTATTTTTACCGGCCATAAAAATGCCTTAAACCTCAAATTAAAAGGCTTTCTCAGGAAGAGCGGAGCAGCTGTCAATGTTACCCACCTTGGTCTCGGAACTCTGTATCGCCAGCTGCGTGGCACTGCAGGGTCAGCCATTATATAACGAGCTATTTTTGGGGCTAACACCAAGGTCTTCCGAGATCTCTGTCCGGACAATGATTGTATGGGCAGGATGCTTGAAGCTGCCCTGCTTTAGAAGAAGCACAAAAGCAGAGTCAGGGGAAGAGCTGAATAGCTTCTTCCTTTCTCAGTGTAGACACCATCTGCTTTGTTCCCAGGGGACACTTGAAAAATCACCTTTAATACTCCCTCACTTGCCCTCCCTGAGCCCTGCCTGGACTCTGCCAGTCACAAGCTTCCCTGCTCAGGGTTAACAAACACACATGGCTGTCCTGCTCTAATCAAGAATTTTGGGGTGCTAACCCTGATTGCTGCCCAACGCTTTCTTGGGAAAGTATTGGCTGCCCTTATTTAAAACACCCTTGATTGAAATAGCCAGATAACTTCAACATGATCTCTATAGCTACTGTTGAGAGAGACATCACAGGAAACAGGATATGATCCCACTGAAAGTGGCATCTGAGAAACCTGCCCAAAGAGGCTAGGAGCAGCCAGTTCCCTGGGTATAGCTGATTGCTCTTGGTACCTGACTACCCTTGACAAGAACACTGATGCATCCACATTTTAGGGGACTGGTAGGTAAGTCCTCAGATGGCATCCACAAGCCCCAGGAGACAGGCATGCTGAGGGCAGGAGCAGCCCTGCCAGCCTTCCCTGCCATGGCAGACCTCTTGCCTATTTTTTTTGCACCCTCTTTTCTCAAGGCTGCCTTCCTCAGCCCCGGCTGGACACTGGCATCCTTGAAGGAACTGGAGAAATAGAACTCACTTCTGGGATACATTCTAGAAGCAAAGTCAAGGGCTGAGTCAGACAAAAATCACCCTAAACTCCATTTTTTCGGTGAAGGTTAGAAACTCCTAACTTTAGAGGCTGATTCGCTCTTTTGACCACACGATGAGCCTTTGAGACATAAATAAAAACAGATGTTTTCCCCAGTTGCTACTGCAGGACTGGGATGCACAGGTTCTGGAGGGTAGTAAGCCAAGGAGACAAGGGCTTTCCATTGTGTTACAAGCAGTACCACGATGGGGAAATGTAGGCGTGGATCTCAGTTTGTGGGAGGAGGGCAGGCCTATCAGACATGCTGTCTTTGAAGGCAGAACCTAAAAGAAGAGCAGATATTAAAAGGAGGTTCCCCATGGCAGGAGGAAAGAGAGAAGTCAGGAAAGCAAAAGAGTGAAAGTCAAGGTGCTGAGGGGTTCTTGGTGTGGTGATGTCATGGAGTTCAAGAGCCGGGCTCAAGGAAAACAGTGCGCTGTAGGGGATGGTGGAAAGTGTCTTAGTGTCTTTCTGTACGGTTCTGCAACCAAAGAGATTTAGGGCAGAAAGGTTTATTTTGGCTCCCAGAGCCAAGCTGCAGCCCATCAGACCCCAAAAGTCACAGGTACGCTAGGACGGGGCACATTACACCCATATTCAGAAACAGAGAGCAACAGTGTCTGCATGCAAGTGCTCAGCTAGTTTTCTCCGCTCTTACACAGTCCAGAATATTCTGCCTAGGTCTTTAGTGCCACCCTCATGGATAGGTCATCCCACCTTAATTAAAATAATCAAGATAATCCCCCAAAGACAGGCCCGAAAGGCCATCTCCCTGGTGATTCTAGACCTCCGTCCACTTGATAATCAACACTAACTATGACAGCCAGTAATATACACTAGTAATACCCCAGAGGCAGTGCTCAGTCACTCTAGTTTTTAGTCAGAGGATTGACCTGGCTTTGCATTTTTTTTTAATTTATTTATTTATTAAGGATTTCTGCCTCCTCCCTGCAACCGCTTCCCATTTCCCTCCCCCTCCCCCGATCAAGTCCCCCTCCCTTATCTGCTCCAAGAGCAATCAGGGTTCCCTGACCTGTGGGAAGCTCAAGGACCGCCCACCTCTATCCAGGTCTAGTAAGGTGAGCATTCAAACTGCCTAGGCTCCCCCAAAGCCAGTACGTGCAGTAGGATCAAAAAACCATTGCCATTGTTCTTGAGTTCTCAGTATTCCTCCTTGTCCACTATGTTCAGCTAGTCCGGATTTATCCCATGCTTTTTCAGACCTAGGCCAGCTGGCCTTGGTGAGTTCCTGATAGAACATCCCCATTCTCTCAGTGTGTGGGTGCACCCCTCACGGTCCTGAGTTCCTTGCTCATGCTCCGTCTCCTTCTGCTCCTGATTTGGACCTTGAGATTTCTGTCCTGGCTTTGCATTTTGAAAGGAGGTGGCAGTTAAGAAGAGAGGCTGGGAAGGACGAAGTTGAAGCTCAAAGCCTACTGGACAAACCAGGACAGGTATGGGGACAGTGGTGCTAGGAGGGGCTGGTACAAGTGATGTGATGTTAGCAGGAGGCAGAGTCAACATCTCACCACACTACACTTGACAGTTTTGGTCCCAGAGCAAACGTCCAGCTTTAATAAGCCTGGAGCCTCCTAAGCTCTAATGGTTCCATGTTTCGTGATCCTCTGTTCAGAATTCACCATCGAGGTTACTTGACAGTCGTGAGTACAGGTGTGTGGTCCCTAGAGAACAGGCCTCTGCTTGTGGATGAATGAGATCTCAGAACTCTAACTGAAAAATAGTAAAGCCATCGGGAAGACTTAGTCTCCAGAAAACTGGTCATTTTCTCAGCTCATGATCCTTAGCTCTTTGACAGAATGTGCCACCTACATAGATGCCAATTACTTATTAGACTATGAAGTGATGAAAAAAGAGAAAGAGGAACAAGGACCTCACTGCCCACATCAAACCCAGACAGGTTTTGGGTTACAGAAGGTTTTGCTCCTTCAGACAGATATGGTAAAGGCAGGGGTTTCAGAGCACCGTGAGGACCACAGTGGAGAAACAGAGACAGAGTGTGGTTAATGCTGCCAAAGGAAATCATATCCTTCGTGAGATGGAGAAAAATATTTTTGCATTTATCAGTGGAGGAAATGTTTCTGATACATCTGCTGTAATTGCAGAGACAGTGAAATTGTGAGAGGCCCCTGTGACTTCAGAGCGGCCCTCTTTATCTACAGTAAGCCTGCACAGCCAGGCCTCATGCCAGAGGAATATGGTGCTCATGCCAGGGCAGTATGGATAGAAGAAGAGTGAAAAAAAAAAAACCTAAAACCTTGAAAGCGCAGAAGATGAGAGTGGGCACACTGTTTAGTGAAAATACCCTGTGGAATCTGTCAGAACCAGTTCTGTACAGAGCAGCCTGAACGTAATCCTGAGCTGCCCTCTAAGTGCTGGGAATGCTTACAGTCGTCACGTGAGGTGTGCATGCCCGGAGGCTGGAAGGGAGATTAGATTTTCTAGGCAAGCTATCTTTCACATTTTAACAAAGAGGGAGCCCCATAATATACCGCCCTCAGTGTTCAGCATCTTTTAAATCTGACCACAGATGATGCACTGCCTAGCTTTATGTCAACTTAACACAAGCTGGAGTCACCGGGGAGGAGGGAACCACAATAGAGAAAATTCCTCTATAACATTGGGCTAAAGGCACACCTGCAGCGCCTTTTCTTAGTTAGTGGTTGATAGGGGAGGACCCAGTCTAGTCCAGGTGGGGCTGATACTCCTGAGTTCTATAAGAAAACAGGTTGAGCAAGTCAGGGAGAGCAAGCCAGTAAGCAGCACCCCTCCGTGGCCTCTGCATCAGCTCCTGCCTCCAGGTCCCTTCCCTGTTTGAGTTCCTGTCCTGTCTTCATTCAGTGATGAACAGGGATGTAGAAGCATAAGCCAGAAAAACCATTCCCTCCTCAAGCTGCTTTGGTCATAGTGTTTCATCACAGCAATGATAGCTAAGACAGGTGATATCTCCGCTGAAGAGATAAGGAGACAGATTCAGAGAGGCTAAGTCCTTTGTCCAGTCCAGCTGCTGGTGGTGGTGGAGCCAGACTCTGCAGTGAACACTGGCTCTGAACCACTGCTTTTCCTCTCTTAGGACTGCTTAGCAAACTGCCAAGGAGACTACTGCACCCGCTTCTCCACCTCCAGCAGTGCTGCCTTTGCCTTCAAAGCTTCACTCATGCTGTTCCTCTCAAGAATGGCCTCCCTTTACCACAGCGTGTCTGCATGTGGCCTCCTCTCAGTCCATAGCTGAAGGCCTAGTGTCCTGTCCTTGTGCTGACCTCACTTGAGATCGGCTTGGTGTTCGTGGAATGAATGTGTGGGCCCTCGCTGTGCTGTGACATCACTCTGTCTCTTCCAGGAGGCCAGTGCAGTCTGAGAGCTCATTTAGCACAAGGCTCCCTCTGTCCCTCGGCGCCTTGCCCTGAGAGGGTGCTTAAAAAATATTTGATGGGCGAAAGAGTGACTGATGATATATGAAGGTTGTAGACAGAAAGACAAGGCCTGGGGATACTAGGTTAGAACACAGGGAGTTCTTGGAGTAGTACCCATATTTTAATGAACAGTAGTCAGACTGACTGACCCAAGGCCTGTCTGGTTCAGTGTTTTATTTTTTTTTCTTCTTCTTTTTTTTTATTTACTTTTAGATTGTTTTTTTTTATTTTTGTTAAATATATTTATTTATTAAGGATTTCTGCCTCGTCCCCGCAACTGCTTCCCATTTCCCTCCCCCTCCCCCGATCAAGTCCCCCTCCCTCATCAAGGAACTCAGACCACGAGGGGTGCACCCACACACTAAGACAATGGGGATGTTCTATTGGGAACTCACCAAGGCCAGCTGGCCTAGGTCTGAAAAAGCATGGGATAAATCCGGCCTAGCTGAACATAGCAGACAATGAGGAATACTGAGAATTCAAGAACAATCGCAGTGGGTTTTTGATCCTACTGCACGTACTGGCTTTGTGGGAGCCTAGGCAGTTTGGATGCTCACCTTATGAGACCTGGATAGAGGTGGGCAGTCCTTGGGCTTCCCACAGGTCAGGGAACCCTCATTGGTTCAGTGTTTTAAACAGTCTTCCAAGCAGCCAAAGCTTCTCTCCATGGGAAGTACAGATGTCTTATGGGAATCCCCCACTTTTATTCCATAAGGCCTCACAGAGCACAGCATGTGCTCGGAAAACTTCCCATACTCTACTACCTGCGTACTGCAGACATCGCATGAATGCTGGACCAATGCCTACAGCAAGTGTAGATTCCAAGAGTGTGTTCCCTTTAGTGTCTGTGGCAGTGTTGGCACCCTAGGTAAAATATTTCACCATTCACTTGCTCAAACCTCTGCCGTATCATCTGAAGGTTTTTCAAATAACTCGCAAGCCGTGCCATGTTTTCCAAAGAAGACACAGTCAACAATGGTGACTGAAAATGTCCTACTTTATACGTGACACGTTGAGAATTCACACCATTAATTATTAAAAACTACAGAAGCTAGAGACTAATTTACAAAGGCCCAGAGAGGTGTTTGCTTGTTATTTGTCATCTTACAGAAAACAAACGGAAAGCCACCTGTGGCCTCTTCTTCTCTTGGCATAAAGAGGAAGAGTAGAACTCGCTAAGGCCAGCACAAAGCGAAAGTGGACTGCCAGCTGCTGATGTGAGCTTCCTACCCGCTGCTTTTCTCCCTCCTGGCTGCAGGGTTGCAGGGCTGCAGGGCTGCAGTCAACCCGCCTCCTTTTAGGAAAAGTTCTATGCTTTTTTTTTTTTTTTATCAAATTGAAAGGAGCATTTAAGGGGCTTTTATGCTAGATACTCTTCCATCCAGTGGGGTCAGTAGTCTTGCACCAGGGTATTAATGATACTCTAGGCATCAGATATGACTAAGAGCGTGTCCATGAGTATGGTAAGAGACCATTATTGTTTCCGAGCAAGAATTCAACAATGGCATATATTGGAAGTTGAATTTAAGAGTCAATTTCTTTCTTTGTATTTTAATTTTACTTCATGCATATGGGGGTTTTGCCTGCAAGTATGTTCATGTACCACTTGTATGGCTGGTGCCCACAGAATCCAAAGAACATTAGGTTCCTTAGAGCTGGGGTCACAGATGGTTGTGTGTCACCATGTAGGTGCTGGGAATCAAATCTAATCCCATGGAAGAGCAGCCATTGTTCTTAATCACTGAGTAATTAATTTCTCCAGCCTAACTATCTTCCTATTTTAAAGTAGTATCATCAACTCTCTTCATCTTCTCTCTTTCTCCTTCTGTCTGGGCTATCTCAGACCCACAGGATGGTATTCTTTTTAGACTTCCCTAGATATTTTTGGGGAGTCTTGTTGCAGGTGGCAAGAATCCCATTCATATCAACTTAAGAAAGTAGAATTTGATTCATGTACCGAAATACCAAGATGTAAAGGGAGGGTGTCATTCTAGTTGAAGAAAGATAGCCACCATTGACCATTGATCCCGCCCTCTCATTTCTGTCTTTGCCTGATTGTATTGTATTCTCTCTATCTCCCATCATCCTCTAAATTGAGGCTTTGACTGTATCTCAGGTTAAATTGGAACAATCTGAACAAGGTTGCTGATTGGTCAGTTTGGACCACATGATCTAGGCAGCTATAATATGGAAATTGCCATCTCTTGGGATACCTCCTTAAATAACATGCAGGGGGCAAATCACCTCACTCTCTGAACTTCTCGTTTTTCATTTATAAAGTAAGGGGAATGTAGCCAGCTTTATACTCTGAGTTTTGTTCTGGTCCTTTTTAAAATATCACTTCTTTATTTTAATCCTTATACCTTTTTCTCTCTTGCACATCCAACCATCCACCAGAAGAGCAAATAACACGGGAAACTGTTACCCGCCCTGGCTGCACTCCAAGGCTCCAAAATGGAGAGAGGGTCGCCCCTGGGAGCAAAGCACAATAATTCAGTCCTGACCAAATTTAGCCATTGATCATGCTTCACGGCATGAAATGTTTAGAATTTCAAAACTTGTCAAGCATCCCAAATTAACAATCTTGCCTGAGTAGAAAAGCAGACGCAGCTAAAGGTCATCTGGAACGTGTCCTATCTCATTATCCTTGGAGCACGACGTGATGCTTTGATAGTTGGTTCTGATTTAGTTGTAGCCCAGGTTCAGAACTGCTGATGTGTGGAGGTGTTCCGGGTCCTTTGTCTGAGTGTACACCAGTAGATCACCCATTCTTCCTCTAAAGATGATATCAACAGTGTCTGGAATGAAATGTCTCTTCCTGCCAACACAGCCTCACTATCCATCCTTTCCACAATTCCTCCTTGATGATCTTGGGCCTTGTCCCTATCTCTCATTAGACTGTTAGTTCCCAGAAGGCAGAGTCTGTATCTGAGTGCTATTTGTTCAACATCAAGTCTGTAGTATAGCCACCATGCTTGCTCCCTTGGGATGCTTCTAGATGTGTATGTCTTGCAAGTCATCAATTTTTCCTGTTCCTTTGTGTGTACAGTACTCATGTCCTATTCTTTTCTATTGGAGGGAGGAATAAATGAGATGGTGCATAACAAAGTACTTAGTACCATATTCATCATAAAGTAGACACACATATTTAGTTTTTTAAATATTTTTTTAAATTCCTAACCAGCTCTAAGGAAGGAAGGGTAGCCTCTGAAGTGGTAAAGTGTTTACAAACTTGAGACCAAATTTCAGCTCTTCTACATACCAAGCTTCTGTGATTGGTATGTGATTAATGTTAAACTCGTTTCTTAATGTTCTGCAGCTTAAGTGTCTTTGCAGAGTTGAAGTGCTGGTAATATTTGCTTGTAGATTTAAGTGGGTAAAGGAAGAGATGTGGCACACACCCGTATAAAGTGTCTCTCAAGGCATCAGGGACTTAGCACATACTCAGTATAAAGTAACATTTGCTCTCATTTGTAACGGAGGATGAAGGGCAGCAGTAAGATTACAAGCCCTTTGGATCTCTTTGGATCCTCTGACTTTTTTTTTTTTTGCTTTATGTATTTTGTTGAAGATGAATCTGTGTTAATAGAGGCAATGGTTAATGGCCTCTTGTGAACTAGACCTGTCCAGAGGGATAAATTACCATGATTTTTTTTCTTGAAGTTTCCAATGTTGTATGTCTGCTTTAATATAACGAACCCTCTGTCTAGTTGCTGACTCAAAGAGAAAGAGTACATGCCCACTTCCAATTGCATAACCTGTGTGAACACTCAGGCCCTAACAACATGGGGAAGAGGTCTGGGAGGTGTGGGTATCTATACACATCCATTTGCATCGGTGCCAACCAAACCTCACAGTTAATTGTATCACAGCAATTTTCTCCTGGAAGAAGCGATTAATATGCAGACTTCTAGCTGTGGTTTGGCCTTTGCTCCTTTCTGACTCTTGTGTTTGTACTGTTTATAGTGTTGTGTCAGTCCTGTCACATAATATAGAGAGCAAATAGGCACGCTCCCCCGCCTGTCTCTCCAACCCAGCCAGTCCATTTTCTTCCGTGTGGTTCCCACAGCGGAAGAGAAAATAGAACTTTACATAAAGGAAGTCTATCTTTTAGGAAAGCACACTCAAGACTTGGTCTAGAGGTCACACTGTGCACGGGGCGTGGGGGGGGGAGGAGTAAGGAGCTTTTGACATGGAGTCTTTTCTGAGATGGAAAGTTTAGCCTGGGAGTATAATGACCTTCCTTTCTTTGACAGGTAATGCAGGTGGTGAAGGAGCAGGTTATGAGAGCGCTGACAACCAAGCCTAGCTCCCTGGACCAGTTCAAGAGCAAACTGCAGAACCTGAGCTACACTGAAATCCTGAAAATCCGCCAGTCTGAGAGGATGAACCAGGAAGATTTCCAGTCTCGCCCGATTTTGTGAGTTACCCACCTCTGTCCTCCATTACTGCTACTGACCCCTAGTGATCTCGTGATGTAACTGCAGGACTAGTGGCGAGCTCATTGAGTCAGCAAAAGACCTTCCAAAATGATAGCCCGTAAGGGATGCCTTTTGGTAACTACCTGGATTGGGACTTGTGGAGTGGGGGCAGCTGTTTCAGATGATCCCTCAGGATCTGTAGCTAAAATACACTTGACTTCTTCCACATTTAGAATCTAAACAATGATGTGTGTATAGGGGATGTCTTCTGCTTTCTCGTATGAAACTGTATGTCACACCTTTGAGTTGCAAGTGTTATGCTATCCAGAGAGAGGCTCACCAATCATTAAAGCCTTGAGAATCCTGAGATAGCATAAGTTCCAGTGAGAGCTGTAGAGGTAAGGGACGAGCCCACTGTATCCTTAGGGGATGGCCAGCGATTGGCCTCCAAGCATCCCCTGTCACCTTTATGACTGTAAGCCAATGGGCTCCAAGTGGGGAAACAGCAGGGCCTCTTTACAGGGCTTTGCATTAAATGTCACTGGCAACCCTTTCAAAGCCTCACACACCTCCATCCCTATAATGCTCTGAATCTGGGAAACAAGAATTCCTTTGCTCGCATCATCTCTTCTGAGACCTGACCTGTTTTTCTCTGCTAAGAACCAGATTAGATTCATCGCTTTTATATTTTATAGAAAAGGACACAGGAGTAAGGTGGGAAGCAGGGAAGAGACTTGCCAGTTATTCATTCCTACTCTGTAATCAAAAGACCAGCAGCGACTTCTGGGATTTCGTATTCATTATCTACTACTATTTCCTCTCTCTCTCTCTCTCTCTCTCTCTCTCTCTCTCTCTCTCTCTCTCTCTCTTTCTGTGTGTGTCTCTCTCTGTGTTTTTGGATTCTATATACATGATACTTTTTAATGGATGACAATTCACAAAGTATGCTTTATTCTAGTTCATTTCCTCACATCCTTGAGGTAGGCACACGTGTTATTCCCAAAGAGGTGGAAGTAGCCTAGGAAAGAACCTGGCCTGGAAACTCCTTAACTCCCAGCTACTGCTTCATCAGACTGGTTCTGCTTGTGCAATGCTGAAAGTAAGTTAAGCAGGTTAGAAAAGCCAGGTGGTGACACGGACGATTTGCTTCCAAACACCACCAGAAACTGCATTAAAGCTATAGACTTCAGTGGGCATGAAGTTCATCCGCAGGGGACAGAAAATGCTTCTAGGGGACTGAGTTCACATCACTCTAAACCCTAAGACATACCGTAATACGTCTAATAATGGCTTTTATAACAGACCCAGCTGGGATTTTTTTTTTTTTTTGATTGTCAGCCAGGAGATAGTCATAGTTAGAAATACCAAAACAGAGTCGTTGCAGCAACCAGCTAGCGCCCGGGAGAAGCCATTTCTCATCTATGAGGAGGAAGTGTGGCACCTCACCCTTTTAGGCCCCACCTTCACAAAACGCTGGATTTTAAGTCAGCAGTCCCAACAAATGTGCAAACAGAAGGACGCTTTATTATGCTTTTGACAATTCTTAAAACCTAAATGGAGGATTGGAGAGTCGATTAAGTGAAGGCCAAGTGGTTCTAAATTGCTGCCATTCCAGCAAAGCAAGTGACTCTAAATCAGTGCTTGGCCGTGACTGTCCCAGGGGAGAATGTCATTCTCAGCCCTGCCCAGGGTGGATGCTACCCTACTCTGCCTTTCTTTCTTTACTTGCAAGACTCTGCCACCGTGCTGGAGTTTCCTTTTCCTTTATTACAAGAAACTCTCGCCTTGATGTTTCTTGAGTGGGGAGACACAATGCCAGTGGAAAGACTATGCCTGCACGGGTGTGACTTTGGCAACACTCTTGTCCAGGAGACTAGAAAGCACCAGGCCTCACAGGAATTTTGGTGTATATATAACTGTGAAAACGAGACACGAGGACCCTTAGGTTTAAACAAGGAGGTGACAGGTGATGGGCCAGCCTGTAGCCGCACCCCCTGAAACCAGCAGGCAGGAAGCAGGATATGGTCTGTCCACTGGGTATCTGCTTTGTCTGTTACTGTGATCTTCTAGACGGGAGCTCATTGTGGGAGTGGTCGAAGTGGAAGTGTTGCCAGCGTGACTCATGATAAGCAAAGTCATCCAAGAGGAGGATCGTGCATGCTTATTTTTTCTTTGTTTTATTAGCTTAACAAATAATAGGCAATCCCTCCATGGTAGGCCCATCCCAAGGTGCTGAGAAGCATTAGGTGCTTCAGTATCCAATCTTAAAAAGTTGGGGGGTGGGGAGGACTCATCTCAGACTGCTCGGTATTCAGTTACAGGAAGCACATCTAGATTTTGAAAAAGACCCAGGAACTGCATCTATTCGAGCTCAGTGGTTAAGATGCCTGAGTGGGAGAGCTAGAAGTAACTATTAAGGCTGCCTGGTTCAAACCTTTTACTCAGCAAACAAGGTCAGCAACCTGGCTGCAGCTGATCACGTGGCCTTCCACTGGCTTTCTAGCTTCTCCAACTCCGTAGCACTCTCTCCCTCCCACAACCGCCTGCATATCACACATCGCACAGTGGCAAACCTCAGCTGGCGCAAACTTCATCAACTGCATTTGATAAAAATGGTGATGTATCCCAAGAAGGAAAAAGTTAGCACCACGTGAAGATAGATATGTTTGGGGAACAGCAGCCCTGGCTTACGTCCTGGTTCTGATGAACGATTTCAGAGAGGGCATGCTTTTGATTTGCCACTTGACAGAGAAGATAAGTTCATCCTCGTTATTGGTACAGGCTAACAGAGATAAACAGCTTAAACAGTCCAGAAGTGGGTCATTTAGTTGGAAGAGGAGAAGAGACAACAGCAAAGCAGTAACACAGGCAGGGAAAATGTGCTGCAGCTGGAGTTCTGAGACCAGTTCTAATTTCAGTGCAGCCCTTTGCAGATGTGCCTTCTGCAGAAGTCGCATCGTCCCTTCTAAGCCTGCGTTTCCCTGCTCTGGGGAATGAAAACAGTGAAAGCCCTCACAACATTAAGCTGCTACAAGGGTCCAAAACAATAGTGTAGGAAACCAATCAGCGCATGCTCAGCTTATGATGTGCACTGAATAAATGATCACTCTTATTACAAAACGCAGAACGTAACAAGTTGTGCCTTTAGTGGTATACGAAATGGGAACCCTGATGCTGGTGTATTTGTATATTTCCCACATTGTCTAAGAATGTACAAGAAAAATAAATGAAAAAGAAAATGTTTTCTTAAAGAGTGAGAAACAAAGCTGATACACACATATTACCAGCGGCAGCTTTCCTAAAGACCAGCCCGCCAGCCTACTGCTGCACTCAAAGCCTATTCCAGTAGGTTTGTCTATATAGGTATACCATGTTCAGTGTTCAAACATCTGACAAATATTTATCAATGTCTGATACAAGCTGGTCATTGTTCTTTACGCTTATGATTTAGCAATGAATAGAACATATATAACCCTAACCCTTGTGGTGTTAAATCTTAGAGGGGGAAAATAGATAATATACATGCATGATTATATATATAGTATATGTAAGGTGACAGAAAGTTAAGTGGTGATAGAATGTCTCCATAGGGCACAATAAATGAAATAAAGTATATTTTTAAAGATGGTAAAAGTAGATACCTTTAGTTATAATGATGACATATGAAGGAAGCTTGTATTAGGGATTCAGAGAGCATGCCGTGTAGATATTTGGGTAAAGGGCACTCCAAGCAGGAAGGATTACTTGTGAAAGCATCCTGCGGTCACAGTAGATATGAGTTTTCAGTTAACCAGGAGGTAAAGTGGCAGCATCAGAACAAGTGAGGACAGCAGCAACAGGAAGTGACCCTAGGACGATATCTAGAACCTGGGGCTTTGGTGGAAGCCATTCGGGGTTTCAGGGATGGCTAGCATGGAGCTCTGTGTTGGAAACACTCTAAGGAGGCACATTTGGAAGCAAGAAGGCCAGTTAGGAGGCTATTTTAATAATTTAAGCAAGAGATAAGAAGATTAGTTTTTGCTCTACATTAATTATATTTTGGAGAGAAGAGGAGATGATATTTCCTGGTGGATTGGCTGTAGTTGTACTTGTATAAAGAGAAGAATCAAGATGGGCTCTGGATGTGGGACCCAAACAACTAAAGGGCAGCACTTTGGGGTGCAGTGATGTGGGCCAGGGCTCAGGAGTTCAGCTCTGAATATGCCAGGCTATGGGATGCCCAGCGAGGCGGCCAGGCAGGTGAGTTTGGAGGTCAGCAGGTGGGTCTAGGTTGGAAATACAAATTCGAGAGCTGGCAGAATGAAAATGGTAATGAAAGCCACGGGTCTGTTTAGTTAAGGAACAGAAGTCCAGGGAATGGGCCCTGAGATTCTCCAGAACTGAGACAGCAAAAGATCCGTTTCCATGGAAGTGCCGTTGTCACTCAGTCTGAAGCGTCTGGAGGGCCCTCCCAGTTTAGAGGTTCTTGAGTAGTAGTTTTTGAACCAAATCTTCCCACTCCTGATTTCTGCAAATGAATTTTATTAAAATTAAGTCACATTCATTGAGTTTTTTGTAAGTCTAGAAGCCCACAAAGCCTAAAACATTTACTATCTGATGCTTTATAGAGAATATTTGCCAAACCAATGGGGAGTGGTGACTCAGCTGGGTAGACTCCAGGCTAAGAGGTGACTTCAGTCTAGAGGTTCTGAATGTCTTCTGTGTACTGCACTGGCCTTGCTGAGCCTGGATTGGTATTGTTTTCCGGAGTAAGGTACTAGACCAGCAGTCCTCACCCTGTGAGTTGCTACCCCTCTCACAGGGGTTGCCTAAGATCATCAGAAATATCAGCTATTTACAATTCATAACAGTTGTAAAGTTACAGTTATGAAATAGCAATGAAAATAATTTTATGATTTTGGGTTCTATCACAGGAGGAACTGTGGTAAGGGTCGCAGCATGAGAAGGTCGAGAACCAGTGTACTAGACTGAACTGTTTTGCACAAACTCACTTACCATCCCTCCTTTGAGCTTTCTCCTTCATTTACATGTCAGCCAGTGAACCCATGGCCCCAGCCTCAGTGACTACAAGTCAGATATTTCAGAGCAGGGTTACAGCTAGAGTCTTCTTACCTGGCATGCCTAAGAGGTCATGTCTCAGTCACAGAAACACATTGTAAGGGTGTCTGGGATTTCTTGGTGTCATGAATACATGACAGCCAAGTCTAGTTGCAAGGAAACAGAAGAAGTCAAAAAATAGTATTGAAAAGGTTTTTTAATTTCCCTTTGTCCAATCATGTTTGGAGTCTTCAGAATTTCATTAAGAAGGGAGACAGACTCTTGTATAAATTCTCGTGGAGAAAAAAAGATTCACTTCTTTTAATACATCTAATGGATTTGGTCAAGACATGTGTGATGATAAGTATATCCAAATTTTACCCAAATCATCATGAAACATCCATTAGAATTTCTCAAAATTTCCTCTTCATGATTCTCATCTCTGCATTTTAATACCTTAAGCCTAACCTATCAAAACTATCCTCAAAATTGTTGAGTTCCAAACCTCTTCCTCCCTTCCTCTCCCCAGAGATTATCTTTTCTTCTTTGCCCGATTACCCAGATGTAGAAAACAGAAGCAATAATTTATTGCTGTGAGCAGCTGCCCATGCAGTGCTCAGCCTCTTCTCCATTTCAGGGCTCATCAAAGCTTGATTCATTTATAGAAGATGAGAACTGGTAGAGTTATAGTGATCTGAAATCCTGAGCTGAGACCTCAGATGCCTGTGCACGGAAGGAAGGCCTTGCAGATTCTGCACGCTGTATCATTAGTGTGTAGCATTGCCATATCGCACAGGCCCTCAAGGCCATCTCAGCCTCAGATGTGCACAGCTATCGGGTGACGTCTCCTGTGGCTTTGACAGGATGTTCTGACAGAAGCAACTTAAGGGGAAAAGGGCTTCGTTTGCTCATGGTTCGAGGATAATGAACAGCGTGTCCGGAAAGTTACAGCAATGGAAGCTTGGCAGAGAATGAAGAACGCTGGTGCAGAGCTCACGTTTTTTAATAGACAATCTAGAATCTCACCCCAGGGGAGGGTACCGGCCAGAGTAGGCAGGTCCACCCACTTCAACTAACCTAATCAGACTATCTCCTACAACTCTATCCAGTGATTATATCAAATTGAAATTTAAGTTTGACTGTCCTATTAGTGCAGTACAAAAGCATCTTGTTAGATGCCTGAATCCTTTTTATGTTACTTTTTTCTTTTTTAAGAAAAAGTTTTCATTTAGTTATTTTCTATATAATTTGTTTTGCCTGCATGTGCGTATATGCACCATATGCATACCTGCTGCCCACCGTGGCCAGAAGAGGGCACCAGATCTCTGGAACTGGAATTATACAGAGTTGTGAGTCACCAGGTGGGTGCTGGGAACCAAACCTGGGTCCTCTGCAAAAGCAACAAGTGTTCACAACTGCTGAGCCATCTGCCCTGCCCTACTCACTGATCTTTTTAAAGACTCACTTTTCTTTTTGAGACAGGTTTTCCATGTATTTTTTGTTCACATTAGCATAAGATTGGAGTCTATGCTCTAAACTTAACCTTCCTGAGGAGTTTCCTCATCTGTAGGGTGGAAAAGTTGACCTTAATACTCATCCTCCAAATGTATTTTAGTCTGCGAGAAGTGAAATCAGGTGAGGTGTAATTACACAATGCACGACTAGTCTTCTGGGTACTTGCCAATCACAAGTGCCTTGCCCACCTGCAAACCAGAGCAGCTGAGAACAAGTGTCCTGTCCAGGGCCAGAGCAAGGGCGGACTTGAGATCAAAGCTGACCATTGAGCCTTAAGTCAGGTCATAGTGATCATTTGGAGTGTTTAGCTGGGCCAAAGAAAGTGATCACCAAGGTAAATTCAGTCATGCCTCCCTGGCCAGCCAGTGTTTCTAGACTTCTGCTAGCCTTGTCTCCTTCGGGAGCCATAGCATTTCCTCAGGCAGAGTTCTAATCCCTTCCCAGTTAGGAAACTGGGACTCAACTGAGCCCTGTGAAACAAGAGTCACAGACACAGCCTCAACTGGACCCAAGTTTCCTGACTTCTGTTATAGACGGTACTCTCAACAGGTCTCTGAGGGCTCAGCTCTGTGGCTCCCTGTACAACTTTGACTAGAATATTCTGACTTTACTAGCCTCAGATGCCAGAATGCTAATAAAACTTCATAGTGGCGTAAAAGTTCCTTGAATGTTTAGAAAACCATTGCACTCTATCGTGGAGTCTTTGCAGCATGGTTCATCTAAAAGTGAACGACAGTCTATTGTCCTGAGATGAGTTACAAATAATACCAATTTATTCCATCATTATCCCAGTCTCTGTGGGCTGGAATATAGGACAGTCTTATGGTTCTCATTTGTGACAGATGGAATAGAAAATAAAAGGTGGTCCTTGTTTAGGATGTAGATAGGTATGGGATGTAGCAATTGCATGATCACCCAATATTCATACTTGGTCACATCCCAAAATTGATGTAGGTTTTTTGGTTTTGCTTTTTGCAACACGGGAGAAACTACGGAATTTATTTCCTTGGGGTTTTGCCTAAGCTGTATCTGTGACTTTGTAAAAGAAGGGATTTCTCAGACGGCTTTGTTCTAGAGAAAAAAAAAATCACAAAATTGGCTGTTACTTTTGTGGACAGTCTGTAAA
Organism: Microtus oregoni; assembly: GCF_018167655.1. Lineage (NCBI taxonomy): Eukaryota > Metazoa > Chordata > Mammalia > Rodentia > Cricetidae > Microtus > Microtus oregoni. Next base: position 1,509,804 of record NW_024544744.1, read on the forward strand.
TGTCAGAGTCTCGATAGTGTTGTTTCTCCCGGGAACCCTGGCCTAGATTTTTCCCAACAGCACTTAGAAAAATCTCTAAATGATTCTCTAAAGTGCCAGTTGGTGAGGTCCTAGGGTGTTCCTGAAAGCAGGCACTCAGGCTCCCTGCCCATCAGCCCTCAGTGCTACCCACCGGGGACTGTTTCTCTAGGTGCGGTGTGGAATGTGATGTGTTTGTCCTCCAATAGGGAACTAAAGGAGAAGATCCAGCCAGAAATCTTAGAGCTGATCAAACAGCAGCGCCTGAACCGCCTCGTGGAAGGAACCTGCTTTAGGAAACTCAATGCTCGTCGGAGACAAGGTACTGTTTAGGAGCTCTCTACACCGGCTGAGACGATAGTAGCTTGCTTCTGGGTAATCAAAAGGCATGGTGTCATTGAAGGACAGCATTTGCTTGAGACGGGTGGCAGTCTAGGTAAGACCATGTTTCATGTGTAGGGAGAACCAAGGTGCAAAATGACCGAAAAAGCCGTGGATCTAAAAATCTGTTCCTTGCCATTTGGTGCTATAAGGCTACTAGTGGTGGTGCTGACAATTGTTAAAACATGCTGTGACTCACGCATGTGCAAACCTCTTCACTCTGTGTGGTTCTTACATAGCCACGGGCCACATACCAGTCAACAGGGGACCACACATACAATGGTGGTCACTAGGAGCTTTGTGTTTAAATGCACTATAAGACAGTCACATGACAGAATCACCTGAGGATGCGTTTCTCAGAACCTAGCCCCATTGTTGAAGCACACATAACTGGATAGATGCAGTTCATCCTCAGAGTAGCCTTGTGAAGTATATAGTGTAACGGTGCACATTTGCACACAGCGAAACAGGGATCCTGCAGACTGAGTAACTTGTAAAGTTACAGAAGAGCTGGGGTTCATCCTCTAAAGTTTCAGGCCCTTCCTTCTAGTTTTTGCTTTTGAAGTGTCTGTTTTGTTTGTCCTTATTGTACTTGTGTCTATATGATTTATGTGTGGGCGAAGGTATACAGACTCCATGGTGCACAAACAGAGGTCTGAGGACAACTTTTGTGAGCCTTTTCTGCCTCTGTAAATTAAAGGAATTAAGCTCAAGTCATTAGGCCTTCACAACAAGTGCCTTTACTCACCTTACTGACATTCTTCCTTTGCATGACGCTCTTGCACCAACAGGCAAACTGTCACTGTCTGCTTGGATCTTGGTCCTTGCAGTATAGGTGGACCGTACTCTCAAACTTTCCATATCAATGCTGTTCCCACTGGGGGTGTAAGCAGCAGCAATTTAAAATGAGATAGAATCCATTTTCAGAATCTTTCAAGATGGATTTCTGAATTGTCTCTGATTTCTGACCTCAAAACGTCAAATCAAAAAAAAAAGGTGCTGGTAGGCTAGGCACACTAGACAGGAACCAGCCCCAGCTGTTTCTCTGCTTTGATTGTTTCTTGCTCTCTTGACACGATTCTGATTGCACCAAGTATTCATGTCATACTGTCCTAGAAGAAAACAGCTGGGAAGCAGAACCGAGAAATAAGGTTTGCAAAAGGGTAAAGAAATTGAGAAAGAGCTGGGCAAAAGCAGAGGCCTTAACAACTGTGCTAAGAAGAGATATTAGTTATGAGCTGGGGCGACTCTGGCAGGTAGTTCTGAAATCCAGCGGATGCCTTGCTCGGCTACAAAGCTCACCCACTAATGATAGTAATCAATTTGTGTTTGTGCCCATCTCTCTGGCCATTTGCTTTAGCTGCTCTGTGCTGAGTGTTCAATAATTGAAATATGTTGATGCTACCACTGAAAATTACACTGAAGGATTTCAAAAAGCAGAACTTTCTGGAGTAAGTATGGGGCTTTTGGAGAGGATGTGAATCCCTGACAAAGAGCTTTGTATAGGCCTGGGAAGAGCATGGGGACAGACCAGTGAAAGGCTAAGCTGGCCCTGCTACTGAGAAAGGTTTGCTGAAGGCGTAAGTCACAAACAATGCCACACCAATTTGGGGTTATGATTATTAGGGTGGTATTTATTTAAAGGGGAAAAAACTTACAGATCACTGTCCCAGGCAACAGCCCTCTACGCAACCAGGAAAGGAGTCTAGTCGCCAGCGGAGCAGGAAGTGAAGAGAGAGAGAAGAGGGAAGTGGCCGCTTTTTTAAAGGGAGAGAAACCACGCCCCAATGGGCTGGTACCTCAGCGGTGATAGGCTGGAGGAGTGGGAGGACCTCCCGCAACACCTCCCCCTTTTGTTTAAATAAGAGAGTTCTAAACCTACTATGAAATTATATACAATAAGTACAAATATCCTATTCTAACTAGCTTAGGTCTTGTATAATAAATAACTTGGCCAAGTCATGAGAGAAAGTAACTACATTTATATAGTCTTCAACCCCATCAAAGATCTGAGAAGGGAAATAATGTTACCTGGGTAATTAGGAAGTTCAGTAAAACAACTTCCAAAACATGCAACAAATCACAGAGACAACTGGCTACCTGGGCAATCACCCAAAATCACGTTAGCAGCGTTGAAGCAACCAACTTTGGCTAAGGCCTAACATAACTGACATACCATTTTCAAAGGCAAGCAACTTTTCAAAACTATCTTACCCTGTCTTGGCAGGATATGACAGCCCTGTTTTATCCATTGATGCACGCTCTGTATCTTTGTCAGTCGTTGAGGTATGGGCATTTCTTTGCCCCAAGGCCAGTTCTGCCAAAAAGAAGGCTCCAGGTGGAGTGTCTTTGGTGCTCAACATTCTCTCGGGAATAGAGTGGTGTTGCCAGGAGCAATTGTGTCTCACTACCACAAAACTCTGAGTTAGATTAAAGGCCATTTTCTACAGCTCTTTGAAGAAGTTGAAGATTATCTATCTATACTGAGTATAATCTATATATATCTAAAGAACCTGATTAGTCTATTATAAATGACAAACTTAGATGACTATTAGTCTATATAATTCTCAATATCTATCTAACTTAAAGACTAAGACAATAAACGACTGTGAAACAAATGAGGACAATGACCTCCAAATATAAACAATGTACAAATATACATTGCAGTAGGTAAATATATATCAATACACAAATATTATATAAGTATCTTAATCAGAGGTAGAAATGTACACTGCAATATGGTAAATATATACAATATATATCAATACAATATATGTCAATACATAAAAAATGTTTTAAACAGAGGTAGAAACATGCATGCGTACAATAGTCAATATAATTTAACTTTGCATGAATATACAAGAATCTAAACCAATATATTTGTCTAAAGACAGTAACTCACAATTACAAATCTATTATCCCATCATCTTTTTTTTTTCCAAAATGATCCCTGAGCGTATAAAATTCCTCCCCCAACCCTCAATCATATACTAATTATAATCAACCCCTAAATGATGTCCCTAAACCCAAGGGCAAAATTTACTGGGAAAGGTGACGTCGTCCTCTAGAATTACTTCCAGCTGTCATGGGGGCGACATTCTTTCTGGGGGATCCTGTGAAAGTGAAATGATGGTTAAATTTCAAGATCAATGTCTTTTAAAATTGCCAATAGTCTCTGAGTATTTTGTGCAGGTCTGGCCAAAATGTTGTATAAGATGTGCACCATTTCAGCTAACCAAGTTGGAACTGTCTTGTGCAGCTGGTACCAAAAGCAGGTCTTGTAGTAGCGCTATCAGTATCATGACGTCATATCAACCAGGTGGAGTTGTTGTTATGGGGCCCCATCTTCTTCCTGGAAACTTCAAATGTCACTTCAGGAAAAACTCATTGTTCATTATGAAAAACTTAAACATTAATCATATAGACATATATAGACATATATATATATATATTCAATGAAAGACATGATAGATATATTCAATGAAAAGTATGATAGATATGAAGAAAAGCAAAGATGTTTTCTAAACTCATATTTCTTTCTGTCCCATATCATGGCTCTTGACATGAGACAGAAACTCCAGAAACTCTGGGTTTTTCTCTTACTAACAGGCTTGGAATTGGAGAGGGACTGAGCCAGAGTCCAACTTCAAAACCAGCTTTATAAATTTAGAAATATGGTTTAATATTACTTACACAACCCATTCAGTTGTCTTGATATTTCCTATTGGGCAGGTATTTTTCCATCTGTCAGTATCCAAACATCCAGGGTCCCTTGAATTTCTCAAAGATGAGTGTTTTCCTGTGGAGATAAGAACAGAACCCTGCCCCCATTCTATATGTTTTTCTTACCACCTGTATGAATATCATCGTTGTGGATGAGTTGTCATTTCTCCTTTCCAAGAGGTTTCTCCTCTTCAAATCGAAACTTTATTAATTTTGATGGTATCCACAATTTTTCTTCTCCTGTGGAAACAAGAGCAAAACCCCTTCCCCAACGTAGCACATCTCCTGGCTTCCACTGAGAGGTCAGCACATCTTTGAAATAAATCGGTTGATTTAGTTCAGCAGACTTTTCCATTATCCAATGTCTTTCTGCTGCTGTCGTTCCTTTCTCATTAGCGTTAAGAAAATTCAAGGTTAATAAAGCATTATGTAATCTATTTCTGGGGGTATTTTCAGTCCCTTTCTGTTTGTTCAGCATATCCTTTATAGTACGATTTGATCTTTCTATAACTGCCTGACCTGTAAAATTATTTGGTATGCCTGTAATGTGTTTTATATTATAATAATCAAAAAAGCATTTCATTTTCTTAGATACATATGCTGGATCATTATCTGTCTTTATTTGTGCAGGTATACCCATGATGGCCATCACTTCCAATAAATGTGTGATTACTGAATCAGCCTTTTCTGAGCTCAGGGCAGTAGCCCATTGAAAACCTGAATACGTGTCTATGGTGTGGTGTACATATTTTAATTTACCAAATTCCATAAAGTGGAACACATCCATCTGCCAGATTGCATTTCTCTTAGTACCCTTTGGGTTACTCCCTGCAGGCAATGGTGTTTGATTATAGAAAGAACAAGTAGGACATCTCTTTATAATGTCCTTAGCTTGTTGCCAAGTAATGGAAAATTCTTTCTTTAGGCCTTTACTATTGACATGATGCTTCTTATGAAATTCCGAGGCCTGCAACACACTTCCAATCAATAATTGATCAATCTCAGCATTGCCTTGGGCTAGAGGACCAGGCAGACCTGTATGGGACCGGATGTGTGTTATGTACATCGGACAAAGCCTGTTCCTGATTATGTCTTGTACCTGGATAAACAATGAAGTCAACTCTGTGTCATCTGGTATAAATTCAGCGGTTTCAATATGCAAGATAACTCTTTCTGCATATTGTGAATCTGTAACTATATTAAGAGGTTCTTTAAAATCCCTTAGCACCATAAGAATGGCATATAATTCTGCCTTCTGGACAGAATTATAAGGGCTTTGTTCCACCTTACTCAATTCATCTGACTTGTAACCTGCTTTCCCTGATTTATTTGCATCAGTATAGAACGTACGGGCTCCAGTTATTGGAGCATCACGTACAATTCTAGGAAGAATCCAAGAAGTTCTTTTTATGAGATTAAGTCTATCACTTTTGGGATAGTTGCTATTAATTTCTCCCAAAAAGTTAGCACAAGCTCTTTGCCACGGTTCATTGTCTTCCCATAACTTTTTTATTTCTTCAGTAGTAAAAGGCACTATAATTTCTGCTGGGTCTATACCTGCTAGTTGACGAAGTCTCAGCTTACCTTTTATAATTAATTCAGAGACTTTTTCCACATAAGTTTTTAATTTTTTACTTGGTTTATTAGGTATAAATATCCACTCTAAAATAATATCTTCCCTCTGCATTAGAATCCCTGTAGGAGAAATTCTGGAAGGCAATATGACTAGGATGCAGCTAAGATTTGGGTTCACCCTATCCACATGTGCCTCCTGTAATTTTTCCTCAATCATTGTCAGTTCCTTTTCTGCTTCAGCTGTCAGTTCTCTTGGACTATTCAAATCTTTATCACCATCTAAGGTTTTGTTTAAATGAACTATTAGATCAGGTATTATCCCAACAGCTGGTCGTAGACTGGAAATGTCTCCTAACAATCTTTGGAAGTCATTAAGAGTCTTTAACCGGTCTCTCCTAATTTGTGCCTTTTGCGTTTTAATTTTCTCTAACCCTATTCTGTAACCTAGGTAATTAATAGAATTTCCTCTTTGAATCTTTTCAGGGGCAATTTGTAATCCCCACCTAGGCAAGACTTTCTTTACTTCTTCAAACATCCTTTCTAAAGTATCTTTATTTGAATCAGATAACAAGATGTCATCCATGTAATGATAAATGATGGACTTGGGGAATTGTTTACGAATTATTTCCAATGGCTTACTTACAAAATATTGGCACAGTGTAGGACTATTGAGCATACCCTGTGGGAGGACAGTCCATTGATATCTCCTATTAGGCTGAGAATTATTATAAGTAGGCACTGTGAAGGCAAATTTTTCTCTATCCTTTTCTTGTAACGGTATAGTGAAAAAACAATCTTTCAAATCAATAACTATAAGAGGCCATCCTTTTGGTAACAGAGAAGGCAAAGGAATTCCAGATTGTAGTGGGCCCATAGGTTGAATTACTTTGTTGACAGCTCTTAGATCTGTCACCATTCTCCATTTACCAGATTTCTTTTTTACAACAAACACAGGAGAATTCCAAGGGCTGGTTGATTCTTCAATATGGTGAGCATCTAGTTGCTCTTGCACCAGCTGTTCCAATGCCTGTAGTTTATCTTCAGCTAGAGGCCATTGTTTGGTCCATATTGGCTTCTCAGTTAGCCATTTTAAAGGTAGGGCTGTTGGTACCTCTAAAGGTTTGGTATTTGCTGTATGTTCTTGTACAGCCTGAATGGCTGGTGACCTTTTTCCATAATACCTCATCATATCCTTCCCAGAATTATGAGTTCCTGGAAATACAGGAATGTTAATCTGGGTATCCCATTGCTGTAGCAGGTCACGTCCCCATAAATTTATGGCAATATTGGCTATGTATGGCCTTAGTCTTCCTATTTGCCCTTCGGGCCCTATGCATTCAACCCATCTTGTGCTTTGTTTTACACGAGATAGGGTTCCAATTCCCAGGAACTGAACATCTACCTCTTGAAGAGGCCAATTCGGATGCCAAGATTCTGGGGTAATGATACTTACATCCGCACCTGTGTCTAATAAGCCTTCAATAAAAGTGCCATTTATACAGACTCTTAGCTTTGGTCTTTGATCATTAATAGAAGTCTGCCAAAATATACGTTTACTCTGTCCTACTGGGTTTTTTGACTCATCCTCCACACGTAATTCTTCATTTAGACCAGTATTACTTTTTACAGCAGAAATTGGAGCTTTTAATTTTCTTGGTGAGGCACATTCTCCACTGTGACTGGGAATGACTGGGCCACTGTTGGTTTGGGGGCCTGAGAGAGGCCCCCCAAGGAGTTTCCCGATAATATCGGATTGCCCCGTCTGTCTGTTGTTGACCTACATTCGTTGGACCAATGCCTGCCTTTACCGCATCTCCTACATATACCTGAAGGCCGAGGTCTCCTATTTTTGTCCTTCCCAGAAGAGATATTATTCCTAGAAATTCTTTGCCTGCAATCCCTTTGCAAATGTCCTAATTTACCACAATTAAAACACCTGGCAGTTTGATGTCTCCTCATTGCTTTGGAAATCGCTTCTCCTACCCAAGATTCATCATTATAGCTAAACGTCTCAACATTCATCGTATGCTGAATCCATTCATCCATAGGTGCTGATCTAGACTTTAAAGGCCCAATTATCTTTTTGCATTCTATGTTTGCATTCTCAAAAGCTAGATATTCAAGAAGTATTCGTCTAGCTTCTGGGTCTGTTACCCCTATGTCCAGAGCCTTAATTAATCTTTGCAAAAAGTCAATAAAGGGTTCTCTCTGTCCCTGCCTCATTCTGGTATATGATTCAACCCTTTTTGCTGGATCTTGTATCCTATTCCAAGCATTTAAAGCTGCTTGGTGACATAGACACAGTACTTCATCGTCATAAAGAGCTTGGACCTGTGGATCAGCATATTCTCCTGCACCAAGAATTTGATATTGGGAAACCTCAATACCTTTTGCTCTTCCTTGCTGTTCCATATGTTTGGATTCTTCTCTGAAATAAATTCCAAACATCAAGGAAGGTCCATTATCTAAAACTGCAGACACTAACTGATGGAAATCATGGGGGGTAGCTCTAGCATTAGAAGCCCAAGTCCTTATCATTTCCTTTACATATGCATTGTGCAAGCCAAAATTAACAACAGCTTGCTTAATTTCTTTCAGATCATTCATTGCTATTGGTGTCCATCTAGCTTCTCTGACTCCCTTTGAGCCTTTAGAAGTTGACACTTTGTCAGAATTAAGTATAGGGTATGTCGCTAGAACCCTGGGTAAGCCAGTTCTAATAGCTGGTGGAGGCATTGTATCCTGTCCTTGTGCCTCCTTTCTCTGTTCACCAGCTGCAATAATTTCCCCAATCTTTTCAAATCTTTTTATCATTGTCTCTCTTAAATCCTGAATCTCCTGACCTGTATATATTTTCAGTGATTTCACTGAGGTATCAATTTTTTGGTCCCCATTCTGCACCTGTGATTCCAAAGCTTTAATTTTTTCCTTCAAAGATAACATGTCCTCCTTAAACTTTTCTTGTATATCATGTAGATTCCCATCTTGGAGGTACATTCTGTCTGTTACCTTATCAAAACTTTGTGATAAAGTCTGAAGGTCAAATTCAACAGCCTGAACCCTTTCAGGTAACTTTCTAATACCCTTGGATATGGAATCAATTTTGTCTGTCATAGTATCCACTTGTTCAGATAACCTCTGATTTTCAATAATTTTAATCCTGTCAATTAGTTGTTCATTATTAGTTCGTAAAGATTCTATCATTCTTAGGAGTGCCATATTCTTCTGTTCATTATTAGTTTGTAAAGATTCTATCGTTTTTAGGAGTGCCATATTCTTCTGTTCATTATTAGTACGTAAAGATTCAATCGTTCTTAGGAGTGCCATATTCTTCTGTTCATTATTAGTACGTAAAGATTCAATCGTTCTTAGGAGTGCCATATTCTTCCTTAATGATAGAATATGGAAAAGAAAACTGAGGCCTAGTAACAAGCAAATTAAGGTATCCCCATAATCATATAAACCTTGTATGATGTAATTCATTGTATTAGTAAATATAAGTTTACTAATCCATTGTATTAGTGAAAGCAAAGCAGTAAAATTTGCGTTAGAAACAAAAACTGCCATATTACCTATTATCCAGCAGGTGGCGCTGTTGCAGAGTTGCGGTGAAAACATGGTCCTGTTTCAGTGCCTTAGTAGATGTTAAAAACTGGAAAATGCAAGTTTCTCAACAAAGTAAATGTAATTAAATCAATTCCTGAGACGGAACCAGAAACCCAGAATCCAGGGGTAGAGAAGAGCAATCTGGAAGCCGCTTATGCCTCCATGTGACAGAGTCACCCTGAGGGGTTGCAGCTTTCAGCAACCGCGTGTTCTGGTTCGTGCCACTTAAGAGCTGTGCTAACAAGGGAGATTTAAAAATGACTCAGAAAAGAGCAAACCACGCGGCCAGAGACTACGCGGGCCTGTGGAGTTTAAATCCACGTGGGGAGGCCAAGGCTGCCGCTGGAAGGCACAGGCTGAGGAAGGGAGGGCTCCCGCCTAGCCAAACTCGCGGCTGCCAAGCCAGACTCGTGGCCGCCAAGCCGAACTTGCGGCTGCGAGCGGGGAAAGGAGAGGTTCTGAAACCAAACATTGGGTGCCAAAATGAAGGCGTAAGTCACAAACAATGCCACACCAATTTGGGGTTATGATTATTAGGGTGGTATTTATTTAAAGGGGAAAAAACGTACAGATCACTGTCCCAGGCAACAGCCCTCTACGCAACCAGGAATGGAGTCTAGTCGCCAGCAGAGCAGGAAGTGAAGAGAGAGAGAAGAGGGAAGTGGCCGCTTTTTTAAAGGGAGAGAGACCACGCCCCAATGGGCTGGTACCTCAGCGGTGATAGGCTGGAGGAGTGGGAGGACCTCCCGCAACAGTTTGCATTATAAAAGAAGAGAGAACTCATCCCCTAAATTTAGCCCTTGAAGAATGAGCCCAGTCCCATTGCTCTTTGCATTCCTTGTGCTGGGCATCAGGTCCAAGTGAGACATTATACCACAGTGCTAAGGGTTGGCTGCCCTTGTCCGGGTATATAGACTTCAGCAGTTTTTAATCAATATCCATACCTGTTTCCTAAGACTTTTTCAAGAAATAAAGGTAGTTGGGAATGTAGGTCCTAGAAACAGAGCCAATAGGAGCACTGTTCATCTGAAAAATTGTGTTTTAAAAAGAAAATAAAAACAGGTCTGGGAGAGAGAAGACTTGGTCATGAACTTCTTGTCTCTGCAGCTGGCCCCATTAGTGTCTTCAGGCAGACATCTGATGTCTGAAAACCCTTCAAGATGGGAGTCTAGCACTCTTGGATCTGAGAACTATTAGCCAGATGGTTAGCTGTATGACCTCATCTCCTTATTGTCTCTGGAAGATCAATATCCAGGATATATAGACCCATAAACATAACGTAAAACATTTTCTTCTTGTACTTGAGATTGGGCAAAAGACACAGAAGTATTTAGAATGGGGAAAGCACACAGAGACACTTCTGAGCTGACTCCTAGTACTTACAATTACACTGAACCTTCCAGTCCACTACACTATCTGATGTCTCCTTCTAGGCTGAAATACATTGACTCTACCAGAATCTTCGTATCTAGATAAGATAATTACAGATTCTTGTTTAAAAAAATATTTAGCCCTCATTGTTGGTGAACTTCATAATGAACAAAAGCATTAGTATCTAAATGATGAGTTAGTAAAGATCTGGACAGAGTGGGGCCAGTTTAATACAAGATTCTCCTTCTGCAAGCAGAAAAGCCTGTGGGTTAACTTTGGTTACCGGCCCTCTGCCTGCACTGCTCGAGTTTCCCATCGCTTCATCAAAACACTGCACTTAGCTTTGTACAGCCTGGCAGTAGGCTGGGGCTTGAAACTGATCACTACTACTATAAGTATATGCGTATTCAAGGAGACTTCATCACAGATTAGGTCTGGTACGCCCTGTGTAGGAACCACAGCCTTCCAACTCATCTCACAGTGAAGAGGACACAGATGAGCAGATTGAGTCATTGGTTTACAGGAGAAAATGTGAGAGCTTCCAGGCTCATAGAACTGGAAGGGGAGGAGTTTGAAAAGCATCTTTTCCTTTGCTACATTTTGTCAGAATGCCTCCCAGTTGCATCCTGTCTCTTCCTGTCTCATCCACAAGTGATGCAAACATGACAAGTCTGGGCCACAGTAGCCCTAAGAGGCAGAAAATTATGTGATACGTATTAACCTGGCTTAAGTTCCAGCCTCCCCACTCCAGACTGGGTAGCTGTTGGCAACCCACTCATCAACCTGGACTCTTTTCGGCTTCTGTCACACAAGGATGGTACAATTTCCTACATTAAGTAGGTAGTTGCAAAGATTAAGTAAACTACTGTTAGCACTTAGTATGATGGTTATCAAACATTCAAGCCTACTCTTATGACTATTTGGGGTTATAGTTACTTGGCATATAATTTTTAAACCCAAGAAGCACACTATTGGATGTCTCATGCCTGCTTCTTGCCTTCTGTTCTGACGACATGTAAGGCTCCACCATGCTTCTCGTCCCACATACTCCTGACGAGGATAGCAAGATACGTTCTTAAAGGTTGTCTATGGTACAGCTATTATTGCTTCGTGACACTGCAATCTTCAACATTTCCCTCTACTTTCTACATTTTAGAAATTCAGTTTTCTCAGAATTGCTTGCATTGAGTAGTCTTGATAACCCCAGGGCTAAACACTATAGAACCATTTCAAGATATGATACATAAAGCTTGCTTCTCACTAAAGATGTTTGGTAGCGTCCTGTCTTAAAGTGCCAACGTGACCGAGTTATCACAGAATTCTGTGCTGGATGTAACATGTCTTCCCACTTCAGTCAGCAAGGCCTTTGTACCTCACATAAGTCTTGTAACCCTGTCAGAACCCTGGAGCCAAATGCATGAATTAGGTGCAGCATCTTTCTCAACCCTTCCGGGCAGCAAGCTGCTTCTTTCTTTTGTTTTAATTACATTTCTCTTGTGGTGTTTCATGAAACCCAATTAGCTCATTTTAGCAAAAAGTCAGGTATTTCCATTTGGATAAGAGAAAACAGTTGAACTTTGAGAAAGGCGTTTAGTGGATCCAAATAATGAGTGAGCACCGTTTCAAACAGGTGGAAGGGTAAATAGGGGGTGGTCATGTTCTCTGACTGAGCCAGTGCTAGTAACCAGCCCTGTGAAGAATGCAGGATGGATCCTTCATGTATGTTTTACTCATGAAGTTAAGGCTATCACTTTGTAGGTGAAGAACAGAGAGCTTTCCATTTGTTATTTTGCTCAAGACTATCACAGAGTGCCAGGACCAGGTGTGGATGCAAGGTCTGTGTGTTCACCCAGTGTCCATTTGTACCAGCAATCTTGCTGAGTGTGTGAGACTCACAAACTAGGAGAGGACACACTGCCTCTAAGGAGGCAGCATTCAAACTCCACACACAGTCTCTGGCTTTGAAGAACATCCAGTGGGTTGGGAAGTGTTTGAAAAGCAGAACGGCCTTCACGGTCACCCACAGCTGCCATCCCCCTCCCTGAACCAACAGAGAAACTTGTGGATCTCATCACTGGGAAAGTGACTTTTCCCTTTCCAGGCACTGTCCAGAACTGTTCTTTGATTCAGAAAGGCTGAATCTTAGGCAAGATATGGACTTTCTGAACACAATGATGGTTTTGTTTAGTTTAGGGCATCTTAGAGAGACCAAACATTCTGCTAGCAGTGTTCTAACAGTATAGGTTAGGAAATGCTTCCCAACTTCTGTGACAAGGGATTCCCAGAGCCTGCTACCAGACACGACTCTGCACCCAACACCAGGAAGTTCCCTGTTTCCTAAGCAGAGTTGATCAGACTCAATTCCTACCCCTCATGTAACATCCAGCATGTCACACCAGTAGTAGTAACTATTACTCAACGACCTGGTCTCCTCTAAAGACCAAGAGGCATGATTACCATACCTGGGGCTAAATTGGCAAATGAAGAAAAAAATTTAATTTGTTTTCTTATTGGATAAAACTTTGACTGTTGGACAGTGTTATAATAATTTCACTTCTCGGTGATTTTTAGATTATAGCAATCCATGTAGCATCATTAATAGCTTTAATTAGACCTTCTTCCCAGGTTTATGGGCTGTCCTAGTTAGCATGAACTGTCAGCCTGACATAGCCTCACCCCGAGAATCACCTAGATCAAACTGACCGATGGGCATCTCTGTTGTCTGTCCTGATTGATACAGGAGAGCTCAGCCCACTATATGCAGCACCGTCCTGCTGCTTATACATAGTACCACTGAGTCATGGGATAGCTCCAGGATGCAAAGATGTTATTCCTCTAAAGAACAGACAGATCTTAATCAACAGAAAAACTGAAGATCCCAGTGTCACACCTCACTGGCTTCCTTCCCCTCACCCTGAGACAAGTAGGTAGACTCATGCAATGTAAGAAAGGTACCTAAGTATGAGCCTGTGAGCAAGCCGGAGAACAAGCCTTTGCAGCAGTTCCTCCATGATTCCCGTCCAGCCATCGGTTTTCCTCAATGACGGATTGTGACTTGGAAATGTAAAGCAAATAATGCTCTCCCACCCACCATAGGTTGCTTTCGTTAGGGTGTTTTATTACAGTACAGAAAAGAAACAAAAATATGGGCTCTGAAACCAGCTACTCCCTCCGATCCTTAACAAGGCTAAGGAGGATGGAGGAAGGAAAGAAAAGAGGGACCTATGACAAAGGAAAGGAGAAAAGAGAGAAAGACAAAAAGACGGTATGAATAAGAACAAAGGAAAAGCTTGAATCAGAAAATTGCCTCCATCCTTTCTAGTTTGGAGTTGGAAAGACAACTGTTAATATATTCTAATTTGTATTGACTACAAGGCCTCCACATTAGCTCTCACATCCTCTGTAGATGCTAGTAAACAATCTTTGATAATGTTCTCATTGCTTCTTGCTAATTGCTTTTAATGACGAGATCCACTCTGCTATTGCCCAAAGGGATTGAGGAACTCATAGCATCATGCTGAGTCTTATAAGGAAAATGCACATTTTTTTTTCTCACAAAAGTAAACTACAAATCAGGCTGCTGCTGTTAACTGATACCGATGTCGGTGTGCTGTGTGCTGTACTGGTGGGCGTGGGCAGCTTCACTCCCCTCCAAAGCCCAACATTTGAGACAGAATTATGCAAGTCATGATGCCTATCAACCAAAGTGCTGCAGCTTCCATCTCAGAAGAAAGATGTTACCTTAGCGTCTTCACATTTGATCACAAATCAAGACAAGCTTCTCAGCCTCTTCAGCCCCCTTTTCATTGTTTTGTAATCCATCCAAAACTTCTTACTTGCTAAGAATCACAATAACACATTGCTACCATCAGGCATTCACAGACCTTTTTGCTCATGACCATTGTAGCAATGGACAGAGTAAGGGGAATTTGTGTAGAGTAAGAGAAGAACTAGCTAGGGGTAGGAAGAAAACCAGGGAAAGGTGGTGTCCTGTAACTCAAGGTAACTTAAGTCTCAGAAAGGAAGAAGCAGTCTTTAATTGTGAAGCAGACAGTCAAGCCAGAGTTTCAGGTAAGACTATTGTGTTTCTTTTAAATAAGCTTCCAACCAACTTTCCATAGTTCCAGGTTAGACTTGTGTGTTTTTTTAAATAAGCTTCCATCTAACTTTCCAACGTAGGTGGTCGTTTGTGTCAAGGGATAAGTAAGAGCTAGTCACTGCTCTGTATTGATTAAGAATGCATTATGAGCATAGCGGTCAATGAGGACTACTGAGAACTCAAGAACAATGGCAATGGGTTTTTGATCCTACTGCACGTACTGGCTTTGGGGGAGCCTAGGCAGTTTGGATGCTCACCTTACTAGACCTGGATGGAGGTGGGCGGTCCTTGGACTCCCCACAGGTCAGGGAACCCTGATTGCTCTTTGAGCTGATGAGGGAGGGGGACTTGATCGGGAGAGGGGGAGGGAAATGGGAGGCGGTGGCGGGGAGGAGGCAGAAATCCTTAATAAATAAATAAATTTTTTTTAAAAAAAGAATGCATTATGTAAGCAAGAGAAATTCCCCATTCCTATCTAGATCGTGTTTGTCTCTACTTCCCAGCCCTGGACACAAGCATTTATGTGGTCCAACTCTCTACTGCCACCAAGAATTGAGGGTCCAAGTTTAGTCTCTCATGTCTACCCTTACTTAATGGCTTCTTGTATTTTTTGAGGAGTAGTAGATGCATTGCAAACTTATTGAAAATACTTTTAGATAACTAATTTATCCTGAAAATGGAAGAAGCAATTTAAAATTTAATCTATTTTATAGATGAATATACATTGTACAGTTCATTCCATATTGTGTTAAACTAGTTCACTTTCTTTTTTTTTTTTTTTTTTTTTTTAAATATTTATTTATTATGTATACAATATTCTGCCTGTGTGTATGTCTGCAGGCCAGAAGAAGGCACCAGACCTCATTACAGATGGTTGTGAGCCACCATGTGGTTGCTGGGAATTGAACTCAGGACCTTTGGAAGAGCAGGCAATGCTCTTAACCACTGAGCCATCTCTCCAGCCCTAGTTCACTTTCTTAATTCTTCCCATCAGACCTTATTGAAAATAAATGATCACTGCGCCATTATTGACTCATTGGCTTCACATAGTACCACTGTGTCATGGGATAGCTCCCGGATGCAAAGATGTCATTCCTCTAAAGAACAGACAGATCTTAATCAACAGAAAAACTGAATATCCCAGTGTCACGCCTCACTGGCTTCTTTTCCCTCACCCTTAGCCTCCAAATCCACTCAGGGAGCATACCTTACAGCAAATTGTGCTCATCATAGTCCATGTAGACCAGGCCGTAGGCCATGTGTTCCTTGTGTGCAGAGAGGACCACCATGTCTTGTTATGTCAGGTCTCTAACAGTTCTGTGATGCGCACAACACTTGATGTCCTCCAGACTTCTGTCTTGTTATGTCAGGTCTCTAACAGTTCTGTGATGCGCACAACACTTGATGTCCTCCAGACTTCATAATTCTTATTGTAAATTCCATCTCAGTCCCCTCCCCCACCACATGCATTCTTCTCATGGAAACCCAGGAATTTTCCATTAGCTTATTAGAATGGCTGTGAATTAGTGAGGGAATTGCTTCGCTCTCTTTAAAGTCTGCTCCATAACCACCTGTGATTGCTGTATGTATAAAATGACTTTTGATATGTTGGCAAGCCCTAATAATTGAATGATCTTCTTCTTCCTTTTCAATAGTTTGTTTTTGCTTTCACCACAGTTCAGGGTCCTTTAAGTTCGTGGTTGCCTTGTTTTGATACAATCAGGGATTTTTTAAACAGTGTTAAGTTATTTTATACATGAGTGGGACAAGAATCACAGAGACCATTTTATCAGAGTTGTTTCAAAGTAATTTGGAACTGCAGGGACAGTATTGAAGGGATTTGACCAAGACCATAGGGTGAGCCAGGGGCACGAACTGCCAAGAGGCTGGTAGGGCACAGATGCTGTGCACCTGCTGTGCTTCAACCAAGTCTCCTTAAGTCTTCATTTTCCAGTTTTTCCAACATCAAGGGAGCATTCTATTGGATTTCTTATCTTATCTTGGGTCTTACTATAGGGAACATTAATAGGACTAATATGTATGTACCAAAATGTCAGCCCATGATGTTAATGGTGCAAGTAATTTCTAGAGAAGCTCAGTTCATAATGGTAAGCAAAGAAGCCTTTCTGGAGGACCCACCATCTAACTGAGCCTTTGCATCTGTACAAACACCACAGTCATGGTTCAAGTTCCCAATTTGTACATCTATAGGTCTATAAAAGTGTTATGTGCCTCCTCCCCACTGCCGTAGTCTTGCTCACCTTTTCTCATTACATTTGAGGGCAGAGGGGGTCAAATTGTGGGAGTGCAGTGTGAGAACCACACTAAAGCTTCGGCCGTTCCCATCCTGCCACTACTCTGAAGTGGTTAGGAAGGAGGCTGCTTGTGAATACCTTCATTCTTTCCGTAAATTCTGAATCATTCAGATGATTTATCACGAATCCCACCCCCGTGTGTATCACTCGTGTCCTGATAATTCATGCACAGATCATGGATGTGCTCTGTTAGCACCAAGGAACAGGTGTGTGCACCAACTAAAGATGGCTGTGTGCGTACAGTCGACCCAGCAGGCTGGATATCAAATTGGAAGCAGCTCAAGGCCCCAAAAGCTGTTCTTCTTTACCCCTCTCTTACTTTGCCCAGCTTCCGTGGCTAAGAACTAGCCCCGTCGGTGGTTACAGGCACTGATGAACCTCTTAGAAAATACCTTGTCATTGAATTAGGTTTGGTGATATCTCCTGCGGTCACCAACGTTTGCAGAGCAGAGTGGGTGATACTGAAATGCCCAAATCAGGGGGGGGGGGTTACCATTCAGGACACTAAAAATCCATGATTTCTTAAGGTCTTAAGGTCCAAAATCAAATGAGTCATTTTTCTCCTCCAGGTAGCACTAACAGCACTGGCAATATTTTTCAAAGCTAGAATCATTAACACTGTGAATGTCTGTTTTTCTCCTCAGACAAATTTTGGTATTGTCGGCTTTCACCAAATCACAAGGTCTTACATTATGGTGACTTGGAAGAGAGCCCCCAAGGAGAAGTGCCCCATGATTCCCTGCAGGACAAATGTAAGTGGCTCCCTCCCTGGTACAGCACACCTGAACTTTGATTGGTTGGTTATGTTTCATTCTTGACGTACCATGCAGAGAGAGAACGCTTGGCTTCAATGAACCTTTTGAACTTGACTCATCCCTGAATTTCAGCCTGAGCATTCCCATCAAGTGCACAGCCTGGAAGGATTTGAGGCTCATGGATGAGCAGGGCAAATGTCAGAGGAATTCTCACACACCTTTTCTGTCTACTTTAGATAGTATGTATCTAGGGCTGTTTCAAGGAGCTAGAAACATATAAACCTGAATTTGTCAACTGTATTTTGAATAGCCTGTGAAATAATTTTTTTTTTTACAACCTCTACCACCTATGACTTAATGTGTCCTATAATTACAAAGTGGAGTTAGTGAAAGACTCAAGTACTACTTTTGAGCACTCAGATATTTTGGGAACTTAGGATAAGTGGCTTTCTAGAAACACAGTAGTCTTCCAAGATACGCATTATTTCTGTCCATTAGCCTTTGCCATCTGCTTTGTTTAAACACATGATTTTGAAGAGATAGTAACACGTGAGATCCTTTTAACCCAATACTAAGTCAGGTACTAAGACCTAAGGTTCAGAGCTCAGTGTGAGAGACTAAAAATTATTAAAACTGCATTGAAAATGCCAGGGTGGTGAATTAATTTGGAAGAGAAATGAGACAGAAGTAATATATCCTCGGAGAACACTCTAGTCAGAGAAATCAACCAAGGGCCAGCTATCATGACATGCTAAATAACCTTCAGAAGTTCCATCGATCCTGCTGTGTTTAGATAGGCATATCCCAGGCATTGCCTTTGACCTCTGACCACCTGCTGTCTCACATCTGCCCTCCCGTCACCCCAGGGCCCGTGAAAGTCAAATCTGGATTGCCTGCTGTACAGCTCTAGACCACAGGAAGCAAAAATAAACCATGAATGGGAAACTTCCTGACACTTTCAGACTGTGCTGACATCTCAGGCAGAAAGCCTAGAACATTTTCTCTCCCTCCGGTTTAAAAATGGGACGGTCTGGCCTTTGTAGTGTCATACGGTTCATTCCCATCCACACAAGAACTGCTTTCCCAGCATGTATTATTGATACCCACAGCAGGAAAAAGTAATCTGAAACCACAGCTGCAGGCTGTGCCTCCCCAACACAGGCTGTGCCACCCAGCACAGGCTGTGTCCCCAGTACAGGCTGTGCCCTCAATACAGGCTATTCCCCTAACATAGGCTGTGCCCCCACAACACAGGCTATGCCCCCAGTTCAGGCTATTCCCCCAACACAGACTGTGCCCCCAACACAGACTGTGTTCCTCAAGACAGGCTGTGCCCCCTAACACAGACTGTCCCCCAACACAGGCTGTGCCCCCAACACAGGCTGTGCCCCCTCTTAACACAGGCTGTACCCCCAACACAGGCTGTGCTTCCCCCCAACACAGGCTGTGCTTTCCCCCAACACAGGCTGTTGTTCCATCCACACCCCAATACTATCTCTTAGTCTTCTTCATGAAGCTAAGAGCCCTCTGGTCAGAGTTGACAAGGCAGAATCAGCCTGTCACCTGATGCCAGGTCTGTGTTTCTCCAGCTGTGGACCTTAGAAAGTGGAACCCCGGTAGCCTCACTCAGACCTCAAAAAGCAGAAACACTGCTGTGAGAACTGGAGCCTCCAAGTGGCTCTGGTGTACTCTCAAGTTTTACAGATGTTAGTGTAGATCTTGCCGAATATGGCTCCATGGTACATGACTTTCACCAAAAAGTTCTTTAAAAAAAGATGAAAATATGTTGTCAACTTGTGATTTTTGGAAGAAAGAATGTTAAAAAACTAAACCTTAACTAAGATTTTAGTATCACTTCTTTTTTATCTCAATCTCTCTCTCTCTCTTATACACAAACACACACTCTCACACAGTAAGAAAGGCTTAATCTTAGAATTAAGGACAGGCCTTTCTGCTCTTTGAATTTGCTGTGTGAAGAACACACTCTGGTATCCTTTTTCTCTTTCCTCTCATGAGCTAGGAAGTGTTCATGGCCAGTGATCTGGAAGAACATTGCAAGTTTCTGGTGGCCAAAGTAACTGCAGCTGCCTAGGACATCTCCCAGGCCCTTCTATGCCTGGCCAAGAGATGGAGAAAGGACTCCGGGCTGAAGAATCCACCATACTCCTGAGCCTACCCAAAGCATCTGTTCTCCTCTTACTGAATGTATAATTCGTCCTCATACCTACAGATATATAATCCACATCTCAACTTGAACATGGGCATGTAACTGGCAATTTGTCAGTGTTAGGCACAGTGCACCCAGTTCCTTAGATAACCAGCAGCCCTACACCTAGGGAAAATTCTAGTGGTTGACCAGCACCTGAACCCCATAAAAGGACAGTTACTTGGCTTTCCCACAGAACAAGGCCCTCACCTCCACAGCCCCAGAGTTGAGCAGACAGCTGGGTATGCAGGGAGACCACCTGGTCTGGGTGGTCCCAGATGAACGCAGCCAGAGCTGTGAATCTCCACTCTCCGCACAGGGTTTGGGAATGGCCATGGGCTGACGTTGCTTCTGGGAGAAGGTAGCAGTCTTCCTCCCGAGGACGCCTCCGACAGTCTTGTCTCTCCATTTCCTCTGTGACCTTTAAAGTCTGGTGATGCAGAATTCCAAAGACTGTATCACGCCTTATCCCTTGCAAAGAGAGGTAGAAATTATAGAATTTTTAGGGTGTGTGTTTGTCTGGGGAGAGTGGGTTGGTGAGATTGTGTCTATCTGTGTAGGGGTCAGAGAAGGGGGTATATTCATATAATAAAGTGAAATAAAGTTGTGTCTAGGAAAGCCCTGCCCTGCCCTGCCCTGCCCTGCCCTGCCCTGCCCTGCCCTAGGAAACTAAATTTGCAACTTCAAGCACACACACCTGTGTTTCCTTCTGTGCCAATTCTACATTCTACCTGGGCCGTTAAAAGCAGAAAATGTATTCCACTAGAGAAAATGAGTGAGAGACATTGGAAACCTCAGGCCTAAATAGGATGTCTCCATCAAATCCCTCCCCTCAAAGCTCAGGGAATTCAGCAGAAGAGGAGAAGAAAAGAATGTAAGAGCCAGAGAACACAAAGGAAATGAGGCCTTCTAAACACACCAGGACCAAGCACATATGAACTCACAGAGACGAAGGCAGCATGCCGAGGACCTGTATGGCTCCCCACCAGACAGGACCCTAGAGATGAAAGGAGAAGTGGACGCATGCCCCACCCCTAACCCAGAAGTTTTCTCCAAATGATAAACACTTGCAAATAAAAATTTAGTTTTCTTCAAGGAAGTCTCATTAGGGAAACAAGCTACTCTTAAGGGTAGGCTGCATGCCCAGCCATAGATGCCAACAGGAAAGGACCTCACTGGCATCTTTGAAGGTTCCTTGTCTCATAATGCTGTGTCAGGACTTTTCCCTTTCTCTTCTTTTTCAATTTCATCTTTTGTTTACACTATAGGTTCTTTGCATATCTGTTGTGGCTTCTGGGTTTGTGTTTTGATGGGATTCTTGGGTGTGTGAGTAAGTGAACCTGTGTCTACATCTGTTTTTTATATCTTTTTCTGGGTGCTTTTGCTTCTATCTGCTTTATTCTGTTATTATGTGTTTGTTTTACTTTATTTTATTTCATTATTATTCCTTTGATGCCTGTTTGTTTTCTAATGAGAGACAAAATGAGGACGGATCAAGATGGGAGGGGAGAGAGGAGGAAATAGGAGATGTAGAGGGAGGGGAAACTGCAATCAAGATATAACTTACAAAAAAAATCCATTTTCAATAAAAGAAAAAAAGGAAAAGGATCATTTCCCTTAATTAATGGTAAGAGTCATTGCCTTGCCATGTATTTTTGTCTTCTCCTGAGGCAGGGGGAATTATCTTCCACCCTTGACTTAACCAGGGCTAAATAGTAAGATATTGATGAGTCAAATGGTTCAACTGGACCTTCTACTACAGCTAGTATTAGTGAGGACTGAAGGATTCTTCTTAGCTGTCTTCTCCCTTAAGCGTTGAGCCAATGCTTTCCCTATTCTTCCTAATTGCTAGGAAACGGGGCCCTTGAAAAATCCACATTTCCCCGCATCCCCTCTTACTCTGCTTCCCTCTCAGGGCTTGCAGGCTGTCGTCACCATCACTCCCATTAAACATGAGACTCATTTGCTTCCTAGCCACGCTTGTGGCCCCTCAAGGCCTCAGTTTGGAAGAATCTAGGCCAGTGTTCTTCACCCCCACCTCAGGGGAAAGCACAGGCCAGTGCCTTCCTCAAAGATTAAGCCTATTTATAGGGGATGAGGCTAGCAGCTGACAGCCAGGGAAAGTGGGGGATTTGGGTCATGAAATCACAGCGAAGAATTTCGGTCCCTCCATCTACTGAGAGAATTAATGCAGATTATTGGTAATAGGAATAATGGCAGGTGGCATTTGCTAAGTGCATAATGTATGCTAGGCTCGGTGCTCAGAGCTTACATAAGTTATCTACTGTACATCCCGAAGGGGCATTTCATCCATATTTTATAGATAAGGAAAGCGAGGTAGAGAAGCATTAAGTATAGCTAGTTGAAAGTCATGGGTTAGTAAACAGTGAGATAAGGATGTTTGCAGGCAGGCAAACAGCTCCATGGCCAATTTTACTTTACCATTTTCCTGCCTGAGCTAAAAATCGTCTGGGACTCTGAGAGCTTAAACCTAAAGTGGTAGAACAAGAGGCTGAATGAGCCCCCAAAGCCTTGGTTTCTGGTTACAAAGACACCGAATGGACCCTCACTCAGTGCTATGAGACTGGTTTGCTAGGTTAGGGAGAGCAGGCTCTGTACTAACTATTGGCGTGACCTGCCTCCACCCTGTCTCCTGTCACAGAAGCATCTACGGAGGATACCTGCACACAGCAGTGTCTGCACACAGCAAAGGCATAGAGCGAGCTGCCTCTTGGAGACGTTTTGCCTTGACTTGACCCCAGGAAAACAAAGCTAAAAGTGTTCTCATCGCTGTGGCCACGTTGGTTTTTCAGTATTATTTTTTCTTTAAATCATAATTAAAGTCTCTTCTAAGATACTAGCAAGGAGCTTCCTGAATGTGCTTGGAGTGAAGCCCACATTCGTGTCTGTTTTCATTATGATACTGACACCTTCCAAACCCAAAGGTGGCCTAGGAAGGGAGCATGGAGCACTAAGACCAGATCTGTTCCTGACTAGCTGTGTGATATCATGTAAGGGGTTCTTCTCGAATGCAAAATGGTGGTGAATGGCAATTCACCCCAATCCTCCCTAAACTGAGTAATTATGAGACGTGAAGGTGTACCCCAGAGTAAGGGTGCTTTCTCTGATGGCCTCCTGCTTCTCCCAGCTCTTTGCCCTACTTCTTTATCTTTCTCCCATGTCAAAAGACCAAATCAAAAAGCTAGCTTGGCTTTGAAGCCCTTGTGAGCTCCCCATGGTGTGAGCATGAGCCCTTGGTTTCTGCCTCTGGACCAGAAGACACTGGTTATGGCTCTCCCCGTGGCTAATCCTCCAGTGCAGCTAGAGAAAAACTATGAAAAGAAAGAAAGGAAAAAAAAAAACAGCTTTTCAAAGGGACTGTATTTTTAGAATTTGTGTTTTCTTTTTAGTCATAATCCCATGAGCGGCACAGCAGCTTATCTCCCTGATAGAGGACAATGGATATTTAAATATAAAATATGTACAGCCACAATATCCATTGAAAAGAGATTCCCTTCTGTGAAGCCTTTGCATTGAGGATTCAAAAGACTGATCCATGGCAGTTTTGTATTTTCCTGGTCCCATTCTACATGTTTTCAAAGCCGAGGGGTAACTTACTTTTGCAGAGGATAGACACTGTGGAGTTCATTAAGCATTTCATATCTTATAACAAAGGATTCTCTGCAATATACTTGTGATTCAAACTCCTGATGAAGCTTTAAGAGGAATTTTGAATTGCCTTGCTAATTAGATTTAAAATTCCCTTCAGTGTCTCCATTGCAAATGCAACCAGCTTCTCCTAGTGTTCAGATACTCCCTGCAGACAGATCAGCCAGGTAGGCAGCAAGACCAGTCCTTGGTTATGAAAATGGACTTGTGAGACCTGAAGCCAGTGTTCAAGGTAGGCTCAGGAATCTTAGCACCAACTTACAAGATGTTTAATCAGAGGAGGTCAGGAGAGGCCACACTGCTCCACTGTGGTACAGGAGCAGGCAGCCCTACACCTCTGAGTCTTAGCACAGCAAAAGACTTCTAACCTGTGATGGTGATGACGGAGGACCCCAGTCACTTATGGCCACAAGCCATTTACATATATACCTGTATCAGCATGCTGGAACACAGAAGAATGAAATGGCAGACAGGGACTTTTTGGTACTTCCTCTTACATTTCATTGGCCAGAGCACAAGACCCCAACTAACTGCAAAGTTGCTGGGAAGCATTGTCTTCCTTGTGCCCGGAAGGGAGAAAGAGAAGCCAGGAATTGATACTAAAATTGAGTACAACTATGGACTGACTACATGATGGAGGAACTGATGCTGTGAAGAAGATGATGGAGAAGCCTCCAGAGACTCTGGAGGAGCTCCTCACTTCCCCACTTCTCTGGGTTGACAGCTCTGGGCACATTACCACATTTAGGCAGAATTCTCAGTTGTCTTTGTTATTCTGGGACATTAGCTTTTAAGGGACCCTCCTGATCTAGTGTTTTAATATTCTGTAAATTTATAATTTCATTGTTTACTATCAACCTTATAATCAGTGCAGATGTACAAGCTTAAACTATGAAATCTGCCATTATGTCCACCTTTAAGGAAGTGTAGGGAACTGATGCTTCCAACTCTCCTTCGGCAAAGCCAAGCCTGCCAGCATCTGCAGCTGGCTTCACAATCATTTGTGGGGCTGGCAGATTTGGGATTGGAGAAGGATGGATAACTTAGTGTTGTTTTTTAAATCAAGGTTCTGAACCATCCTACTCGTCCTTGTCCCTCTCATTTGATCTTAAAGAGTATTTTGAATGCGGTGCTTTTTCTGCTTCTTATCTCCCTCCTACTCCCGAGCAAGATTTAAGATAACATCGTTCTATCTAACTGCATTATTTTTCAAAGGCTCTATTGGAAAGGGAAGGCTCCTTTATTGTGTTGAGTTTATTTCCATTGCCTGTTGAACAAGGACAGCTAAACCTACCTTAAGGAATTGTTATGAGAATTAACGATTTGGGGAAGGGAGAAATTTTGGAGGTGAGTTCCGAACTGTGGAGTCAGACAGGTGATTTGGGCTAGATATACTTGCTCTGCTTATCCACCACTCAAAAACAAACAACAAAGATGCAAATGCTAGCTAGAGGTATCAATCTATATGAAGCCTTTGGCATTGATCCTAGCACACAGAAAGCCTTACAGTGTCTATATTGCCAAAACCACTATTACCTAATGCCACATCTGTTATAATACCATCACTAACAGCACCACTATGGTAGGTCTTATTTTAATTTTTAGTGAACCAAATTATATTTATGGAACTAGCATGCTAGAGATACATTTTACCAGAACATTGTATGCTTGAGTGTCTAGTCTCTGAACACTGCCTGACCTTTTCCTCTTGTCACTTCGCTTCTTTTTTGTTTTGTAGTGGCTTCGGGCAGTGCCAACCATGGTAGCAGACTCAATGAGTACCTTTGCTCCTGTATTGACATTGAAGCTTTCAATGGTGTCATAACTTTCATTGTTTTTATGAATTGCAGTGCCGGTGGCCGATATCAAAGCGGTGGTGACGGGAAAGGACTGCCCTCACATGAAAGAGAAAGGTGCCCTTAAACAAAACAAGGTATGATTTCTAGATCATTGTCAATGGCTGTCTGTACAATGCAGTGGGCCATCATAGTGATCCCAGCCTTCGCTCACAGAAATGGACATGCATGTGTTGGAGGGTTCACCCTGGAACCAAGGGCATTGTATGTCGACTTGTACATCTCGGCTCTCCCTTTTTCTTCCCTGAGCCATTGCTCTCCTGTCTTAACGCGCTCACTCCCTCTGCCTGATCACCTTTGTAATGCCTCTTCTCTCTTGTTCCTCTACTTCCTGTCTACTTCCAACCCTAGAAATTACAGTGAGTATTCTCACTCTGTCTTTGTATGAGTCTCTTCTGCTCACCGTCAACCCTTCTTTAGGCCTCTTCTCATCTCCGCTTCATGATATTCCTGCTCCCTACACTGCTTCACTAGAGTCTCAGTGAAGCCCAAGACAGACTTCTGGCTCAAAGAATGTCATGAAATATTAAGTGCCTTGTATCCTTCAACATCATAGAAAGTCGACTATTAAGTATCCAAATTTAGCTCAAAGGAGAGCAGTACTCAGGAATACATACTTAGGTGTCTGTTAAGTGCAATATTTTTCTCCATCTCTTTCTAGTTTACCGCAAGTTTTCACCATGGTGGTCCACATTGTTTTATGAGGAAACAGGGATGGAACACAATCTTGAAAGATAGAAAATGTCCTCTGTTTCTAGGTCAGAGGGATGCATTAAGGAGCCAATTCTTTGTTTTACCCGTTGGCATTTTATATACCATCCATTAAAAGGAAAATAAAGATTAGCTATGTGTGGTGATATACACCTGATATCCTAGCCCAAAGGAGGATGATGCAAGAAAATCATAGCCAGCCTGGACTGCATAGCAAGATCGTCTTTCTAAAACAAAACAAATCTAGATTTACCTGGCTGCTCTAGACATCTGTGTACCAAATGTCACATGAACCAATAGTTTATTTCTTTGATTCTCAAAACAGTGTCTAAAAGGAATTTTAAAAACTCATATATTCTGCTTAACAGTCAGGATTAACATAAGTGGTCCCTGTTTTCTGATTCCAAATGAAGATTAAAGGTCATTACCCAACGACTATACTCAAAGAAAACCAAAAGTCCTGTGAGAGTATTGTTCAGGATGCCAGAAGGGAAAGATACAGGCAAGGATGCTGATTGCAAGATCCTTGCTCCTTGTGACATAGAGATACAATTCAACTCAAGGCCTTGTGCATTTCTTCATTGCTAAGCCCACCCCAGCACAAGCCAAAAAGGTACTCCAGTGACAAACATCATAATATGGAGGGATGCTGGAGGCACTAAAGTCTGGGGGTCTCTTGTAAAGCACCTGTGGGAGTTTCCATGTCAGAGAGATGAGGATTGTGTTGTCCTTAGACTCCAAAGAGCACTACAAACTGTGGCAACAAGTCCTAGGTTTCATGGTTTGCCTCTTGTGAGGCTGCCTTCCTTCAACACCAGCAGGGAGAGCCATATGTTCCACATGTCAGGTGTTCGCTCTTAAGTCTCAGAGAGCACGGGCTCTGCTCAGCTCCAGAGAGGTTTGTGGGTATGTAGCACTTGAACTGAGCAGGAAGTCATGTGAACAAACTGACAACCCAAGAGTCTAACCCAGAAGCCTGGGAGGGCTGGCTGGCAGTAGAGCAGTCTACCAGGGTTTGAACATGCTGACTAGGAAACGGGAATTCTGTAAAATACTTTCAGAGACATTTCCTGCATTTGCCCCAGTTTGTGAGGATCCTGAGGGCTGTCACTCTCCTCTGCACATTAAGCTGAACGAAGGGACAAGTTTCGTGAGAGACCCTGCGGTAGTAAGTCAAGTGGGAAGTGATCCATGAAGACAGCTCATATCAACTTTGAGCATGCAGATGCTTAGGCACACACGTACATACACACCGGAAAGCACATACAATAGATCCCAAACATGTGAACATTCATGCATACACAGATACCAATACATGCCACACATATATTCTGCAAGAAAAAAAAAGCCCAATTGTCTTGCTCTATTAACATAAATTATCAGTCTAAAGACCTGGCTCTTGTTTCCTGTTACCTAATATGTCCCAAAAAAAGAAATTAGAAGTATGCCTCCTCTTACCCTAAAATGCGGGGTGGGCAAGACAGCCTACAGAAACAGAGCGATCATCCAAATCAGAACTCTGCTTTCTCGTTAGGTTGTGTAAATCATTCGCCTCTTTCAAAATGACACAGATGTAGAGCTTGTCGGATTGGAAAGTTATAACTATGATTTAAAATAGAAAAAGTCGACGTTCTACAAGTGGTGTTTAAATGAATTGGTTCTGTCAGAATGGAAATGATAAGGACTAGAAACTTAGATCGAGGTAAAAGCAGGAGTTGTATCAAAGAAAGAAAAGGTGAAAATAAAATAAAAATATCAGCTTTTCATCACCTATGCAAAAGACTGCTGTGTGTTCCTGAAGATCGTAGTAGAGAGTCTATTGCATGGTAAAGCAACTGGGTAAGTGGAACGAATGGGAGCTAGATTAAAGAGGCAGAGAGAAACTATTGCCCTGCTCACATTTAAAAAGAAGGCAAAAGAGGAGAGGGAGGGGAGGGCGGGAAGGGACAGAACAGACAGCTAGTGTCACCAGCGTGTTCGTGTCTATCTAAGTGCATCGCCAATAACTTTCAGCACAGTCCAGTGCATCAATGAAGAGACAACAGTTTTCAAACTGACTTTTATACAAAAACTGATCAAAGCGTACTTATTTAATATACATTATAAAGGCTCAAGCAAACTCATTTTGAAAAAAAGAAAAAGAAAACAGAAATAACACCACAGCTCAAGAAGCAAAAACCTATATAGAGATAAGGGAAAGGATTGGCCTTATTTTTTTTCCTAAGGACAAACAGCGATACCATGGGAGGGAGGCTGGCCCGCTGGGGTCTGGCACCTTAGCTTTGGGGAGTTTCCAGGGCTTGGCAGCATGTGTGTGCAAAGGGCTGTGCTGGGTTCTTCTAACAGGTTCTAGATAGAGAACAAAATGTCCTGACCTCATATAGGGCAGACCATGTATTCTGATGGGTGTCCAGGCAGATGTTGCCCTGGATGTCCACATCTGGATGGTAGCAGGGTGTGAGGAGCACTGAGTGGTTATAAAGCTAACAACTGGAACTCCATGGTGGTTATACCTCAGGTCTTCACAGCTGGACAGTGTTTCACGGATGGTCCGTTTCCCTCTGGAAAGGTCATCTGATTCAGGGAACACAGAAGTTGCTTTGTCATCAGACATTCTGTGAATCATTAGATCCTGCTGTGGCCTCTTGCCCACAGGGCCTCAGGTGGCACCCTATTTGTGGACACTGGCAGTGGCAGGGTACTGATTTGGGGAAGCAATCTCTGAGCTGCTGTCATGGCAACAGGAACATGGAGAATGCACAGCAACTACAAACGAATTTTATGTTAGATTAGGAACTTTATGCTATCTGTAAGAACTCTACTTTCAATGTAAGTTTAAAGTGATGCGATGGAGAAACATACCGATTCTAGTCGAAAGAAAGCTGGGGTGTCTCTATTAACCTTACAGAGATCAGACCTTAGTCGAGAGGATATTATCAAGGAGCTGTTTCTCCTAGAAGACACCTCAGTCTTACCTTACACACACGTGAACTTAACAAGAAGTATCAAAATACATGAGTCTGGAAGCTCAGAGCAAAAGGGGGCCTCAATGCTGAGGATGCACTGCCTTAATAACCAATAGAGATCAAGCAAGATGGCAATCAAATTCCAACTGGGTCTCTTATCAGCACCATCAATCAACTTGATCTAATTGTTGTCAATAGAATAATCCAGCCAGAAGCACAATGCATGTTCTTCTTGAGCTCACAAAAATATTCACTAAGATCCACATTGGGCCATAAAATCTTTTGTTTGGTTTTCACCATGACAAAAATGAAACGCTTTATTTTCTCAGAACAATAATCTCACAAAGCATATTCTTGGGTCACAGTACATTTAAAGTAGAAATCAATAACAGAATGAGAGTGGAAATGCAAATGTTTGAAAATTTAACAACATGCTTCCAAACAACCAATAATTTAAAGTCATAAGAGAAATAATGTGTATCAAGCTATATACAATTCAAAATATAAATTCTGTGGGATGCAGTGAAAGCGGCATTTATGAGGACAATTATAGTAAGTATTTAGGAGAAAAGCAAACCCTAAAATCATTAATGTCCCTATCGTAAAACACTAGAAAAGCAGAGAAATTTAATTAGAAATAATTGGATAGAAATTAGAAAAGAGATAATGAAACTGAAAACAGGAAAAAACTCAACAAAACCCAAATTGAAAAGATAAAGAAAATTGGTTATGCCATAGCCTGATGGAAAGAGGAGTAGAGAAAGGAGAAAACCCAGGTCACCACATGGACACAGATACAGAGATGGGATCTCGAGAATACAGAAGGGTTGAGAGATTCACCTTTGCGAAGAGGGAACTCTCCGTGCTGCACAGATAAAAGGCAGCTTTTCTTCCTTTTAAACTAGAAAGTCAAGTGCATGGGTGTGCGGATGACCTGCTGGGAAATCTACTACTACATCTATGGTTGTACTTAACATCCGGACACACGCCAAACAACATCATGTATCTTCCATGAAAACACTTAGCCCTTAATGTGACTGGGTAGATGGAGAACCCACTTGGTTATGGAAGCTCTGGGAGAAACGGCCAGTGTTAAGTTACCCAAAGCAATATAAAAATGGTAGCCAACTCTGTACACTGAAGATACGCTGTAGAAATCTCTGTCTCATAGTGCCAGCCCATCATTTACCCGGGGAAAATGCATATGTAGATGCCTCCTTATGCTAAGGCTCCATTTCTCCAAGTGTCTCGTGACTCTGCATGTCTCGCCCAGAGTTAGAGAACCAAGTGCAAGGTACTGAGTTCAGAGACCTCAGCAGGTGAGGAAATGTTTATCAATCTCCTATCCTATTCCCTCTCTCCCCACAGCTAGGCCCGTTCAAAGCCTTCCTAGTCAAGGCAACGGGGCAGTGTGCCTCAGCAGAGCTGGGTGGAGAGGAGCTGCTATGACCTCTAGTTTTTTACTTAATTAGTCCTGTAGGAACAGAAGACCTTCAGTGGTGAACAGCAAAACTCCCATGCATTAGGTATCTGTGAGTGGTGTGTGTGTGTGTGTGTGAGAGAGAGAGAGAGAGAGAGAGAGAGAGAGAGAGAGAGAGAGGAGGTTCAGAGCAGGACACTGTCCCAGATCTGTGACAGCCTGTTCAGCTGCCACCTGGAGCCTATCTTCCTTAAGGGCAGTTTGGACAGGTGGCAGTTTCTGGAGAGTTGGCCTAAGAGGTGCCATTGTTCCCAGTTTTGCATCCTTCCTTTCGGAAGTGTCAGAGAGCTGACCTTCACCAATGACTCACTGACAGCAAGCCAGGGATGTCAATAAAACCCATTAAAAATGATAGCACCCTTTCACGCAGGCACGCAGTTCAGAGAATTAATTCCTCCCACCCCTCCCAGGCAGCCCTGGTGAGATTAGAGTGGGAATTGACATCCTCACGAATTTCCCATTTCCTGCCTGTATTTATCAGGAGTCTAGGTCGTGACAGCTCAGATCCTTCACGTCCTGACAAGTATATGCATGCCAAAGGAGGGCAAAGCCCAAGGTCACTGTGTCCCTTCCTGTGTGCCTTCTTGATTTCTGCACATCTCAGCTCCAACTCCCTGGTCGCCAGTGGCTTCAGCACCTGGGCAAGGGCATGCGTGTTGGCCGTGTGCTGCCCACACCAGCAGTTGTCAGAGTTGCTACACAGGGCTGAGCAGAGAGACCTTGGTGCAATTCACGTTGTCCTGTTATTTGCGAAGGGACATCCTTGTAGCTGGAGTTTCAGAACAAAGCCCCCCCTTTCCATCCTCACGTTCACATATGAGTCAGAGTCCTCCTAATAAATGGCTACCCATTACCACAACTGTGATCAATAGAGACATTTCTCCTGCCTTTGTTCACGTAACATCAGATCCTCCTTCATAATTATCTTACTATTTGTGATTTCCTTAATACCCAAAGGAGCAGGAGAGATTTAATTTCTCATAACTTCCTTACAAGAAATAACATATAACTTTGGCTTGCTTGGGTAATTTTAAAAATACTCCCAAGAGTGGGATTCACGGTTGCCGATATGTGTTGTTTCATTGATTTTTTTTTTTAAAGATGACACCAACTTATGGTACCACTAGTATGACTACTGCCATTTTGATTATAAATTTAAAGGCCCAGAAATTGTTATCGAAACAGGTGCCAAACTCGATGGAAAATGTGCTTGATTGTTGCATAACTCCGCTGAAGGCTGAATGGAGGGCTGAGGAAGAAAGTGAATAAGAAATGAAGAGAGGAGTTTATGCAGATGTGCATCCATGATTGAGCATCCTTTTCCTCCAGGGTTTCTATTTCTGGCAGAGTGAAGGGACCCTTTGAATGTGAGATGCATGGCAGTCTGGGCTCAAAGCAGAGCTGTCCCCTCCTCGTGAGAGGACAACTGAAGGTGAGCCAGATGGAGAATTCCAGGAGAGCCAGAAGAGCTTGACAGGAGGCTGCGTTCAGAGTGGGTCCAGCTAACACAAGGTCTTTGGGGATTTCTTTTGAAAGAATTCTTTAATTCATCTGAAATAGTCTTTCTGAGGCATTGTGATGTGAGTCATTTGCCAAAGGCAAATCCTCTCACAAACAATCAAGGTGGAGAATGATGTGGAGAGGTCTGGCTTCCTAAAGAAAAAAATGCTTTATGCTCAGTTTCTCAGCAGAGGTGCTCCCAGATCATAAAAGGGCAGAGGTCACAATCAGTGGTGCCAGCAAAGGTGCAAAGAAAATACGCAAGAGCATGCATTACCACGGTGCAGAGTGCTGGTATGCATACACTTGACCCTTCCCGTCCAGGTTAGGAACTGAGGGCTTCTGATATGGGCTATTGATTGTTACCTTCCAGAGGCTTCCTTCACTCTGCCAACTTCTCAAACTCCTGGAGTGACTGTGCTACCCTATATGGGTATGACACTCACTCTAAGAAGGGTTTTTAGTATAACATATGTATTTGATAGGATACTAGGTGTTTCGTCCAAATTTATCCACAAAAAGAAAGAAAGAAAGAAAGTGTCCTTTAATTCTTGGAACCTTTGGTCTGGCCCATTGAGCAAGTGCACATCAGTGATTGAGCCTGTCTTCTAACGCTGGCCTCTACGCTCCTCTTCTATATCCTACAGCCTCTAGTGGATACATCTTGGATTCTTGTGTCCTTTGCTTATGGTGGTACAAAGATCCAAGGCTAGGTATCAAGAGAGGAATTTACCCAGAAGTCTCACTGCCTCTGGAATAGTATCTATATTTCGTCCAATAGAGGTGTCTAGTGGGAGTGGCTAAGGTTGATTAGCCCTCAGTGCTGTTAAAGAGGGAGATACACAGCGCTGGTCGGGTGCCAGCCATCTCTCAAAACCCTGCCCATCAAAAGGCAATGATAAGGCTTGATGTCTTCTTATGAGAGTGAGATGATTCATGCAGGCCTGTGCTGAATCCAGAGGAGGATTCATACTGGAAACCTGGAGAAATGCGTCCTCTTCTCCCACCAGCTTCATGGATGCTCTTCTAATACCAACGGAAGACGAGCCGTGTTCCATGTTTAAGCTCAACCATTTGTAGTATTAAGAGCTCCCGTTTTGTTGACTGCGCTGTTTTCTCTGTTCTCTCACAGGAGGTGCTTGAGCTTGCTTTCTCCATATTGTATGACTCAAATTGCCAACTGAATTTTATTGCGCCTGACAAGCATGAGGTAAGGGGTCTTGGTAACGGGTTAACTTGTGAGAGAAAAATAAGAAGGAAAGGTTCTAGCAAGAAAGAAATGCCGCTTCTCATTGAATACTGTTTGAGGAAATCATGAATAAAAGGGTGTCTATCGACATGGAGCAGAAACCTAGACAACCACCAGCTACCACAGCTCAGAATTCTTAGCAGCTTGTGTCTTATCCAGCTTTGCTGTAACAAAATGCCTGCCGTTACTTGGAATAACAGATTACATTGGACCTCTATTTTCTGAGGTTTGAGTCTGCGCTGAGTTGCATTTAGATGAGTGCACATGGAGGGGGAACCTGCTTGCTTCATGGCGACAGGGAGGCAGGGAGAGGGGAAAGGGCCAGTGTCTCAGTATCCCCTACGTAGATATATATGCCCTCCAAATGCCGAACTCTTTCCAGTGGGGCTACCTCCTGAAAGTGCCAGCCTTTCCTAATAGTTCTCCTTTAACACAGTTCAGAGTCTAAACTGGAGGATGATCATAAAGAAAACTGATGTGCAAATGACTCAGGCTCAGCAAGGGCTTAACTAATCCGGAGGAAGAGGCAGCCCTGGCTAAGGCTTTGATGCACATTGAATATTTAATCTTTGCTCTAGAGCTTCCCCAGATAAAATGGTGTCTCTATTCGTGGACCATCTGATGAAGTAGTTTCTCCACCAAGTCTCTTCAAGCTATTTTAAGAGGTTCAGGGCCGTCTCTGCTGTTGGAATTTTATTTCCAAGATGCTTTTATTCCTTTTTGACATCTTGTTATATGTATAATTTGTTCCTCTTCTTGAAGC
Organism: Microtus oregoni; assembly: GCF_018167655.1. NCBI lineage: Eukaryota > Metazoa > Chordata > Mammalia > Rodentia > Cricetidae > Microtus > Microtus oregoni. Next base: position 1,544,047 of record NW_024544744.1, read on the forward strand.
ACACTGTCAGCTATATTTAAAATATTTAGCATAAGTCTAGGAAAATGCATTTGTAAAATAAAGTAGCAGTTATGGTTGATTTAACTTTTTCTCTTGTAAATTAGACCCCAGCATCACGCTTGAAACTTTATTTTTAGGTAATACCATTCAAATTTTTGTTTTGCATGTAACTGCACAAACAGCTCTTAGAAGGAAAGGAACATTTTAATAGAATCTGACTTTTGTTCTCATTTCCCTGAGGAGAGTCAGTTCATTTAAAAGGTATTTAGCGTCTGGTTTTCAATGGTTTGAAGGTTTTGAATAAAATTATCCACCCCAAAGAAAGAGGAAAGATTAGACACAAATCCTGCATTTAGAATGGTGCTTAAATATAATTCTGTGTCATTTGACATTTAGTTTGCAGAAGGGTAAGACTTTGTCTTCATCTGTCTGAAAATAGATACATAGCCTCCCATTTCTGTTTTTAAATAAACTTGCGGTTATGAACAGGCCAACATAGCCAAGATATATAAGAGACATAGAAAACGACCAAAAATAGAAGAAGTTGGGCTGTTACTTAAGTCAGTTCCAAGCTATTTTCCCCAGCATGTGTATTAATTCCAGATATGGAGAAATGCTTGGGATTGCCAAAAGTGTGTGAGTGTGTGTATGTGTTTTAACATAGCTACCACTTCTTGTAGATTCTATATGCTTGTGAGCACTTTCAATTTCTTCAAAATCATTTTCTTCTCATAATTGCTACAGAAAATAGAAGAACATTCTGTTACATATGCATCACTTATCAAATAGCGGGAAAGAGGCCTCCCAAAAATGAATACTTGGCAATGAATGGATGGTAACAGGGGTCTGGAAGGATAGCTTGGTGGGCAAAGTCTTTGCTGTGCAAGTGTAAGGACCTGAGTTCCAATACCTAGGACCTATGCAAAAGTCAGGCACCGTAGCACACGTCTCTAATCCTAGGGCTTCTGTGGTATAGTGGGAGGAGGAAAATCCTCAGAAGTTCATGGGGCACCAGACCGGTGTGCACAGCAGTGAACCACAAAATAGTGACCGTCTCTAACAAAGAACTAGATGAGGACTGACACTTCCATCCTGTGGTGCACACATACACACACACACATAACACACACACACAAAGGCTCTCTCTCTTGCTCTTTCACTGCTACACACATGCACACACACACACAGAGAGGCTCTATCTCTTCCTCTTTAACTGTTATACACACACACACACACACACACAAAGGCTGTCTCTCTTGCTCTTTAACTGCTACCCACACAAAGACACAAAGTGGTACACACACACACACAGGCTCTCTCTTCCTCCTTAACTACTACACTCACACACACACACACACACACACAACACACATACACAAAGGCTTTTTCTCTTCCTCTTTAACTGCTACACAGATGCATGCACACACACATGTGTACACACACATTTGCAATTACACAGAATAATTATAGGTACCCTGCAACTCTCCGCACCTGCCCCCATTAAATAGAGTACAGATTTATAGTCATTTTACAGGACAGCAGTCTCCCTGGGCTGATATCAAGGAGGCAGCAGGCTGCATTCTCTCTCAGAGACTCTCAGAGGGAGACTTGTGTCCTTACCTTTTTTCTACTTCAGAGACCACCTACATCCTTGGCCCCCATCAGTTTCATCAATGACAACTTGAATTCTCTCCTCAAATCATTCTCACTTCCTGTTCCATGGTGAAATCCATTATCTTACCCTCTTTTGACCCTTCCTTCTCTCTGACATTAAGGGCCCTTGGAATTACATTGGATCACCTAGATAATCTAAAATAATCTCTCTGTTATGGTCAGCTGGTAACAGCCTCGATTTTCCCACGTAGCCTAAGATTGCCCAGAGTCCTGGGAGTAGGATGTCGACATCTGTGTAAGATGGATGGTCCATCTACCCCAAGCAACAACATCATTACAGTATCACTCTTCCCCAAGTGTCTTGTTGATACTTCTAGTCAGAAGCCTAACGCATTTCAAACTCAGCTTTTAAATAATATCCGTGGCGCTTTCTTTCTGGTTGTCTTGCCTCTGTTTTCAAATTTAGCATCCACAGATGATTGATTGATGCCTAATTCTTGGATTCACTAGAGTATGCAAAAGGCTATGTCTCAATTCTACCACCGCATTTTTATTTATTAGTGAAATATATACAGAGAATCAGGTCTCAATAACATTTTGCATCCTAAAATTGGAATGCATGATGGCAGGACAAATACTTGATTCCGTTGTAAATTTTGAAGATAATAAGCATTTCCTAAAGAAGATCAGGAGGGTTTGTTTGGTGTTTGAGTATCATTTTGAAGTCAAAAGTTAAAGATCTTTTGTGTCTTTTAATGTTATTGTTGTCTGTATTAGTATCTTGGTTACCCTAAGTTGTCTTACGACTCTTAACAACATGGCTCCATTTTTTTGATGACTTTCTGGCTTTCTGGTAGGACAAGATAGTCCAGGTTCACCTTGTATGTTTCCTGCCTTTTCTCTGTCAAGCCTAGTTACTTTTAATAGGAATTAGTAATTAGCCACCACAATCTTGGTTAAAAAAAAAAAGATAAAATTATTACAATTTGGTTATAATTTTTAGGCTTTTTGGAAAATAGAGCTAAAGGTGAGGGTTTTTTTTTTTTGTTTTGTTTTGTTTTGTTTTTTTTACCATAAAATATATCATGAAATAGTGCTGGGAAATCCAACTCAAATTCAGTAGTACCAGATTTTTCTTTATCAGTCAATGTAATTTTTGATGAAAAGGTCATTGCCTGCTGCTTCTCAAAAAGCAATGTTCCTGTGGGTTAATCTGTACCAGGAAGGTGGCCAAGGCTGGGAAAGCTTTGTTCAAGGGACAATAGTCCCAGGACTTAAGGATCACTGTGACCTGCTGCTAGAGCTGTGAAGGCCTTCTGGAGAGCAGCACTCAATGGTACCCACACCTGGGTGTTTGTCAGAATGGCCTGAGAAGCTCTTATAATGAAAGTCTCTTCACCCCGACTGGCAGAATTGGTTCTCTCCAGGCTGGGAAGTAGGTCCCTATCTCTCTCCTTTTTTGTGAGCAGATAGCTGGTTGGAAATGGTCAGAAAATGACTGAGATATTCATGAGCACACGGGTGCTTCCGGAAGTGTTTTAGTACCACACTGGAGTCTGGGATCACACAGCTGAGGTAGAAAGAAGTCTTCACAGCCTACTGCTGCTCCCTTCAGGTGTGGCTCACCTCAATGTCATTGACGTGCATAGTAGCAGACTCTTCATCACATCACACACAGCGGTTGTAGCTTCCATTGCTTCTGTTGAAATGCTGCATCACATAGCGGGCACAGCCTAAGTAACCATCTAGCATTTTGTCTCATCACTCTCTGGAATTTTAACTTGACCCAGCGAATACAGGAAAGGATGAAATTTATAGCAAATCAATGTTAGGAAGAATTCCAAGCTGGCAAGAAACAGGACAATTATCGGCATAGACTCCTGTGTAGGACCAGGGACCACCTATCAGGTGAATGAGCAGCAACCAATATATAGGCAGGTTTTTGTTTTTGTTTTTGGTTTGTTTGTTTTGAAATCTTGGCTCTTTCTCCAAGCACCAATGGTTCTCTTTTGAAGTTAGAGCAGAACTCTATTTTCTGAAGGGGAATCTGCCAAGATTAATGTAGGTGTTCAGATAAATGAGACATGGTTCCTTCTCCCCAGAATTTTATAGTCTGCTGAAGAGGCAAAGACTGGCATTCATTTTATAAAGAGAAAGAAGAAAACCTTAATAATGTACTCCAGAGTGTTTTCCAAGCAAGATGATGTCTGCAGGGATCAACCACTTGAAGCCCTGGGCACTAGAGATCCAGATACAGGAGGTCCTGACAGGCAGTCAACCTATATCTTCCCAAGATAACAGATGTTAGCCATTTTGGTTATCAAACAGTGGGCAACTGAACGCCAATTTCTAGTTCTGTTTTGCTAAGAAGTGCAAAGGCTACCTTGGCTCCACGGTGAAACTGAGTTGCCAGTGTCTATGCTTAACTATTAGACATGGTAGGAAGGCGTTAGATACTAAACAGGGAACTATAATGGGTATCAAGAATGATGTGCTGCTAAGTGCAGACATATTGGTATACATTTTACATGTGTCTTACAGAGAGCTATCCTATTGCATAGTCAAGAGAATTCGATTTTTTGTGTCCATAAGGAAACATTCTTGTAAGAACAAGCTTTGGGAGTTGAGTTGCCTGAGTTACAATCCTACTCATTCCATTTCCTCCTACATCACTTCATTCCTCTGTGCTTTTGTTCTCTTAGCTTTAAAAACATATGTGAATAGAAGTCTCTGCTTCATAGAGAGGATATGGGCATGAGATGAACACGTAGACAGTCTGGCATATACCGTGTACTTAGTTCCAGTAACTGCTGGGCCTGTAATTGTCCTCGGTGATGTTCATTGTCACCTTCTTTCCCACCAGTATTGCATCTGGACAGATGGGCTGAATGCGCTGCTTGGGAAGGACATGATGAGCGACCTGACGCGGAATGACCTAGACACCCTGCTGAGCATGGAGATCAAGCTCCGCCTGTTGGACCTGGAAAACATCCAGATCCCGGATGCTCCTCCACCCATCCCCAAGGAGCCCAGCAACTATGACTTTGTCTATGACTGTAATTGAAGTGGCTGGGCCTGGACACATTCCTCCTAAACTGGAAGATCTAGCTATGAGCAGAGAGGAGCGCAAACACACCCACATGTTGGGACCATTCTTTGGTGGTGGGAAGCTGCAGGTCAACCCTTCCTTTGGCCTCATTTTTAGCCCTAGTTTTTTTTTTTTTTTTTTTTTTTTTTTTTTTTTGGCTTCTTACCATCTCCTTGAATCTACTTCCTGACTCAGTATTTCAGATCACTCCACTGCTACCACTCACTGGTGGGTCATCAGCAAAAACCACCACTAGTAAGGAAGTCAAATAATCTTCTCATTCTAACCTGATGTGGCCATGTCCTTCTGCCCTTCTTCCTTCTTGCCTGGAGTAGGAAATCCAATTAGCCCCATGCTGCCCCAAATTTGCTTACTAAACCATGAAAAATGCCTAAGGCCGGGATTGGGTAAAATAGCTCTGTTACTGGACAAGAAGACCAAAGGCCGCCACCTCCTACCCCTTCTTTCTAGGGTAAACTCACATCATCAGCTCTCTGTGAGTTGAGATTGCTTTCGCATCTCCTCTCTCTCCCTTCCTGGCCTTGACCTTGCTCTGGTCCACTTTGGTTCCATGTGTAGCAGCAGCAGCCTCATTCCAGTCCTCTGCAGCACCAGGTCTCCCAGACAGTCCACAGAGCCCATGCCTGCTCCTTGTCCGCACTGTGACCATGACCATGACCAACCTCTCTGTCACACTATCTAGTCTTGGGCCTCCTCTCCTTATTACCCCAGCCCAGACCTGCCTTCTTCATTTTTCAAGCTCCCAGCAGCCCCTTAGCAGAAAGCACAAATGAAGTTAGTAATCCTGCTCCATCTCAAATAGACTAAACCTAACAGCCTCTAAGACGGCTGGCTGTTGCTATCCAACGGTTCCATGTCACCTTGTCTTTGGGGCTCCTGCTACGACCCAGGTTCTCCAGGATAGTCAAGCTGTCAGACATCCAAGTTTACATCGTTGTAATTATTCTAGGTCTTTACAATTTACGAGGGTTTGGGATTCTTTTGTTTTGTTTTGTTTTTGGCTTTGTTTTTGTATAAAAGAGTCTAACATTTTTTTGCCGAACAGATATATATTTAATGAAAAGAAGAGATACATAAATGTGTGTACTTTCCAGTTTGTTTTTAATTATTTTAATCCCAAACATCTTCCTGAGAATAACATTCCCTTCAACATGCTGTGGAATAAAATTAAATGTGACGAGTTGAGGAGCTGGCGTTTTGATTTAGTAATGTGGGTGCTTGCTACTCAGTCTTTAGCATCACCTGGGAGCTTGTTAGAGATGCAAAACTAATCAGCCCCTCCAGACTTCTGAACTGGGCTATGTGAATGGGTGTTCGTTTGGGAAGGCGCATTGATCATTGGCTCTAAGCACAACCCATATCCTTTCTAGGAAGCACACCCCAACTCTCCAAGGAAATGAGACTCACTCTACATAGGTAGGATCTGTTCACTTTGCATTGCTGCCTCCTCAACACACTTTCCCATTATTTCCTCCTTACCAGTACGTGGTTTATAGAGTCAGTCCAATTAAAGATGCTACTGACACTGAAGGGAACACATTTAACAATGGGAAAAGAATGCAAGCCCACACTCCTGAAATCAGTTAAACCAAAACCAAGTAAGACTAACAGTGAGCTAATAAGTTAATGGTCAATGCCCAATAGAAAATTCTTCCTAGGTCAGCTAGCTCCCCTGCAAGGATCCTACGGATCACAAACTCTAAAGGCTGGGAAAGATGACAGAATTCAGTACAGTGCAGCTAAGCCACTCTGAGCTGGCAGCCAAGCTGTAGACACATGCAGGCAACTGCTCTTTATGGCTGTCAAAATGGTCAATTACAGATTGGCTTGGGCTCAAATGACATGGTCCAGAGCATGCCATAAATTACAAAATCTATAGTCATTCACAGGGGTCATTCTTTACACCAGAGTGCCCACACCTGAGTGTCAGGTTGACATTTCTTTCGTCTTTAGGCTCGGATGTTCTCAACACACACATCCTTCCTGCCAGGATCATCTGTTGTTCTACCTGCTGTGTGATGTTAGGTAAAAGAAAGTCAATAGAGACATAGCACTTTTTATTTGGAGGTTTAAGAGATCCATCTGTCCTGTGGCCTGGCTGAGAAGAATTCATCCCCTTATGGTATTTCTACTTTGTTCCAGTAATAGATTTTTTTCTTTTCCATTGCCACTAATAATTTTACATATTTGTTGTACAATACAGTGTTTTGATCCACGTGTACACCGGGTAAAGATAAACCCTCTCCATTGCTGTAACCTTTTATCTCCATATTCAGTACGCTCTAAAGTGAAATCCCTTCTGGAGAACTTGAGATGTGCAGCACCTTGTGAGCTGCATCCACATGACTGTGCTGCAGAACCCCAGAATGTATCCCTCCCTTCTCACCACTGTCATTGTGCCCACTGGCCCATACATTCTCTGCTCCATGTTCTGCTCTCTCCAGCCCGCAGTCTGTACTCACTATTCTTCTCTCAGCAGCTCCGGATTTCATGGGGGCTTTCATTTTCTGTACTTGACCTTATTTTATTTGCTGTCTTCCAGTCCCACCCATGATGTTGAAAGTGGCTGTATTTTGTCTTTTTGTGAATGAATAATATCCCATTGCCTACACATACCACACTCACTCCGCATCGCCTAGCCTTTGCGGATCCTGCTGCGGTAAATGGGAGTACAGGTTTCCCCAACAAGCTGTCATTTCTTTTTTGTATATGCTAAGGACACACCTCTTCACACATTGACAGCATCCTGAGATTAAGCTGTCATTGCTCTGTATTTATTTTGTGGCAAGTTGGCAAACGGTTGTCGCTCATATTCACCCACCTCACCTCTCTTGAAGCTGCTCAAGACATTTCTCACACATAGTGAGCCCAGTACCTCCAGTTGGGTTCTTCTAGCCCAAGCAAGCATGGTCCCTTTAATGCAGAAGAAAAGCAAAAAAAAAAAAAAAAAAAAAACCCAAAAAAACAAAACAAACCTGTTTGGCGTGAAGTCCAATTAATCTAAATTTGCTGATATTTTAAGAGCAGAGAAAACCAATGGTTACTTAAACCAAAAATGTGCAGTGCTAAATGTTCTGTGAACTCATGTGCAAATCTTCCAGTTAGCAATGAAACATTTTTGTAAGTCATTTTGTCACATAAAATCAGAAAGCCTCAGCCCAGTGCAGCAAGTGAGATCAGGTGAGTCATGGTAGGGCACATCTCTAATCCCAGCGCTCAGGCAGCCAGGCCGATCTCTGAGAGATCAAACCTAGTCTGGTCTACATAGCGAGTTCCAGACCAGCCAGGGCTACAGAGATGAGGAGCACACACCAGTAATTCGAGCAGAAGAATCTCACATTCAACATAAGCCTGGATTACACAGTGAAACTTTTCCTCAAAATAATTACAAAAGATAAAAAATAAAAGCAAACACTGTGGTAATGGAAAATGAGTGGCAGAAAATCTAGTTGGGTCTTAAAAGAGTAGAGATACTCACCATTGAATAAATGAACCATCCAGGTAAAACAAAGAGTGTAGAGGCAGGAGGTAGGAACACCTGTGCACTCAGGAATCTTCAAGCCTCTCTGACTGGCGGATAGGGTACACACAGAGGCGAAAGTCTCTAACACTGAAGAGCAATGGTTCTCACCCATCCTAATGCTGCAGCCCTTTAATACCGTTCCTCACGCTGAGATGACCCCAACCATAAAATTATTTCATTGTAACTTCGTAACTGTAGTTTTGCTAGTGTTAAGAATCATAATGTAAACATCTGACATGCAGGCTATTTGATAGTTGACCCCTGAAAGGGTCGCGGCCCCCAGGTTGAGAACTGCTGCTGTAGCAGAATAAAGTCATGGATGGAGAATTCATGGAGAGAGGTGGCAAGGGACTTTAACTTGAGGACAAAATAAAATACTCTAAGAGTGTTGTCTGTTTTGGGATTTGGAAATACGAAAAAACAGCTATGCCCAGGAAAGACTGGAGTAGAAGAAATTGGAAGCAGACATAACAGCAAAGATGCTATTGAAGTAGTCCCAAGCAAGAACCTTCGGGGCCCAGACTTTCAAATCTACACTTGGAAAATGGAGGAGGATGAAGTCATCGAAGAGGCAGTGTGAGCTGGGAGCAGAGACTAATTGAGCAGCCAGCGAGGGAGGGAAGGTACAGATGACTCCTGGGCTTCAGAAATAACACACGAGCAAGCAGATAACAGGACCGGGCCAATAGCTAAAACCAAGAGGAAAGGCAGAATGGGAGATTTTAGGAAAGGATAATGAAGTGAGATAATGAGATTGTTGTATTTGTTGGACTTCTCTGAAAAGAAAAATAAAATTTGGGTTAAGCTACTTAACCACTGTGAGCCTCTTACTAGTTTCCAAAATGGGATTCTCGTCACTTGGGAGTATAAATGAATGTCTGCAAACTGTCCGTGCTCAAAAAGTAGGTCCCCCCATCTCCCTTCCCACCCTTTTCCCCCCATTCTTTCTCTTTTGTTACTCCCAACCTTCTGAGTTTAGGATCTTTATCACTATTCATATGTTTCAAGCAATCCAGCTCATTTGAGAAGAATTGGAGAGAGAAAAAACTGGAAAATTAAAACTCTATATATTTAATAAAAGATCTGGGATAAAACAATAAAACCACAATTTAAAATAAGTCCAGGAGAAAAGGATGGATGGCATAATCCTATACGCAAATAGAATTAGATCTAAATTTTTAAATGTAATTTCATTTCTTCTCAGTGGGACTGTGTAAGTAAAACAATCACTTCAAGCACAATACTTATTTTTAATTAAAAAAAAACAGAACACACTCAGAGGAAAGAAAGGACTACAATTTAAAAAACAAATATAAGAGGATATAAGGATAGTCACTCTATTGAGTACTAAACCTAAATCTGGTCTTCTTGGAAGCCAGAATAAATGAGGAAGCAGATTGCAGTATATTGCTCTCCTGTTTTTAAACAACATTATACTCATAAGGAAATGCCTTTCCCAAGCACCAATGTTGGGAGAAGGCATTCTATTAAAATACCCAATCAATAGATACCTCTTAGCAGGTCATGTTTGTTACTCAGCTTCACAGAGTGAAGGATATGTCCATTGGCCCTTTGAGAAAGCAAGCAAGTAGGTTCCCCAGAAGGGACCACATGAGTCCTTGAATGAGTTCAGTGACAAAGTGATCCATAAGAGATTGAGGAAAGGAATCTCAAAAGTAGAACCTGCAGGAAAGCTTGGCCCTAGAAAGGTTCACAAATGCATGTGCTGCTGCTGCCAAGGCTAGAAGACAGGTCATTGGCATGGAACAAGGTCATGGGACAAATAGTGCAAAATTCCATGGAATTTCCATGGCCAGTCACTTGTCCATAGTGCCCAGAACATGAGGCTATGGTTTCAAATTGCCTGTCCTAGCGATCTGGAAATAGAAACAAGTCCGTGAAGTGCATGCCTAAAATGACCACGATGTGCACCTGCTGAGCTGGTACAATGCATGTGAGGGGACTGCCTCCATCTGGGAGAAGGCTGGCCTGAAAGAATAAGAATGACAAACAGGGTTTGCCTGTCAGATGACCAGGAAAAAACGCTGTTAATTGCTTTTTGTTGTAGTGGTAAAGGTAAATTGTGGAAGAGTTTATTTGGCTCATTGTTCCAGCAGAAGAATCTTTTTTTTTTTTTTTTTTTTTTTTTTAGAGTAGCACGAAGGTTTATTGGGGCATCCTAGTAAAGATGCTGGGGCTTGCCCATGGTGCTCTTGATATACAAAGCCCGGACATTTTGCCAGTTCTTCTTGAGCAAGGACACCAAGAAATTGACAGCCAAGTAGATGTTGTAGACCAGCTCGTCGTCGATCATCTTCACGTGGCCGACAGCAACAGCCAGACACAGCACCTTCTTCATCTGGAACTTGACCGTGGACTCTACTTTGGCCACCATGTTTTCATTGTGTGTCAGCAGGGAAGGGAACTTGCCAGCCTTGTTCAGGCCTGGGCCCAGGATACACGGGATCTGCTTGATCAGAGACTCAGAGGCCAGAAAGGCGTCATACTTCTTGGCCAGCTTTTTGACCAACTTCTTGTTCTTATTGAGCTTCTTCAGCGCCTCGATGTCCATGTGGGGGATATCCACGGCCTTGGCCTCATCGCAGTGCTGCTGGTCCCCCAGGACGCACACCGAGAACTTGGGGCGAGGGGTGGATTTGAGCCTGACGGTGCCCGAGAAACGTTTGTCCTTCTGGGGGTCGTAGTTCTTCAGGCTGATCTGCAGCTCCACCGTTTCCAGAAACTTGCGGCACTTGCGCTGGTTCCCCTGCAGGACCTCCCGCACCGCCTAGTACAGGGTGTCGCGAGATAATTTGCTGCTCATGGCTGGAGAGACTGCGGGAACCGGAAAGAAGAGCAGCAGAAGAATCTTTAATGGTGGGCAAGTCTAGCTGGGTATCCATCAGTGAAGCCAGCAGGATTTAGTGGATAGTTTCAACTCATAGTCACACAGATGGTGCGTGTTAAGTTCAGTGAGCAAAAACAAGACAAAAAATAATGAATATAGGAAAAGATTTGTGGGGAAGAAAGTGGTATAGGAGGTCCTTCTGTTTATGTGTTGCTTTCATTGGTTAATCAATAAAGAAATTGCTAGGCCTGATAGGGCAGAACTTAAGTAGGCAGAGAAGACAGAACTGAATTCTGGGAGGAAGAAAGCAGAGTCAGAGAATCGCCATGGAGCTGCCAGAATCAGACATACTGAATCTTTCCCGGTAAGCCACGACCTTGTGGTGATATATACATATTAATAGAAATGGGTTAAATCAAGATGTGACAGTTAGCCAGTAAGAGGCTAGAGATAATGGGCCGGGCAGTAATTTGATTAATAAGGTTTCTGTGTGATTATTTCAGGTGTAAGCTAGCTGGGCAGCCAGGACAAACAAGGAAGCTGCTCCCATCAACAAGAAAGGGCACTAGTAAGGGTAGGGGATACAAAAGGGTATGGAGGAGAGTAATCAGAATGCATTACACACACACACACACACACACATACACACACACAGGATATTGTCAAAGAACAAAATTTATCTTTTAAAAAAGGTAGATAAAGAATTAACTCCTAAAAATTGTACTCCGAGTACACGTACACCATGGCACATATGCACCCATCCATACACAGACACACACAAGACACATGCACACAATAATCACAACAAAAGCAAACTTAGTTTTTAAACATGTCTATGTTTGTGGAGATCAGAGAAGGATGTTGAATGTCCTGCCCCATCACTCTCTACCTTTTTTCCTTTGAGACAGGGTCTCTCATTGAATTTGGAGCTTGGCTGTTGGTGGAGAGTAAGCCCCAGAGAGCCTCATGTCTCCCCTGCAGTTTTGGGGTTACAGGCCTGCATAGATAGCCTTGTTCAGGTTGTTTCTTTTAAGTGGGCACTGGGATCTGAACTCAGGTCCTCATGACTGTGCAGCAAGCACTCTTATCACCAAGCCAACTTTTCAGACTTTCTAGAGAGTTGCATTTTAAACTCCTCTGTCAGAAAGGGTGTGGATCCAGATAGGAAGGGAGATGCTTACAGAAGTATCTTTACTAGGCAAAGTTATTGAGGTGTTAAATAGGCAACGATGTGCTATATTTGTTTAGGCTGTGGAATATTACTTTAACTATGTAAAGGTGTGTTACTTTTGTTTATGCTATAATTGTTTAAAGATGTAAGGATGTGTGTTTAAATATGTAAAGATATGTTGCATCTGTTTCACCTTGCATGCCTAAGATACCTGATTGGTCTAATAAAGAGCTGAATGTCCAATAGCTAGGCAGAAAATGATAGGTAGAACTAACAGGCAGAGAGAATAAATAGGAGGAGAACTCTGGGTTCAAAAAATGGAGGGACAAGGGAAGAAGGATGAGAGAATGAGGGTGATCCCCAGAGTCAGAAGCAGGAAGCTGCCAACCAGCCAGACATAAAAATAAAACAGTGAAAGCAAGATATACAGAAGTAAGGTAATAAGATAAAGAGAAACAGGTTAATTTAATTAAAAGAGCTAGCCACAAATGTGCCTAAGCTAAGTTGAGCATTCAAAACTATTAAGCCTCTGTGTCATGACTTGGGATCTGGTTTGTGGTTCAAAAGAAAAGGCCAGGTACAAGGAAGTGAGGAGGAACTGAGAGAAATAGGGGGGAAGAGCGCCAAATCAGTATATTGGATATAAAAACTATTTTCAATAAAAGAAAAAAATACAACAAAAGAAAAAAAAATAAAATCCTCTTCCACACCTCACCATTCCTCTGCATTCACTCACCCTGCTTCATGCTACTTCCCAATCCTCAGGACTCCTTCTGACTGCGACTTACGGTTGGCACTCACTTAGGTCCCCTTAAGTTTAGTTGACCTCAGTTCTGCCATCTTTTACTCATCCTACCTCTCTGATCAGTCCCTCCTGTAGCCTATGGGCAGCTGCACCCCTCTTTACACTCCTCATTTGTCTGTGCCAGATTTCTCAAAGTTTTCATTAGCAAAGAGGACTCCTGCCAATATGGATAATGATGTTTAATAGACTCTTAGTCATCATTAATTTAAACTACCATCCACCTACAAAAAAATTATTCTCAAGTCAGTCTTTGCTAGAACCATTGAAGAGTCCAAAAATAAAAATATGGAAATGTAGATTCCAAAAATAAAAATAAAAAATATAAAGTTGTAAGCCTAGGAGAATGAGAGTAGACTGTCAACAGCTTTCTCAACAGCTTGAGGATTAACTATTAACAGTGGGTTACTCGGCTTTACAAACCATAGCTCTATTTGCCATGCTGAGTGGCTCTCTACAAACTTAGGGTGGCTCTGCAAACGGAGGATCGGCTTTTAGTTAACCCCCCCCCACCCCCACCCCCTCCACCCCCACCCCCCACCCCCGGTCACCCATGATCAGAAATTGATGTGTGTTGAGTTAACTTTTAAATGATGGGATATATGTGACTTTTGACTTTTTGGTTTTATAGTGTCCCATACTCTTCCCTGGTATGCGAAACTGGCAGTGCCAGGGGAGGTGCGGGGCCTTGGTAAACACTATCAAGGAATGCCAGGGAAGACAATAGATTAAGAACAAACACTAGTTTAACTGAAAAACCCTGTTAATAGACATTGCACAGAAGGACAATTTGTATCTGAGTTTTACCTTGAGATTGTAAAAATTCTTTTGTTATTGCCTAATGCTTGCAATAAAAGAAGTTCATAAACCGGCCTTTGCCACAGCCTTACAAGTCCATCTCAGGCTGTGGTCTCCGCTAGCTGATAAGCTTTTTTGCCCCATGGAGATTTATTTTTTTAATTTTCTTTCTTTTTTTTTATTTTATTTTTATTTTTTTATTTTTTTTTTCGTGCTCCCCTGTCCAACCTTCCTTTATCCCAATCCTCCTGTTTTCCCAAGGCCCGACCTCCTTCCCTTCTAACTTTTCTCTCCCCATCTCCCCTTACCCCCATCCCACCTCACCCCCAAGATCCCAATTTTCTCCCTGGCAATTTTGTCTACTTCCCTTAGCCAAGATGATAACTATATGTTTTTCCTTGGGTTCCCCTTCTTACTTAGCTTCTTTAGATTCACCTATTGTAGACTCCGTGACCCTTATTTATGGCTAGAAACCAATTATGAGTGAGTACATCCCATGTTCATCTTTTTGGGTCTGGGATACCTCACTCAGGATAGTGTTTTCTATTTCCATCCATTTGCATGCAAAATTCGAGAAGTCATTGTTTTTTACCGCAGCGTAGTACTCTAATGTGTAGATATTCCATACTTTCTTCATCCATTCTTCCATTGAAGGGCATCTAGGTTGTTTCCAGGTTCTGGCTATTACAAATAATACTGCTATGAACATAGTTGAACAAATGCTTTTGTCATATGATAGGGCATCTCTTGGGTATATTCCCAAGAGTGGTATTGCTGGGTCCAGGGGTAGGTTGATCCCGAATTTCCTGAAAAACCGAAACACTGACTTCCATAGTGGTTGCACAAGATTGCATTCCCACCAGCAATGGATGAGGGTACCCCTTCCTCCACAGCCTCTCCAGCAAAGGTTATCGTTGGTGTTTTTGACTTTAGCCATTCTGACAGGTGTAAGATGATATCTCAAAGTTGTTTTGATTTGCATTTCCCTGATTGCTAAGGAAGTTGAGCATGACCTTAAGTGTCTTTTGGCCATTTGAACTTCCTCTGCTGAGAATTCTCTGTTCAGATCAGTGCCCCATTTTTTAATTGGGTTAATTAGCATTTTAAAGTCTAGTTTCTTGAGTTCTCTATATATTTTGGAGATCAGACCTTTGTCTGTTGCGGGGTTCGTGAAGATCTTCTCCCAGTCAGTAGGTTGCCTTTGTGTCTTAGTGACAGTGTCCTTTGCTTTACAGAAGCTTCTCAGTTTTAGTAGGTCCCATTTATTCAATGTTGCCCTTAATGTCTGTGCTTCTGGGGTTATACATAGGAAGCGATTTCCTGTGCCCATCTGTTGTAGGGTATTTCCCACTTTCTCTTCTATCCTTTTCAGTGTGTTCGGGCTGATATTGAGGTCTTTAATCCATTTGGACTTGAGTTTTGTGCACGGTGAAAGATGTGGGTCTATTTTCTTTCTTCTACAGGTTGACATCCAGATGTGCCAGCACCATTTGTTGAAGATGCTTTCTTTCTTCCATTGTATACTTTTAGCTACTTTATCAAAAATGAGGTGTTCATAGGTTTGTGGGTTAAAGTTCGGGTCTTCTATACGATTCCATTGGTCAACTTCTCTGTTTTTATGCCAGTACCACACTGTTTTCATTACTGTAGCTCTGTAATAGAGTTTGAAGTCAGGGATGGTAATGCCTCCAGAAGATCCTTTATTGTATAGGATTGTTTTGGCTATCCTGGGTTTTTTTGTTTTTCCATATAAAGTTGATTATTGTCCTCTCCAGATCTGTGAAGAATTTTGATGGGATCTTGATGGGGATTGCATTGAATCTATAAATTGCCTTTGGTAGAATTGCCATTTTTACTATGTTGATCCTCCCAATCCAAGAGCAAGGTAGATCCATCCATTTTTTGGTATCCTCTTCAATTTCTTTCTTCAATGCCTTAAAGTTCTTGTCAAATAGATCTTTCACTTCCTTGGTTAGATTTACCCCAAGATATTTTATGCTGTTTGTGGCTATCGTGAATGGTGAAGCTTCTCTGATTTCCCTCTCTGCTTCCATATCCTTTGTGTATAAGAGGGCGACTGATTTTTTGGAGTTGATCTTGTATCCTGCCACATTACTAAAGCTGTTTATCAGCTGTAAAAGTTCTTTGGTGGAGTTTTGGGGGTCGCTTAAGTACACTATCATATCATCTGCGAATAACGAAAGTTTAACTTCTTCCTTTCCAATTCGAATCCCCTTGATCCCATTATGTTGTCTTATTGCTATTGCTAGAACTTCAAGTACTATATTGAAGAGGTATGGCGAGAGTGGACATCCTTGTCGTGTTCCTGAGTTAAGCGGGATGGCTTTGAGTTTCTCTCCGTTTAATTTGATGTTAGCTGTCGGCTTGCTGTATATAGCTTTTATTATATTTAGGTATGACCCTTGTATCCCTAATCTCTCCAAGACTTTTAACATAAATGGATGTTGAATTTTGTCGAATGCTTTTTCAGCATCTAATGAGATGATCATATGGTTATTTTCTTTCAGTTTATTTATATGCTGGATTAATTTGATAGATTTTCGTATGTTGAACCAGCCCTGCATCTCAGGAATAAAGCCTACTTGATCATAATGGATAATATTTCGGATGTGTTCTTGGATTCGGTTTGCCAGTATTTTGTTGAGGATTTTTGCGTCGATGTTCATGAGTGAGATTGGCCTGTAATTCTCTTTCCTGGTTGAGTCTTTGTGTGGTTTTGGTATCAGAGTAACTGCAGCTTCATAAAGGGAATTAGGTAATGACCCTTCTGTTTCTATATTGTGGAATACATTAAGGAGTATAGGTATTAGCTCTTCTTGGAAGTTCTGGTAGAATTCCGCATTGAAACCATCTGGTCCTGGGCTTTTTTTGGTAGGGAGGTTTTTGATAACAGCTTCTAATTCTTCGCGACCAACAGGTCTGTTTAGATTGTTCACCTGGTCCTGGTGTAACTTTGGTATATGGTATTTATCTAAAAAAGTGTCCATTTCTTTTACATTTTCCAGTTTTGTGTTATACAGGCTTTTGTAATAAGATCTGATGATTCTCTGAATTTCCTCTGTGTCTGTGGTTATGTCCCCCTTTTCATTTCTGATCTTATTAATTTGCGTATTCTCTCTCTGCCGTTTGATTAGTTTGGATAGGGGTTTATCAATCTTGTTGATTTTCTCCAGGAACCAGCTGTTTGTTTCATTGATTCTTTGGATTGTTTTCTGTGTTTCTATTTTGTTGATTTCAGCCCTCAATTTGATTATTTCCAATCTTCTACTCCTCCTAGGTGTGTCTTCTTCTTTTTTTTCTAGAGCTTTCAGGTGGGCTGTTAAGTCTTCAATATGAGCTTTCTCTGTTTTCTTTAAGTGGGCACTTAGTGCGATGAACTTTCCTCTTAGGACTGCTTTCATAGTGTCCCATAAGTTCGAGTATGTTGTTTCTTTATTTTCATTGAATTCAAGGAAGACTTTAATTTCTTTCTTTATTTCTTCCTTAATCCAGGTATGGTTCAGTAGTTGACTGTTCAGTTTCCATGAGTTTGTAGGCTCTCTGGGGGTAGCATTGTTGTTGAATTCTAACTTTAATCCATGGTGATCTGATAAGACACAGGTGGTTACTAATATTTTTTTTGTAACTGTGTAAGTTAGCTTTGCTACCGATTATGTGGTCAATTTTCGAGAAGGTTCCATGAGCTGCAGAGAAGAAGGTATATTCTTTCCTCTTCGGGTGGAATAATCTATAGATGTCTGTTAAGTCCATTTGCTTCATTACCTCCATTAATTCTCTAATTTCTCTGTTAGGTTTCTGTTTGATTGACCTGTCCATTGGTGAGAGAGGAGTGTTGAAGTCTCCTACTATTAGTGTGTGTGGTTTGATGGCTGCCTTGAGTTTTAGTAATGTTTCTTTTACATACGTGGGCGCTTTTATATTAGGGGCGTAGATATTCAGGATTGAGACTTCATCCTGATGAATTGTTCCTGTTATGAGTATAAAATGTCCCTCTCCATCTCTTCTGATTGATTTAAGTTTGAAGTCAACTTTGTTAGAAATTAGTATGGCCACACCTGCTTGTTTCTTAGGTCCATTTGCTTGATAGGCCTTTTCCCAGCCCTTTACTCTGAGTAGGTGCCTGTCTTTGTGGTTGAGGTGTGTTTCTTGTAAACAGCAGAATGTTGGATCCTGTTTTCGTATCCAATCCCTTAGCCTGTGCCTTTTTATAGGTGAGTTGAGCCCATTGACATTAAGTGATATTAATGACCAGTGGTTGTTAACTCCGGTCACTTTTTTATTAGTAGGGTTTGTGTGTTTCCCTTCTTTGAGTTGCGCTGGTGAAAGGTCTCTAGATGACTGAGTTATTGTGGGCATTGTTGGACTCCTTGGTTAGTGATTTTCCTTCTATAATTTTCTGTAAGGCTGGATTTGTGGCTACGTATTGTTTAAATTTGTTTTTATCCTGGAAAATTTTGTTTTCTCCATTTATAGTGAACGAAAGCTTGGCTGGATATAGTAGTCTGGGCTTGCATCCATGATCTCTTAGTTTTTGCAGTACATCTATCCAGGACCTTCTGGCTTTCATGGTTTCCATAGAGAAGTCAGGTGTAAGTCTGATAGGTTTACCTTTATAAGTAACTTGGCCTTTTTCGTTTGCAGCTCTTAATATTCTTTCTTTATTCTGTATATTTTGTGTTTTGATTATTATATGGCGAGGGGATGTTTTTTTTTTTTGATCCAGCCTATTTGGTGTTCTGTATGCTTCTTGAACCTTCATAGGTATATCTTTCTTCAGGTTGGGAAAGTTTTCTTCTATAATTTTATTAAGTATATTTTCTGTACCGTTGAGCTGCACTTCTTCTCCTTCTTCTACTCCAATTATTCTTAGGTTTGGTCTTTTTATTGTGTCCCAAATTTCCTGAATGTTTTGTGATGAGAATTTGTTGGTTTTGCTGTTTTCTTTGATCAGTGTGTTTATTTTCTCTATGGTATCTTCAGTGTCTGATATTCTCTCTTCTATCTCTTGTAATCTGTTGTTAGTACTTGTCTCTGTCGTTCCTGTTCGTTTACCCAGATTTTCCATCTCCATTCTTCCCTCGGTTTGTGCTTTCTTCATTGCTTCCATCTCATTCTTCATGTCTTGAACCGCTTCCCTAACCTGTTTGATTGCTTTTTCTTGTTTCTCTTGGTTTTCTTGCGTGTCTTTGAGCGATTTATTCATTTCCTCTACCTTTTTGTTTGTAATCTCTAATTGTTTATGGCAGTTTTTCACCTCCTGTTTAAGTTCCTCTATTATTTTCATATAGTTCACTTTTGAGTCGATTTCTTCTATTTCTTCAGGAGTAGGGTGTACAATTCTTCTTATTTCGGGATCCCTGGTTTCTGGTGGTGTCATGTTGCCTTTCAGGTTGTTGGCGGAATTCTTGTATTGGCGCCTTCCCATCTCTTCCTTCAAATGGAGCCAGGAGAGGCCTGGTCTCTTGGTCCAGTCTTTGCTGTGATTGACTCTCTGGGTATATCTCTTCAGTGTAGAAGCAGGAACCGTTCCCGTCCCAATGGGATTCCTCAGCAACTAAACAGGGCCGCCAGTAGCCCAATGATCCAGGGCCAACAGGATGAATGGAGCAAGGTGGGGGGTGGTATCCAGAAGCGCGCAGGAAGCCTGGCGCCAGAGCTGAAGGTGCCCGGCTCCCTTACAGGGGACCCTGAGGCCTGCCCGGTAGGGAGGCACTCACCGCTCTGGGTGGGACACCTTAGTTTAGGAGCTTGAAACTGTACTTGAGCACTGGTCCTAGCATACAGTAGGGCAGGGATGGGAGGGGTGCTGGGGGGGCTGGGTCGTGCGAAAGAAAGACAGCTTTGCAGAAGGAGCTGGGGGAGGGGGTTTGTGCTCTCTTCCGGGACAGTCCACCCCTGGATAGCACACACTCACCCGTCCTGATGGGATTCCTCAGCAACTAAACAGGGCCGCAGGTAGCCCAAAGATCCAGGGCCAACAGGATGAATGGAGCAAGGGGGGATGGTATCCAGGAGCGTGCAGGAAGCCTGGCGCTGGAGCTGAAGGTGCCCAGGCTCCCTTACAGGGGACCCTGAGGCCTGCCTGGTAGGCAGGCACTCACCGCTCTGGGTGGGTCACCTTAGTTTAGGAGCTTGAAACTGTACTTGAGCACTGGTCCTAGCATACAGCAGGGCAGGGTTGGGAGGGGTGCTGGGGGGGGGGGGCTGGGTCATGCGAAAGAAAGACAGCCCTGAAGACGGAGCTGGGGGAGCGGGTTTGTGCTCATTTTTTTAATTTTTAATTTTTTTTTCTGGAATAAAGTCTGCTTCTGGTTTATTAGACTTTGGTGGTATGTCCCCATCTTTGCATGACCCCCTGTGGACCCAACAGCATGGCCCCCAAGACTCAAGTAGTCACCAAAATGTTCCCTTTATTATAGACTAATCCAAATATAAACAAGGACATAAGCACATTCATTACATCAGTAACTTTCACTGAACCAAGTCCCTAAGGGCACATGTCAACCTTTAAATTGATGGTTTTACGGTTAGGGAAAGCTAATTTTCTTAAAGTGTATGTGGTCCTTGGTAGTTCAACCATAAATACCACACATTGGACTTGATAGGTTACTTAAAAGAAAAAGAGGACCTGAAGTTAAGGTCAAGGTAGGAGGTGTGAGTTGGTCTGGGAGGAGTGGCAATATGATCAAAATAAATCCCATGAAAGTCTCAAATATCAAAATATTACATTAAATATTTTGTGCAGTCCTTTAAAAATAACAAAATATTTAATGATTATATTATTCCATATTTATTCATTTCAGTGGATTATGTTTGACATATAATAAATATTCAATAAATAATGCACATTAAATACTTTCAGTTAGAACTTCCAATGCCCAAAGTCAAGTACATGTCCACTTTGAGGTTCCTGTGAATTTGAGAATAAGATCAAATTCTATTCCTGCTTTCCACCATGAATTCCCAAACCAAACCTTATACCTACCTTCCTGTACACAGTATCATAGTGCCATGTGTAGAACAGGGGGGTCAGGCTTGGGAAGTAACCTGGAAAACCAGGATCAGTGGCTCAACCTGCAGAGACGAAACTAAATGTGCAAACATTGTACAGAACCAGCAAAGACAACATAGATAGTGGCTACCAGGAACTCCTTCTGCTTCAAAAAATAGTTGTAAGATCTACACAGCTCATTTTTGCTGGATCTGGGACTCTGGTGGCTGTTGAGCTCTGTCTGCCATGAGTACAAGTAGCTACTATTCACTGGCTGTCTGGTAGAAGGCACTGTGCTCTATTGTCTTTGATGGAAACGATGGCTCCCTCTCCGCAATTTACATTGTGTGGCTCTGGTTACCTGTGGTCAATAGTAGTAAATGTAAAATTGCATATTGTAAAAATTCATGAATTTAATGTTGCAATTTCTTCTGTGAGCATGATAAAATCTCACACCATTCCTCCACACCAACCCGAAATGTGACTGTCCCTGTTTAGCACAGCTATGCTGTAAACACCAGCCCCTCTGTCAGCCAGTAAACATCCCAAAGATCAGAGTGACTGCCATAGTCAATAACCTAGGGCTTGTATTCAAGTAACACTTATTTTACTTAATTATGGCCACAAAATGCAAGACTAGTGATGCTGGCAATTTCATTATGGTATGTTGTTAAAATCATTGTATTTTATTATTGTGGCTGTTTTAGTGGGCATAATTTATAAACTGAGTTTATATGTATAGGAAACAACATAACACATATATAATTTGTTGTTATCCATGGTTTAGGGCATCCTCTGAGGGTGGGGAGTTAACATTCTAACTCTGGAGCCTTGTATTTCTCTCTAGGCAGGAGAAACAGAGCACTTCACTTTGCTAGTGGAGTCCCTTATCTTTAGATCCATTAGCCTCTTTGTAAAAAGCCTCTAAGGCATGCTTTGAACTCCAGTGTGCCTGGGTTCATTCAGTCCTTATTGGAGTCCCTTCAAGGACTAGGAGTTAGAGCCCCTGATAATCAGAAAGGAAGAGGGGCTATGGTTAGGTAGTAAAGAAGGTGAACTCTCACCTTCTTCCTTCCCTCCAGATCTGAGACCCCCTGGTGGGTTTTTCTCCTGGACATAGGCTCCCTATTGATGGCCTGGCTCAACGTGTTCCACAGCAATTGTCAGTCAATTAGTCATTCTCTCTGTCTTCAAACTGACCAACCCTAAACTAGGGGAGGAAGACCCTTCAGAAACTTAAAAAGCCCAGCCCTCAGGAAGAGACTGGGTTCTTCAGTTTCCCAGATCTTTGCTCTGTTTTGCAGAGGGTCTTTTTCTCTGTATCTATGTTGCACATACGTTTCATCACCCCCACTAAAAGCCATTTTTTGTTTGTTTATTGTTGTTGTTTTGTTTTGTTTTAAACTGCTGAGTCTATCTGTTCCTGTTTGCAGTCATTGAAATTTCTCCACTGCTACTCATGGCACTCAATATTTTCCCTAATTCTTTAATGGGAAGAGAAAGGGACCCCAATGAAGACCCCTTGGCTCCATGCCTCATCTGCTCACCCTCTGACCTGGGATGTGTCCAGTTGGATCAGTCCTCCAAACATTTTCACCCATTGTTATGTTTTATAATGTCCTCTATTGGTCAGAAATTTTAAACGAATTTTCTCATTGTTCTCACTATCTCCTGTAAATCTTGATATATCCTATTCTCCCAACTCTTCCTGGTTCTTCTGTGAGTTCTGTCAATCCTGAGTAACTTCTTTAGATACCTCTTAATTGTCTTTGGGATCACCGTAGTCTATGAAAACTTGAGGGAATGCTTTCTTAGTGGGTTAGATTCAAAACCATATGCCTGTTAACGTACTGTTACAAGCACTTGCTGCTCTTGCAGAGTAAGTACATGTGTCAGATGGTTCACATTGCCGGGGACTCCAACCCCAAGGGTCTCTGATGCCTCTGGCATCCTTTTGCACCTGAATTCATCCTCATCTGCACATACTCACACACATATACACATAGTTAAAAGTAAACTACTCATAGGTGATTGATAGGTAGATGGATAGATGATAGGCAGATAGACAAATGATAGCTAGCTAGCTAGCTAGATATAGATAGATAGATGATAGATAGATAGATGGATAGATAGATAGATAGATAGATAGAGACATTATAATTTCAAAATAGAGTAAATGCTGTCTAATCACTCCCCTGTGACAAAGATTGTACAGGGTTCTTAACTGCTTCCCTGCATTTCCTCCATTGCAAACTAGCAGCTCTGTTTCAGGTGAGAACAGTCTTTCTCTGGACTAGAGTTTCATGTTACCATGACAAAACACAAAGTAAAAAGGCACAAGGGGTGGAGTAGGCCTCACCCTCAGCCACACATGCTGCTGGGTGTGTTGCTGTTGTGGGTTGGTCATCCATGCGGCGGGCTCTCCAGGAGCCCATGGCTGACTGACTTTGCCTGAGTGAAGAGGAAAACAATGTCCTGTCACTCTCCTTCCTTGTCCCACAGCCACCTATCCTGGCACCTGCTGTGAGAGGAGAAAGGAGACGTAAACACTCAAACATACAGTTTCATTTGGACCAAGTTATTTCAGCATCTGTAAAGCAAGAATCCATCTATCACAAATAAAGTCATTATCGAAGCAACTGCTGCCCAGATGTGGCTCCCAGCTGGGGAGTCAGGAGAGCAATTTATCTCTTAGCAGCAGCTTGCCAACACTTAATGTGCCGCTTTTGAGGAGAAATCTTCAGAATGTAAGATCCAAGAAGTTATGGGAAAGATGACTCTTTAATTCTTTTCAAAACAATCCCCATTGCATCTTAATATGTCTTAAAAAACTCAAAAATTTGGAGAATCTAAAAACATATACCATAGAAAAATTACTTGTAATCAAGATGATAACTATCACTGATATTTTCATATATTCCCCATATTGGCATATACAATTGAGAATATAGTCTATATTTATACATTTTTGAATCACAAACTTAAATGCATCCCCCAGGGAGGGTAAGTCACATAACTGCCCTGTTTAACCAAATGTCCTGGGGTTCACAGTAATGACCCAGCGATCTCCCTCTAGATCTCTTTTCACAAGACCATGGCACCCGGCTCTTCTGAAAACGTACTTAGAGATCACACCTTCACATGCAAATGTCTCGTGTTTCAATGTTGAGTACTAACACGTGAAAAGAGTAGCCCATGTATTCCATGAAGGGAAGCTGACTGAAATGCTTCGAACCAAAAGGAGCTGAGATGCTGCAGGGCATGCCTCCATTTGACGGAGAAAGGGAAGAAAGAGTGGGTCTAGAAACCTGAATTGAGACTGAATTTATATCTGTCTCCTTTATGCTTCCTTGATGGTTCATCCTGATTTTCCACTTGACACACATAAAATTACCTGGAAAAGGAGTCTCAATGGGGAGTTGCTCAGGCTAGGTCGGTCTCTGGACATAGTTGTGAGGAGTTTTTTTAATCAGGTTAATTAGGCGGGAAGACTCACCTAGAAATGGGCCACACAATTTCATGGGCTGGACTCTGGACTGAATGAGAAGGAAGAGCTGAGCACTGGTGTGCATGCGTTAATCCATTCCTCTCTACCCTTGACCATGAATAGAATGTGACAGTTCTCTCAAGTCCCTGTTACCATGGCCTCCCTGCCATGATGGACTTTGATCTGGAACTGTGAGCCAAATAACCCTTCTCTTCCTTCAGCTGCTTTGTCAGAGTATTGCACATCAACAACAGAAAAGAGGATAAGACACTTGATAAGGTGTGCTCTCTGCAATCCCATTTATTTCTCCATAACCTTCTTTAAAAAGAAAGAGAGAAAGACAGGAGAGAGAGAGAGAGAGAGAGAGAGAGAGAGAGAGAGAAGATCCTCCTTCTAGAATGGAAGATAAAATGAACAGGGTGGTGCATTCCTACAATCCCTTCAGTTGAGGAAGTGGAGGCATTAAAATGGTGATGTTGAGACTATTTTGTGTTCTCTCAAAAACAACAATAAAAACAAACAGAAAAACAGAACAAGCTAACTGAAAAACAAGAAAGGGAATTATAGAAAGCATGTGCCTTAATTCAGGGAACATGGGGATAACAGTATTCGGCCTCTTCAGAACAAGTTTCTCAGCTTCAGCACTGATGCTCATTATGACCAGGTAACACTGATGTGGACGGTGACCAGTACTTTGAGGGTGATTGGCAGCATCCAGGCTCTCTACCCACCATGCCAATAGTATTTCCTCCTTTTCCCTAGTTGTGAAAAAGTAGCTCCCCACATTTTTGCTTGTCCCTGTGGAGACAAAAATCACCTCAAGTCGAGAGCCTCTAAACTAGACAAGCAAGCCATGCGAATGATAGGTGTTTCGGCAGCGTGTTTGAGAATGTTACAGCTCAGAGACACAGCTGTCTCTGGGTCTGGAAAGACAGGAAGGACAGATGGAGCTTAGCTTCTAACTTAGTCCTTTTGACAACCTCTGAAGGTCAGCCTTATTCCCTTTCATTAAAAGTCAGAAACCTGACGCTAGGAGAAGGTGAGTGCTTGCCCAAGACACAGCAGGTAAGCACCAGAGTCCCTTCTGCTACAATGGTCTGTCCACCCAGAAAGATGCTGCCGGGAGGTAGAAATCACCCACGACTTCTAGACGTACCATCTATAAATCAGATCCTAGAACAGGAGGAAATGGGTTTAAAAGGAGGCAGGCTTCTGTGACACCAAAAACTCAGTGCTTCCACAGACCAGATTTTACCCACATGTTGAAACCCTCCAGTTTGTTTAGAATTACACTGTCAGCAAAATTGTCATTGGAGTATGTTGCGTACTGATTGGGCTCGGCAATTAAGTCTTCCTTGATGAAGGCGCATTAGGGCTAATTTTAAATCTGATTACTGTCAGCGAGGCATCCACTTGAAGCTGCTTTCACACAAGCAAGCACCAGTGATTTCCCCAGGAATGCCAGACTCAGAGCCTGCTGTCAGAAGTCTCTGCAGACGCATCTTCCTTCCCACCTTGGTAAACCCCTCCGGAACTGTCAGTTTTCAGCATGCTAAGCTCAAAATGCCTTGAAGCAAGGAAAGCCCCACTGTGTCTCTCAAGAGCCCTGAAATCCCATGCATCTCAGTGCTGGCCAGGATCAAAATAGCAACAGAAGATTGAGCATCTAATCAGATTAGTGAGAGAAAAGGTTCCCAGGCCATGGCCTGCGGTCCCTTGACTGGAATTCTCCTGTATTAATAAAAATAATATATGGCTTGCTCTGCTCCATTGCGGCGGTATAGAGGCAGGGAGGGATTGCCATGGATTATTAAATAGCCTCTTGGCCTAAAGCCTTTCACTCTGTCTCAGTCTTTCTTTGAATAAAACATGTGTTAACCCAAGACAGGAATTGCCAAGCCTGGTCGCTGCAGACTCATGTCAACCAGTGGAGGGGTTGGACTGTCCCCTTCTACTGTGTAAAATGAGGTTGTGGTCCATGACTGTGCCAAGTTAGATCAAGTGGGAAAGCACAGGGTGGGCCCAGGGTCACAGGTCCCACCTGTTAACGTTTCCATCACCCAGAGTTTTGGCAAAATGTCTAGTCACCCCAAGCACTAGCAATTCCGGGTTTGAGGGCCGCCATGCACCATCAAGCGCTCAGGCAATTTACCCAGGGCCGTCAAGCCCTACAAGACCTGTGTGCAGCGTGGTCATGTGATCTACGCATGGCACAGCTATGTAAACTTCTATGTGCATGCACTAGGTAGCC
Source organism: Microtus oregoni (assembly GCF_018167655.1). NCBI lineage: Eukaryota > Metazoa > Chordata > Mammalia > Rodentia > Cricetidae > Microtus > Microtus oregoni. Next base: position 1,570,662 of record NW_024544744.1, read on the forward strand.
TTTAAAAGCTGGACACACCCGCTCCAAGCTGTCTTTTTGAGTCAACTTCCTCAGGCTTGCCCACATGTCTTTCTCCCAATAAACTCTTAAAGTGGGTTTCTTTGTTTGTTTCGTGATCTGTCCTTGCTCGCACCCAGTAATTTCACCACCTCTTAAAGGTGCTTCCTTTCCACACCACCACAGAGAGCAAGCTCTCAGCCTACAGACCTTTGCGGACAAACCAAACCCTAGCCATAGAAGAATCTAAGAAGAAATAGCAAGCCGACAATAAGATGTTTAGCGATTTAGGGAATTGAGAGCAAGGAAAGCTACTGGTTTAGGCTCCTGATAGGACCACCTTTAAGTTCTGGTAAAGAGGCTGTGCTGTAGCCTTGACCTCAGCACTCGGTGTGGAGGACCTCAGTCCGAATCCACAAAGAACCATTCATGCTCAAAAGCGTCCATGGCAAACAGTAGCTTGTTTTCTTGTGACTTTCATCATTGTCGTGATTGTTTTTACTATTTCAAATTGAAAATACTTTTTGCTATATGTCATTTAAATGAATTTTATCCTTTTGATGTAATTTTTGATTAATTGGTGTTTGACAATTTTTTTCTGCTTGAGGTTGTCTTCTCACTATATTATGTCTTCATTCACTCTTCAACCTTCTATATTTTCAGTTTTATTTATTCTTTGAGAATTTCATACCTTTTTGTTATATTATTTCGTGTTCCCCAACCCTTTCCAGATTCCTCCTTCACCTAAGTCCCTGTCTTTAGAAAAGACAGAAAGAAAAAAGCCATTAAAATAAGGAGTCCCATTTCTTGGTTACTGCTTTCCCACTTCAATGTTACAAGACAAACTATTAAAAATTAATCTACGTGCTTTGCAGAAGCACAGTCCATGTTCACTGCCCTACCAAAATCTTCCCAGAGTTCATCACTGTGCCTGGCACTCAGCAAGTATTCAAAACTGATTCTCATTCATGTGATTGCTGTATGCATAGAGAGTATTCCAGTGGAGAGTGACCTATGCCAACTCCCACTGAGGTCTGTGGACACAGTAGTAAATCAAAAGCAATAACAAAAGCTGTATCTAAAATATACAGGTGTCTCTGAACCCCAGTCCTCTCATATATGAGACAGAGATCAGGTGGGAGATGCAGTGTGCAGTGGATTACTTGTGTAAATGTATTTGTCCTGTTGTTGACCTAAAAGCAAACTTGTACAATGGGTATAGCCCAGTGGTACAGAACTTGCTGAGCATGGAGGAGGCCCTGGGTGCATCCCAAGAATCACAAACAATTTTATTTTCTTAAAATGTTTTAAGAAAACCATTAAGGGTTATGAGGAGACCTATGTCTAACTATAGCATGGATAGTAGAAGCAAGAAGTCATCTCTCTAGAGTGTTAATGTTTAGTACTCTTAACATTTGCAAGTGAAACTCCAGCCTTTAATAGTATTGGATGCTGCCTTAGACCATCTGCAGTGTCAATCTGTGTTCCAGTGTGAGGCAATGGACTGTTTTGAAAGCAGCCTGGGGGGACAACTGATATGTTTCAGAGTAGTGTTTTCCTGGTTTATAATATTACCCTCCCACAAATGACCACATTTGCTGTTTCACAGTTTCTGTGGGTCAGCAATGTAGGGGGAGCTGAAGACCACCCCTAAGATAACCACATCTGTGTTCAGTGAGCACCTGTCTCCATACTTCCTATCCTGTCCTTGGCACACCTTCATTTCACTGGTTTTGCCTTCAACCATGGATTGTCTGGGGTCCAGGAACAGCCTCCTACACGGCTCATTCACAAGACTGACAACCCGTGCTTGCTGTTGGTGGGAAACCTCAGTTTCTTTCAGTAGGGATCTATAAAATTCCTGGGTGTCCCCAGGGCATGACAGCTGACTTTGATTGTCAGGAGAGAGGTCCAGGGCACACAATATAGAAGCTTCAATAACTTTTATGATCTAGAAGTTATTGAGTAGAAGTGACACACACTGCATCTGCCATATTCTGCTGATTATGAAAACCAACCCTGTTAATTATGGGAAAGGAACCACAAGACACGTATCCCAGGAAATAAGAAACAGGGACAGCTCCTTCGGCAGCTGGGAAACTGGTCTGCGAAACATCTCATCATTATGTCTGTCAAACCTAAAACCTAGTGCTCCATGCTCCATTTGCACTTTAGACAAGCCTCTTAGGACTGAAAGATCTAAAGTTTGAGAACAATCACTCTATTGTACTTACACATGTCTAGCTAGTCTTCTATACAACTGTAAAAGTATTGAAGTTATCATGAATGACTGCTCTGGGGAACAGGATTTAGGGTCAGGAGTGACAAGTCTCTGCTACTTTTTCTAATAGGAAATCATTTCAAGTGTTATTATGCATCCTTATAGATGTTTCTGTGATGGCTGAACCTCTTTGGACTCTAAGTCAGAAAGAACGTGCTATAGAATACAGATTCTAAACACGGAAGCTGTCTTCTGCTACATTAAGACAGTAGCTAATTCTGTGGAGTGCCACTAAAGGAAAAACACCTGTTCTGACTTGCCACGTTCCTCTTCAAAGAACTGGAAGCTAATCAAGGAGAGGCAAGGTGGCCCAGTTTTTCTTCCTCACCCCTCCTTTCTGCACACTTGCACCCCTACAGGATAAAGTAGACATTTTGGAGAGAACTTGGTGGGGAAAGTGAGTGAGGGTGGCCTTGTTTTAACAACCCAATAGCTTTTATTGTCCCACTTTCAACACCTTTGTATACAGCCCCATACCATTTAGAGAGAGGTTTCCAGACCAGAACTCCCCAGTTGATTTCCATTGGCCAAGGCCATACATGGATCAGCGTTCTGTCTAAGGATATTATCCAGAGTCAGGCTCTGACACCGAGGATAAGTAAAGATGAGGAGAGGTGAGAGAAGAAAAGGAATGAGACAGAGGAAAGTGCCTTACGATGAGCAACAGAGCAACAATCTAGTCTTTGTTAGATTGACTGAGTTTTATAACTCAGTACTTCTCTGTTCCCCAGGAAGGTTTTGAGAAAGAGGGAAGCTGACACCTCAGATTCTGTGCCTATGGTCATATCTGTGTTCAGTGAGTACCTGTATGAAGATACTTCCTCTCTTGTCCTTTGCACATGTTTGTTTCACAGGGATAAAGCACCCACTTGGAATTTACCTGGCTAAACAGCACAAATGAATCACTAGGTGTGAGAACACAAACAACCTTAAGATCCTTGATTCATGTCCGCTAATAAGACACATAATAGCTTTTCCTGATGAATGGCCTATTGTAGACAAGTATTCTGAAATAGACAAGAATTTGTGGACACTATTATAAACATCAGAGCTTTAATACTATATAATGTATATAAAAATTGGCTTAACTAAACCATACTGACTTAGTATGTTTAAAAGTGTTTACTCACTGCTGGTCTACAAAGATTTAGGTGACAAAGCCATGCTCAGTGAAAAGGTGATGATTATTGAGACAGGATATGCAATAAACCTGTACTATCTAGTTCATATGATCTAGGTAGCCTAACCAATAAGGAATCCATGTCTTGGTGTTGTGGAAAGGAGAGCCCTTAAATGCAAATACTCTAGCACTAGGAAAGACTTTTACTGTTGTGGAATATTAGTTAAAGATATGCTACATTTGTTTATGCTGTGGAGCATTTGTTTCATGATACAAAGATGTGTTACATTCTTTTATGTTGCATTTGATTAACTCTATGAAGCTATACTTTGATTGTCTAAAACACCTGATTGGTCTAATAAAGAGCTGAATGGCCAATAGTTAGGTAGGAGAGGGATAGGTGTGGCTTCAAACTTCTTCGGAAGCTAAGAATGGTCTTGAAATTTTGATCCTCCTGCTTCTCTTCAAGGGTGCAAGGACAATAGCCATTGCTGCCATGTCCCAGTTCATGAGCTGGGGAGCAGTCCCAGGGCTGCAGGCATGCTAGACAAGCCCTCCACAAGCTGTGTCCCTAGCCTGAAAAAATTTAAAAAATTATTTGCTTTCCTCATGTATGAGTGTGTGTGTATTTATTTGCCTGTGAGTATGTAGACATATCACAAGCAGAGGCCAGAGAAGAGCATTAAGAGACCCTGGAAATGAGTTATGAATAACTGCCGTATGGAAGTTGGGAACAGGACCTGGGTCCTCTTCAAGAGAAGCAAGTGCTCTTAAGCACTAAACCATCTCTCCAGCAATGAGTATTTTTAGTAGAAGTTTTAAAGTATAGAATTCATGCAGAAAAGGATGTCAATCATAAATTCATCTCTTGAAGAACTCTAGCCAAGAGAGTCACCAGCACCCAAACCAAGCAACAGGATATCACCAGAATACTCAGAGACTTAGAATCCTCTTTTAGTCTCTAGTTTTTCTTCAACTACAACCTCTTCTATGCTAAAGTCAGTCTTGCCCCTTTCAACATCTTTTACAGATGGAGCCACAGAATTTGTCGTCTTTTGTACTCAGCTTTTCTACTCTGTTCCATGTCTGCGAGGTTATTATTGGTTTCTTGCTGTTGCTTCCGTTTCAGTGTTCTCTGGTTTTCCATTGTGCACACCAGAGTTTCATAATCAACCCTTGATAAATATTTGGGTTTCCACTTTTAGGTATTGTTAATGTGGTCACTGTGAATTCTTCTATAGGTTTCTCAGTGACTATATACACATTTTTCGTGTTTGTCTGGGAGTAAAATCGTTGGCCGTTGATGTTTTCACATGCTCAGTTCAATAGATATTAATAGATAATTTTCAAAAGGAGAATGACTTTCTTCCCAGCAGTGCATACTTGCAACAGTTCCTTCCCTCATCACCAGTACAACAGACCGTCTGGCTATTTCATGTTAGACATTCTAGGGTAAATCTCCTACTCTCAGAATACAGTTTGAGAGTATTACCTAGTAACTATTTAAAGTTCAGCACATTTTCACAGAACTATTGGCCATTGGGAGCCCATCATTTCTGGGATGTCCATTTAATCTTTTCTTCACATTTCTACAAGTCTGTTTATTCTAATTTAATTTTTAGAATTTCTTATGCCCCAGATCTGATTCTTTGGGGGAGTATATATGCTATATATATACTCTCCCTTTATTCCCTTAATAGTATCTTTTGAAATGATCTTCAATTTGAATGTAACATAGTTCACCAGTTTTCCTATTATGATTAGTGATTTCAAAAATATTGCATTTAAGAAAATTCTTCAGATCATGAGATTGTTGTTTTGATAATGAACTGTCGATTATTTTTTAATCATTCTATAAGTAAATGTAGTTCTGTGATCAGATCAAGAGGGGCACACAATGAACTAAAGATGTCCTGAGGAAAAAAGAGAAAATACCTATCTCATTTCACACAGTATGTCAGCACCCCTTGGATCTTTGCAGAATCCTCTCTGATAGTCATTATGTTTAAGACAATGTGATTTAGAGTCAGTTCAACTAGCATCCTCGTTATGTCTCGACTTCCCTTCCAGCTGGAAAGTGTCCTCTTTGTGGCAGCAATTAGTTTTGACTCATTAATCTCTGTCTCTTCGTAGAAGGAGAAATCACACTTCATGACTCAGTTTGTAACTGGGCCAGACAGGAGCAAGGAGCTTTCTGGGAAGGGCAGTTCAGCAGAGCTCGGCTAGATTTATCTCCCCATTGGAAGATGCCAAGTGTTTTTTCAATTACCAATCTGGTGACACAGACAGCATCATAATTTATGTTGTAGGGAGTCCAGGGGACAGAAAATAGAAATTAACCAGCTCTTCAATGGCTTTATGCTGTCGTATGAAACAGGACTTGCATGCATGTCACCGCCTATTCAAGGGTCACAATGCTTTCCATAGCTCACCCCAGTACACACGGTACTGACATCAAATTGACAGCAGTGATTGACTTCGCCATTGTGCCGCCACGTGCAATGTAAAGCATGATCTCCTCTAAATTAATTGCCGCGAGACATAGCTAAGCAGTACAAAGGCATGGCTTTCTTAAGATTGGGGAGAAACTGGTAGATAAGGCGCAGAGATGATAAGGCAGGCTGATTAAAAACTGTCACTTAAGAAGAATTAAGAATTTGTCAAATATTACCCAATACATTTTTCCTAGACCACGCAACATGTCAACTAATTAATTTGCAAGAGTATTTTCTGTTACTTTTCAAAAAGGGTGAGCAATGTTGAAAGGAACAGGAGAGGAGTGGCAAGGCTGAAATGAGTGCCATGTTGAGGTGACAGCTGCTCACCTGACCACCAGTGTCCTGAGAGAAAAGGGTGCCACGTGGAGGGGACAGCTGCTCACTGACCACCAGTGTCCTGAGAGAAAAGGGTGCCACGTGGAGGGGACAGCTGCTCACTGACCACCAGTGTCCTGAGAGAAAAGAGTGCCACGTGGAGGGGACAGCTGCTCACCTGACCAGCAGGGTCCTGAGAGTGCTGGGAAGGAGTCACAGAGTTGCCCTGGTAGCTACTTGGAACAGCTTCCTTCTGGTCCGCTTTGCCAACTGAGGGCCTTGCCCTGATGCTTACTGTATGGAGCTCTCATGGCAAACTCTTCCACCTCAGAGCTCAACTTCAGTGCCGTTCCTCACAGCGGCCTTCTGACCCGCGTAGGAGAGATGCTACCTTGTGTTAGTCTCACAACTAGTTACCTCCATGCAGACCAAGCATTTATTTATTCTATGGAATTTACCACTAAGTTCGTGTCATCCCTGAGCATGCAGTCTGTCTGAAGCCTGCACAAAGTGTGGACTTCGTCACCTGTTTGTCACCCTGTTCTTGAAGCCTGAAGCAGGGGCAGAGACTGTTGGTGATTAGATGTTTGCGGAAATAAGGAGGAAATAAGAATATGGTTGAAAATTAATGACCTATATTTTAGAATATAAGTAATACACTTTTAATTGATGCATGCATTGCTATATTACAAGTTCTGAAGACAGACGTTTCTACAGTGGAACTGGAATGACTTATGAGTTGTCTAATAGCATTTGTAAATTACTCTAAAACTTAGCAGGTGAAAACAATCATTTCTTTTCTCAGTTTTTGTGGGTTTGGTATTTTTGGTGTCTAGCTCCCTGCTCTCTCTGAGTCTCACAGGCGATTCTGGTCAGAGGAATTGGCATCTCTGAAGAATCTATGTTTACTTCAGGACTCAACTTGTGTTGTTATGCAGGAAATGTCATTTATCTCAGGGGTGGCCTCTCTAAGGCATGGCCGTTAATGCAGCTTCCTCTGGAGCAAGAGATCCAAGAGATCCACAGAACAATAGGGACTACCAGAGCCTCTGAAAGCTACCTTACAAATACCATATGTTCGTATGTGCAGTTAGCTTTGAGATTGTGTCTCCTAGGAACGTTAAAAGCTACACCCATGAGTCTCACCACTGTGACTGCCTAAACATGACCTGAAAAAGAATGACACTAACAGACGTGCTAATACGGATAGGAGAATGCTCACTAGGCCTCAACTCTAGGCAAAGAACTAAGGACAACCCAGGAATGCTGAGAATGAAAAAATAGTTTTCCCCAGGGAAGCATCCACAAATGGCTATTTCAATACCACTTGGTAGAAGAGGTCCATTGTGTTGGCTTGTTTATGACTAGTCCCCACTAACTAGAGTAGTCTGGGAGGAGGCAACTTCACTTAGAAATTTGCTCCATAATATGTAGGCGAGCATGTAGAGCATTTTCCTAGTTAGTGAGCCATGCGAAAGGGTACAACACATTGTGGGTGAGGCCACCAGTGGGATGGTGATACTGGATTCTATAATAAATCAGAATGAATAAGCCGTGAGGAAGTAGCCATAAGCACCAATCCTTTGTGGCCTCTGCTTCCAAGTTCCTGCTCTTGACTTCCTTCAGCAACGAATGTGGAAGCGTAAGCCTGACAAATCCTTTTTGTCCCGAGTTTCTTTCCTTTATAGTGTTTCATCACAGCAAAACTTGAACATTCAGAACCACTGATAACAGGAAGAATGGGAGGGGGAAATGTTTTTTTTTTGAGAATGAAATGTTTCCCTTCTTGTGGATTCTTAAGCATGTTCTCCACATATTCAGCATATGAACTGGTTATCTTTTGGCATAATTGTGGCAGGGGTTAGCACACAGGTTGGTAGAGCTTGAGACCGGCTCTTGTAACCTGTTGTTTTCCTGGCCACTTTATCCCCTATGGATTTGCAGGAAGCAGGCTCTGAACCAGCCACGGTATGGACCCTGGGCTAGACTTCTGCAATTGAAAGGTGGCGCTGGCATTAGAAAATAGCAACCATTTTTTTGCTTTGTAAATTATTCCATCCATCATGAAATTATACAGTGTGTGTGTGTGGTTCAGACAGGATATTAGAAGTTATTTCAATTTCCTTTTGTTTGTTGAGACTTGCTTTCTGTCCTATTATATAATCTCCTTTAGAGAAAGCACTAAGGCTGCTGAGAAGAATGCATATTCTGCAGTGTGAATAGAACATTGTGTGGTTTTAAGGGCAATTGATATTATGCCTCTTAATCCAATGTTTTGCGGTTTATTTTTGTCATGATGATCTGTCTATGGGTTAGAATCAGACATTAAAATTACCCATTACTGTGTTGGATCAATCTGACTTTGCATCTAGAAGTGTTGGTTTTATCAAATTGAGTGCACCTGTGATAGGTGAGCATCTATTTTTAATTATACTGTCTTTTTGGTGGCTGTTCCCTGTCAATGCAAAGTGAGTTTCTTTATTTCTTCTAAACAACTTTTTAAAAATCTGTTTTGTCAGATATTGTGGTAATGCCCACTTTGTTTTCTAATCCCATTTGAAATACATTTTTCTTTTTTTTACTATAAGATATTCTCTTTAATGGTGAGATGTGTTTCTCAAAGGTAACACATAGGGGGATCCTGCTTTTTGATACAGTCAGCTGGTTGGTGTAGGACAATTGTCTATATTCTGTCAATTATGTTTTAAATAAATGATGATTGGCCAGTAGCCAGGAAGGAAGGATAGGCAGGACAACCAGACAGGAAGTAGAGGTGGGTCAATGAGAACAAGAGAATTCTGGGAAGAGGGAATCTCCCTCTGCAGTCCTGCCCAGACACAGAAGAAGCAAGCTGTGAGTATGCCACTGAAAAAGGTACTGAGCTATGTGGCTAACACAGACAAGAATAATGGGCTAATGTAAGTTAAGAGTTAATAAGAAGGCTGAGCTAATGGGCTAATTAGTTTATGATTAATGTAGACCTCTATGTGATTTCTTTGGGACTTAACAACTGCAGGAACTGGGCAGGACAGAAAACCTCAGTCAACAGCTGGTCTGTATCTTTTTATTGACAATTTAAGACCACTAATATTCAGAGTTATTATTGGAAGTCATTTTGTTGATGTAGTGTCTGGTGTTTTCTTAATCCTTGTTTGTCCTTCTAGACTCTCTTGTTGTTTTTTTTCTCTGTAGCCTTTTGGATGTGTTTATTTTTATTTTTCAACCTGAAAAATTCTTCCAGTATTCACCATAGAGCAGGCTTTATGGTCATAAATTACTTAAGTCTGCTTTTATTGATCAAAGTTCTTTCTTTTTCCTTCAGTCATGGCAGACAGTTGCACAAAATAGCCTGGGTTGGTAGTTGGAGTCTTTTAAAACTTAAAGTACATTGTTTTAAGCTCTTCTGGCTTTTAAAGTTTCTGCTGAGAAGTCATTGTTTATTTTGATGGGTCTGTCTTGATATATGACTCCATGTCTTCTTTCTTGCAACTTTCAATACACTGCTTTGGTTGCTTTTTCTTCTTTAATATTTAGTATCTTAATTATAAATGGTATGGGAATGTCTTTTACCGGTCCTATATGTTTGGTGTTCTAGTCAATGTTCATCAGTTTTAGACTGTATCTTTTCAAGATGTGTCAAACATCTCGCATATTCCATCCATATGTACTTAATAATTCATTTTGTCTTGGGCTGAATGCTCCAGTTCCCCTATCTTGCCTTTAAACCCTCATATTCTGTCTTTTACCTGAGTTATTATATTGGTGAGTTTTCACTTAGATTTGTGCTTAACTCATTAAGATTTTATTTCCAGATTTCAGTTTGTATCTTCTTCCCTATCTGTTTCTTAATTAAACTCCATTTTCATATCAGGCATTGACTTTTTTATTTCCTCTTTTATTAAGCTCTTTGATTGTGTCTTTAGGATTTTTTTCTCTTTGATTTTCTTCATGATTCTTTGGAACTTTTTGTCTGGAATTTCATCTAAGACACTCAGTTTGCACTGTTAATGTGCGATTGTTCATTTTGGGATGCTATGTGTTATCTTGGCTTTTTGTGGTATATGTGCTTTCGCTTTGGGATGTGCATATCTGGAGCTGGACCATGAGTTGGCTTCCTTTTTATTTGTCAGCATATCCAGTGGAAATGTTTGCAATGAGAAGGATGGACTAGGATGTAGTGGGTTCAGCAAATCATTTTCTGTTGACTATTTACCAGGGCACCAGGCCCTAGCTCTATCCTTCCTCCTAAGAGTAGAAAAGAACTCTTAAAAAGTGTGATAAGGATGCTGACTTTAGCTCTCCACAGCTGATGACTACTGGTGTGGGTACAGGAGGGGAATGACTCAGTTCTGTTTAAGGGGAAAGGCACTGAGAGTTTGATCATACTCCAGTGCATACATAGATATCACAAATTGGACTTGATTTTATTTTTATTAATTTTTCTTTTTTATTTTGTGTATAGGGGGTCACAGAGGTGGGGGACAGACATGGAAAGACTGAGAAAAGAGTGTGAACCTGGTGTATTATGTGAAATTCCCAAAGAATGAAACAAAATTAAAAAAGAGTAGAATACTATCTGAATAACAGTCACTATCAAGAAGTAGACTAACTATAAAACTGGAGTAATGCTCAGCTGCAAAACTCTTTATGTACCAAATACCTTATTACCAAATCATTTGCTATGTACCTAGTCATGTTAGGGAGTAAATGAGCAACAACAGTATTGTGTATACTAGTGTATTAATTATTGAGGGTATGAGTATGAAGAAAGAGAATAAAGAACACAATAAAGCAGTAGTGTGTTGATTTAGTGGGAAGTGGAGATGGGGAACATAAATAGGAGGATGAAGTGTATAATATATATAGGATATAATGTGAAAGATGGAGAAACTGTGCTCTCTTTTCCGTCTGTCTTTAACCCTAATAAGCCCTGCCCCCTTGCTGTCCTTGCTACTGTTTGCTCCTGACAAAGCTGCGGTAGCTGGCCCATGAATCTCCCAAGATTCTCTAGTCTCTGGTCTCATTGGAGAAGCCCAGGGTTCCAGATGTGTACAGATGAGTCTGGCTTCATGTGGGTTCAGAAAATTTGAAATCAGGTGTCCACCTCATGTGACAAGTGTTCTACCCACTGAGCCATCTTTCCAGTACCTTCAATTTGTTATTATTATTGCCCCTTTAGAGCTTTCTTTATATGAGATCATGTCATCTAAAACGGGGATTTGCTCTTCTATTTCTAATTTGTTTAGTGGCTCTTTTTCCTTTTTTTAATGCAAGAAGTCTGTATTTTTCAAATTCTTTATATATGGATTTTTCTATTTTACTAATGTAGTGTATCACATTGGTCTTCTTAAGTTCGATTATCCTTGTGTCATTGGAAGAATTAGCATTTTGTCATAAGCCTAAGTCTTATTAATACACTACCAAATTTGATTTACTCGTATTTTGTTGAGGCTTTTGTATTTAAATCCATGAAGGATACTGGATTGTCATTTTATTTTCTTATTATAGCATCTGTGTTGGGTACCAGTGCAATTCTAGATAAATAGAATGAGTTGGGAAGTGTTCCTGTCTTATCTTTGGAGCAGTGCTAGAACTGGAGTCACCTTTTCTTTGATTATATATCAGGACCTATGAGAGAGACCCTGCAGACCCTGCCTTTGTTCTGTGGGAAGTCTTTAAATTACAAATAAAATTGTGTTCTCTTTAGAATGTTTATTAGGACTGGATCATTTAGATCCACGCACAGTTTTTCCTGTCTTCTTTGGAAGTCTGTGTATTGTCCATTTCTCCAGAGCAATTTTACTCTTTGGCATAGACTTGTTCACAATCTTCTATAATCCTTAAAAGTGTTCATGATATTCTCTTGTAATCTTTTTTCCCCATATTAGTTTGAATACTATCACTGCTTTCTTTTATACTTTTAGTAACTTCTGTATTGGCTCTGCTTTTCGTTCAATTTTGATAATGATTCGTCAATTTAGCTGATCAAAATAGCCTATTATTTATCCTTATTAGAATTTTAAGAATAAATTACATGTGCTTTTGGGGTACATTTCCAGGTAATAAATAGAGTTTAAAAAATGAATGTTGTGTTCCTCCTTGGTTAAAGATTTCCAATTATTTAGTAGTTGTAAAAATTACTTTTTCTTTTTTCTATTCCCTTCCTTTGTTTTTTCTTTACTTTAAAAATGCTATTTTTGAACTATATATATTGATGCAGGGACAAATTCAGAAAATTAAAATAGGCATTGCTTTATATTATTTATACTTTTACCACATGTTTTGGAGTGAAAACACCAGAAATCCCTTCTCTCAGCAGTATGAGTGTTATAATTAATTAAAATTATAAGGAAGAAAACTAAAGAGTGCAATAGAGTGTTACTAAATGTAGTCACTGTGGTTTAACAAATCACAAGAGTTTACTCCTGTCTAACTGATACTTTGTACTCATTAACCAACATCTTTCCAATTCCCCCTTACATAAAACCCTTGGTACATTCCAACATCTATGAGGTTTGTTTGCTTATCACACTATTGGGCAATTGACCCTAGTTCACTTAGGTACTCTGGCACTGAGATACATCCCCATCCCTCTTCCATGTTTAATTTTGAGATAGGATGTCATTAAATTGTCCAGGTTGATCTTGAACTCACTAGTAGCACAGGCAAGCCTTAAATTTTAAATTCTCAAGTACTGAGCCAGCAACCTGGGCTTCAGCAGGCCTGGGGTGGTGAACTCCTCAGGAGCAGAAACACATCCATACTAGGGACATTTGCAGAAGCAGGACTGAGCCAGAGCAGACCTGAGAGAGCAAACTCCACAGGAGCAGATACAGGGGAACAATTGCTGAGGGAGTGGGCCAGAGCCAGAGACCTCTGCGGGTCCAGGCATGAGTCTGGGACCTACAAGGGTAGAGGCAGGATCCAGACACCTCTGTGTGTCCATCTGAGACCTTTGAGGGAGCAGACCTGGGCTGACATTCCTGGGTGCTGTAAGAAAGTGGACTGAGCAAGCCATGAAAAGCAAGCCAGTAAGCAGCATCCTTCATGGCTTCTGCACCAGCTCCTGTCTCCAGGTTCCTACCTTGTTTGAGTTCCTGTCCTGAATGCCTCTGATGATGAATAAAGCATAAACAAATAAGCCTCTTCTTTGCCAAGTTAAAAAAAATTAAATTCTCCTGCTTCAGCCTCCCAAGTAACTGGGATTGAAGGCCTTTGTCACTAGACAAAGCTTGACTTTTTTTCTTTAGATGTTTATTTTTTAAAAATAGATCCTCATGCTCTGTGTCAAAAATGAGAACAAACATTTAAATAATGTAACAGCAGTTTATAAAACTATTAAAAATAGTTTTCAAATGGTGAATCAATAAATATAGTGGTTCCACAAAACATTTTCTTTTGTCAATTACAAATGGGAAATACTGCACCATATCAACTGAGCACAGCATGGAAAAATGTATTAATGCCCCCTGAGACCTCCTCTAGATAAAGAAACCTGTGTCATTTTGTCCAATCCAAATTTCTCTAGATGTAGATATTCATGGTATTCACTTTTAATTTTTATCCTTTTTTTTTTTTTTTTTTTTTGGTTTTTCGAGACAGGGTTTCTCTGTGGCTTTGGAGCCTGTCCTGGAACTAGCTCTGTAGACCAGGCTGGTCTTGAATTCACAGAGATCCGCCTGCCTCTGCCTCCCGAGTGCTGGGATTAAAGGCGTGCGCCACCATCGCCCGGCTCACTTTTAATTTTTAATAAAATTTTATTATATTTGCATTTGTGTATCTGTGTGTATATCTATGTATGTCATGTGTGTGCAGGAATCTGTCGAGGTCAGAAGAAAGAAGTCTTTGTATCCCCTGAATCTGAAGTTGTAGGTAGTGGTACTGCCTGCTGTAGGTGCCAGATCCTCTGGCACTCTAAGTACAAATGGTATGTGTCAATTAAAATTATAGGAAGAAAATTAAAGAGTTCAATAGAGTGTTATAAACACTCTTAAAAGCCACACTGTCTCTCCAGCCCTGAACTCTGTCTTTAAAGGAGCAGCTATCAGATACATTTTCTCACTGAATATTGTTTGGAAAATACTAGATAGTGACATAGGAAAGCTGAGGTTTTGTCGCTGATATGACATCACACAACTTGTGTGTAAATTGGGCTTTGGATTTATTATGTCTGATGCAGAAATTTGTTCTTTCTAGTGTTTTAGATGGACTCCCAAAGATACATTTCCTAATCCTTCTGAGATCTAAAGTTGTACTTGCAAAAAACAAACAAAAGAATCAGGCAAAAATAACCTCAAAAACAAAAACAAACAAGAACACTGAATTTGTAAGGCGCAAATAAAAAAGGAAATTCCAATTCTCCAAACTCCAAAATGTGGTCCATATATCCAGAAACGGACTCAGCCATGACTATTGGAAAATTTCTGGCAGATAGATAAAAACCAGCATTCCTCAAGAACTCGTGAAGTCAGTTTCCCTCTGCCAAAATGAGTCATTTCCCTTTTCACTGGCAGATGGGACACATGGGTATCTGTGGCGCCTATTAGTATACCAAAGCACATTCTGGCCTCCACAATCCCTCAGTATCCCAAGTACCTGTTATACATTTCAGAGCCCATGTTCTTCTCACCTCCTCTTCTACCCTAAACGTCTATAACTCACTCATTTCCCTCCCCACCAGCTTCTTTTTCATAAGCCTCTATTATTTTCATGTTTCTCTTTCTCTCTCTCCCCCTCAACACTGTTATGACCCTGCTTCTCTGCTATGTTGTCTCTATTCATCTCCTGCTGTTCTTCCCTCTCTCATAGACAGCCCTGGCCATGTCCAGTCTGATGACCATGTTCAGTCTACTTCTTTTTCTTTATATTCCGGATTCTTCCAGATGCCACTAACTATTCTCTCTCTCTTCCTCTCTCCCTCCCTCTCCACAGTATAAACCTTCCCCTTAACCATAATATGGAGTGATAATGTCAGTTTATACATATGGGGCTGGACACCAAGAGGGGCACAAATGGACCCCTTCCCAAGGGTCCCACCTCTCCTAACTGAACCAAGTTGGCAGTCATGTGGTCAGTTTATACAAAATCCACAGGCTACTTCTCATGTCCTCTAGTCCAGTTTTGTGAGTGAGGCATCTCCTGACTAAATGTCATGGCTTATGTCAGTAACAAGATATAACTTGAGAGCAATCCCAAAGACTGTGTCAATGTATTTACTAAATCAATTCATTAAATATTGGATCATCTACTATGTGTCAGGTATTGTTTGGGATGCATGAAGTATGTAAAGTGAGCAAATAGACTAAAATCCTTTCCTTTGGGGGTTTCTTGTTTAATGAAAGAGAGAGATGATAATCTGTTAGCATAACAAATAAGAATTTTTGCTTTAGAAGGTGCCACAGGAAATAATAGAATAATATAAACCATCACGTGTGTGGAGTGGGAGAGGTAAGATAAGGAGGTCAAGAAAGTCGTCTTTGATACTATATTTGGGTATAGCCAATGGGCATAGAAATTATATGGAAGGTAACTTTTAGGGCTGATAAGTGGCTCAGGAGGTAAAAAGGCTTGCCTCCAAGCATGAAGATCCAAGCTCAATTCCTGGTACTCATGTGATAAAGAGAAATGATTCCTGCAAGTTGTCTCCTGACCTCCACATTCACATTGCCTCACACATGCATACCTACACACATGCATCCATACGCATGGACATGAGTGTGCACACACACAGCATGCAAATAAATATAAAAACCTTTTATAAAAATCAAGTCAAGGTTTAAATGTATATTTAAAGACGATAAAGGAATAAGCCATGTGGATCTGTGGAGAGGGACATTTACAGGAAGGGACTGGCCACTCTAAAGCCCATAAGTAGTTGTTTCTGTCATGTCCAAGATTAAGGTTTGGAGTTTGGAGGTGGGACTGTGAGACCAATACTTTGCAGGTTAAGAGTTCTATTTGCAGTGAAGATTAAGTTCCTGTTTGTTCTATATTCGTTTGACCCATTTGCACTGGAAATGCTTGATCACATGTGTGAGAGGTATGTGGACATAAACTACATCAGGATCTATACTTGCCTCTGACTGGACCTGATAGGAAATATAGTGGCCCTATGGTTTTGCCCTTTGTAAGCAAAATGTGACTTGTAGCCATTTCCTAGGAACACAGGAGCAGATTTGGCCAGAGTCCATCATTCTGACTGATATTTAATTAAAGCTTTGTTCAAAATTATGGAACTGGTTTTTCTCTCATAATCTTAAATTTGTAAACCAATTTGGGGACAACTTGATGGCCTTCCTTCAGTAACAGATCTCTTTGCAAAAGTATTGATGTGGGATTTCACTCTAAATGCTGTGAGTATCATTGGTTAATAAAGGAACTGCTTTGGGCCTATAGGGGAACAGAGCTAGGTGGGGAAATCTGAAGTGAATGCTAGGGGAAAGGAGGGCAGAGTCAGAGAGAAGCCATGTAATCTGCTGGAGACAGATGCTGGAACTTTAGCTGGTAAGCCACAGTCACATGGCGACACAGATTAATAGAAATGGGTTAAATTAATATGCAAGAGCTAGCCGATAAGAAGCTAGAGCTAGTGGGCCAAGCAGTAATTTAAATAATATAGTTTCTGTGTGCTTATTTTGGGCCTGAGCTGCTAAGAACACACTAGCAGCTTCCTGCAACAGATTGTCACCCACGTGGCCAACTAAAATTGACTTAAAACCTGAGAAGTCTTGAAAAGGAATTCTAGATGCAAAAATACAGAGTTTAACACAGCTTCTTGCTGTTTGTTGGTGGCATGCTGCATCTTCTTTAAGAGAGGTTTTCCTGACTTAGTGGCAGCAGAAAAAAGCCATGCTGTTTTGAAATACCGGCTTTCTAGGTTATGCTGCCAGCACAACCTCTGTCTCTTTCAAGAGACTGAACATTTGAATGGGGTTTGTGAGCAATGTGCCACGGCTTGCTTGGTGGCAGCATGGACTGGCTATGTTCCTAGAGATGGGGCATGGTGCAAGGGTCTCGGAAGTAAAGAGCAGCTTCACCATGCTGGGCTAGGCAGGATGAGCAGGCAGTGCCATATATACCCTAGTAATGCCTCAGCTTAGATTCTTAAGTACTTACCATTTTAAGAAGTGCTTCTGGTCAGTAAATAATTACAGATACACAATAATGACAGGTGGAAAAGACCTCTAAATGGGTCACAGTGTTGGATAAATCAACGTAGGCTTAGGGGAGAGAAGAAAAAGAGTATAGAGAGTTATAAAAAAAAGTAAATAGTTTATAAAAAATGAAACACAGTCTTCAAAGAGACAGAGTACAGATAGTCATAGATAAAAAGAAGTAAAGGAATATAAGCCATGTAAAGATGGAAAATTCACAAAGAGTCTGGATTATGTATATTATTGAGTTTTATTGAATTTTTTGGACTGAAGAGAAACATTTGATTGTGGGGATTGCTAAGTTAAACCAACATATATACTTTAAAGGTATCTTGATTTCAAAATATGGACCAAGGGATATGTTGCTTTGGAAAAGAGGTTCTTTTGTTTCCACAGATGATGAAAACCTGTGAAATCTTCCCAGATTAATGTGGTTTGATGGACCAAGACCTTCTAAAAGAATGTTGCTGTGAACATTCCCAAAAATTACCTTGCCCAACAAAAAGCAGGAAGCAGATTAGAAAGAACTATTCCCATATTCCCAGATATTATTTATAAATGTTTGTTTATATTTAAAGGGGATATGCTATAGAGATGGATACTTTGCATTGGTATGGACCTTGATTTATTGTTACAAATTTAAGGTCAATTTTCTTATATGTATATTTCTGCTCTTGATTAAGATACTATGTTTGTTTAGCTCATTTAAAAATGTAAGGTAGCTGGGCGGTGGTGGCACACAGCTTTAATCTCAGCACTCGGGAGGCAGAGGCAGGCAGATCTCTGGGAGTTTGGGGCTAGCCTGGTCTACAAGAGCTAGTTCCAGGACAGGCACCAAAAACTACAGAGAAGCCCTGTCTCAGAAATCTAAAATACATACATATATAATATAATTAAGAAATATAGGTTAATAGATAATCATCTATAATAGTCAAGTTTGTAGTCATGTTAGTTAGATTTTCTAGATGTACAGAGATATATTCTAGTTAGTTAGATATTCTTCAAATCTTTTAGAGACCTTCAGAATATGGCATTTAAAATGTTTTAAGAACTTGGGACTTTTAATGACAATGAGACACATCTGCTCCTGGCAGCACCAAGCTACTTCAAAAGGATGATGGGCACTGAAGACTCTCCTTATGGAGTTAGTTAGCCATTTGGGCAAGAAACTGCTCTTGCCTGGACTACTTGATGAACTGGACTGCAGGACCTACAGAAAAATGACTGCTGAACTTGCCTAAAGGTGAGACGATCCTTCAGGGTTCCTGCTACATGAAAGAGCCTGCTAGACACTCTTCAGGATATAGAAAAAAGTGATTGACAAACTGCCAATATAGGCAGAACTGTCCTTGAAATTTCCTGCTTCATGGAAAAGTCTGCTGGATACTATGGACCTTTAGGCTGAAGATTGATGCACCAATGGTACAGAGAACTTTGGGTGACTGTCCAGGCAGCTAGATGTCTCTGTCAATTCTAGAGTTTTGGAAGTTGCTTACAGTGTACTTCCTGTTTACTTAGGTAATATTATATCCTTCTGAAGTCTTTGATGGAGTTGAAGAATTTATAGTTATAGTTTTCCTTAGTTATGATAAAAGATAAAGTAGATATAAATGTTGTAACTGTAATTATTGCTTGATACCTGTTTTGTGATATGTAATCTTACTATGTTAAAGTTAAAACCTTCCTTTTTTATTTAAACAGAAAAGAGGAGGTGATGAGGGATTCCCCTCTGTATGTTGTGAATATCATTGGTTAATAAAGGAACTGCTTTGGGCCTATAGCAGAGCTATAGGGAAACAGAGCTAGGTGAGGAAGACTAAACTGAAAACTGGGAGGAAGAAGGGGCTACAGAGGGAAGTCATGTAGCCCCTCTGGAGAGAGATGCCCATACTTTAGCCAGTAAGCCACAGCCATGTGGCGATACACAGATTAATGAAGATGGGTTAAATTTATGTGTAAGAGCTAGCTGTTAAGAAGCTAGAGCTAATGGGCCAAGCAGTGATTTAAATAATACAGTTTCTATGTGATTATTTCAGAGCTGAGTAGCTAGAAACGAACAAGCAGCCTCCTTACAACAAAGCATCTGAATTTTTACACCAAAAACTTGTTTTGGTGTAAAAATTTTTTGCTCTGACGTTAGCCAAGAGTTTAAGTGATTTGATTTTGTTTGATTGGGAGCAGACTGAGTATCTCTTTTCAGAGTCCTCAGTTCCATGTGACGTAGTTAAGAGATGTAGTTGCTTTGGAAACAAATAGGTCTGGCTTTAAATCCTGCCACTTGATTGCTGAATGACTGAGGAGAGCTAATTTTGGGTCATGGCGAGAATCAGAGAACACAAAAGAGAAAACACATTATTTCCATTCCTGATGGTTGGTCAGTTCAATCCCTCAAGGCCAATGTGCCACCACCCACAGGCTTAGAGAGTTGTTCATAGTGAAACCTAGGCTCTAAATCCCACAGACTGTAACAAATGAGATGATTAAAAAACTGTGGAATAGCCTCAGGTGCACAGCCAGGCACAACTCAAAGTCCCCTCCCCACTCAGCATCCTGCCTCGCACCCTTAAGGATGGAGACGACAAGATATGGAAGAACATCCGAACCCTTCACTCAGCATCCCACCCGGTCACCTTAAGGACAGAGAGGACAAGGTGTTGAGGAACATCTGAACTGAAGAGACTGGGGTTCAGAGGCATGATCTCTGTATCTTATTTCTAAGACCAGAGTTTTGACAGTAACTTCAGTTAAATCTATTCCCTGAGCTCTGATGAATTACAACTGTGGAGTCATTACACTGGTTGGTTGGATGTTTATTAGCAAAAAAAAAAAAAAAAAAAAAACAAAAAAAAACAAAAAAAAAACATTTCTGCTCTTGAGATGGCTGGAGTTGTACCAGCACACCTTGTATTGGTTATTCCTTTAAAACAGTGTACAACCAGTGACTGAACAATGTCCTCTCCAA
The DNA here is from genome assembly GCF_018167655.1 of Microtus oregoni. Classification (NCBI taxonomy): domain Eukaryota; kingdom Metazoa; phylum Chordata; class Mammalia; order Rodentia; family Cricetidae; genus Microtus; species Microtus oregoni. The sequence goes on from NW_024544744.1 coordinate 1,590,988, forward strand.
GGTTGCAGCCCACCCACAGTGCGCATGGCAGGTGTGTGCAGTGCCAGAAGCAGGTCTCTGCTCTGAACAACATGCTGGGTTTCAGCCCTCATTCCCCAGATGGCTCTAACCTTCCGAGCTAGTGCTGCTTCAAAGACACCTTCATTCCAACTCTTCCTTCGGTCTATGCTTCTTCAAAATTGGGTTCGGGTCATTTACTCCCCAACATAATTCAGGAAGCCACACCTCACCAGGAATGCCATCAGGCATGGTATCGGCTTCTGAAGGGGCCTGAAATATCCCGACTGTGAAGGCCAAATAGTTTAATTTGGGGGACATGAGCTGAATATAAAAAACTTGACTGTTGTGTTCAAAGATGGGAGGGAGAGAGTCTATCCTTCTATGGCAATTTCTGATTAATCAGAGCAGCTAACACTCCATGGGCTTGGCTCTGTAAATAGGAGGCAGATGCCACTGCGGGGGCTGCCAGGAGAAGGGAAACAGCAGAAAGGACTTGAAGCTGTAGCAATCTCAATGAAAATGATTTGGAGTAATAACGCGCAAGGCTTCAGACACTTTCCTATAATTAGTAGGGAGTAGATCCAGCCAAGCTCCGTACTCAAAGGAGAGCTGCCTAGAAGACGTTCCAGGCAAATATCTCCAAGCTCCTTGTCAAAAGCAAACGGCAACGGCAAGATATGGTGACACAAATTATCAACTACATGTCCAAGCACGAGTTCCTGGATTTTCATATGTAGCTTTTCTTTACAAAGTGTGTGTGTGTTTTCTCAAAAAAAAAGTCCCATAAAATCCATATTCAGTATGTCTTGTCTGTGCCAGACACTTTACAACTTTTCTCTCCTTGGTTCTTGTAAAGGCTCTGTCAGAGAATTGGCGTTTGTTTTGTTGTTGCTGTTTTCCTAATTGCCTTCTTCATGAGGGGATGGAAGGCTGAGGGGGAAAAGCCACTTGATGTGGCTCCTACATTCAGCAGGGAAAGGCAGTGGAGGACCAGGTCAGTCAGGAACAGCTGCTGTCCTATGGTTGGAACACTAGGTCTGATGTCATTTTCAGCGTAGTCTGTCATCCTTACTATTACAGCACAGGGAACTGAGGCACAAACAGCCCAAGGCATTACAGTGAGTGAAAGACAAAATGTGTGCGGCCAGACTAAATACGACAGGGGAATGCTGACTCTCCAGCTCCCTGACTACCAACCCAGGAAAGTCAAACCTCAGCCTTTATAGTTGATGCACATGACAGGCCATGCACAGTAAGTGCCAGCTGCCTCAGTTGCCTCCCACCTCAGAACAGCCAGAGAAGACCAAACATGCTTCCCAAACAAACCACGTCAGATTCTTAATCCTATGTAGACCACCCCCATTTCTCCAGACCAGCGTGGCACCAGAGACTGCTTTGTCTACAGCTCTCTACCTCCTTGCATGTCTCTGTGTGTCTGATCACCAAAAGAAATGAACCCCTTTGCTGGAGTGGCCCCTGAAGAGGTTGTGTGTGGAGGGTCTCCATTCAGTTGTACAGCAATAATAAAATACCTGCCTCACAGGCTAGTCACAACATCAACACAGGAATGTGGGGTCCTTAAAGTACATCCTCATCCCGTACTTATGTAGGGACTCTTGTGAGCCAGTTTCACAGTGGGAAAACAGACTTGAACAAATGATTTGCAAATGAGAAATTTGAAAGCTACTACACTGTGGAGATTTGGGTGAGCCTTTACTTGTGGCTCTTCTGTAACACCCAGAGCAATATTGTTATTATCACTCTATAAATGAGAAGGCAGAAACTCAGCAAAGCTGGAATCAGAGAAGCAAGATTGATGCCAAGACCATGCAGTTTCCACTTCTCAAGTTCACCCTCCAGCTAGAGTTTTAAATGGCTTCCTTGCAGATATTCCCTCCTTGGGGGTTTGTGCATGCCCAGATTTGATGGAGTGCAGGGTGGGCAGACCACACAACTTCTTGATTTGTGTACCCACCAATCACATTTATATCATGAAGTCATATAATGAAACTTTTTGAAGTCAGTGTCAGAGTTGAAATGTATAGGATGGGTCCCCATGAGAGCAAAGACCCAAAGCAGAATATTTTCCAGGCACTGTTCTGACAGACAGAGGCGAGTAGGAAGTCAATTTGCCCTGGTGAGATCTGTGTTTCATTCGCATGAATGGTTCAAAAATGTCTTATTACATAGGTAGATTAAAAAATTGTCTCTTAGCTCACAGCATGTATTGATTATTAATATGAAAAAAGAATCCACATCTTGGATTCTTTGGAAATAGACAGTTCATTTTCTTTCTTTCTTTCTTTCTTTCTTTCTTTCTTTCTTTCTTTCTTTTCGAGACAGAGTTTCTCTGTGGCTTTGGAGCCTGTCCTGGAACTAGCTCTTGTAGACCAGGCTAGCCTCGAACTCACAGAGATCTGCCTGCCTCTGCCTCCCGAGTGCTGGGATTAAAGGAGTGCTCTACCACAGCCCAGTGACAATTCATATTATATAAGAGGATGTTTGGGGCTATTGTTTTACATAAATTGTAGAACACTTCCTGGCAAACTTTAGTTTTGAGATTTGGTCTCCAGTGCCAAAAAACAACCTAGTGAAAAGGGAATTACTTACCAGGTGCTTAGACACTACAGAGAAAGAGACAGGGAGGAACCAAGAAGTGAGCCTCCTGGTCCCTCTCAGAGGGTGCTGTCTTTTGGTAAGAATAATAGAACTGTTAAAGATTTTGGAGCATGGTGAGGAATGGAAATACATAAAGCAATTAAGAAGACTCTGTTCCACAGTGAAAGTTCATTTTGCTGAGATGGAGACAGAATCTGAAGTAGTCCAGCAGAGCCCGGAATGGGAAAAAGATGGGGAAAATGAAGAGGTGAATGTTTTAGAAGGCATTTAAATGGCTAAGGTAGCCGCAGAACTTACTGTACTCCAGATGCGTTTGTTCTTTTGACACATGTTCTAACTGTAGCACCACATAGACACAGTTCACAGATCATCCCGTATTTGCATACACAATATTTCCTTGTCTAAACTGAAGGACTTAAAAAGGTTTAAGAAGGACCTTGTGTTTAAGTCCCTCCCTTACCTAATTTTGACGACAAAGAAATAAATATTAGGAAATAGTCTGGCTAGTGGATAGGGTGACCTCAAACCCACCTCAATCCCACCCTAACCCTCCCGCAAACCCTGTAGCTCTCACAGTCTCAGTGGTAAGGAGAAGGAAGCCAGGGCTGTTCCCACAGTCTGTCTGGACTGGAAACCCTCAGCCTGCAAATAATTTAAGTCTACTGTACTCACTTTCTAATGATAACTCTTGTTCCTGCCACATTTGTCCATTTATTATGTAAGACTGAAGCCCAAGAAGAAAGATTCATCTTTGTCTAGGTAAGCAAATTAAAAAAAAAACCCACAGTTATCATTCAATACATTCCTTTATTTAAAAAAGAACTTTATAGAAGGAATCAATGAAAATCTTTCCAATACAAGAAGCTAACAAAGACCAAATACAAATAACATATTTAAAAAAAAACATATTCAGCATCTTACTGGACTGAAGAGACTTCTGTAACTCGGAAAAGTGATTCAGACAATAAGCAAAAAGTTTACTTAACCACGAAAACTTGGGTTAGTGGAGTTTTGTGTATCTGAGCTGATTTGAGTGATGGTGGGCAAGGACTGTCATCATTAGAGAAAAAAGACTCTGTGAAGGGCAAGCTAGGACTGGCAAGAGCTTCAGCAGTGTTAGCCAGAGCAGGAACATCTCCAAAGTGACATTCAAAACAAAGCCACCCATCCAGATGCTCTGCTTCTTGATGTGGCCCAGTGGGAAGCATACAGCTCCACCTCTGATGGATTGGCCCAAAGTGGTAAAATGAAATCTATGTGATCCTTTAAAGCAAACCACTTATAGGAGGTACAGGTGAGGAGTGTGACAAGCTAGTCTACAAAAGGCTGCAAAGCTGAATTCAGACATTTCTGAGATATCGTAAAGCAAAAGGCTGGAGGAGTGTGTGACCACTCTGGTCTAGAACAACATGGAAGATCAGCAAACCAAGGAAAAAGACACTTTTAGAAATACTCAGAGAAGCCAGATCAGAACTTTGAATATTTTCTGATATCAACAATCTTTTGTCAAGTTTGCTAGGTGTGATGGTGGCATGGTGATAATGTAAAAAACTCCCTTTTTAGTTAAGAAACACAGACTTCAATGTTTAGGGTAGTATTGACAGAAAGTCTGAGATTGCTTCAAAATATATCAAACAAAAACAAAGGGAAAGATTTCTTAAGTATTGAAAAAGTCTTGATTATTGTTGTTCTTTTGCTCTATCCTTGCCATCTTTTTATTCTTGATGATGCTACTGATAGTTATGGATATTTACACTATATTCTTTTTTATAGTATATTCTTGATGGGATTTTCTTTATCATAGTGGATAGCTTAGTGTCTGAGTGTTCAACCATGACTGTGTTCCCTCTGAGGAAGCTTGTTTTACTGGCAGACGTTACTACGACTCTTGTCTTAAACATCCTGTTTGTTTCTACCACGATGACCATTATCTCTATGCGGTCTAAGGGTGAAAATTTTAGGTTCAGGTGTGTCAACCAGGTAAGAGTAGGGGTCCATTAACAAAATAATGAAACAGCAAAAGTAGCACATCACCTATGGATTGGTGAGAAGGCAGTTATGTGCCTTGAAAGCAAAAGAAGGTAAGTTGTCTGAGATACGTCTGTCCAGCCACCCAGTAGGGATCAAAGAAGAAAGAAAAGGCAAGGGACTGTAGGTCTACAGCCTTTCCTAGTGAATAAAGCAAACTAGCAAAGGTCCACAGAGTCACACTGACTGACAGGTGACCCCACTGGCATCCCTACAGTCTGTGTAGAGCATCTTGATCAGTGGGGTGAGTCAAGCTAGTCACCTATCACAGACAGAAATCATGCCAGCAGATATGGTAGAGGACAGATACCTGAACTGGTCACTTTGAGGAACTAAAAGGAGGTAGAACTACAGGATCAAAATGACTAAAACTGGCTTCTAGAATGAGCAAGTCTTCATTGTATTCAAAATAGAGGCTGAATCAATACATAATTCTAGGACTTTATCCAGATAGTCTACCGTAACATTCAACATAATCTTTTGATACATTTGAAAATATTCATATAATATTTTTCTTATTGTAGTATGGCACCCAAGCGATCACAAGTGTTCTATTCACTGATACTCTGTTCCACACAGGCAGCTAAAGTGACACAGTATTCATTTATTTGTTAATAGTCGATCATAAAAATTATCATGTCTGAATCTTGTACCATGAGATCTGTGGGTGCTGGGTGCTGGGGTGCTCTTCTTTATGTGTCCCTTCAGGAAAGAATGATCTCCCCGCTTTACAGGAGGCTTTCTATTGAGGTCCCCAAACAGACATTGGCTAAGGGGTTGTCTTGTATGAATTCATGGCCCTTTCCCACCAGTAGTTCACAATCATCCTAAATTCCAAATAGTAATAAACAACTACTTGTGTTCATTTAAAATAAGTCTGAAGACATCCACCAACTCCATAAGGTGGCTCAAGTCCCTTTGGTGGCAGCCTTGTGATTGGTCTTGTCTTTCTGATGAAGCATGTTTCCATTACCTTCCACAGATGTTATTCTAAATAGCAGGGCCAATGAGTCATACATACAAATCTCCCTCTCAGCTGCTGTTTCCCAGGAAACCTAAGCTAGCAGGGAAAGACCTTCGTGATCTATTGCTGAAAAAGAAAGCCAAAATTACACAAACAGTAGGAGCAGTAAGTTTACTTACAAATAATAGAAAAACAAAAGCATATATTTATTTTATGTGTGTGAATGCTCAGATAAAAGAAAAGAACAACATGCCTCTACCCCCCCCCAAGTGTGTGTGTGTGCGTGTGTGTGTGTGTGTGTGTGTGTGTGTGTGTGTATGGTTGTGCATGCATATATGTGGAGACACAAGAATGGGCAAGTGGGCATACATCTGTTTGCATATGTATATAGAGACCAGACACCAATCTTGTGTGTCATTTTTATTCATCTTATTCCTCAGGCAAGGTCTCTCACTGACCTGGAGTTCTCCAAGTAAATTAGACTGACCAGAAAGCAAGCCCCAAGGACCTGCCTATCTCTGTTTCTTAACACTGGAATAGTAAATAAAAACCCACATTTTAAAATATGGTTTCTGGGGATTGAATTCTAGTCCCTCCATTTACAAGGCAAGCACAAAAGACATAAAAGAAAATCTTTTAGCTATCCATAGATTAAAATTAAGATTTTTCTAAATATAAATTAGTTCTTTTGACAGGAGATTTAAAAAAAAAAGAGAGACCCAGTGCCAAAATTTAAAGGAATAACCATCACATTTGAGGAGAAAATACCATTATGGAAGGACCACAAAAGAATACCAGGAAAGGCTGATACATATAAGAAATAAACATTTCCCACACACATACCACACACTTTGCCTTAATAAAAACTGTTTAAAGCATTGAAAGGATGACGTTCTCAATATGAAACTAACTCTGCCTTCTGTTGTAGCAAAACAAAAGCAAAGATTAAAATTCAAAAAAAATGGTGTATGAAGCTGATACTTTATGAAGAAGGCTTGCTTAGATCAGAGTTTGGGATAGCACGGCTCCAAGTCAGATGTTCTCATTAATTTGGCTCCTGGGAAGATTCTGTTTGGCTATGGTAGACTAACATGAAGGAAAACGACTGCAGACAAAGTTAAAGGCATGCGATGCTCCTCTTTGCTAACAGCACACTTTCCTGAGGACCCGTTCATCCACAGAACTGTATTAAAGATTTATTCCAATGTTTAAGCATTTTATCTACGTATATACCTGTACACCACATGTGAGCAGTGCCCTTGAAGGCCCGGAGAAGGCATCTGATTCTCTGGGCCTGGAGTTACAAAGGCATTTGAGCTACAATGTAGGTGCTGAGATAAAACTCCTCTTGAAAGCAGAACTCCTAATGACCTTATTCTATTCCATTAGACTCACTTGTTTTTTGTTATTTATTTGTTTTAAATCAAGTTTCACAGTGTTATATGTCATCGTGGTACTTTTGAACAAATTGTTTTTTAGTAGAGTTCTCTTCTCCCCCACCCTTCTACTAACCCTAAACTCCTCTTTTATTCCTCCAAGTCTCATTCCCTCTCACATGTCCTATGTGTCTTCCTGCACACTCTCTTCTTCCTCCTCACCGTTTGTTACCCTCTTGGTCTCCTTTCTAGTTCTTTTAGGCTTTACCCACATTCACACACACACACACACACACACACACACACACACACACACGACATGCATATGAGAGGGAGCATGCGGGTCTTATCTTTCTGAGTTAGTAGACCCTTGCTGTGGGACAATTGTCTGTACCCTATCACTTGTATTTTAATAAAATACTGATTGGCCAGTAGCAGGCAGGAAGTATATGTGGGTTGACCAGGCAGGAAGTAGAGGCAGGGCAATGAGAATTCTGAGAAGAGGGAAGACACAGTCTGTAGTCGTCACCCAGACACAGAAGGAGCAAGATTAGAATGCCTTGCTGAGAAAGGTACCAAGCCACGTGGATAGCTCAGAAAAGAATAATGGGCTAATTTAAGATGCAAGAAAGAATCAATAAGAAGCCTGAGCTAATAGGTGAACCAGTTTATGATTAATATAGTCCTCTATGTGTTTCTTTGAGACTGAACAGCTACAGGACCAGGGAGGGACAGAAACCTCTGTTAACAGAATGGCGCCAACATGAACAGCTAAATTCTAGGTTAAGATTTAAGATATGAGTTAATAAAAAGCCTGAGCTAATAGGCCAACCAGTTTATAATTAATGTAGTAGACCTCTGTGTATTTCTCTGGGTTAAATGGCTGCAGGACCGGGCAGGACATAAACCTCAGTTAATAGACCCTACATCTTAAAGGTTCCCCACTTGAGGACCCCCACACTGGGCATCCATCTTTGAGCATGAATGCAGCACTGTGGGGAGAAAACACATCCAAACCACAGCAGATACAGAATTAATAGTGGTACTGATGGAGCAGCACATTAGTATAAGCAATTGATGTTAAATTGAAGTAAAATTTGATTGAATAATTAATTCATTAGTTTTAAAGTAAAGTTAATGTTCACAACATAAAATGAATCACTGCTATTACTGAACCAAATGGAATGTCCAGTGTTTATTAGTAAAACATGCAGAGAATTGAAATGTAGGTAGAAGGGAGGAAGATAGAAATATGGGTTTATTAAATTCCCTGTACTTTTAAAGACATTTAAAAGACACAAGAAATTTTCCCAGCTTTAATATTATCATTGACAAATGAAAACTTAATTTCTAAAAATTTGGGGAAAGCATCAGAACAATTTGTGAATATTATAAAAAGAAAAAAAAAGTCAGGGACTGTCAAGGACCCCAAGGTGGCAGTGCCGAACAGCACTACACAGAACAAAGACTTGAAGGAGAGGTGGGAAAGTTAGGAAAATGGAATGGTGGGCTCTACTGAGAGAGGCAGAACTGGAGGCCCTGATGGGTGTTCACCTGTGTTGGGGAATGTGACAGATGCAGTTTCCTGCTCTCATGAAGTTTGGAGTCAGCTGGGGAAGACAAACTCCAGAGAGGCAATAATAATAAGTAGAATTGACTCAGTGCCAAAAAAGGATGCCTGGCACCTTATAGAGAAGTTGCCGTGGAGACCAACTTAAATACAGATTCGTCTTCCACTTTCATATTCAGGAGTGAGAGAAACTGGAGAGGATCGCCATCCACCGCCACTTGGAGCAGATGGACCGGGTACCACTAAGAAGAGCAAGGACATCATGGAGAGAAGGTATAGAAAGACAAGCAGAATGGTTTGAGCACTATGAAAAGAGGTGGAAGGGGAGATGCCAGGGTGGTGAGGAACGGCCTGATGTGAGTAGCCAGCGCTGACACCTGAGGTCTGTGCTGCCACCAAGGGCTATGTTTGGGTCCACGGCCCTGCAGCAAAAGGGATCCGGGTTGTTGTCTGTGACGCATGTTACCACCAAATGCCCCTGGTGTGGGCTAGCTACCCTGGTCCTTGCCTGTGCAGTGTGGGAGAGCTGGCTCTGGAGTAATGGGCATGAAAGAACCAGCCCTGAGGACATGATGGTTGAGAGAGAACCCGGCTCCTTGTTGTCTTTGGCACTCGGGTGACCCAGCACTGCTCCTCTTAGGGCAATTCTGGAAAGCTGGCCTTGGTGGTGTGGGTACAAGAGCACGCTGCTCCCCAAGGGGTAAGCAATGAAGAGCTGGTCCCACCCCTTGCCGACAGTCACAGACAGGATAACTGGTTCCACTCCTCAGCTGGGCAAAGCTGGGGAGCTGACCCTGGTGGCGTGGGAGCAGGAGAACAGGTGGGCTGACCAACTCAGCTACCTCCTAGGCCTAGGACTGAGTGGGTTCACCCCAACATCTACCCCATCTAAAAACTGCTGGAGCATGTGAAGGAGGCAGGCCTGCTAAAACAAAGCTGCAAGGTCTTCATGACACAGGGTGACAACAGTATACCCGAGGAGAGTCCCCTTGGGGACCCAGTATTGATGGTGTAGCAGAAGTCAGAGGCCTCGAACCAGACCAATGATCCAGTGCAATGAACATTTGCAAGCAAAGCTGTGTAGGCAAAGGGGTGTACCGGGTGACAAGTACAAGACTGTTTTCATTTATTTGCTTTTTAAGATTCTATTTATTTATTAGGTATAGTGCTCTGCCTGCATGAAGAGGGCGCCAGATTTCATTACAGGTGGTTGTGAGCCACCATGTGGTTGCGGGGAATTGAACTCGGGACTACTGGAAGAGCAGTCAGTGCTCTTAAACTCTTAAATGAACCATCTCTCCAGCTTCATTATTTTATTTTATTTTTGTTTTGTTTTCTTTGTTGGGGGAGGTTGCAAGAGCAGAGAGTGATATAGAAGGATGGGGAGATGCATGAGATAAGGGTGCATGATGTGAAATTAACAAGCATGATATTTTGATTGCATTCTGATGCTCCCAAGACTGCCAATGGGCTTGTTTTGAATCAGAGGGCTATTAGTTGACCAAAATTAAGCAAAGAAGTTTTGTAGGACAGTGGGCAGATAAACATGGGGAAGTAGTAGGGCAGGGCTGAGAGAGGGCCTTTGCCCTTTTTGATCTGGGAATGAGAGAGAGGAGGCCACTGGTGGCTTCACTGCTTCTCTGATCACTCAAGTTCTCACCCTGATGTCTGACTCTCGAGTTTTTATTGATAAAAATAATTAGATAAATGTTTCACACAAAGAATCAATAAAAAGCTAAAAAGGAAAATAAAGTAGTCAAAATAATGGAAATATTTAAAAGTATAAAATGAAATGACAAGATCAGAATGAGATCAATGAAATGAATACAAATAAATGAATTTGAAACATTAGAAATCAAAACTGCATCTTAGTTACGTAAACCACAATTATATGTGATTATTTTTTAGAAACTTAAAATTGAGGAAAATTAAAAGTAATAAGATGGAAGGAAAGGGAAATATAAAACAAGCAAACAAAATGATGAGGTTAATGAAGGTTCACTAAACACAAAAACAGAATAGGAATGGCAATAATAATATAATAATATATCATCAAATAAAACTGAAAGAAAAGTGCCAAATGGGATAAAGAGTTGCTTAATAATATAAAGTAGTCTTCAGTGATGTCCAAGATCACAGAATATTAAAATATTGAAGAACCTATTAGAAACAGGAGTTGATTTAAAGAAAAGCATCTAATAGAATACTTTGATATAGAAAAATAAATTAAATGGATTTTAAAAATTAATGTCCCTAATAACCTCATATCTCAAGCTTGCTAGCTGTTGTGAGTTACAATTATTAAAATCATCCATAATATATTCTCAAAAACCATTTTCTTGGGCTATAAAACAGATTTCAATAATTCCAAAAGAATCATTATATCAACCAAATTTCTCAAAAATGGCACAATATCAACACAGTAGCTTTTAGAAACAATTATTTGCAAACTGAAAAAAATTACTAATCAATAGAATAAAGGAAGGAATTCAAAATGCAAATAAGGATAATTGAGAGATTGACTATAACCAGGAGCATGAACCAACCCACTTCTAAAGAAATAGTTAAGTTATAGCCAAGATGCTTCACAGCTTGGTTCTTGTTGTGCTGGCTCACAGTCCTCTGGAATTTTGTAGCTCAGTGGCCTGAGTGTGTGTGCACAGGTGTGGCTTCAAACAACTAAACCCAGCCAAGTAGCTCAAAGTTGTGCATCCTGTCCTACCCAGCCTGGGCAGGGCTATTCCCAATAGCGCAGTTAGCCTTGTAGCCAGTAGAGTTATAATGGTTATTGCCCATCAGAGCAGCTATGGTTCAAATGGACAAACATAGAACATGAGCTGTGATAGTCAGCCTCTTGGGACAAGGTTCCACTGAAGGCTATAGCAGCAGCCAGAGTTCCTCAATCTTCTTATGTGCAGCAGTCCCCCTACCCTTCCTATGGCCACAGCCAGCTCCTAGCAGCCCCTCGGGGAAGTTCCAGTGGCAGTTCTCAGAGCAGAGGCTATGGGCAGTCCCAGAGTGGAGGCGATATGGACAACAATCTGCCTATGGTGGACAGCAACAAAACTGAGGATGGCAGCAAAGCTCCTCTAACCTCTGTCGGGGTTGTGGACAGCAGAACCAAGAACAGCAGTTACAGTGGAAGGAAGTGGTGGAGGCAGCTGTGACCTCTCTGTCTCTGGTGGCAGTGGTAGTTATGGCAATGAGGACCAGAGTAATAGTGTGTGGTGGCTACAGGGGACCCCGTCAGTACAGTGGGGGTCGTGATAGGGATTAGGGAGGTGATTACAACCGCAGCAGTGGTGGCTAAGAACGCAAAGACTGTGTGGAAGTGCAGGTGGCATGGGCAGAAGTAACTGGGATGGTTTCAATAAATTTGGGGGGACTCCGGATCAAGGATCAAATCACAATTGCAAACAGGATAATTCAGACAACACCATCTTTGTGCAAGGTTTTGGTAAGATGTTAAAAATGAATCTGTGGTTGATTATGTCTGACAGATTGGAATTACTAAGACAAATAAGCATACTGGACAGGAAACTGTCAGGCTGAAGGGTGAGGTAACAATCACATTAGATGACCCACCTTCTGCTAACGGTGCTATTAAGTAGTTTGATAGTAAAGAATTCTCTGGGAATCCTATCCAGGTTTCATTTGTTACCTGCAGGGCTGACTTCAGTCAGGTGGTGGAAATGGTTGTGGAAGCTGAGCGCAAGGAGGACTCACAGCTGTGGAGGCTGTGGAGAAGGTAGCATGGTGGTGGTGGTGGCTGGGAAAGATTCTCTAGTGGAGGCAGCAGACAGCCATGAACCGAGTCCTAGAAATGTCTGAATCCTCCATGTTAGAATATGAACTGCTCTTGTATAAATAAATTCAACCCCTTGTAAAGCTTCTAAACTAGATAGCCAAGGAAGGGGACCAGAAGGATCTCATATGTGGGGTAACTATGGAGATGATTGATGTAGAAAAGCAGGAGATGATCAGGGGAGCTGCCAGGGCTGAAGTGGGGACTGCGGGTCCTCTGTGTGAAGCAGGGTGGTGGTGGGGGACAGAGGCTTCTGTGCCTTGGCAAGATGGGCTCTGGGGCGAGCTCCGGTGGGAGGACAGGAAGAAGTAATCTGGCTCCCCAGGTTCTAAAACAGCCTCTACCTACCGTTACCTTTGTTATTTTGTAACTTTCCAGTTCAGGATGGCCCATGAATGTGTGTGTGTGTGTGTGTGTGTGTGTGTGTGTGTGTGTAGTTCTAACCATATCAGGTTCCCATTTAAAAAACATCATTTTAGTTAAAACAAAAACAATACTTCATAAAGAAGATGCATGGTTCATACTTTTTAACAAGAAAATGAGTAACAGACAGAAGTTGAAATTCATAAGCCAGAAATAGAACATTCAATTTACAGAAGAAAGAGTTTTAACTTTTGACAAGGCTAAAATAAAAAGGTGGAATAAAGCATATTAATGTGTATCAAGACCGAGAAGCACCTATTACTGTGGAAAAGAAAAGGTTACATTCACTGGAGAGGACATGAAGGAGGGCACAGGCCGAGCACAGACTACATTCTCTACTCCAGATGAAGGTCATTAGATCATATAAGATATGTTTTGACAAGAAACACATCGAATAGCAAATAACCAGGAAGTTTTGTATAGAAGACTGAGTCAGAGATTGACTGTGAGGCACAAATATGTAGAATCTGATGCAAAAGCAAAGAATGAAGAAGTTTATTTTTAAAACGGATAAAAGTATAATTTACAGTAGAAACATAGCAGACACCCACTTTACATGTAAAATAATAGTCACAGAAATAAGGTTAAAGAGAACATGACAAACAAACACTTATGATTGTGATAGCTATGGGAAAACACTGGTAAACCTTTTTTTGTTGGCTAGGCTCCTTAGCATTGCCATGAAAAAAAACAACAACAACAAAACAAAACCCTACCATTCTCCTTGAAAACAAATGGAATTAATAAACTGTAGTAGCTTTTCCAAGCCTCATACTGCTTCCCAGGGAGACCATGAAATGCATGCAAAACTCCTTTGAGTACTCTCTCTGTGTCTGGAAATGATGCTTGCTTGCTGTTTAATGTTTCTTCTGGAGACAAAGAACAAACAAATCAAGGTTGTCCCTAAGTATTTCAAATGTAAGAGCATGTGACTTGGGAGTATCCTTGGGCACTCTAGCTCCATGTCAGGAGGAACAGTAAAAAGGAGCATGATACACTCCCTCAGAGACAGCCACCTGGTATAGGTCACCAACCCCAGACTCCTTCTGTCAAGGCAAACCCCTTATCACCATTCCTTGAATTCAAGGAAACCAGAATAACATGAAACTGTGAGACTACATGGGAGCAGCAAGAAAACAAAGGAAAATGCACAGACTGACTCTCTCTCTTTCTCTCTTCTCCTTAGCAGAGGGATGAAATCACTTTTGATAGCATCTAAATGTTGAAGCTTGTACTGTTTGCATTCAGTGTTTTGAGGCTGCCAGACGCCCATCTTACTGCTTTTAGAAGACCCAAGGTAGATTCTAGCTCAGAGAAATCATGTCTCACTTTTATTTAGCAAGATTTAAAACACGATTGAAGATTTTTAAATAGTTTTCTTCATAAACTTAAAGATCAAAAAGGCAAAAACACATACCAAGTTAGAGGTTCTGAAACACTGTTCTGCTCAAGAAAATAAAGATGGGGCTGATTGTCATACCAAAATTGGCTCTTTTAAAATTATTTCTGAAACATTTGCAAAAGTGGGCCACTAATACAACATTAACGAGCTTAAAAGTGGAAATTCTGTGAAATCCTACGAGATCCATTCTGTCTGATTTGTGTATTCATCCAATACTTAAGAGAAGCTCTTGTTCGCCAAGCAGTGTGCTAAGTACTGATAATGGAGCAGGAAAAAAAAACTCTGAGGAAAATTAAATTTAACAAGTCCTCTTTTGAGGTTGGGGAACTAAAAATTATTCCTACAAAATAACCAGAATTAAAGAATAAATCAATTGTAGCTACAAACTACCTTGGAAATATTAATTATAATACTTTCTAGTGACAAGTGTCCTTGGAGGGAAATTCATACCATTTCATGTTTTCTTCATTAAAGGAGCAAGGCATAAATAAATAACTAGAGTGTTTCCCTTAACTGCACCTAACTAGTTAATGAAAATGCCGATCTGGAAATACATTCATAGGTTGTCACAATTCCACATGAACTATCCATTGAGAGACTCCAATGTTCCCACAAGAATATGTGAAAGAATCGTGAAAGGATAATCGAGGCTCAGCCTTGAGAGCTTGTCAGCCTTTTCTCTAGGATGCTGGAAGTGGTGTTCTCAGTTACAGTCACTGCTCATCTCTGCTTCCTGAGTACCAGCTCTCGAGTGAGCTGCTTCAGGCCTGAATCCCACTTATCTGGAGATCAGCAGCATCCTTTGCAGTAGGGAGAAGAACAATTCCTTAAGAAAGGAACCCTAGGTAGTAACAGAGATGTTTACTCTATTAATCATTCTGGTGATTTAAGACAAAGAAGACAACAACAATATTGACAATACAAAATAAGCCACAAGACCAGAAGGCCACATGTGATCTAGCACATCTAGGTAGATCTAGCAAAGAAATCAGCAAAGAAATCTTAAAGCTAAATTATACTTTAGATCAACAGATAAGGAAGAGATGATCTTCTCAGGGTCGCATGGAGCCTTCTCCAAATCAATCACATTGCAGGCACGAAGCAAACATTAACAGGAAAAACTGAAAATTTTCCCTCCATCCTGTCAGACTGCAGTCTCTAAGAAATTTTTTTTTTATTGAGAAAAGGAGAAAAAAAAAACAAGTTTCCACCTCCTCCCGCCTCCCATTGCCCTCCCCCTCCTCCCACCCTTCTCCCCCTCCTCCCACCCTTCTCCCCCTCCTCCCACCCTTCTCCCCCTCCCCCCACTCATTTCCCCCTCCCTCTCCAGTCCAAAGAGCAGTCAGGGTTCCCTGCCCTGTGGTAAGTCCCCCCTCCGTCCATATCTAGGAAGGTGAACATCCAAACTGGCTAGGCTCCCACCAAGCCAGCACATTAAGCAGGATCAAAACCCCGTGCCATTGTCCTTGGCGTCTCATCAGCCCTCATTGTTCGCCATGTTCAGAGAGTCCAGTTTTATCCCATGCTTTTTCAGTCACAGTCCAGCTGGCCTTGGTGAGCTCCCAATAGATGAGCTCCACTGTCTCAGTGGGTGGGTGCACCCCTCGTGGTCCCGACTTCTTTGCTCATATTCTCCCTCCTTCTGCTCCTCATTGGGACCTTGGGAGCTCAGTCCAGTGCTCCAGTGTGGGTCTCTGTCTCTATCTCCATCCATCACCAGATGAAGGTTCTATGGTGATATGCAAGATATTCGTCAGTATTAATATAGGATAGGGTCATTTCAGGTTCCCTATCCTCAGCTGCCCAAGGAACTAACTGGGGACATTGCCTTGGGCTCCTGGGAGCCACTCTAGGTTCAAGTCTCTTGCCAACCCTACAGTGGCTCCCTTAACTAAGAATTGTGGTTCCGTGCTCCCCTGTCCAACCTTCCTTTATCCCAATCCCTCCTCTTTCCCCAAGGCCCCCCCTCCTTCCCTTCTAACTTTTCTCTCCCCATCTCCCCTTAACCACATCCCACCCCACCCCCAAGATTCCAATTTTCTCCCCTGTAATTTTGTCTACTTCCCTTAGCCAAGAGGATAACTATATGTTTTTCCTTGGGTTCACCTTCTTACTTAGCTTCTTTAGATTCACCTATTGTAGACTCCATGACCCTTATTTATGGCTAGAAATCAATTATGAGTGAGCACATCCCATGTTCATCTTTTTGGGTCTGGGATACCTCACTCAGGATAGTGTTTTCTATTTCCATCCATTTGCATGCAAAATTCGAGAAGTCATTGTTTTTTACCGCAGCGTAGTACTCTAATGTGTAGATATTCCATACTTTCTTCATCCATTCTTCCATTGAAGGGCATCTAGGTTGTTTCCAGGTTCTGGCTATTACAAATAATACTGCTATGAACATAGTTGAACAAATGCTTTTGTCATATGATAGGGCATCTCTTGGGTATATTCCCAAGAGTGGTATTGCTGGGTCCAGGGGTAGGTTGATCCCGAATTTCCTGAGAAACCAAAACACTGACTTCCACAGTGGTTGCACAAGATTGCATTCCCACCAGCAATGGATGAGGGTATCCCTTCCTCCACAGCCTCTCCAGCAAAGGCTATCCTTGGTGTTTTTGACTTTAGCCATTATGACAGGTGTAAGATGATATCTCAAAGTTGTTTTGATTTGCATTTCCCTGATTGCTAAGGAAGTTGAGCACGACCTTAAGTGTCTTTTGGCCATTTGAACTTCCTCTGCTGAGAATTCTCTGTTCAGTTCAGTGCCCCATTTTTTAATTGGGTTAATTAGCATTTTAAAGTCTAGTTTCTTGAGTTCTCTATATATTTTGGAGATCAGACCTTTGTCTGTTGCGGGGTTGGTGAAGATCTTCTCCCAGTCAGTAGGTTGCCTTTGTGTCTTAGTGACAGTGTCCTTTACTTTACAGAAGCTTCTCAGTTTTAGTAGGTCCCATTTATTCAATGTTGCCCTTAATGTCTGTGCTTCTGGGGTTATACATAGGAAGCGATCTCCCGTGCCCATCTGTTGTAGGGTATTTCCCACTTACTCTTCTATCCTTTTCAGTGTGTTCGGGCTGATATTGAGGTCTTTAATCTATTTGGACTTGAGTTTTGTGCACGGTGAGAGATATGGGTCTATTTTCATTCTTCTACAGGTTGACATCCAGTTGTGCCAGCACCATTTGTTGAAGATGCTTTCTTTCTTCCATTGTATACTTTTAGCTCATTTATCAAAAATGAGGTGTTCATAGGGTTGTGGGTTAAAATCCGGGTCTTCTATACGATTCCATTGGTGGACTTCTCTGTTTTTATGCCAGTACCACACTGTTTTCATTACTGTAGCTCTGTAATAGAGTTTGAAGTCAGGGATGGTAATGCCTCCAGAAGATCCTTTATTGTATAGGATTGTTTTGGCTATCCTGGGTTTTTTGTTTTTCCATATAAAGTTGATTATTGTCCTCTCCAGATCTGTGAAGAATTTTGATGGGATCTTGATGGGGATTGCATTGAATCTATAAATTGTCTTTGGTAGAATTGCCATTTTTACTATGTTGATCCTCCCAATCCAAGAGCAAGGGAGGTCCATCCATTTTTTGGTATCCTCTTCAATTTCTTTCTTCAGTGCCTTAAAGTTCTTGTCAAATAGATCTTTCACTTCCTTGGTTAGATTTACCCCAAGATATTTTATGCTGTTTGTGGCTATCGTGAATGGTGAAGCTTCTCTGATTTCCCTCTCTGCTTCCATATCCTTTGTGTATAAGAGGGCGACTGATTTTTTGGAGTTGATCTTGTATCCTGCCACATTACCAAAGCTGTTTATCAGCTGTAAAAGTTCTTTGGTGGAGTTTTGGGGGTCACTTAAGTACACTATCATATCATCTACGAATAACGAAAATTTAACTTCTTCCTTTCCAATTCGAATCCCCTTGATCCCATTATGTTGTCTTATTGCTATTGCTAGAACTTCAAGCACTATATTGAAGAGGTATGGCGAGAGTGGACAGCCTTGTCGTGTTCCTGAGTTAAGCGGGATGGCTTTGAGTTTCTCTCCGTTTAATTTGATGTTAGCTGTCGGTTTGCTGTATATAGCTTTTATTTTATTTTGGTATGATCCTTGTATCCCTAATCTCTCCAAGACTTTTAACATAAATGGATGTTGAATTTTGTCGAATGCTTTTTCAGCATCTAATGAAATGATCATATGTTTTTTTTCTTTCAGTTTATTTATATGCTGGATTACATTGATAGATTTTTGTATGTTGAACCAGCCCTGCATCTCAGGAATGAAGCCTACTTGATCATAATGGATAATTTTTCGGATGTGTTCTTGGATTTGGTTTGCCAGTATTTTGTTGAGGATTTTTGCGTCGATATTCATGAGTGAGATTGGCCTGTAATTCTCTTTCCTGGTTGAGTCTTTGTGTGGTTTTGGTATCAGAGTAACTGTAGCTTCATAAAAGGAATTAGGTAATGACCCTTCTGTTTCTATATTGTGGAATACATTAAGGAGTATAGGTATTAGCTCTTCTTGGAAGTTCTGGTAGAATTCTGCATTGAAACCATCTGGTCCTGGGCTTTTTTTGGTAGGGAGGTTTTTGATAACAGCTTCTAATTCTTCGTGACCAACAGGTCTGTTTAGATTGTTCACCTGGTTCTGGTGTAACTTTGGTATATGGTATTTATCTAAAAAATGTCCATTTCTTTTACATTTTCCAGTTTTGTGTTATACAGGCTTTTGTAATAAGATCTAATGATTCTCTGAATTTCCTCTGTGTCTGTGGTTATGTCCCCCTTTTCCTTTCTGATCTTATTAATTTGCGTATTCTCTCTCTGCCGTTTGATTAGTTTGGATAGGGGTTTATCAATCTTGTTGATTTTCTCTAGGAACCAGCTTTTTGTTTCATTGATTCTTGGATTGCTTTCTGTGTTTCTATTTTGTTGATTTCAGCCCTCAGTTTGATTATTTCCAGTCTTCTACTCCTCCTAGGTGAGTCTGCTTCTTTTTTTTCTAGAGCTTTCAGGTGGGCTATTAAGCCTCCAATGTGAGCATTCTCTGTTTTCTTTAAGTGGGCACTTAGTGCGATGAACTTTACTCTTAGGACTGCTTTCATAGTGTCCCATAAGTTCGAGTATGTTGTTTCTTTATTTTCATTGAATTCAAAGAAGACTTTAATTTCTTTCTTTATTTCTTCCTTAATCCAGGTATGGTTCAGTAGTTGACTGTTCAGTTTCCATGAGTTTGTAGGCTTTCTGGGGGTAGCATTGTTGTTTAATTTCTTACTTTAATCCATGGTGATCTGATAAGACACAAGTGGTTACTAATATTTTTTTGTAACTGTGTAAGTTAGCTTTGCTACCGAGTATGTGGTCAATTTTCGAGAAGGTTCCATGAGCTCCTATTTGGGTGGAATAATCTATAGATGTCTGTTAAGTCCATTTGCTTCATTACCTCCATTAATTCTCTTATTTCTCTGTTAGGTTTCTGTTTGATTGACCTGTCCATTGGTGAGAGAGGAGGGTTGATGTCTCCTACTATTAGTGTATGTGGTTTGATGGCTGCCTTGAGTTTTAGTAATGTTTCTTTTACGTACATGGGCGCTTTTATATTAGGGGCGTAGATATTCAGGATTGAGACTTCATCCTGATGAATTGTTCCTGTTATGAGTATAAAATGTCACTCTCCATCTCTTCTGATTGATTTAAGTTTGAAGTCAACTTTGTTAGAAATTAGTATGGCCACACCTGCTTGTTTCTTAGGTCCATTTGCTTGATAAGCCTTTTCCCAGCCCTTTACTCTAAGTAGGTGCCTGTCTTTCTGGTTGAGGTGTGTTTCTTGTAAACAGCAGAATGTTGGATCCTGTTTTCGTATCCAATCTCTTAGCCTGTGCCTTTTTATAGGTGAGTTGAGCCCATTAACATTAAGTGATATTAATGACCAGTGGTTGTTAACTCCGGTCACTTTTTTAGTAGTAGGGTTTGTGTGTTTCCCTTCTTTGAGATGCGCTGGTGAAGGGTCTCTAGATGTCTGAGTTATTGTGGGCATTGTTGGACTCCTTGGTTAGTGATTTTCCTTCTATTATTTTCTGTAAGGCTGGATTTGTGGCTACGTATTGTTTAAATTTGTTTTTATCCTGGAAAATTTTGTTTTCTCCATTTATAGTGAACGAAAGCTTGGCTGGATATAGTAGTCTGGGCTTGCATCCATGATCTCTTAGTTTTTGCAGTACATCTATCCAGGACCTTCTGGCTTTCATGGTTTCCATAGAGAAGTCAGGTGTAAGTCTGATAGGTTTACCTTTATAAGTAACTTGGCCTTTTTCCTTTGCGGCTCTTAATATTCTTTCTTTATTCTGTATATTTTGTGTTTTGATTATTATATGGCGAGGGGATGTTTTTTTTTTTGATCCAGCCTATTTGGTGTTCTGTATGCTTCTTGAACCTTCATAGGTATATCTTTCTTCAGGTTGGGAAAGTTTTCTTCTATAATTTTATTAAGTATATTTTCTGGACCGTTGAGCTGCCCTTCTTCTCCTTCTTCTACTCCAATTATTCTTAGGTTTGGTCTTTTTATTGTGTCCCAAATTTCCTGAATGTTTTGTGATGAGAATTTGTTGGTTTTGCTGTTTTCTTTGATCAGTGTGTTTATTTTCTCTATGGTATCTTCAGTGTCTGACGTTCTTTCTTCTATCTCTTGTAATATGTTGTTAGTACTTGTCTCTGTAGTTCCTGTTCGTTTACCCAGATTTTCCACCTCCATTCTTCCCTCGGTTTGTGCTTTCTTCATTGCTTCCATTTCATTCTTCAAGTCTTGAACTGCTTCCCTAACCTGTTTGATTGCTTTTTCTTGTTTCTCTTGGTTTTCTTGCATGTCTTTGAGCGATTTATTCATTTCCTCTACCTTTTTGTTTGTAATCTCTAATTGTTTATGGCAGTTTTTCACCTCCTGTTTAAGGTCCTCTATTATTTTCATATAGTTCACTTTTGAGTCGATATCTTCTATTTCTTCTGGAGTAGGGTGTACGATTCTTCTTATTTCGGGATCCCTGGATTCCGGTGGTATCATGTTGCCTTTCAGGTTGTTGGAGGAATTCTTGTATTGGCACCTTCCCATCTCTTCCTTCAAATGGAGCCTGGAGAGGCCTGGTGTCTTGGTCCAGTCTTTGCTGTGATTGACTCTCTGGGTATATCTCTTCAGTGTAGAAGCATGGGCCGTTCCGGTCCAGATGGGATTCTTCAGCAACTAAACAGGGCCGCCGGTAGCCCAATGCTCCAGTGCCAAAAGGATGAATGGAGCAAGGGGGGAGGGGCGGTATCCAGAAGAGCACAGGAAGCCTGGCGCAGGAGGTGAAGGTGCCCAGGCTCCCTAACAGGGGAACCTGAGGCCTGCCCAGTAGGAAGGCACTCACCACTTTGGGTGGGTAGCCTTAGTGTAGGAGCTTAAAACTGTTCTTGAGCACTGGTCCTAGCATACAGCAGGGCAGGGTTGGGGAGGGGTGCTGGGGGGCTGGGTCGTGCGAAAGAAAGACAGCCCTGCAGAAGGAGCTGGGGGAGGGCGGTTTGTGCTCTCTTCTGGGACAGTCCGCCCCTGGGTAGCACACACTCACCCGTCCAGATGGGATTCCTCAGCAACTAAACAGGGCCGCAGGTAGCCCAATGATCCAGGGTCAAAAGGATGAATGGAGCAAGGGGGGGGGGGGGCGGGGCGGTATCCAGGAGTGCACAGGAAGCCTGGCGCCGGAGCTGAAGGTGCCCAGGCTCCCTTACAGGGGACCCTGAGGCCTGCCCCGTAGGCAGGTACTCACCGCTCTGGGTGGGTAGCCTTAGTGTAGGAGCTTAAAACTGTTCTTGAGCACTGGTCCTAGCATACAGTAGGGCAGGGTTGGGGAGGGGTGCTGGGGGGGCTGGGTCATGTGAAAGAAAGACAGCCCTGCAGAAGGAGCTGGGGGAGGGGGATTTGTGCTCTCTTCCGGGACAGTCCGCCCCTGGATAGCACACACTCACCTGTCCAGATGGGATTCCTCAGCAACTCGTCTCTAAGAAATTTGACTGCCCTATTCATCTTTTCACTATTGTGAAGCGTTTGATTTAGTAACTATAACAAAAAAATTCAAAGGAGCCATATTAATGGTTCTCCACACCTTGGTAATGTTCTCCTTCCAATTACCTCTCCTTCTACGGCCGATATTCTGAAGGGATGGCCTTCTCCATCTGTGATTCCATCCCCATTTCCATTTCTGATTCCGTATCAGATATCCACTGCCACATTACTCTGCAGTATATGTTAAAAGTATTTTCTAATTGAAACATTAATGTGATTTTATTATAAATTATAAACAGATCATGGGAGGGTCATATAATGATCCCAATTAGATCTCCAAAGACATTTGGAAAAAGTTCAACATTTATTCTTTTACAGTTATTCATTTAACTGTTGTGAGTGTGTGTCCACTTGTGAGTATGACCATGAGCATTGTCCGAGGACAGGGCGTGTTATCTTCTCCCAGCAATTTAGGTCCTGTGGGTCAAAGTCAGGTCATCAGCACTTGGACAAGAGCCCTTACCTCATGGCCACTGTGCCAGCCTGTCATCTCTCTAAAATTCTTTTTTTTTTCCATTTTTTTTTATTGAGAAAAGGAGAAAAAAAAAACAAGTTTCCAGCTCCTCCCAGCCTCCCATTTCCCTCCCCCTCCTCCCACCCTTCTCCCCCTCCTCCCACCTTTCTCCCCCTCCCCCCACTCCTCTCCCCCTCCCTCTCCAGTCCAAAGAGCAGTCAGGGTTCCCTGCCCTGTGGTAAGTCCTAGGTCCTCCCCTCTCTGTCCATTCCTAGGAAGGAGAACATCCAAACTGGCTAGGCTCCCACAAAGCCAGCACATTACGTAGGTTCAAAACCCCGTGCCATTGTCCTTGGCTTCTCATCAGCCTTCATTGTTCGCCATGCTCAGAGTCCAGTTTTATCCCATGCTTTTTCAGTCACAGTCCAGCTGGCCTTGGTGAGCTCCCAATAGATCAGCTCCACTGTCTCAGTGGGTGGGTGCACCCCTCGTGGTCCAGACTTCTTTGCTCATGTTCTCCCTCCTTCTGCTCCTCATTGGGACCTTGGGAGCTCAGTCCAGTGCTCCAGTGTGGGTCTCTGTCTCTATCTCCATCCGTCACCAGATGAAGGTTCTATGATTCTAGCCGTAAACAAGGGTCACGTAGTCTACAATTGGTGATCTCAAAGAAGCTAAGTAAGAAGGTGAACCAAAGGAAAAACATATAGTTGTCCTCTTGGCTATGGGAAGTAGACAAAATTGCCGGGGAGAAAATTGAGATCTTGGGGGTGGGGTGGGATGGGGGTAAGGGGAGATGGGGAGAGAAAAGGAAGAAGGGGAGGATGGGGGGAACTTGGGGAAAAAGGAGGATTGGGATAAAGGAAGGTTAGATAGGGGAGCACGGAAGCACAATTCTTAGTTAAGGGAGCCACTGTAGGGTTGGCAAGAGACTTGAACCTAGAGTGGCTCCCAGATGCCCAAGCTGAGGTCCCCAGTTAGTTCCTTGGGCAGCTGAGGATAGGGAACCTGAAATGACCCTATCCTATAGCAATACTGACGAATATCTTGCATATCATCTCTCTAAAATTCTGTGGGCATGTGTGATGTGTACGAGAGTGCAGGTGCTTGCGTGCTGACGTGCATGTGTGGAAGCCAGAGAGCATCGTTCTTCACCCCCTCTTCATTTTTTGAAACAGAGTCTCTGTTTGATTTACTACTGCAGTACAAGCTAGCTGACCTGTGAGTTTTTGAGGTTTTGGTCTTTCTTTGCCTCCCTTCTTGCTACAGAAACACTAGGGTTCCAGATCAGGTGCGTGCTACCACACCTAGATTTACATGACATTCTGAGGATTTAAACATGGGTCCCCATGCTTGCCCAGAAAGGACTTTACTCAACTGGGCTCTCTCCAGATGTCAATATTCATTCTTTATGTAAATTTTTGATAAATTGAAAAAAAATACAAAATCATCATCATCCAGGTCATGTGATTAAAAAGAAATTCTGGATATCATATTTAACACTAAAACAATAGGGGCAACTAGCAAAGTTAATCATGGGCCATATGCCCCCCTCCCACCCCCACAATGACCTCTGATAGCAAACCTTGTTCTGCAAGTGCAGGATAATGTGACTTGATAGAAAAAATAAGTATAAATTGATTATTGAAGTGAAATAGCCATTATTTTTATAAACTACAATGACCCACACACTTTGGGAGACCCATAGTCATCAACAGAAATGGGAGGATTTGGTATGGCAGTTATGGGTAATAAAAATATGTAGCCTTTCTGCAAATAGATAATACCATCACAGCCTGTTGGAAAATATAAAAAAGAAGTAAAATTCTGAACCCAAGATTTAATCAGAAATATATTAAACCTGTCTAAAGAAAATATATTCTGGAGGGCATAAGAAAATATCCTTTTTTGTAACATGCTTGTAAGAGTAGATTCAATGAGTTACACACAAACCTGAAACTAGCATCATCAAATCTCAGAGATGATGACTAAAAGTGGCACAGTGGTGATTCACCTTTGTTTCAAATAATCATGGGCCAGCAAGAAGGTTCAGCAGGTAAGGGAGCTTGATGACAAGCTGGATGACCTTAGTTCAGTTTCTAGCATCACTTGGTGGAGGGGGTAATGGACTCCTTTAAGCTGACTTCTGACTCACGCATACATACAAAATAAAACCCAAAACAAATAGTATAAAAAGTTTTGAATCTCCCATGTGTTTTTGTTTTAGGTTTTTCAGGACTAAAGTCTAGTTTGTTAATGAAAAAGTGATATATACATACCGGACTTACTGTGCTATTCAGAATTTTAATGTCCTCACTGGAAACTGACTAACTCTGGAAGTCCTAGGTAAAGAGCTGCCAGCAACCATCTTCTTTCCTGTATTTTAAGTCATTTTAAGTTCTATAATACACTATTGTTGATTTGCTCATCTTTTCTGAATTGTTGAGCTTATTTATACCTTTCCACATATATTTCTTACTTGTGTGATAAGAGTAATAGTAGCTGTAACACACAAATGTGAGCTGAGACATGGGATCTCTGCTTCAGCAAGGCTTCTTACCCCAACCTCATACTGCATGAAACCAGCAGGGAAAGACTGCGGGGAAGTTGGAGCTGAGACTTAACCAGCAATGCCATATACTTGGTGGTACAAAACCATTGCATTCTGGTTGAAATGTGTGTGTTAAGTGAAAGAGGCAGGTAAACAGAAGTACAAGTCATGACTCCATTTCCGAGACTTTCTGTTTCCTCCCACAACCGGCCATCATCTCTTCTTGAGACTCACACAGAACCACATGCACAGAACCGCAGTGAGTGAAGCCACTGTCCCATGGAATCATCCCCTCCTACTCTAGCCCCCCATACTGCAACGTAGATGCTTGTGATTGCTCATTGTCCAGTTACCCAGCTGACATTTGCTATGTGTTTATATACAAAAGACTTTGCACTTCAGACAGGCCTGGCATCCTTCCTTGAATCTATTGCTGGTTATACCACTGTGTCAAATCATTTAACACTTCCCCCGCTCCCATTCAGACACACACACACACACACACACACACACACACACACACACACGATTGTAGTTGTTTGAATGGAACCCCCACCCCCATAGGCTCACATAGCGGAACACTTGGTCTCCAGTTGGCAGGGCTGTTTTGAATGTTTCGGAACCTTTTAGGTGTGGAGCCTTGATGGAGGAAGTATGCCACTGAGAATGGATTTAAGAATGTATAGCCTCCAGAGTGGTTGCACAAGTTTGCATTCCCACCAGCAATGGGTGAGTGTACCCCTTTCTCCACAACCTCTCCAGCAAAGGCTATCATTGGTATTTTTTATTTTAGCCATTCTGACAGGTGTAAGGTGGTATCTTAAAGTTGTCTTGATTTGCATTTCCCTGATCGCTAAGGAAGTTGAGCATGACCTTAAGTGTCTTTTGGCCATTTGAAGTTCTTCTGTTGAGAATTCTCTGTTCAGATCAGTGCCCCATTTTATAATTGGGTTGATTAGCCTTTTACGGTCTAGTTTCTTGAGTTCTTTATCTATCCTGAGTGAGGTAAGCCAGACCCAAAAAGAGGAACATGGGATGTACTCACTCATATTTGGTTTCTAGCCATAAATAAAAGACATTGAGCCTATAATTCATGTTCCTAGAGAAGCTAAATAAGGTGAATCCAAAGACAAACACATAGGCATCCTCAGGAATATTAACCTTCATCAGGCGATGAAAGGAGACAGAGACAGAGACCCACACGGGAGCACCGGACAGAAATCTCAAGGTCCAAATCAGGAGCAGAAGGAGATGGAGCACGAGCAAGGAACTCAGGACCACGAGGGGTGCACCCACACACTAAGACAATGGGGATGTTCTATTGGGATCTCACCAAGGCCAGCTGGCCTAGGTCTGAAAAAGCATGGGATAAATCCGGACTAGCTGAACATAGCGGACAATGAGGAATACTGAGAATTCAAGAACAATTGCAGTGGGTTTTTGATCCTACTGCACGTACTGGCTTTGTGGAAGCCTAGGCAGTTTGAATGCTCACCTTACGAGACCTGGATAGAGGTGGGCAGTCCTTGGGCTTCCCACAGGTCAGGGAACCCTGATTGCTCTTCGAGCAGATGGGGGGGGGACTTGATCGGGGGAGGGGGAGGGAAATGGGAAGCGGTTGTGGGGACGAGGCAGAAATCCTTAATAAATAAATAAATTAAAAAAAAAAGAATGTATAGCCTCTTCAGTCACAGTCCAGCTGGCCTTGGTGAGCTCCCAATAGATCAGCTCCACTGTCTCAGTGGGTGAGTGCACCCCTCGTGGTCCCGACTTCTTTGCTCATGTTCTCCCTCCTTCTGCTCCTCATTAGGACCTTGGGAGCTCAGTCCAGTGCTCCAGTGTGGATCTCTGTCTCTATCTCCATCCATCACCAGATGAAGGTTGTATGATGATATGCAAGATATTCGTCAGTATTGCTATAGGATAGGATCATTTCAGGTTCCCTATCCCCAGCTGCCCAAGGAATGGGATAAAACTGGACTCTCTGAACATGGCGAACAATGAGAGCTGATGAGACGCCAAGGACAATGGCAAGGGGTTTTGATCCTACGTAATGTGCTGGCTTTGCGGGAGCCTAGCCAGTTTGGATATTCACCTTCCTAGATATGGACGGAGGGGGGAGGACCTAGGACTTACCACAGGACAGGGAACCCTGACTGCTCTTTGGACTGGAGAGGGAGAGGGAAAGGAGTGGGGGGAGGGGGAGAAGGGTGGGATGAGGGGGAGAAGGGTGGGAGGAGGGGGAGGGAAATGGGAGGCTGGGAGGAGGTGGAAACTTGTTTTTTTTTTCTCATTTTCTCAATAAAAAAAAGAAACAAAAAAAAAGAAATTAACTAAGAAAAAAAAAAAGAATGTATAGCCTCAGCAGTTCTGCTCAGGAAAGGGGCTGGATGGGCACAGGGTAGCCAGGACCCTCAAGGAGTGACTAGCAGGAAGACATCTAGCAGGTGGGTCCCTTTATGAGGAGCAAATATGGGTGGAGAAGTGAGAGAACAAGAAGCAGAATGGTTCTTGTGCTGTGGGAAGAGGCAGAGAAAAAGAAATGAGGACTGAGGTGTAGGCTGATGGGGGAGGGTCTACTTGCCACCTGGGGCTGTGGTGATATCCAGGCTGGGGTGCTGCCAAGGGGCATGTCTGGGTCCCTGGTCCTACCATAGCCAGGATCTGTGTGGCTGTCAATAGTCCGTGTTGCCACCAATGGTCACAAGGATGCCAGTGCCCACACATGTGTCCAAGGGCCATTGTATAGACCAGGCTGGCCTTGAACTCACAGAGATCCGCCTGCCTCTGCCTCCTGGGTGCTGGGATTAAAGGTGTGTGCCACCACTGCCTGACTTTTGTCCTTGTTTTTGTTTATTTGCTTGTTTTGTTTTCTTTTGCTTTTATTTATTTATTTATTTATTTATTAAGGATTTCTGCTTCGTCCCCACAACCGCTTCCCATTTCCCTCCCCCTCCCCCGATCAAGTCCCCCTCCCTCATCTGCTCGAAGAGCAATCAGGGTTCCCTGACCTGTGGGAAGCCCAAGGACTGCCCACCTCTATCCAGGTCTCGTAAGGTGTGCATTCAAACTGCCTAGGCTCCCACAAATCCAGTACGTGCAGTAGGGTCAAAAACCCACTGCAATTGTTCTTGAATTCTCAGTATTCCTCATTGTCTGCTATGTTCAGCTAGTCTTTTGCTTTTTTTAAAATTTTCTTTTGGAGGCTCCTGCAGGGATGAGGAGCGAACATGGGATGACTGGAAGGTGAGTAGAATTAGGATACCTGATGTGAAATTCCCAAAGAATCAATGGAGAAATTGTTTTTTAAAAATAGAATTTATAGCCTCATCCTACTCCCAGTTCACTCTGCTTCCTGAGTGTGGTTGAGCCGCTTGCCTTGCCTCCCCTGTGTTTATGGAATTTCCCTCTGGAACTCAGAGTCAAAATAAACCCTGTTGTCCACTAGTCCCTTTGGGACATATGTACTGCCACGGCAACATAAAATAACTAATACAGTGATGAACACAGTCATCCTACAGGTTAAAGACCACATCTTCCTTTCTGTGTGTTATGGCTTGACTCTGAAATGATCCCCACAGGTTCATGGGCTCTAATACCTGATCTCTATCTGGTGTCACTCTCTGGGGATGCTGGAAGTAGGTTACAAAGAGCAGGGTGAAGCCCAGACCTGTATCTGGTTCCATTTCTAATTCACCAAGATGTGAGGAACCCTTACCACATATTCCCACCACTATGAACTATTTTCCACAGTGCTTTCTCTGCTACGATGGACAAAAATAATAAGGAGTCAAAATCAATTCTTTCTCTCTTACACTATTCCTGTAACGTATGTTGTCACAGCAAAGCAACTGACATACTGCTCCACTAAGAAGAGCTTCCCGTGCTAACATTTTCCAAGTGTGAGCATAGCATACAGTTACCCCTTCCTGTCCAATCGTCCCTCCCATTTCCCTTATTGCTTCTTTTTCTTGTTTCCTTTGTTCTTTTTCTTGTTTCCATGGCACCTACCTCCAAATAAGACTGGGACAGATCATCAGAAAAGATGCAAAACCCAGAATGAACAGTGATTTCTATGACTCTATCAGAAGACAGACAAACTGGTGGAGTGAGAACTGACCATACCACTAAACATTCAGTTAAGCTTTTTGTGAGCTTTATCATAATATGAATGCCTGAGGCTATCATAGCCATGTGTAAAGGTTGGCACATGGTGTGCTTGTGTAGTTACAAGCTAGAGTATGTGTAGAGCCAGGAATTTATTTTTAAAGCATCACCTACTTCGCAAACTGTGATGAAATAGATCTTTCAAGATGTTTATCTGTTTTCTGTTAGCATTGACTTTGACAAAGACTTTTAATCTCAGAAGTCATATTAAGACAAAACACTGAAAGTGTATTTCAAGTACATGATGGGTAAACTGGCTAATGGAATCTAGCTTATTTCCCTGTACACATATTTCAGTTTCTGTGGAGCAATGGTAACTATGGTAATAATGTGGCCCATTATTATTCAAGTTTCACAATATCTCTCACTGAAATTATGACTTCATGTTCCTTTCCCATTATGTGAGTTTTGTTGCATGTCATATGCAAAACTCTAAACTTTCTTGAGACAAAGGACATATTTCAACCAGTAAAATGATCACAGAAGAAAAATTACTGAGAATCACTTTTCATTCCATGAGTTACAAGTTTATATGATTATCCATCCATGTGTTGAAGACATCTTACAGACGTGCAGTCATAATTCTGTATGCTGGGATCTGAGAGGGATGTAAGTGTGCCCACAATCCAAAGTTTAGATTTGATATGTCTAAGAATAAAGCTTGAAAATCAGTATGGGAGTTTCTCAGAAAGCTTTCTCTCTTTGAGGTGGTGCATGTCTGTAACCCCGGCACTTGAGGCCAGACTAAGATACACACATACATAGGCCGGGGTAACATGGTGAGATATTTTTTCAAGCAAACAAACAAACAAACAAGTGAACAAACAGAATATGACTGTGGAACCCACCATATGATGCAGCTGTCCCATCCTGACAGTGTACCTGAAGGAATCTAAGTCAGCACACACAGAGGTACTTGCATAGACTTGTCTACTGCAGCGCTATTACAAAAGCCAAGCTATGGACTCAGCATAGATATCCATCAACATACGAGTGAGTATACAAGATGGGAAAAGATAATTGCAGTTTTTACTTCTCATCAGGGAAACTTCCCTTTGCAACTGACAGAAACCATTACAGAAAACTACAACCAATCGAACTGCAGAGTTGCAGAGCCAAGTCCCAACTAATACATGTCCAACACAGCTCCTATACCTATGACACAGGAGTTATTGCACAAAGGGTCAGGGCATTGAGAGCAAGAGAAACAGCGAGTTTGCTGTGAGATTGTGTCTCCTAGTAATGTTCGAAGATAAATGTGAACTGACATAGCTGCCCAGACATGACCTGAAAAAATATGACACCAAAAGCCATACAAACATGGAAATCTCATGAGACCTTAACTCTAAACTAGATATTACAGACAGCTAAGGAGATCCAAGAGCAGGAGAATAGCCTTTCCCAGAGATGAGCACACCAATTGCCCTGAAAACATGTGCATATAGGTATCATTATATAGCCATAACAGATTGTCTTTATGTATATATGATCTATATCATATCATATACAGTATTATATGCATATTCCATATTATATACATAATATATACAGTTAGGATATGTGTAGAGTCAAGAATTTTATATATATTATGTATAAAAATATTATATGTATTATGTATATATGTATAACAATGCAATATGTAAATATACATGATATGCTATGTGTACGTATATTTGCATATACATACAAAAATATACATATTAGATACACTGGGTCCTGTGTCAAAAGTGCATGGTATCTTCAGTGACCATCAATTTACCTTCAACATCATATAGAGGCCACAAAGGGCACCATCAATATCTATAGCCCAATCTTATGGATACATCTTCTTAATTGAAGTTCCCTCTCCTCAAACGACTTTAGATTGTGTCAAATTAACATAAAAAACTACCTAGCACAATTGATTGCTTGTCAGTTTGATACACAAACACATCACTGTTAAGTTACAACCTGACTTTTCTTATTTGTCCTTAACATGCCACAATAAAAACTTTAAGAGTCCCATGGTCATTACATATTGTAAAAACTCAAGCACACTAAAAGGCCAGTCCCTTTAAAGTATCCAGTCTCTTTCAAAATCTAAAATCTCTTTTTAAAAGTTCAAAATCTTTCAACTGTGTACTCCTGTAAAAATAAAAGTTAAGTTAAAAATATCTTCTTACTTTAAGAAAGAAGAACCAGGGCACAGTCACAATGAGATCAAAGCAAAACCAAATTTCCAATAGTGTAAATAATTCAATGTGCAATATCAAGAAGTCTTAATATTCAGGGCTCCTCCAAAGGACTTGGGTCATCACTCTAAGGCTCTTCCCTCTGCAGCACACACAGCTTGTCTTCTAGGCTCTGTCTGGATCCACTCCACTGCTGCTGCTGTTCTTGGTGGTCATCTCATGGCCCTGGCATCTCTACAATGCTGGGGTCTTCTGCTGCAACTGGGCTCCACTTTTGTCAATAGCCTCTCCTAGGCGCTCTTTGTGGTACCAAGCCTCAACTTCCCTGCATGACCACTTCAATCCTAGACCTTCAACTGCTACTGAGGGTGCACATTCACCAATGGACTCTCCTGGACTCCCACAGTGCCAAAACATAGCTGTTCTTCATGACTCCTTCATGCCTTCAAAGCCAGTACCACCTGGATGACTCTTATACTATCGCGTTCAGCTGCCAATGTGGGGGGACAATCTTGGAAACCTCCGGAACGCAGCCTCCATGTGCTGACTCTCAGGAACACTTCTCAGAAGATTTAGCCTAAATGGTGATGATCTCTTCGTAATAATCTCTAATTTCTCATTTCCAGCTAACCAGTATCAATTGTCTTAGTAAAACAAAGGTTTTTACTATAGTAGTTCTTAATCACAGCTAATTCTTCAGCCCCAGCTAGTCAGAAAATTGAATTCTTCCTACAAATGACCTGGTAGAGTCTTTGCTTCCCTCTGAAATTTCACAAACCTGGCCTCCATCAACTGCTCTCAATGTTTTTGTCTTCAACAAAATAGCCCTCAGAACTCTCAACACTCTATGGCTCTTCTCATCCAAAGTTCCAAAGTCCCTCCACAATCCTCCCTAAACATGCTCAGGCCTGTCACTGCAACACCTGGTACAAATTCCTGGTACCAACTTGTCTTAATGAGGATTACTAATGCAGCGATGAAATACTACAACCGAAAACAAACTGGGGAGGATAAATTTTATTTGACACATATTTCCACGTCACTGTTTATCACCAGAAGAAGTCAGAATAGGAATTCAAACATGGAAGGAACTTTGAGGCAGAAGCTGATACAGAAGCCATGGAAGAAGGTTGCTTACTGGCTTGCTCTTCAAGGCTTTCTTAGTCTACTTTCTTATAAAACCCAGGAACATCAACCCAGAGTTGGCACCACCCAAAATGGGATGCTGTTCACATCAGTTACTAATTCAGAAAATGCCCTACAGGCTTGCCTACAGCCCAGTTTTATGGAGGCATTTTCTCAATTGAAGTTCTCTCCTCTCAGATGACTTTAGCTTGTGTTGAGTTAACATAAAAACTATTTTTCATAACACCCTAGCACATTGGAGATCCTAAGACTGTTAGATGATCACCAAAGACAGAAAAAAATTGTTGAGTGGAGGGGGCATGAACCCATAGTTGACTGATTATTATTTTTCTCTAACATACATGCAATATATTTTCAGCCTCCAGAAATAAAGTTGTGATAGGATTTTTCCTCCTACCCCAGAATAATTACAAATTTAGAGCTAGTAAGTAGATTTTTTTCTGGATTTGAATACTGATCTCTTTGATTGAAAACCCCTAGTGCAAAATGCCAGCAGTAACATTCTTCTAACAATATCACTTTCTAAGTGGCATGCACTGTCTTGAATAATTGGAGTCTAGACAGTCTATACATAAGAATAAGAGTTAACCCTGCCCCAGTAGGGCTCACAAGTTTGTTGAGAGGCTTGCAAACGTCAATAAATAACCATAATGATAAGAGAGAAAGCATTTTATGCAAAATGTCATGGGCGCACAGAGGAGGAGTGATTAATTCCACATGAGTGGAAGGCAGTGAGAGATGAGGTCAGAGAGTATATTTGAAGTAGATCTGAAGGATAATTAATTCACTAGTCAGTGGAGGAGGAGAATGCTTCATGCATAGAGAATGGTGTGAGAAAGGAAGAGCTATGGAAGAAGCTGGGTGTTGGTGGGAAAAATAATTCATTCAGGTGAGACCAGGCTGACCGCCAGAGGTAAGAAGATGGGAGCCGCAGTTTGAGTTCTGATGGTGAAGTGCATCATTCTGGAAACTTCTCAGAAGATGAATTATTTGATAGATTTGGAGTGAGGCAGTAGAAATGATGTCAACATCCAGGTGAGAAATGGTGAGAGGCCAAGAGTGGCCATTGGCCATAAGCAGCTTAGCGAAATCATGTCTATGAAGTTTTCCCATGCTCTCAATGGATATTGGTAGATGTGTAATGATCACGAGGTAAGGGACAGTAAAGAAAGCAAAGCCAAGAACCCACAGAAGATTTCTAAGTTAGGAGTTGCTAGCACCATAAAGAGAGGTAGAATATTAAACTAGAATATTCCATCTATTATGGTTGATTTTAATGCCAGCTCCCTACAAATTAGAATCAAGTGAGTAGGGAGTCTCATCAGGAACACTATCCTGATTGTCTTAATTGATTGAGAAGACCCACCTTGACTCTGGGTTGCACCTTCTGGTAGCAGCCCAGATAAAAGAATATGGGAGAAAGAAGATAGGACAATACCCTCTCTGCTCATTTAACCTTCCCTCTTGCTGCTTCCTTTGGTGATGGAACCAGTGCTTCCAGGTTTCCATCCCAGAGTAAGAACCATCAGCTTTCCAGGGACCTTCCAGGTTTTCAGTGCCACAATGGGACTGATGAGGTACCTAGCCTTGTGGATGAAGCAACTACTGTGTTTCCAGCCTTGCAGGTATGATTAAACTGTTGTTTCTGTTTTAACATAAACAGACATAATGAATTCCTATAGAATATGTGCTGTATTCTACACATACACACACACACACACACACACACACACACACACACACACACATTCATCCATTGGTTCTGCATTGTTTACTACCAAGAGTAGTTGTAAACTTTACATCTGGTTTTTAGGGAATAAAGCTCCTTGCTGGATGGAATCTGAATCTCTTTACAAAACTACGTGGAGGAAATGGGGTTCCTATTAATGCTTGTAATTGCAGATGCTGTGATGCATACGTGTGTGTGAGCGTTCGTGCGTGAGTGTGGGTGTTGGGGAAAGTATCTTCGATAGAGCAACTATTCATGTCACTGCAGAACTGGGCTCTTTCCCTCTACCACTCAGGGCCACAGTGAAGAGAGACTCAGAGTTTTGCATCACTTTCAAAGCACATCATCCCCAACATCCCTCATTCCACCCTGGAATCTTCCCGGCTCTCTGAGATGAAAAAGGAACTGATATTATAATGACGACTTTGGTAATGGCAGAATCTGTTAGACAAATCTACACTTTGATTTTGTATGTATGTCCACATAGGAGTTCATAAATTAATTTTCTGCTGATCTTTGGATGTGTGTTTATATAAAAGTTAGCAAATTTAGCAAATAAAAATGCAGACGCATGGCTAAACTAAAACTTCATGTAATAATCACCCAATAACGCTATGTGTGTTCATGTGAGCTTTATGTACATGTGTACATGTGTGTTTCTATATGTGTATGCAGGTAAGTACATGTAGAGGCTAGAGTTTGACACCAGGTGTCTTCCTTAATTGCTTCTCTACCTTATGATTTCTGGATACAGCTCTCTCTGAACCTGGAGCTCACTGACCAACGAGACTGGTTGGCTAACAAATCCTGGGGCCCTTTTGCCTATATATACCACTGAAGTGCTGGAATTATAGGCATGTACCTAGCTTTTTATGTCAGTGCTGGAGATTTGAACTCAGATCCTCATCCCTGTGCAGCAATTGTTTGACTGACTGAGCCATCTCCCCGTCCCAAACAATCCTTAGTATGAGTATATGCCATCTGTTTATGCAAGCCATATTCAGGACTGCTTTAAATTTCAAGCAATTACTCCTCAGTCACATGAAGTTTTAATATGTAACATTATGTTTGTGTGTGTTGTGTGCATAGGCTATATAAGTTCTGTATTTCCTGGTGTGCTTTTCTGTATCTACGCACGTGTTTCATGCATATATTTATGTGTTTCATCTCTGTGTGTTTATGTAGACCTGGGTTACAAGACTCCTAATATACAGTTTGCTTTACTATCTGGGGCCTAGGAAAAATAAACCTTTCATCTTACAAGACAAACAAGCAGTAGCATTTTCCCTCCTATTAATTAATTCTGACTTTGAACGATTCACTACAAAGTGAAGAGGCTGGACTAGGTTCATTTAAATATTTATTGGCTCTCCTAAGAGCAGAAAGTACAAAGACAAATAATTCATCGTGTCTTACAGTCCACAGAAAGGACGTCCATACAACTGATGAGTTTGTGATGTCGTCAACGCTGCAATCAGCATGCATGCTGGGACCCTCACAACGGGGGCAGTGCCTTCTAGTTCCTTGTGCCTGTGAAGCCAGCCCTGCACTGAAGGCAGAACGATATTTCAGCATGATGCTTTTATAGCTTAGGATCTTTAAATTATGATTATCGATGAAAGCACATGTGCAGGTCTGCTAAACACAAATGATCACCCCGGCCTCGGCTGTGGGAAGCATTGCTGCATCCGTCACCTTTGTTTGCCTTTAATACTAGCAGTGCCCATGAAAGCCAAGAAATGTCACTCCCTCTTGCATCTGAAGCATTTTTCATCAGCCCTCCTGCCAACTGGGGCAGGTTAGCCTCTCTCTACGGGGACACCTGCTTTCCCAGGGGAATATCTCAGCTGCTGCCTGACACTCAGGCCTCTCCCCAGCCTTACCCTTGTTGGGCTCACCCACCGCTTCCAAGTCCTGTCTTTCATACTAAAATTAGCCAGCTGTGTGTGATCCTGGCCTTTCTGACTTGAAATCTGCCTCAAGCTCACTTTCACACCCCTCCAAGAAGATGCCTTAATAGCATAATTGGGGAATTATGTAGGAGGTTCTGAATGCAACGGCACAAATTAGAAGGCAAGCCAAGCTGCTGTGCAGCAAAATAGATGTGGGGGGAGGGTGTAAGCAGATACAGCTTATTTCTCTTTGCCTCATGGTGTGAGCCCATGTAATCCTGTCTAAAGCTTCGGTCCAGTGGGAAGAGGAGCCCAGTTCTACCTGATGTTTTTCTCAACAGGCTTTCATCATAGCTGTCAAACTGTGATCTAAAACAGTTCTCAGCAACATGTCCCATTGGAGCCATCAAGAAGGAGACAGTGGAAGAGTGACACAGACCTGTGTCCTATAACAGGCGAGACCTGGACATGTGGGCATCATCTCTCCACTAATAGCTAGAAGAGATCACCATGCCCAGGCTCAGAAGGGCAGAAATGTCTTCACTTGTGCCATCATAAGACGTAGCTATTGAGGAATAAGAGAAGTAAGGGCTTTAAGGGACATCAAGAAATTTCAGCTCTACCAAAGCCATTTGTATGAAAACATTCAAGAGCTTGCAGAACAGGTAGCCATCAAACATAAATCTGTCTGTATTGAAATATGTATATATTATAATGTACATATATCAAAACATTTCATGTATTGAAACATAATGTATTTCCTATAAATATGTCCAGTTGTTATACAATTACAAATTTCAGTAGTTGTTCCCTGTTTATAACTAGAAGTGCATGGACAATATTAACTAAGAGTTCACTGTGCTTCTGATGACATGAGAAACATTTAATGACTATTACTTTGTTCAATACTGATAGACAAAGAACCCAAGAGGTAAAAAAAAAAAATGTCATCTGGGAACCACAGGTAATGAAGGATGCCTCTGTGCTACTGCTTTTCCCGCACACCATCTTCCTACCTATAGTCTGGTGGCTGGATGACTTTCTCCTATATGAACTTGACATCTCTACCTGTTCCACCTAGGTAGTGATGAAAAGGAACAGGGGTTGTTATACTGCTGAGGAGGCTATAAGAAAGTAGGTTAAGCATGGTATCTAGGTACCAGAGCACATGGGACTTCAGAAGTTGTGTGGTCTCCTTAGGAACTCCTGGATTTAGCATTTCAGGCCCAGATCCTGGATGACGGCTTCTCTGCATGTCCTACCTCTCCTTTAGCTATCTCTTTATGGTTGTGTAAATTCCTGATTATCATATAAAATCCCCCATGTAGCTTAGGGGTTTTATTGCTGTGATAAAACACCATGACCAAAAGAAAGTTTGGGAACAAGGGTTCATTTCATATTACAATTGTACAGCACAGTCATCACTGTCTGCACAGGAACTCAAACAAAGCAGGAACCTGGAGTGAGGAGCTGATTCAGAAGCTATTGAGAAACACAGCTTCCTGGCTTACTTCCGCGGCCTGCTCAACCTACTTTCGTATAGCTACCTGAACCACCAGCCCAGGGGTGGCACGAACCATAGTGAGCTTGTCTTTCCCACATCCATAATCAAGAATCAGGACCACTGTCTTGCCTACAGGCCAACCTGGTGGGGACATTTTCTCAGTTTAAATACCATCTTCCCAATTTATTCTGTTTTGCTCAAAGTTGATGTAAAACTATCCAGCACAATTGATCCTTTGTCTGCTTGACACACAAAAGCATCACTATTAAAGCCATAACCTTTCCTTTCTTATTATTCCCAAGAAGGCATTCCAACTTTTAAAAGTCCCACAGTCTTTACAAATTCAAGCACTTTAAACATTCAGTCTCTTTAAAATGTTCAAAGTTCAAGACCGTTTAAAATATCCAAAGTGTCTAAAATAGTCTCTAAAATATTATTGTCTCTCTAAAATCTTCAAATCTCTGTAAAACTTCAGTTTCAAAAATTCCAAAGTCTCTACCCTCTTACCCGAAGAAAGAAGAACCGAGGTACAGTCCCAGTCAAGTCAAAGCAAAACAAAACTCCAACAGACATATGAACATCATTCTTGATCCTCTAGGCTCCAAAGGCCTCAACAAATCCCCTACTCTGATTCTACCACTTACAGCAGCACATGCAGCTCATCTTCTAGGCCCAGCCCAGCTCCACCTAATGGCTACTGCTGTCTTTCATGATTGTCTCATGGTACTGTCTTCTCCAAAATGCTGGAACCTCTGCAATTGGACTTCTTCTTCAACAACAGTCTCTCCTGGGCGTTCTTCAGGGACTTCTGTACTGCCAGACGGTGCTAAGCTTCAACTTTTCTCCATGACCCTTTCAATCACGGACCTTCTACTGCAGTTATGGTTGTTTCTTCAACGGTGGCCTCTCCCAATCTCTTTTCAGGATTCCACAGTGTCAAGTCTCGCCCGCTCTCTATGACCTCTCCCTGCCTTCAAAACAAGCAGCACTTAGGTGATTCTCACACATCACCAAGTTCAGCTGTTAGCATTAGATGCAGACCTGACCCCCTCTGGATCAAAGATTTGGTTTGCCGACCCTGAGGAAATACTCCCAGAATATTTCACCTCAATGATGCAAGTTTCTTCTTACCTACTGCTAAGTTCTCCATCTCAGACAACCATTAATTGTCCCAGCAAAGCAAAGAATTTACTTCAGTAGGTTTTAACTCAAAATATGACAGGAATTACTTTTCTGCAGGTTTTTAAAAGACTCCAAAACAGCCCTCTGAAACATCACAAACCAGGCCTCCCTCATCTGAATTGCTCTCAGCATCTCATCTTAAAAGTTTCTGCAACAGCCCATTAATCTCTAAACACTCAATGGTTTTTCTAGCCGAAAGTCCCAAAGTCCTTCCTCAATCCTCCCCAAACATAGCCAGGTCTGTCACAGCAATATCCACTTCTGTAATCAATTTGTATCTTAGTTGGTTGGGGTTTTTATTGCTGTGATAAAATACCACAACCAATAACAACTTGGGAAGGGAAGGGTTTATGTCGTCTTACAACTCTGAGGTCACACTCCATCACTGAGGATAGTTAGGGCAGGAATTTAATATAGAGGCCGTGGAAGAGTGATGCTTACTGGCTTTCCCCCCATGGCTTGTTCAGCTTGCTTTCTTTTAACACCTAGGTCCACCAGTCCAGTAGTGGTACCGCCCATAGTGGGCTGGAACCTCCCACATCAATCATCAGTTAAGAAAATGTACCACAGGCATTCCCACATGCCAATCTAGGGAAAGTATTTTCTCAGTTGATCTTTATTCTTACAAAATGACTAAAACCTGCATCCAGTTGACATAAAACTAGACAGTGCAATGTGCTTGGGGTCTCAAGACACATGGTAAAAGCATGGAATTATTTGTGTGGGACTCTTTCTCTGTACACAGTTCTCTCCTCTCACTCACCAAGACTGCCTCGGGCACAAGTTACTGTCTATGTGAGCATCACCATATTGTACCTATCAAATCAAATTATCAAAAATCATATTTAATAATAATTAAGATAATGAAAGGGTAGTGTGTTGTTATTATTATTATTATTGTTGTTGCTATAAAGGCAAGCATTTTTAGATGTTGCCGTATTTAACCCAAGCATCTCTTTACTGTAATCACTCTTGTTATAGGTAGGAATGCTGAGAAACAGCACTAATCAACTTGCAAATCCTCACAGCTAGTTTTTGACAAAGTTGGGAAATGAACCCCATTTCTCTCATTTCAGAACTCAGAACACTTTCATCAGACTAGATTAGTTCCACCTAGTTCTGTAGCAAATAGTTTGCCAGTGTTATTACAAGCTCAAACGAGGAGCCAGGAGGCAGACAGCTCCTTAGTGGAGACAGGGAAACAGACTCTAGGTGGGTTAGAGTTTTCTTCACTTATACATCTAAAATGGCCAACTCGGTGCTTCTCCCTCACCAAAACAAAGACTTGGTGGCTTTTTTCCATTAAGAAATTGTTTGATGAGACTTTCAAATCTCCCCCATGGAGGACTGTGATGGGAGCTGCCTTGGAGGCAGACAGATAGGAGAGGGGTCATGACTAGGGAAGAAAGGTGATGAGTCTCCAAGATGGCTGACTTCTTCCTCACTCTCCTGACTTGAGTTAAAAGCCTGATGGAGGCATTGTAGGCTTTTGTTTCCCACCAGCAGGCCCCCTGCTGATGGGCTGGCTCAATAAGTTCAAGGTCTGCTCTGGACACACCACAGAACAGCTGTGGGTCAATCAGCCATCTTTGCTATCCCTAATTTAGGAGATGAAAACTCATTAGAGGCTTTAAAAGCTCTAGAAAAGAGACTGAATTTTTTGACTTCTCAAGTCAAGTACACCTCTGCTTCACGGAGGATCTTTTCTCTGTGTGTCTGTTGCATGTGTGTGTTTCCCCGCCCCCAGTAAATGTCCTTCTTAACTACTAATTCATTCTCTCTCTCTCTCTCTCTCTCTCTCTCTCTCT
Organism: Microtus oregoni; assembly: GCF_018167655.1. Lineage (NCBI taxonomy): Eukaryota > Metazoa > Chordata > Mammalia > Rodentia > Cricetidae > Microtus > Microtus oregoni. The sequence continues at coordinate 1,631,880 of NW_024544744.1, forward strand.
CTCTCTCTCTGTGTGTGTGTGTGTGTGTGTGTTTGTGTGTTGTTCAATCCCCTGTGACTGTCAAAACCATCGGCTCTAGGAGAATTCTCCAAACCGTAAGTCCTAGGGGAAAGAGCATTCATTTCATCACCAAGTATAAAAAAGTTTTGGCTTTGCCAGACCAACTTGAAATTTGATGTTCATATCCCTTTCCTAATTTGGAAGACTGTCTTGGTGTGTTTTGCATTCGTGCACTCTCTCTCTCTCATTGTGTATGTATGTTTATGTTTATTTATTCATTCTTACTTTCAATAAAACTAAGTTTAGTTCTGAGACCTTCCTTTTCCCACTTTCTTATTCTTTAAATCTACAGAGAATAAGAACCCATTCCTGCAACCCTCCATGACCTTACCAAACTCACCACAAAGACTGGCAAAGGAGTCACAGACATAAAATGCATGGATACTGTGTCTAAGCTCAATGGGTCTCCTTTTAATGAGCAAAAAGCCAATAAGTACAATCAGAATATAAATAATTGAGAAAGATTTCTTACCTATAGCAGGCAAGGAGAACACAGGAGTTATTTTTAAAGCAGTGTCCTCCTGGGACAAAATAAGTTTGGAAATTTTAATTCAAAGGCCAGGTATATTCATATTAGAAAGCACACTGTAGCTCGGTATGCATTCCTAAGCATGCTCACGCTATGATACGATATATATTGCTGAATATTCTCAGTTTAGGGTTAAAGTTCAAGAAGAGAAGATTGTGAATGCACTGTGTTGGAGGGAATGGACCATGCTTATCTTAATGTCATGGAGAAGATGTTCAAAAGCAAAAGGAACACTTTCAGTCACATGACTTAGGAGGAGAAATGTAAGGTGGAGGAGGAGGGAAAGGAGGAGGAAAAGGAGAAGAATTTAGATTTAGTGCAAACCAAAAGGCAGGACACTTTGAAGATATGTTAATGTGGGAGTCTGCCCTTGCTCGCATCTACCTTTCTTGGCTGCTGACAACAAATTCCTAATAATTTCATCTAATGGATACACTTGGTAAGGAACCTGGTCTCTGGCTAATTACTAGAAAAATATTGTAAAGAACAAAGAGAAGTAACTATAAACCTGGGGCAAGATACCCTCCAGATGATATGTGGCAATCCAGATATGTGGCAATGTCTGGATTCATTGGTTCAACTAGGGTAAAGAGGCTGGTAGTTGCCATTCATTAGGGAGAGGCCAGGAATGCTTCCACGTCCTCTAATGCTCAGGCACCACCAAATGTCAATAGTGCCAGTCTTGAAAAAAAAATTCCCAAACAATAGACTATCACCGCTTCTCTTGTTTACACATCAGAACAAATGGGCAAATTCTTATTGCTAAAGTGTTAATCCTGAGAATTGTAAGGAAAAAACAAGTTCTACAATTTTGAGTCAAATTTGAAGCAAGCTTTTGTGAACAGAGGCAGTGCTTTTGTTCCCTGGCCACCCAGTCCCAAAGAATTACAAGAAACATATATTAATTACAAATTGCTTGACCTATAGCTCAGGCTTATTACTAACTAGTTCTTAAAACTTAAATGAACCCATTTCTATTGATCTATATTTTGCCACATGGCTTCATGTTCTCTAGTATATCTTGTTGCTCCAACAGCTTGTTGGCATCTCCTCTTCCTCTGCACTTCTCCCTGTATCTCTGCTTTTATTATTTTCCACCTGGTTTTATTCTGCCTTGCTATAGGCCAAAGCGGCTTCTTTATTAACCAATGGTTATATAACATTTTCACAGCATACAAAATGGTTATCCCACAAGCTTTAATTAAATACTGACAGGATGGACTTTGGTCAGGACCACTCCCTGGAATTCCTAGCAAGTTGCCCCAAGACATGTGTTATGGGGACTTTTAAGAACAAAACCACACTGCTACCATAGCACTACAATACCCAGCATTCCAGGAAGTTTCCTGATCCTTCAGCAGGTGGAGCTTGCAGGTTAACTGTGGGTCTGATGGAAGATATCACAGATTTTGATTGCAGAACATAGAGAAGACTCTGGGACTTTGGACTAGGAAAGTGGTTGAACATTATAAATGGGGCTTAATGGGGAGTCCTAGAAGAAGCCTGGAAGACAGTACTGCGGGGAGCAATATGAACTGTAGCCGCTCAGCTCAAAAGGTTTCAGAGGGGAGGAACACTAGAGAACATTCTTGTGATACTTTGGCAGAAAATGTGGCTGCTTTCTGCTCTTGTCAAAAAAAAAAATCTATTAGAGGCTAAATCAAACAAATCTGATGGACTGATGTCATTAGCAGAGGAGATCTCACGGTAGCATAATGATGACTCTGCTGTGTGGCTATTAGTGAACCCTGTTGATCTGTAATGAAAAGGAGCAAGCTGAGCAAGGAGAAATATGAAATACACAGTTTGAGGAGGAAAGGAGAACCAAGAAATGTATTGTTGGAGTCAACTCCTTTGCTCAAAGAAATAAAATGTTTAAAGAAAGGCCTGTTTCAAAATGGAATAAAGGAAATGGAGCCCTCAGGGCAAGTCCCTAACCCAGCTAATTCAATAAAGGAAACCATCAGCAAGTCAAAGCTATATCAATGTAAGTCATGAGTGAACCAGTGTACCAACCTTTTTCTTTTGAGTCACCAACCAGCTCTTGACTCATGATGCAGAAACTTATTGGTTATGAATGCTTGGCCTGGCTTAGGCCCATTTCTGGCTAGCTCTTTTAACTTAAATTAACCTGTTTCTATTGATCTATGTTTTGTCTTTGGGCTTTTTACCTTTCTTTCTGTACATTAGTTTCCTGCTTTTTCCAATGTCTGGTTGAGTGGCAGTTGCCTGGCTTCTTGCCCTAGGCATGTCTCTCTCTTTCTCCCTCGTTCTCTTCTCCTTCTTCTTTCTTGAGCTTAGATTTCTCCTCCTACTTATTCTCTCTGCCTGCCATCCCTACCTACCCCTCTCCCACCTAGCTACTGACTGCTCAGCATTTTATTACACCAATCAGGTGCATTAGGCAAGCAAGGTAAAACAAAAGCAATACATCTTTACATAATTAAACAAACGCAGCATAAACAAATGTAACACACTTTTATACAGTTAAAGTAATAGTCCAAAGCATAAACAAATGTAACACATCTTTACACAGTTAAAGTAATATTCCACAATGGACCAGGTTCCAGGTCAACTAAGCAGAGGAACTAGGCAGCTTCAGCCACGTGGTTCTAGCTTTAAAGTCAAGGATACTGGAGTAAGAGGGTTGTTGAACATTCCTACATGGTTAAGAAAAATTGCAAAGGCCAGGCATGTGACAGGGGAATCCCTGCATGGAGGTCTTGAGAGATCATTGTGTGAAACTTTGAAGGTGAAGCCTGGATTGTGTTGGAGACCCCAAAATGCTGGAGATGCCAGAGTTGTGGGGTACCTGTCAAGGAGAAATGCAGACAGGTTGTAGAACTAGCAGAAAAGACAAGTGTGTTGTAATCAACAAAACTGCATGGGCTAAGAGATCCAAGGAGCCAATTAAGTCAGGATTTAGAGTTTGCCCTGCTGGGTTTTGGTCTTGCTTTGATACTGTATTTCCTTGCTGTGTCCCCTCTCTTCCCTTTTAGAATAGTTAGGTACAGTTTGTTCCATTGCATATTGGAGGTATGTGATTTGATTTTGATTTTTATAATAGATTATAGTTAAGAATTTCCTTGAGTCTCAAAAGAGACTTTGAAGGACTGTGTTTTTTTTTGTTTGTTTGTTTGTTTTATGTTGGATTAAATGCACTTTGCATTGTGATATGGCTACCAAGCCTAAAGAGGCCAGGGAGTAGAATTTGGTGGTGTGAATGAGAATGTGTCCCATTGGCTCATATATTGTAATGTTTGGTTCCCAGTTGCTGGAACTGTTCAGGAAAGATTAGATGGTATGGGCTTTTTGGAGGAGTTATGTCATTGGGGTAGGCTTTGAGGTTTCCAAAGCCCATGCTGGGCCCAGACACTCTCTGTCTCTCTGTCTCTCTCTCTGTCTTTCCTGCATATGGTTAAGATGTAAGTTCTCAGCTATATACCCTAGTACTACACCTTTCTGTCAGTTGCCATGCTCGCTGACATGATGATCATGGACTAACTCTATGAAATTGTTAGAAATCCCCCAGTTAAATGGTTTCTTTTATAAGCTGTCTTGGTCATGGAATCTTCCCAGCAATAGAACAGTAACTAGGACAGAGTAGAACTTGCTGGGAAAGGGTTTCAGCAGGACAAAGATGGGATAAGGGAGGGTAATAGGGAATGGAAATGTCTGAAATTTTTTATATACATGTATGAAATGATCAAATAAATATTTTTAAAAATCTTGCTCTAGAAAGTGGACTGGATTTTCTGCTCCTAATGGAAACATTGAAGACTCTGTAAGGGTGTGCTGTCCAAAATTAATTTAAATTAAAATTAGTTCAAATAAATTGAAACTTGAAACTTAATTCCTCATTTGGATTCGCCACATTACAAATGATCAATGGTTAGATGTGGCACGAAAATAATGTATTTTCAACATCTAGAAGTTCTTTGGAAAAGTAAGTCAAAATAAATAAATAAATAAATAAAAATTTAAAAAAAAGAAAAGTAAGTCAAGGAGAGGTCTTCTCCCAGCGACTTCTTAATATCATCCTGCTGTAGCTCTTTATCATGTCACAAGAAACCAAATGTTTAATAAATAGCTTTAAGAAAGATTAATATGACATATTTAATTTATTCACATTGTAAAAGCGATTTTCTAAACTTGAATGCTTCTGAAATATCTGCTGGCATTTCTCTTCATTAAGTGGTGCTTTATTTGTTTATAGATCATCACAGCTGGGGAGAGAGCAAGACCTTAAGCCTGGGATTAGCAACGCAACGTCATGTCATTGGCAGCTCAAGGACACAGGGCAGTTCTGAAACTCAGTCTCAGGGAAAGTTACAGAAGCGTTGAGTTCAAACTGAACTTGTCTAATCTTGAGGGACTTTGATTTGTGCCATCTGTTCGTCGTCAAAGAGGGGGCAAGGCAGAGACAACAGGCAGATATTGAGACAGGAGAAAAAAATATTCTCACCTGGGACGCTGGGTAAAACGGCTCACCAGCAAAGAAGCAAGTTCCTTTACGAGTGGCACCATTTGCTATGAGGCTACCAGCGTAGAGTTTATATTCCTTCCACATACACTTAGGTTAGAACAGGAGTGAGCCAGGTTCAAGGCCTGAAATCACACAACCTGGGGCAGGGTCATGTCTCCCCCTAATTCACACATACCTGTGAATTATAAGCAGCAGCATTAATGTTCACAGTGAAAATAGCTTGCCTTTGCACATCTTGGGAGTCTTATCAGTTATAGTCTTGTCCGGGACTCTCATTTAAGTTTCTTAGCAACCTGTAAAGACAGTAACATCAAACCTGACCCAAATCCTGCATCTAACGATTGTTAAAAGCAATCAGTCCGCACCCACATGTATGTCTTGATTTCTGCGCCCCTTCCTAATGAAGAGTCACACACCCACACTCCGCTATGTCTCTTTCATTTTGAGCGCTGACCCCTTCCTTTGACCTTGTACTCAAACCTATATTAAAATGTCTTTATTAAACCTTACCTCTGCTTCATCAACAGGGTAGTCCTGAGAGTCTCCTCTGTGCTTGCTCTGAATCCAGGTCCCTAAGTAACTAGGGGAACTCCTCGGGCAGCTGAGTGTGACAGTGGGGAGCTGTGCCTCCTTCCTCTGCCCCCCAGAATGCTGACAAAAGGTCTTGGGGAATCTAGAGGAGCAGGCTGATGCGTCCTATGCCACACACAGGTGCACTTTGCCTGATTCCACACTGACTTCCCAAGTCCTGTTCTGTTCCTATCATATCTTCCCACTACTTCCACATCACGGATGAGAAAATTGAGGTTCAGAGACATTAAGTGGCTTTGCTCAAAGTTTACACAGAAGCAGAACCCGAACTGGAAAACAAACATCCCAGTTTCCAAGCTTTCTGTGTTTGATTAGAAATTCTCAGCCGTTCAAAAGCCCTGAAGGAGCAGTCTGCTGTGTGCAGGACACACCCCTGCTGTTCAAACGCCTCCGCTTACCACTAAAGAGAGTGACAGCGCTGTGAAAGAAAATGACCTTCAGTGTGGCCAGAGAAGAGAAGAGGAAATACACACCAACTTAACCTGGACTCCACAGACTGGCAGGGTCAGCATACTCTCCCAGAATTACAAAGTGTATTCTGTAATCCCTCACCCCGAGTGGTTCTGTCTTTAGGAATCCACTGCCTTCGTCTACAGCCTAGTCCCAGAAATTTCTCTCTCCACTTGCCTGTTTGCCTCCAGCTTTCAAGTCCGGCTTCAGGAAGGCTTACAGTCTTTCAGTTTGTAAATTTCCTTTGGAAGAGCTCATTAAGCCCTTTGCTTCTGTTCCTGCCTCCTGTCGCCTCTCCTGGGTTGCGCCTTTTTTGCCCTTTTCCTTTAAAGCCAACAAAGAACCGAGAAAACTCCCTTACGTCATATTCTAAAACACAACTGTGTTTTTATCCCAGGTTTAATTACCAAAAGTGCTGCCCTTCTATAGGTCAGGCTTTTCAGAGAGCTCCATTATGCAGAACAGCAAGCAAACGCGAGATGTAGTCAACCTCACTGGCAGTCCAACCCCGCACAGAGCGGCCACTATCGAAACGCTGTAAACAGAAGTCTCCAGAAAGGAAGCTGCCCTGAGGGCTGTGCCTGACTGATCTTACAAAGCCCAAGCAGTGCTTCTTGAGTTAAGCCTATCTCTGCTTAGTGTCTGGGACAGAGCCGTCACTTGAAAAAGATCCACGCGTAAATAAGCTGAACATGCCCGTCTTCTCACTCTTTGTTCCCCGCTCAGCACCGGTATCCATTCTGTTTACCTCCCCACTGTCTTAGTCCTGGGGCTTTGCACCCCGCTGGAGCACTTCCTGGGGCTTTTCAACTGGACTTAAGCATGAGAAGCTGGAGGGGGAAAAGACAGATCCATCAACTACCTACCTGCTTCTGTTCCCCTGAGCTCCTGGACTTTAGACTGCCTGTGACCTTGGGTGACCCTTCTCCTGGGTGTCACCTTTCCATCAGTTCGGGAATGTTATCTTTAGTCCTTTTCAAGCCTCAGCATCCCATCTTCGATTAAAATCTTTAGCTAAACCAAATGAGTTTTATTTGTACCTTTGCCACCGAGACCCACTGAGTCATGAACAGTGATTTACCTCAAGGAGAACTAGCTTTGAAGCAACTCTGAATATGCTGTTTATATATTAAAGATGTAAACACACAAGGAAGCTCTCAAACAGCGAAGTCTCAGTTACTGAAGTTTTACTTGGGAATATTATATGACCGTACACATCCACTTCTATGTAATATGCATAATAGGGCAGCTAGCAGAGCTAAAAAACATATCTAAGTGTCAAAAAACTATCAGGATCATTAATAAATGACAGTTAACTCCTAGCTTGTACATGTATTATAGGGAAGTGTGTTACAGATACACACACATACACACACATTATATAGTAAAATAGTACCAATCAACCATTCATAAAATTAGTACATCTGTGGCCCCACTCATCAGGAGAAGCAATATATATATATATATATATATATATATATATATATATACATATATATATGTATATATATATATTTGTATTGTGGCTCCTTGAATATAGAAGGCGGGGGTCTGAGCAGGGCTCAGACATAGGCATGCTTTGGTTTATATTGCAGGGCAGCTTAAACTAATAGCCAAACCTGTTAAGACACAGGCTTGAACTACTGTAGCTTTGCGAAGTCACTTTGAGGATGACTCTGGGGGTCAGAACAGAAGTTCTTCCCCCAGCCATTGGCCTTGTCTTTCTCCACCTAATACTAGCTCATTATTATTCATCCTGTTTTTTCTTTCTCTAAAAGTAAGACACACCCAACAGCAACAATATCAAAAACTTGAAGAAAAGAAAAAAAGAGAAATAACCCTAAAATGCCTCATAACCTTTGCACAGTGAGCTAGCCAGGCTGTTTAGCCCTAAATTGACAAGTGACTGATAAACTAGCAGGAGAGGAGATGAGCTGGGGGTATTTTCTAGGCAAGAGCTACTCAAATACACATTTATAACTCATTGTTTTCATTTAACAATGTGTTTTAATATCTTTCCAGGTAATTGCCCATCTCTACATAGCATTTATTATTTCTGAAAAGCTTTTGATTGTATGAATTTTTCATGGCTTGTCTAGCCAACTCCCTGTTGTTAGAGATAGAGATTCTTTCTAGAATTCCTCATTTAAAATGATATTTTAGAAGATGTCTTTTTAGCTCCTCTCAGTTTCATCGGCAGAATCCTTGCCATGCCTGATTCTTCTCAGTGCAATGACCATAAGCTCTCCTTGCCTTCCTATGTCTGAGAGTTAGTCGTGATGGCATCAAAATACCGGGACTTCAGTAGTTACTGAATCTTAAGGGATGGGACCATCTCTCCAACCCAGTGCCTCTGTTGAAGCTGTATTGTTCTAGCAGAAAGAATCTGTTCCCCACATTATGCAGTATTAATCATGGAATCCTAAGTTATAAGTTAATATTATCTGCAATGCTCCTTTTCCTCAGGAATACTAGCAACAGCGAGAAGGGAGATACGAACTCTTCTGACTTTTTCACACTGGCCTAAGAACCACAAACCTTTGAAATCATGTGACAATTCGTAACCAGGACTGAGAGTGAATATGCATTTGGCTGCTGTCCCCACTGCATTATTCATGCCGTCACGAGGTTCTGCCCAAGAAATCCGTAGGTCATTGTATGTTCTGTAGTGTTGCCACATTAATGTGATCACAGCTCAGCGATCTAGAAAGTCACTGAAGAAAATACCATCTCCACTTCTGGCCTGAGATTCAGAGTGGCTGTATCAGAAACTCAGCTATTAATAAATGTTGCCTTTGGAGTGAGAATCAGGATAATTAAAAATTCTGGAAATTTCAATGCAAAACACACCAGAGACACATATATTTCAAAAATATGTATTTATCAAGTACCTTCTATGTACTTAAAGCTGTGGGAAGTGTTCAAGTTAAAGTGTAAAGGAAGAGTCACAGGTCCCTGCCTTCAAGCTCATATCCAAACTAGACTAATTACATGACTTTTTCATGCCACAGACCTGGAATAGTAAGTAGTATATAGTAGATATCAAGCCTGAATTTTTTCAATGCAAGGGCTGCAAGCTGTGCCTGCCTTCCTTGTGTCTGAGAGTTAGTTGTGACTGTATGAAGATACTGGGATTTCAGTAGTAACTGAATCTTAAGAGATTAAACCATCTCTCCAATCTAGTGCCTCTACTGAAGCTGGATTTTTCTAATAGCAAGGAGCCATTCCCTGTATTCTGCAGCATTAAGTGGCATCTGGTAATAGCATCATTTCTCTTATTTGTGGAATAAATGTGGAAAGGCAGGAATCCTAACGGCTAAGCTCTCAGCAAAATCTCCAGTTGCCACAAAACATAAAGATCTGCAGAGAAATACTTGAAAGCAGAAAAGAATGAAGCTGCATCAGGCAGCTTTGTGCCGCTGTAAGCATGTGAGGCTATTCACTCACAAGGAGAAAAGGTTTGGTAACCTCTTCAGAGGTTTAGTTCAAGACAGAGTGGCCCCATTGCTTTGGACCACTTATAACATTGGGAATCACGGCAGGAGCATATGCTGGAGTAAAACACCAACATCATGAGCCAAGAAGCAGGAAAAGACAAGGATCCCACATTGTTTTGGAGGGCACGCTTTTAGTGACGTAAAGACCTCTCACTAGACTCTACCTCCTAAATGTTCCACATCTCCCAATGGTATAATCTTATCAACCAAGCATTTAGTACATGGGACTCCAGGAGACACTGTCTGTATCCAAACCACATTGGTTGGCAGAGAAGCAAAAATGACCAAAGTTGAGCCCTGAAGATAGTGGAGGTGACAATGTCTTCCAAGTTGCTCCATTCCTCCTGAAGAGCCGGAACACAGCTTGTTGCTAACTTCCCTGGATGCTCCTTGATCACCATGATCAATGGTGTATTCTTTACAAAACAAGAGACTTGACAACTTTGAGTTGTCATTGTCTCAGTACCACAAGAGACATTTTATCCTCTTTAATGTTTCCTATCTACATGAGATGCAGTGCTCTCTTGATTTCTTTTCAGAGGCCCAGAGGGAAAGGCAAAGTGCACATAGATTTTAAGAGAAACATAGTAAAGTCTGGAACCATTGTCATTCTGCGTGTTGGTGAGCACATCCGAGAAGGAGATCCCTACAGTGTTTCCGTGGGAAGGGAATGTGTGAGGTGGTACTTGAAAAAAATTTTTAGCCTTGTTCCTCCTTCTGTGTTTCAGTTTTATTTCCATAATGAAGAAATGCAAATTTTATTTCCCATATTTTTTTGGTTTCCTTTTTTCTTGGCTTAATTAAATCTTACACGTATAGGATTTTAACTATTTCTTCCTAGTGCAACAGGAAAACTTACAATAAGAAGTTTTAAAGATTTGGCCAAAGTAGCTTGACTACTATTCAGTAATATAATTTTCATTGGAAAAGTTTCAATTCTATATTTTAAGAAAAAAAATCCCAATTTAGCCTGATGCTTTTATGGATTTGTAAAGAGTGGCATGCAGTGTGGTGCCAAGGAAGCAAAGTAAATTTGGAGAGCAGTACTCTTCCATTTGAGTACTCCACACATCCTAGTTATGTGAGATTACCAAATTAACCTTCTTGCAGCTCAGTCTTCTCCGCTGTGAGAGAAGAAGTCCGAGCCGGCTCATAGAAACTGTGAGAGGAAAAAGTCCAAGCCTGCTGCTATGGAACTGTGAGAGGAAGGCTGGAAGAGGCTAAGATTAGGTATGCTGGGTCCCTTACTCACTCTGCCCCCTCTTTCATTATGCTGAATCCTGGTTCAAATAAACTTCATGTTAATGTGAGATTTTCTTTTCTGCTGATAAAAACTTCATTGATTTATTCTGAGTATAGTAAGGATAAGTTTTGGACAAAATACTAAAAGCAGCCCCTTTAAGTCATTTAGAAGGAGCAAAATGAGCAGATTTGGGAGAGCAGAGAAAGAGAGATTGTATTTCATTCACAGTCTATGTTCAATGTGGTCCACGGGGTGGCAGAACACTGGTAGAAAGAAATCACAATCCTGCTGGTCTGAGGAACAAGAAACTAGATCTAAACCAAAGCTCCTGGGAAGAGCTAGGATGTTCCAAGGGTCAGAGAGCATCCTGAATTCAGAGCCCTTGGCTTTGGCTGACCCATGAGCCACATATACACAGTGCCAATGAGAAGGAACTCAGGTGCAGAGAAAAGATGGCTGGATGGGAAACAGCAGTCACCCCAAAGAAGTAGGGATTTCAGTTAATGATTTCCTGTTGAAGCTAATAACAAACCATAGAGTCTCCATAATTTTATAGTCACAGTGTCTAGTGTGCAATGCAAAGTTATTAAAAGCATGCAAATAACCAAAGGAAAGGATACATTCTCAAGAAAAAAAGCATTATCAGGGGAGACCAACCCTCAAATTATCCATACACAGGAGTTAGTCAAGGGTTGGCGCAGAAGCTGATAACTATACTAGTGAAGAAAAAGAGAATGTGTAAGCAATGTGCCTCAAACTAAGAAACCTAGGTAAGGGAAGTAAAAAGAATTAATAAATCTAAAAACTAGAAACATAATACCTCATATTTTTTTTAAAAAAAAAAACCAAAAAACGAAAAACGTAGAATGTATAAACATACCAAAAGGAATGACAGAGGGGAGACGAACAGAAAGAAAGTGGGTTTCCTCTTGGGAAATCTGTCAGCTCATAATCTTACATTGCAATCTTAAGACAACAAACAAAAATAAACAAACAAAGAACAAAACAACCTGCTAAAAATGACTCAGCAAAACAATGCTCTGTAGTGCAGGGCTGGAGCCCATGCTGGCTGGGCTTCTGCCTGTTCTTGCTGTGCTGACTGGCAGGCTCTGCCCCTTCACATGTCTAACTCCCCTTCCTTTCTTTCGTCATAGTTGATTATGCCTGTTTCTCTCATTTGATGGTAATAGCTGCGTGGGAGCACAAAGAAAGCCAGATAGCCTCAGAACACCAATACTGAATCAAGTTTTGTGCTGAGGGACACTTCCATGCATCCCTTGGCCTGCGGGAGCCAGTGCTAATTCATCTTTACAGGTTCAGTGTCGAGCATACTGATGGACCTGCAGCTTTTAGGCAGATAAAATCTGTGGCTCCTTTCCAATGCACTTTATTATGCGTATTTATATTTACACTTTCAGAACCATGCATTAGTTAGCTGGGTACCATAAGGTACAATCTGAGATGCACAGACCATTGATATAAGGAAAGAGCATAATGAAGCCGGGATGCAGATGTCTAAAAGCTCCCCAGGGAAATGATTTAGCAGCCGAGGTGGAGCTCAGAGAATTAGAAAATCAAGGTGCACAAACTGGGAGCAGACCCTAGTCAGAGAGCACCCTGATTTACTGCAGAACACACTTCAGAGGGGCACAGACACGGGAACAGACCCTAGTCAGAGAGGACTGTGATTTACTGCACAACACACCTGAGGAGGCACTGAAGGATGGGAGAATGCAAATGATTCTCTTTCAGTTCATCCTTTTAAAAGAAGTTTTGAGTCTTTTTTATTTTAGTTTTTTTTTTCATATAATATATCTTGAGCATGATCCTCCCTCGCCTCCAACTCCTCCTAGGTCCTTCCTATCTCCTTACCCACCTAACTTCATGTGACCAAGAACTTAGGACAAAATAAGTCATGAGCCTAAGAGAAAGCATACTGTTTTCCTACTAAAGGAGCATGACAATATAAAATGAGTCCCGATGATATATTCCTGTAACAATGGATTATCTTATCACTCAGCCCTCATAGTAGAAGCTTCCTTTTGCAGTAGATAGGGATTAACACAGAGACCCCAGAGACCCACACGGACAACAGATGGACTAAAAGACTTTGGAGTGCATAGTCCTAAATGGGATTCTATATCAAACCCTTCTCTTCAAGGCTCAGGGATCTATGGTGAAGAGGAGCAGAAAGATTGTGAGAACCAAAGGTGGTAGATGAATTCAAGGCAACAGTGTCTTCCAGACCCAGAAGGACCAATGTACACAGGACCTCATAGAGACCGTGGCAGCACACATAGGACCTGCATAAGTTAAATCAGATGGAATCAGCATTGAGAGAGGGAAGTGGACACATGGTTCTACCTCTAATCTAGAAGCTATTTGGATTTGATACTTGCTGGCAAAGGGAAAATAAATTTTCCTCAATGGAATGTCACTGGGTATAACAAACACACTCCCAGGCAGGCCCCGTGCCCAGGAGTAGTTGGTCAACACAAAACAAACTCCATGTTTTTATATTAATTTTTTTCATATAATATATTTTTATCATGTTTTCCCCTTCCCCTAACTCATCTAAAGTCCTTTTTTCCTCCATAGCCATGCAACTTCATATGGTCAAGAACCTATGAGTAGACTGGTCATAGGCTGAGAAGAAAATCTACTATTATTCTACTAAATGAGCATAGAAATAAAATGACTTCATCAAAGCCCTCCCATCAAGGCTCAGGATCTGTGTGGAAGAGAAAGCAAAAAGATAGTAGCAGCCAGAGACTGCAGATGACGCCAAGAAAACATTTTGTTTTGTTTTTGGCTCTTATTGTCTTATTAAATCTTTGTTTGTTTTAATTTTCATTTTTTAACACACATACACACAGAGAAGGAGAGAGAGAGACAGAGAGAGAGAGAAATAGCAATGAATCTTTTCATAGCTGGTAAGACAGACTGACTGACCACAAGATAAGAGCCAACATCAAACTAAATGGAGAGAAACTCTAAGCGATCTTACTGAAATCAGGAACAAGACAAGGTTGTCCATTCTCTCCAAATCTATTTGATATAGTTCTTGGGGTTGGGGAATTAGCTAGAACAATAAAACAACAAAAGGAGATCAAGGAATACAAATCAGAAAAGAAGAAGTCAAACTCTATTTGCTGATGATATGATAGTTTACATAAGCGACCCCAAAATTCTACCAAGGAACTTCTACAACTCATAAATACTTTCAGTAATGTATCAGGATACAAGATTAGCTTAAAAAAATCAGTAGCCCTCCTGTATGTAGATGATAAATGGGCTGAGAAAGAAATCAGAGAAACATCACCCTTTATTTAAATTAGCCACAAATAGCATAAAATATCTTGGAGTAACCCTAACCAAACAAGTGGAAGACTTGTATGACAAGAACTTCAAATCTTTGAAGAAAGAAATTGAAGAAGACACCAGAAAATGGAAACATCTACCATGCTCTTAGGTAGGTAGAATTGTCATAGTAAAAATGGCAATCTTATCAAAAGCAACCTACAGATTCAATGCAATGCCCAGAAAAATTCTTCACAGATCTTGAAAGAACGGTACTCAACTTCATATGGAAAAGCAAAAAACCCAGGATAACCAAAACAATCCTATACAATAAAGGAAATTCTGGAGGCATCACAATCCCTGACTTCAAACACTACTACAGAGCTATAGTACTGAAAACAGCCTGATATTGGCATAAAAACAGACAGGAGGACCAATGGAACCTAATCGAAGACCCAGATACTAATCTATGAACACCTTCCTTTTGACAAGCAGAAAAATATAAAATGGAAAAAAGAAAGCATCTTCAACAAATGGTGCTGGCATAACTGTATATCAACATATAGAAAAATGAAAATAGATCCATAACTATCACCATGCACAAAACTCAAGTTCAAGTGGATTAAAGACCTCAACATAAAGCCAACCACACTGAAACTCAGAGAAGAGAAAGTGAAAAGTGCACTTGAACACATTGGCCCAGAAAACCACTTCCTAAACATAATATTAGTAGCACAGATACTGAGAGAAACAATTAATAAATGGGACCTCCTGAAACTGAGAAACTTCTGTAAAGCAAAGGACATGGTCAACAAGACAAAATGACAGCCTACAGAATGGGAAAAGATCTTCACCAACCCTACATCAGACAGAGGGCTGATCTCCAAAATATACAAAGAACTCAAGAAATTGGTCATCAAAAGAACAAACAATCCAATAAAAAAAATAGGGTACAGACCTAAACAGAGAACTCTCAACAGAGGAATCTAAAATGACTCAAAGACATTTAAGGAAATGTTCAACATCCTTGGTCGTCAGAGAAATGCAAATCAAAACAACTCTGAGATTCTATCTTATACCTGTAAGAATGGCCAAGCTCAAAAACACTGATGACAACTTATGCTGGAGAGGATGTGGGGCAAAGTGAACACTCCTACATTTCTGGTGGGAGTGCAAACTGGTACAGCCCCTTTGAATATCAGTATGGTGATTTCTCAGAAAATTAGGAAACAACCTTCCTCAAGACCAAGTAATACCACTTTTGGATATATACCAATTGTATCACAAGGACATGTGCTCAACTATGTTCATAGTAGCATGGTTTGTCATAGCCAGAACCTGGAAACAACCTAAATGCTCCTTGACCAAAGAATGGATAAAGAAAATGTTGTAATTTATACAATGGAGTACTACACAGCAGAAAAAATAATGACAGATTGAAATTTTCAGGCAAATGGATGGAGCTAGAAAACATCATATTGAGTGAGGTAACCCAAACCCAGAAAGACAAATATCATATGTACTCACTCATAAGTGACTTTTAGACATAAAGCAAAGAAAAACAGTCTACAAATCACAATCACAGAGAAACTAGACAACAACGAGGACTCTAAGAGAGACATACATGGATCTAATTTACATGGGAAGTAGAAAGAGACAAAATCTCCTGAGTAAATTGGGAGCATGGGGACCATGGGAGAGGATTGAAGGGGAGGGGAGAAGAAAGGAGGGGAGCATAGAAAAATGTATAGCTCAATAAAATCAATTAATTTTTTTTTAAAAAAAGACAGGCTGTACCTGCGGGAAACTAATTTCATTGTCTCTAAGTCAACTCATATTGTATTTTTTGTTCTTATGATTAAGAGTTTTCCAGACCTTGTAAGTGTTAGTTTGTGTCTTACAGCAGATTCTAGCTTTGCCTTCCTGTCTTTGGTTGGCTGAGTCTAACCTTTGGGATGATTTTCCTGCTCTTCTCTGGCGTTGTTTCTACATCTCCCAAAGGGAAAAGTCATGTTTGGAGTCAATGAGACTGTCTCTGCCACTGAATTATTTCCTTTCCGTGGACCCAGAGTCTCATTCAATTCTTCTTTCTGCTTGTTTCCTTCAGCAATTGTTCTCTGCTCTCATTTATCTTTAATACTTTCCTATTAAAATAAATAAAGCAACCTGTGGCCAGATGCCCAGAGCACTGTGTGCATTCCTTGCCTCCATTTATCCAGGTCTAACACTCTGTTGGGACTCCTCTCACCATGCCAACTCTTGTGCCCTGAACACGGAGCTTCACAGAAGAGTCTACAGTACTTGTCTAGTTTGCCTTTGCATCATCATTTGACAGTGTAGCGCAAATTGTTTTAAAACTCTTTCCTAGCTCAGTCCTGAGCAAGGAACTCAGGACCGCGAGGGGTGCACCCACACACTGAGACAATGGGGATGTTCTATCGGGAACTCACCAAGGCCAGCTGGCCTGGGTCTGAAAATGCATGGGTTAAAACCGGACTTGCTGAACATAGTGGACAATGAGGACTACTGAGAACTAAAGAACAATGGCAATGGGTTTTTGATCCTACTGCACGTACTGGCTTTGAGGGAGCCTAGGCAATTTGGATGCTCACCTTACTAGACCTGGATGGAGGTGGGTGGTCCTTGGACTTCCCACAGGTCAGGGAACCCTGATTGTTCTTTGGGCTGATGAGGGAGGGGGACTTGGTTGGGGGAGGGGGAGATATGGGAATTGGTGGCAGGGAGGAGGCAGAAATCTTTAATAAATAAATAAATTAAAAAAAAACTCTTTCCTAACTTTGCTTCCATGGACGACTCTATCTTGCTTATTTGCTATTACTAGAAGTGACTCTGTGTTTTCTGCCTGGATTATTTCTTCATTCTACAGTACCACCTCAATTATCTGTTCCTCAGAGCTCTCTTGCCTCTCACTGTTGCAAGGACAACTATCACAGTGGGTACTTTCCTGTCAGTATCTCAAGAAGAGGCTTCTCTAGAGCTCAAAGGGGTAGAACTGACGGAATCCATAGATTTCCCCTTTGTACAGCACTTCTGTTCCTATGTGCATTTGATGTCCTGGTGAATGCCACTTCTGTTCGCTCTTGATCAGGAATATTAGAATCCCCCCACAACTGTTCTTCCTACCACCAACTCCACAGGAAGGCAAACACAAAGCCACTTGGACTTCCCAAAGAGTTTTCAAATTCATTGAATTTTTCTTTCTCTTCAATTTTCTAAGAGCCAGCATTATAACAAAACGTATCTTCTTACATGGGCCCCCACTTCTCAGTCTAGCGTTACTCTAATGTATTATTCTTTCTGGTGCTAGATTTTGTAACTTTTAAATTAGTCATCTTGTGTGAGTGAGTGGTGTGTGTGTGTGTGTGTGTGTGTGTGTGTGTGTGTGTATAATGTATAGGTGTGAGTGCAGTCACATAGAGTGCATACATGTGAAGGGCAAAGAACAACCTAAAGTGTCAGTCCTTGCCTTGTTTGAGACAGGCTCTCTTTTCTGTTCTAAACCAGTGTATTTTCCAGGCTATACAGTGATTCTTCTGTTTCCACCTCTCATCTTGCCTAGGAAGAATGGGACTTTAGCCTGGAACTTCTGTGCCCAGCCTTATGTGGTTTTTGAGGACTTGAACCCAGGTCTTCACATGAATGCAGTATTTTATACTCACTGAGTCACTCCCCCAGTTCTAAATCCGTCACTTATTAATGACATCACATTGATTTAAAGTAATGTTTAAATGATGTTACGTGATGCCCAATAAAAACCTAATCAGCTCTTCCTCTCACGCTGTGTCAGAGTGTCCCCCTGTGTCCAATTCACTCTGTTTCCTGTTGGTTCCTTCAGGTAGGTGACAATAGCAAGGTAGAGTCTGAACTTTATTTGCTGAATCAGAAATGGTGTGGTGCATCTCTTTCCATTTTCTCCTTCCTTGAGCTGGAAGTCTGCAACAGCTGTAACGTGTCCTCACGGAATAGAGGGAGGGCACCAGAGTCCTGATGTACATGGTCTGAGCTTTTTTGCACTGTGTCTTCTCAACTCACACAGGATTCTCCATTTCCTTCCACGTCCCTTTTCTGCTGTAGGTATTAAGATTGATTTTAAATTTAGTCATTTCAGAGTCTCCTCGGCATCATATAAATATTGCACCATTAAATATATATTCATGATTGCTCAAGCAGGCTGGCTTCCCTGCCAAGAAACACAGCCCTGTAGGTGGGCAGGTGGAAGGATGACAGGCACCCAGCTGCCCGTGGCCTGCTGTCGTTACCTATGACAAGGACCACATTTTCTGAGCTCTAAATCAGGATGTGTGGTCTGACAAATACTTTCTCTCACAAGTTCTAACTTATTTTTATATAAAAGCTTTTAGGGATATTAAATCACATGAATTTTAGGGAATAATCTCTTTACTGTGAAGAATAAAATCTTGTGGCAATTCAGAAAAAAATTTCTCTATCTTTGAATTGGAACTTGGCTTATTTGTGACAATTAGAATAGTGGGTGGTTGGCAAATCTCTGGACTCTTGTTCTGCTCTGTTTTGCTGTCAGGAATCCTTTCTTTATCCCTCCCCTTTAAAGACATAGGCACGCCCCATCCCAATCATATGATCTTGAGAGGGGCCAGACATAGAGTCCCTCTTTCTGGTTAAAGAAACACATCAGAGAGTGGCTGCTGATTGGTGCCTTGTCCCTTGAATGGAAAAACAGATCTACTTTGACACACTGAGATGTAGACTATGATGCCCTATCTTTGCTCTGAAACAGAGTGCTGTGAGGATGTGGATGGGGACTGCTGCTGGCCACTCTTGCTTCCAGAAACCAAATCTTTATTAATTTTGATGGTACCCATAGTTTTTCTTTTCCTATGCAAACAAAAGTAAAACCCCTTCCCCAGTGTAGCACATCTCTTGGTTTCCATTGTGAAGTCAACACATCCTTGAAATACACTGGTTGATTTAATTCAGAAAGTTTTTCTATTCTTCAATATCTCTCTGCTTCCATTGTTCCTTTCTCATTAGTGTTAAGAAAATTCAAGGTCAATAAAGCATTATACAAACTGTATCTGGGGGTATTTTCTATCCCTTTCTGTTTGTTTAACATATCCTTTATAGTTTAATTTGATCTTTCTATAATTGCCTGACCTGTAGGATTGTGTGGTATACCTGTAATATGCTTAATATTATAATAAGCAAAAAACTGTTTCATTTTCTTAGAGACATATGCTGGACCATTATCTGTCTTTATTTGTGCAGGTATACCCAAGATGGTCATAACTTCTAACAAATGCATGGTTACTGAAATAGCCTTTTCTGAGCTCAAAGCAGTTGCTCATTGAAAACCTGAATAAGTATCAACGGTATGGTGTACAATTTTAATTTTCCAAAATCTGTAAAGTGGAGGACATCCATCTACCAGATTCCATTCCTTTGAGTATCCTTTGGGTTACTCCCTGCAGGTAGTGGCATTTGGTTATAGAATAAGCACGTATTATTTTTGATGGTATTAATCCTGTCAGTTAGCTGTTCATTATTAGTCTGTAAAGACTGTATAACTTCTAAAAGTGCCTCATTCTTGGCCCTGTTATCAAACAATTTTCTTAAGGATACAATATGAAAAACAAAGCTAAGTTCCAATATCCAATAAATGGATGTACCAGAAAAACCTTATAAACTTTTCAGACTATCATCTATAGTATAAGCAAAAAGGTTAATAAATACTTGAATGATAATATTGTCTGCAACTATATAACTTTCAAATTTATTAATTTACTTATATTTAATATAAGTATATGCATACTTATATATTAATTGCACATAATTTATAGTAATTACAATGATAAATTATATAGTTAATGTAATTATATAGTTAATATGATTATATAATGTGTACTATATGTATAATTATATTAACTATATTTTAGTAAATTGTTGTAGGTGTAATAATATTTATTGGCCATCAGGTGTCGTGAGACCAGTGGCGTTCAGAGCTGTTTAGCTCCACTTTGGGTTCTCACATTAGTGTCTGGTTAAATACTGACAAATATGCATTGCTTGACGAATTTAGAGCAATTAAATCAATTCTGTACATGCAGAGAGATTTTCGGTGGCCAGAATATCAAGGAACTCAGAGCTCATGAGAAGAGAACACAAACTGGAAGTTGCTGCGAAAGTCACCACAGCAGAGAAAGCAGTGGAGTGGAAGAGTGCCTGAGCCCAGGAAATTGCCAAGTTGCTGCTCAAAAGCTCCACTGTGACAGGGTTTTGGCAAAAAGCCGCTTAGTAGGTTAAATCAAGCCAGGCAGTTTGGGGATGGGTGATCTATTTGACAAGAACTTTAAGGCATTGAAGAAAGAAATTGAAGAGGACACCAGAAAATGGAAGGATCTCCCATGCTCTTGGATTGGGAGGATTAACATAGTAAAAATGGCAGTTCTATCAAAGGCAATCAATATATTCAACGCAATCCCCATTAAAATCCCAACAAAATTCTTCACAGAACTTGAGAAAACAATAATCAACTTTATATTGAAAAACAAAAAACCCAGGATAGCCAAAACAATCTTATAAAATAAAGGAACTTCTGGAGTCATTACCATCCCTGACTTCAAACTCTATTACAGAGCTATAGTAATGAAAACAGCTTGGTATTGGCATAAAAACAGAGAAGTCGACCAATGGAATCGAATAGAAGACCCAGATATTAATCCACAAACCCATGAACACCTAATTTTTGACAAAGGAGCTAAAAGTATACAATGGAAGAAAGAAAGCATCTTTAACAAATGGTGCTGGCATAGCTGGATGTCAACCTGTAGAAGAATGAAAATAGACCCATATCTATCACCATGCACAAAATTCAAATCCAATGATCAAAGACCTCAACATCAATCCAGTTGCACTGAACTTGATAAAAGAAAAAGTGTGAAATAGCACTGAATACATTGACACAGGAGACAACTTTCCTGAATATAACAACAGTAGCATCGACACGGAGATTGACAATAACCTCAACTGAAAAGATGCATCCATTAGGTTGCCTGTAGGAAGGTCTGTAGGGCATTTTTGTTGGTTAATGATTGATGTTGGAGGGCAGGTAGTCCTGAGTTGTATAAGAAAACAGGCTGAGTAAGCCAGGGGACCAAATAAGTAGCAACACTCCTTCATGGCCTTTGTTTGAGTTCCCGCCTTCAGGTTCCTGTCCTCTCTGAGTTCCTGCCTTAGCTTGCTGAAATGGAATGTAATCTGGGATACATAAGCCAATAAACTTTCCTTCTCAGATTGCTTCTGGTCTTTGTGTTTATTGAAGCAATAGAAACCTCAAACAGTCCCACAGCTCACAGGTGCTGGAGAGGCATTCTACTCTTTATTAAAGCTATAACCTATTAGCAACACTGCCTTTGGAGGAAGAGAAGAACCAGTGAAGACCATTTGAAATCCATAGCTGTTTCACCTAGATCTGACCAAACAGAGCAAAGTTGAACTGGATATCTCCATCTCAAAACTGACACTAGCCCTCCTGCAGCTAGAGCCTGCAGTTGAAGGTCAGTTTCAGCTGCTGCAATGATAGATCTATTTTGCCCTTGGTTTCTAGTGTGGCTTTGTGGGTTTCCTGGATGCCATTCTTTACTCTCAGAAAAAGGACAGCTGGACTTCCCTCTTGCCAAGCCCCTCTGGCTCTGGCAATGAAAGAAAAAACGACACAACAATCCAATCACATCATTGCCTTGATACTACAGCTTTACCACTCCTGACCCTATGGTTTTGACATTATTGAACTGCAACCATAGCATAACTGAGAGACACAGTGGGATAGAGAATTTGGTGGAAATTTTTGTTAATGTCAACTCAACATACCGTTAGTGCAGAATCATGGTGTTTAAAGAATCCTGAAATAGACCACAGTAGAAAAGTGTGGCAAATAGGGAAAAATGCCTGCTTTCTCAAGCAAAATACTTTGGCAATTGTTTTAGTCTTGACTAAAGCATATATGATTCTTGGCTTGTGTTTGCTTTATGGGACAATCATAAAACCCTGATGTGACTATGAATAAAGATTATGTAGAATATGAGAAACAAATTACAGAGATGACTATGAAAGCCTTACAGATTCCAAATACTGAGTGCCAGGATGAAAGATCATTTTGGCAGAAGCTGTTCTTGAAAGAGATGGGGTAGAGTAGTTTCTGTTTCTAACTCTTCAGATGTTTGCCCTCTGCTTCTTTTAAGGAGAAATCACAGATAATGAAATGTGCCATTATCTTCAGCAACCTATTTTTCTGGTATATTGATGACCCTGGCTTCTCTAAACAAGTATTTCTGTTGGCTACTGACTTACAGCATTATTCAGAAGTTAATTTAACAACTTCACTGTATCAACCAGCTTAGCCAAAACAGAGACTATCAGACTGCTTGTTAGTTTAGAGATGTGAGGAGCCTCAAAATGACCTAAAGGTAGGCTTAACTCTTAGGAAATTAAACATGAGCCCAGGCACCCTTATTTCCCTTGGATTATAAACCTGGTACTCCATTTCCAAGGAAGATGGTACCAGATGTTGGCTGCTCATACAGTTTATAAGGTTTATGGGAGCCAGAAAAGAACAGTTAGTGCTAAAAGCAAAAAAAAAAAAAAAAAAACATTGTCACGACCTGCCCCACCACATCAGAGGCTTAGATGATCATTACATCCTGCAATAGATGTCAAAGGATAACGCATTTGCAGGTTCACAAGAAGAAATACTTGTCTAAGAATTCTGACACGGGGCTGGAGAAGTGGCTCAAAGGTTAACAGTGCTTGTGACCCTTGCAGAATACCAGACTTCTTTAGTTCCCAGTACCCTCATGACAGCTCACAACTAATGGTAACTCCAGGTTCAGGGGACTAAACACTCTCTTCTGGTCTTTATGGGCACCCTCATGCAACACACACACACACACATCACATCACATACACACATACAAACACACACACAAATTTTAAAGGAAACATTGAACTTAAGAAAAAGAATTTTAAGGATAGAAGACACATGTATACTTATGTTACTATTTCTTTCCATGAACACGGATTGCCCCACTTGAGGGAACGGAACTTTATTAGGGGCCTGCAGTTGTCCTCAACTATTGGAATGCTGGGCAGTCAGCAGCAGCTCTGGCCAAATGGCTGTGAGGAGAAAAAGTTCGTGTCCAACCCGTTTTTTTGTGTCTTTGGCCACTGTGATTGTGGTTTGTTGAACAAACACCAGTGGGGCTGAGAGCCACATTTCCTGCCTGTTTTTTGAGACTGTTCCCAAACCAATAGCTGAAGACCAGGTGACAAAAGTGGGTTTTCATTTGCACCAATGACAATATTATATGCAAAACCACAGCTGTGATCGCTGTAATCACCTAGTTAAGCCTGTGAGAATCCACAATTACTCTGAGACCCATCTGCCTTTTGTAGCAGCCAAACAGTGGAGTTGGGTTGTGGTTGGAATAATTGTCCTTGCCTTTCTCTGGTCTCTGATGGTGGACTAATCCTTCCAGTGTCTCTAGAGACTCCACACGGCTTTGGGTTTATCATCTCAGAACTTCTGTTTGGGTCTTTGCGCAATTACAATCCTCATTCCCCAGCATAGGGAACTGCAGGAGGACTCTAGTGTTTATGTCTCTAGAATGGCAGTTGAACCTGGGAGAAAGGAGCCTAGAAATGAGAAACACTGAAGTCTCAAGCAACAGTCAGCGTTACTCAGAGCATCAGTTTACACCCTGAGATTTAAGAAAGATCGCCTGAGTGAAGTTCTCATGAGCTCAAGCTGTCTATAACCACGAGGACAAATTGCATGTGGCATAAACGTTTTCTCCATAGAGGCATAGAAGCCAATGGCAATAGCCAGCCGCTGTGAACAACGCCAGGTGAACTCACACTTCCCATTGCTGGAGCGTCTTCTCACACTCTGCTGCCTGTGTTTATCAGTTCTCACTACATCCAGGGGGAGTGTAAAAGTGAACTCACACTTCCCATTGCTGGAGTGTCTTCTCACACTCTGCTGCCTGTGTTTATCAGTTCTCACTACATCCAGGGGGAGTGTACAAGTAAATAGAGCACAAGGACGGAGTAAAACAAAACACCTTTATATTCTATTAGGCTTGAGTAGGAAACGCCCCCTTAGAAGCCATGTTTGGAACACTTTGTCCCCAGCTGATAACACTGTCTTGAGGGATAATTGAGGACACAGGTCTCACTGTAGGAAACAGTGGCAGGAGGCATACTTTTGAGGGTTAGACCAGGTTGTAGCAAGCTTCCTTGTCACACTACTTTTGACATGGAGAGTTACTAGTAACTATGAAAGCTTGGCCTTTAGCTTAGGCTTGTCCTCCTAGTTCTTTAACTTAAGCTAACATGCTTTTATTAATCTGCACGCTGTTACATGGCTTGGTTTCCTCTACTCTGTACCACATGTGGGATCTCTTCAGTGTCTCCCTGGCGTCTCCCTGGCTCTCTACTTCTCAGGGTTCTCTCTCTCCATGTCTCATGTCTCCTTCCCCTTTGCTCAGCTGGCAGAGTGGGGAGGTGTATACGTGAGGAACCAATGGAAAAAAAGTCCTGCAGTTGGCTCTCGCAACCTGAATATACATATGCCACCAAAACCAAAGGATGCCAGGAACATAAGGACACGGGTGAGCCAAGCACCCTTGTGTTCACCATGACAACTCTGGGGATAAGATAAAAGGCACCTACGCTCTGGCCTGCCTGGCCAGTCTTTCTCTTCATTTTGAGATAATGACGTGCCTTACCTAGGAAGCATTATGGATTGAATTGTGCCCCTTCCTGATTCATAGGTTACCACATCTCTTGTGGAGGTGGGGCCTTTAAACGAGCTAGTGAGAGTGAAACTCTGATTTGTTATAGGTGATGCCCTTATAAAGGAGACAGCAGGGACAGGCATAGAGAACAGGCCATGCCAGATGAGTGAGAAGGCAGCTGGCTGCCTGCAAGGAGGAAAGCAAACTGCCAAGTCTGATGCTGAGCAAAGCAATAGCTGTGCTTTAAGCAGCCCAGTGTGTTCTGTCTTGTTACAGCAGTCTAGCAAAAAACAAGGGCCTTAGATGGGTCCCAGTGCTGAGAGGGAAGCAGACATAAGGTCCAACCCTAACCCAGAAGCTATCTCCAAGTGAACTGTTCACAAAGGAAAAATTCCTCTTCTGCAATGGAGTCTCGGTAGATATATAAATCACACTAAAGAGAAGGCCCCACGCTGAGCAGTAGAGGGCCAACACCACACAAAGGTAGTGGTATTTTTGGACGCTTTTGTCTCACAATGCTTTGAGCAGCTTCTTTCTTTACCTTACTAAATCCTTTGCTTAGATATCATAGTTTCTGACTTTATTTTTACAGCTTTTCTGTGTGGGCAAATGAGTGAGCCTCAGCCTCCATAATGCTTCTGCTTTTCTTTGCTTTTTTTCTCTATTTATTTTGTCCTATTCTTGTTTATTTGTATTTTTCTTAATTTATTTTAATATATATGTATGTGTATATTATTTGTATTCTAAGAGAGAGAGAAAGGGTGTGGATTGAGGTAAATGGAGAAGTGGGGGAGGAAGTTGGGAGAGGGGAAATTGTAATCTAAATATATTATATGAAAAAAATATACTTTTAATATAAAAGAGGGAATGTCAAAATTCTTCAATTAAGTGTGGCGTCATTAAATCAACCAACAGCCACTTCCACACCATGACATCCCCAAGCTAAACCTATGGCTCAACTCATTGTTATGATTTATAGAGCAGGTTACTGGAGGCCAAGGCAGGTGGAAGACAGACAGATGCTCCATGTGGAGAGAGCTTGGGTATAGAGTTTATTTAGTGGGTATTGGAAAGGGTATAAAGGTAGGGGAGTTATGGAGTGGAGAGAGAAAGAGAGAAGGAGGGACAGAGGGAAACAGAAAGAGAGGAAAGGGGAGAGGGGAGAGGAGGAGAAGGGAAATGCTGCCTGTTCAGAAGAACAGACAGAGCAGAAAGAGGAAGAAAAGAGGCATGAGATCAGCTTGCCTCCTGGGAGGGGAGAGACTGGGAGTGGATAGAGTTTGTCTCTTAAAGAGATAGGGTACTCAGGTGACAGGGCAGGCCATCAGAATTATAACACTCATTCTCTCTCTCTCTCTGTCTTTTCTCTCATACACACCGACTCATGCACACACTTTAGCAGACATTGGAAGGGCACTACCAAATAATTAAGTGTGCCTAGACTTTTAAAAGTCTGTTTGGTAGTCCTTTTATTCAATTTATTGAGCTACCCACCTCCTGAAACATTTCCTTTTTCTTGAGATAATCAGAATCATGTTGAATACCAATAATATTATATATGTGATTCTCTATTAGCCTGAAAGTTTCCTATCCACCAACTCTTGCCCAAGAATTAATTCTACTTTATGGTCTCATAAAATCTTAGCTCCCATAAGCAAAGTATGTTTAACTATTGGGTCCTGGAAAATGAACCAATATGCAAGAGGAACAGAGGGGGGATGTGTGGTCTTAATTAAAGGATGGTTAGTCTGCTAGTGACTGCTGTGAAACAGGAACAAAATTTGACCTAAGAGACCAAAGGCTGTTTGGAACAGACTACATCATTCACTGGTAATGCCAGATTGGGGATTTTCACCAGGTCTTCAGTGAAATTAATATCAAAATCATGTGAATGATCTGCTAAAATATGAGCATAATGATATTTAAGTTAGCAGTGTCATAACTATAGGCTATATTTCTTCCTTATATTTTATTGTATCTACAAGATCCAACAATATGGCAATGCATTGTGATAAAAAAATATCACTTACATGCTAAGGGAATGGAACTTTTGCTAGACCTCACAGCCAGAGATAACATACATCGTGATGACACTTCAAATTAAGACCACTATCTTACTGGGTATTCAGGCTTTTTGTTTAACCTGCTTTTGAAGAGAACAGTGTAACAGTCAATGTTACTTATCTTGTATGTCCCATATAATGAGCTTTTACAAACTAAGCTAATACATAGCTGTAATCTTATAGTATATACTCTTCAGTGCCCCGACCCATAACAATGCATATGTATCATTTGCTGAAAGCAGCAAATACAGAGGTTGAAAATAATCTTTTAAAATAAGTATCTGCCATAAATGTTGTGTTCATAGATGTGGATAAGCATGATGTTTGTAGTACTGTTTGTTTTCTGGGTCACTTGAGGTCAGTTGGAGTCAATGACTTAAACCCTTGTAAAGCTGTTAAATATTTCTGTATACTATCGCTCATTCCTTCCCCATGTAATGCTTTCTGTGCTGTTCAATAAAGACAAAGCAAAGTCCTTTGATAGGGACAGACACACACAAGCACACACACATATACAGACACAGGGACAGATTCACATGACAGCCTTATGCCAGGCACAGATTCAGACTCAGACAACTGATACATGGATGACAGAAGACATAGAGAGCATAAAGTAGAGAGTTTAAACCTTGATTCTCTCTTGGTTAGATCACCCCAAGGGTGAAGTACTGCTATTTCTCTCCCCAGTGCAACACAGATGCATCATTGATGACTCAGAGTTAATCACTAGTGCATTTAATGTATGCAGAAGAGTTTGAGAATGAGCTCAGGTAATGTAAGATATATTGACACTGTAACTACAGCTCCCAATATTTGTGGTAGGAAAACCAATCTGACAGGAATGACTCTGCATGACGCCCCTTTCTATCTGGGCATACTCCACCAGCAAGGCTGACTTCATAGGCAGACAGCCAAGAGCCAAGCTCAGGAAGATTCACATTTTGCATCATGCTCTGCTATAGCCATCCTGAAAATTTTAGAACTTTTCTCTCAACTTGTGTTTTTGCAAACCCAGTGGTACATCGGAACATAGGCAATCAACAGAGTGTACTGTTTTCCAAGTCAGCATAAAGCCTTTTGATATGTATGCACCATGAGCAGAGACACCTAGAGGACCCACAGCCTGGGAGCTCAGCAGACACAAGTGAGTGCTGTGTCTCCAGCTGAGTAGATGACGTGTAGAGAGTCTCTGGGGAGCATGCTCCCTCTTCCACTCCGAGCTTGCTAGGAAGGAGAAAGAAGGCAACGGACCTCTAAGAAATATGAGCAGCTAAGGGATTGTACCAAACACTTTTTTCACCATCCTTATTTTTCTGCAGTAGATGACCATATACTAAAAAATGATGACCTCAAAATGAAGGGGACAAGAGAAGAGTTATCTTTCTTTTCGATCTTGCCTTCCTTGTCAGCAACTGGGTTTTTGGTGTTGGTGGAGCATATGCTTTTTAAGAAGCAAAATAAGACCAGAGGTTTTTCTTTGTTTCTGTTGTGCAGTGCATCAGGGAAAGAGGAATCTGTGCAGGAATATGCTCAGGAACTTGAATTGTGATTTTGGATATTTCATTCTTAAACATGTTTTCATCTTTGCATTTACGTATTATAATTACATTTAAAGATTTATTACACAAAACAAATACAAATAGTAAAAACTCAAATAACAATGGAAAACTTTAATTTTTCTTTACTTTTGAATAATATTAAACAAACAAAATTTTCAAAAGCATTAACAAGACCCAACATAAATTATAGAAGAAAAAAATAGTTCTATTGTGGGAATTTAATGATACATTTTTTTTCCTCCTTTGAAACAAGGAGGAACATTTTTCCTTTTTGTTGGGAACTGTTAGACAGGAAGCCAGTGTCCGTGAAGGTACAGACTGTCTGTTCACTGGGCTTTAGGACACTTGGTCTGTGGTATGAGGAGGGCAGGGATAGAAATTCAGAAACATAGAGTTTTCAGACAGTTTGGATGGTGGCATTAGCTAGTGTCCACTTGCAGTGCACTACAAGGAATAGCAAGGGCAGATGACAAAACAAGGCAAGCTAGTGTAAAATTTAGTTCCTCCCTGTAGCTTGAGTTATAGCTATTTCATCTGCGAAGGAATGCTAAAGAAAAGTTCTCTCCTCTTCTATCAGCTGGTAACCTCCTGTCAATTGCTCAGGTTCAATATGGGAACACATTTCTGCAGAAAACTGACACCCTTGCTTTCAGGAAAGCTGAGGAATGATGCAATAGCTCAATTGATTTGTCAAGTCTGGGCAGACAGAAACAATTTCCTTGGCTAGACTTAGTTAATGCAGATGGCTGTTTCCTTTACCCTTTAATCCACCTAACACTGGCCATGAGTTACACTCCCAGGAGGATGCCACTGTTTCAGTAGAAGGCTCTGTGCTCTTTCTTTAGGCATCATAAAGAGATTAAACAGTACAGTGGAATCCATTGACAGGGTGAGTGTGCCTGGACGAATAGTTAGGTTATTAACATGCCTGCCGGGCATTAGTTAAAGTGCGAATCCTGCTGCCATTTTCTGTCCAGTCACAAAAGCCACATCTGCCTGTGCATATAAAGAGATGATCATAATGAACACATCATTGCCTGCTAATTCTTAACAACTGGAGTGCCAGCTCCAAGATGGAGTGTCTGCAGGGCTGAGCTGTTAGAATGTGTGCTGATACAGGGCCCTGTGGCTTGACTGCAGTCTGCCCTGTATGCCAAGGCTCCTCTTCTCTGCTCCCACTCCCTGTCTTTGAAGGCAGAAAGGGAAGAGGGAAACTCTCCACCCCCACAACTATAAAAAACTCATAAATATATCCAAGTGTCTTTTAAGATGAAGCTGCAATCTGAGAATTGTGTTAGGTAGTTTTAGTATGTGGGCATAATAGCACTGAAATAACGTGAATGGCTTACTTAGTCAGTCACTCAGTGGGGACCTTTGAGGCAATCAAGAGGTATGGCAAGCATTAGATACGTGAGGCTGCCAGGAGCATAGAACAAAAGACTGTTTTTACCATCATCCTTTAATAAGTAGGAGTATATTCTAAAATAACGACAGAAAGTACAGCAGAGAAACATAAACAGAGTTGCTTATAATCATTACCCACTGTTAGGTGCTATGCAACACTTCCCTGCAACCGGTAGCATGGTAAGTTTGTTTCTACAATTATCTCTGACCCTTTGATGGGATGTTGTGCTGGGACAGCTGTGGTATCACTGGGGGACAGGAATTCCCAGCTCTGTTATAATCCCATGGAACCCCCTCCTATATGTGGTCAGTTGCCGAGTAAGACATCCTTATCAACTTGTGAATACTCTTATTTAACTCTTTTTCATGAAATGCTTCAGACATTGCTGGCCCCATACTAGAGATGGGTACTGAGTTGATGTGGGATTCCCCTCTGTATTCTGTGAATATGTTTTATTACCATTGATTAATAAAGAAGCTGCTTTGGCCTATAGCATGGCAGAATATAGCCCCATTGGAAGAAATATATAGAGAGAGAGTAGGCAGAGTCAGAGAGACACCATGTAGCTGCCAAAGGAGAAAGATGCTGGAAAACCTTACCAGTAGGCTACAGCCCTGTGGCAATACATAGATTAATAGAAATGGGTTAATTTAAGATATGAGTTAGTCAAGAATATACCTGAGCCACTGTAAAAACAGTGTTGTAATTAATATAGTTTCTGTATGATTATTTTGGGTCTGGGTGGCCGGGAAACAAACGAGCAGTCTCTGTCTACACTGAGCACTATACGGTTGACATTCATCTGAAACCCCTCCTTTCATACAGTATTCTGACCCAAGTAACACATAGCTCCCTGCCTACACCATAAAATCCTTCACTTTATATACTTTCCCACACTGCTCTCTCCAGTGAAACTGCTTGGATGTTCTCCTGTTCAGTGACTGGTGTTCATCTAACCCATTTCATTTTCTAGGACACACAGAAAAGACTATGTTTCAAGACCCCTTAGCTGTTGATGTGGCCATGTGACTGAGTTCTAGTCCACATAATGTGAGCAGCAGTACTGTATAACCCACATGAACCTCCCAACCCAGATCCTCCAAGATCTTCTCCTAGATTACAAGAACCAGGAAGTCCTAAAACTTAACAGAATACCCATAGAGTAAAGGCCTGGGGAAGGAAGCCATCTAGAATCTTCTATCACCATATGAAAGAGAGCCACCTGCAGATAATAAGGATTATTGTTGGTTGACTCTGCCTCAAGTATAACTGAAGTTATATTACGTTCAGGAACTAATTTCTAACAACACACTTTTGGGAGTTATGATACAGTTGTAACTCAGGTTTCCTTCAGCAAGATGGAGCCTTCCTTGGCATTTGATTTCAAAGACTGAAATATAAATAAAAGGCTCTCCTCTGCTCACTAACATCAGGTATCTAGAAAGACTTATAAGGATGTTGGTCACTAGTGCTTCTTAGAGCATTGCTGACTTTCTTCTGTGTTGAATCCAAGCTCAGATGTGAATGGAAAGTGGAACTGTGGGTGCTTTGTTTATTCAGTGGTCACTGTAACATTCTTCTTTTGCCTCACTTTGATTCTTGCTAAACTTCCATAGATTGAGCCCCTGGCAGTCTATGCTGGTGATATATTACAAAGCTCTCTGAGGATAAGAAGAAAAAGAACAACATACTCATATTACATGCGTCCTCCATGCTACTGCACATTCTTCAGCATCCCATGAGTCTCAAGTATGAAAATCAAAATTATTCATACTTCTAAGAGAGTATAGTTACATCACTTTATCCCATGTAGTGCCTCTTGAGTGAGGGTCTCTGTGCAACTGCACAGGTTATAGAAGGTACAATTATCATGGGGGAAGGATGTCTCTCTACTATGTTGTGTAGCGACTTCCCCTGAATTGAACTGAACCATCGATCTTGTAAGTGATCTAATGAAAATTTCAGAAGTGTCCTACTTTTCTTTCTTTTGCAATGATAAAACACTGACCAAAAGCACCTTGGGAGGGAAAGGATTGATTTAATCTCACAATTCCCAGGCCACAGTCCAGTCACTAAGAGAAGTTGGGGCAGAAACTTGGAGGCAGGAATTGTAGCAGAGCCCATGGAGAAATACTATTTATTGGCCTGAGACCTGGTTTTCTCAGCTACATTTCTTATACAGCTCAGGTCAACTTGCCCAAGAATTGGGCATCACTTACAGTGGTCTGTACCTTCACACAACAAACTCCAACTAAGAAAATGCCTCACTAGCCAGTATGACAAAGACAATTTCTCAAGAGTTTGTTGAATAAAAAAACAAAAACAAAAACTAGTCAGCACAGAAAGTAAACAATCCACAAGTCTTAGGAAGTCCTGAAACTTACCAGATTTACAAGGGTTCTCCTTTACTATGGTCACATAAGCAGTAAGACTGCTGTGGAGAGGAGACTCCCCAACTTTTGGAGATTCATGAAAAACATCAGAGAGCTTTAGGGTTGCAACTTTTGTAAGTCATCACAAGTTCTGGAATGGGCTTTTCAGTGACGCAGCTATGTTTGAGTCACCCATGCTCCAGTAAGTAACCCATCACCCAATACTACTGCAAATAAGCTAACTGAGTCACCACATTGGAGTTTGATAGAATTGTTCTTTCATCTGTAATTTGTGCCCTGTCCGAGATGAGTGGATACTTCTTTATGTATGGCCAGGAAAAGTCTACACAGCATTGTTAGCAATAGGTCTAGCATGTAAGTGAGGTCTGTAAAGAGGGATATGCTGAGGAGGGATTAAAAGAGGCTGTTCAATATCAAGTAGTTTTCACCCTCTTCCACTGAAACTGAAGGTGATTTGTGAGGCAAATTTCCTTTGAGGGGATGTGACTCAGTGCTGAGTCATGCCTCTGGCCTCATGAGGAACAAAAACTATATCCAGAAGCAGGGATGCTGGCAGACAGGTTACAGCTCTCAGATTTGGGGTGAGGATTCCAAGCTCACAGTAGTGAGCTTCAAACTGAGTGATTGATCTCTGCTATTTAGTGTCCTTGGTCCAATCTGTCACTGGGTACTTTTTCCCAACCTTCTGCCCTCTTTCAAGCCTCACTGCCTGCTTCTTCTTGTGGATTCAGCCTGTTTCCATTTACCTCATATCCCTCTTGGATAGCCTTTGAAAATAGAAACCATTTCCCACTTACTAGTGGAAGAATTACTTCCTCCTATAATGACTATTAATTGATTATTTTCCTAAAAACAAGCTGGCTTATTTCCTTAAAGAATTTAATCATTATCGTTTGTATATTTCTTTTCCCTAGTTCTTTGTAACCTGACATCCTTCATATGGCACCCCCATAAGTCGTTTCACATACCTATGTGGGTGTTAGCTCTCTTTTTTGATCTTCATTAAAGTCAAGTTTATGCCACACATATTGAAATACAAATGTGTGTGCCTATTGTCTAAGACAATTTTATCTAACACAACTAGACACTGGATAAAATGGGGAAACATTTTATTAAGGAACTACTAATGTAGGGAAAACACTGAGCTCCACATGGATGTTCCATGGGATGCTTGGCCTTATTAAAGGACAGACTGAATGAATAGAGCCAGGACAAGGAGAGGCTCGGTGTAGGGGGAAGTGAGATATCACAATAGGTTGGTGATTGGAAATGCTCTCAGGAAGCTATGTTTCTGAGCTGTCAATCGTGAAAGTTAGAACTCTAACCTCCTACTAAGGCTGCAGAGAGGCCAGCCCTGTCCTTCCTTATGAGCACTTTTCAAAGAAATGGCTCTCAGTCCTGAGATTTTCCAGCATTGCAGGGAGTTCAAACCCACAATGCGAGCTCTTTATTTTTTACTTTTGACAGGTATTCTTATCTTTTCAATAAATTTATTGTACATATTTAATATAGACACAATTCTATGAGATACATATGTATATTTATGTACATAAATATTAACATAGTGAAATAAATTGACAGATCACCTCACATATTGTCTATTTCAATTTTGGCAAGATCATTCTTCTCATGAAGCAGAAAACCTGAGTGTATCACTCTATTATTAACAATGGTCCTCAATGTTGAACATGAAGAGAAACCGTACCTAAACCCTTCCCACAAAGTGTTCTAAGAAGGGAAGAATCACACTTGAAGATTTCACCGGAACAAGAAGCAAATTTTCTCGGTGACTCTAAACATCCTCTAGAAGGAATTTAAGAGAAAGTCAGGGTCCTATTGGGCACATGGATACTGTGGCAGGGCAAGACATTGCAGAGGTACCTCCATTTTGTATTCTTCCTGAGGCCATCTTAGGTTTGACTAGAATTTGATCTCCATGATGGAAAGCCTCATGGAAAACTACCCAACCTTTCTCTATGAATTTGAAGTCAAGATTCCCTAAGTAACTTATCTTGGCTTCTGTTCAACTGCTTGCTTATGCAACTCCCAACTCCAGCTAACAGCTTATCTTGGCTTCTGTTAAGGTGTTTGCTTGCACAAAACCTCCCATTCCAGCTTTTGAATAAGATAACAGGATGTGATTTTTTGCCATTAAAAAATACCTTACTCTAAATTATTGGTGCTACACTTAAGTCCTGAATGCCTGAGTGTAGTCTCAGCCAACTGGATTAAAGATGTTTCATTGGCTGTAAACCATGTCTGAATAGTCTCCTCTGGAGAGTTCTCAATAATAATAATAATAATAATAATAATAGAAACCAAACTATTATTTATTGTCTATTATGTAGAGATTGAGTCTGAATCATTGTATGTCAAGACTTCTATAGTTCTCAAAACACTCCACATTGACATAAACATGTATGTCTTCATATGGGTGTTTTCAATGACCTTTTAAGCATCATCAAACCACAGGCATGTGTTGACATATGAAAAAGAAGTGTCATGTTTCATAGGTAAAAAGAGTTAAATAATCTTGGAACCTTATAAAAACTTTATTTTGATCCATGTACAGGCCAAAATATTGGTGGGGGCAGGCATTAGCCTCCTTTGAACCTTAATGGCACAGGTCAACCCTTTAATCAGAGCTGAATCTCCATCCCTCAAAAATCAGCACCAATTTTTCCAGCAATATAATGATTTTACTTCAGTGGTGCTGGTCTCTTGTTAATTGTAGCCAATTATTCATCCCCAGCAGACCAGAACCACAACTTCTTAATTCAGAGTATTACACAAATGGCCATAGAAGAGTACTTGTTTATCTCTGAAACGTCACAAGTCCAGCCTCTGTCATGCACATTGATCTCAGCATTGCCTTCCAAGCCCTGTAGACCAACTCATTAAGATTTGTGCTCTTAGTAGATTTTCCATCCCAAATTTCAAATGCCACCATGATACTCCCCAAAACAGATGATGGTCAGGTCTGTCACAGCAATACTCTATGACTTGGTACCAATTTTTAGTTTAGGTATGGTTCCTCTTACTGTGATAAAACACCCCCAAAAGCAACTTGGGAAGTAATGGTATTATTTTGTTTTACAGTTTATAATTCATCATCTAGAGAAGTCAGGTCAAAAACTCAAGGGAGAAAGAGTTGCAGAGGCTATAGAGGAGTGCTGCTGATTTGTTTGCTCCCCAGTGGCTTGCTCAGCCTGGGTTCTTTGTTTGCTTTATAAAACCTGATCAAGTTACAAGATGTCTGGCATGGCAGTGAACATGGCTGGGCAGCATGTGGCTCCTCCAGGGGGTGTCTGGCTGGCTCCTGGGCATTGCTATTGAAAGCCGTTGCCAGATTTCAGTCCAATGGCAATATCCCTGAACTCCAGAGTAGGGCACGCTTTACCTTTAAACCTCCCCCTAGAGCCCAATAGCCCTATGCCTGGGAGCACGGGCACTGCAGAATAAAGGTGGACTCTGGGGCCACTTGACCCTGCAGGCAAACTGGGTCATGGTAACAGACTGGGAGCCAGCGTCACTGTTGCCCTGGTTTCTTCTCCTTCTGGAAGCTGAAGCTTGTCTGTTCAGTTTTCTTTGTTTTTGAGCAAAACAGTAATACAGTTTTCTGTCTTCATGCTTGCCTGCGTGCCAGAAGAGGGCATCAGATCTCATTATAGATGGTTATGAGCCACCATGTGGTTTCTAGGAATTGAATTCAGGACCTCTGGAAAAATAGTCAATGCTCTTAACTTCTGAGCCATCCTTCCAGCCTCCAGAATGTTCTTAAAATATATTCATATGCATGTATTAAAAAAGGTTAAATGGAATTACCCTGTAACAAGGCAACAATGCCCCTACTAGACATGACTAACAAATATAAACTTCAGCACAAGAACTGATTACCTCCTTTGAAATCATTAGTCAATAAAGTCCCATAGGTCACAAACAGTACTATCTATTGTCAGTTCTCTCAATTACCTTCCAGAACTTGGCAGTAAGACCCTATCTCTGAACACAGCACACCCTTGACTCATAGAACATGGGGAAATCAAGCTGGTGCTCACACAGGAGCTACAGCACTATTAGTGAGCTTCCACCCGGCAGGAAAGTGCTATGCATGCTACAGTCTTATCTAGCTGTGAAATCTGTGACCTACCATGACAGGTCCGGCAAGATATGTCCAATGGTGCGACACTGGCATAAATGTCATGGGAGTAACAAACCACTTTCTGATTGGACTTGAAGCCCATTCTACAAAGGGCCCAGGCTACAGTACTCACTAGTTTTATATCAACTTGATAGAAGCTAGAATCGTCAAAGAGGAAGCCTCATTTGAGAAAATGCCACCATGAAATCTGGATGTGGGCAGGCCTATAGGGCATTTTCTTAATTAATGATTCTTGAGGGAGGGTCCTGCTCATTATGGGTGGGGATACTCTTGGACTGGCAGTCCTGGGTTCTATAAGAAAGAAGACTGAGCAAGTAATGGGGAGCAAGCCAGTAAGCAACACCCATCCATGGCCTCTGCATCAGCTCCTGGCTCCAGGTTCCTACCCTGCTTGAGTTCTTATTCTGACTTCCTTTAATCATGGATTGTGATATGGAAGGGTAAGGCAAATAAACCCTCCTCCCACCTTACCCCAAGTTGCTTTTGTCATGGTATTTCTTTGCAGCAATAATAACCCTAATTAAGACAGCTATATACTGAGTTCTGGGCTACCTAGACTTGTTTTATTACTCAACAATTTTAAGGAGTATTTATTATTTCAAAATCTTTCATGTAGCAGTTTCATCAATACTGTTTTATACTTTTACTAGACATCAGTTTTTGTTTTTGTTTTTAATTTAGGGCAGAATATTTCCCTTTCTTAGTGATGTCCTCTTTCTCCTTTTATCTCTCTGTGAGTACAATAGTTTTCTGTGGGCCACACTGCCCTCCTCCGCGAGCACATCCACCATCTCCCCATTGCTATGATCTCATGCTTTCAGCTACATCTTCCCCTCAACTACATGGAAGGGAAGAACTTTCAATCTAGCATAGGGCATGAAATCAATTTAGGAGGGCCAGTGACTAGCAATTTTAGATAACTAAAATATAATGGGATATCATAGTATAACTGTAGTTCTCAGTGGAATTACTATATGGGGTCTGGATTAGGCATAGAGTGTGTTTCTTACTGTGAATTATGGCTGAAAAGGCTTTAAAATTCGATGCAGTTTTTATGCCAATACCAAGATGTTTTTATTATTATAGTTCTATAGTATAGCTTGAAGTCAGGAATGGTGATACTTGGTACTGGCTTAAAAGTGACACGTGGATCAATGATATTGAGTAGTAGTGTAGGAGGTTCTTCTGTATTTGTGTTGCTTTCATTGGTTATTTGTGTTTAGTTTCATTGGCGGAACTCAGGTGGGCAGGGAAGACAAAACTGAATGCTGGGAGGAGGAAGGCAGACAGAGAAAGCTGCCATGAAGTTGCCAGGTCAGAGATGCTGAATCTTCCCGGTAAGCCACGACCTCATGGTGATATATAGACTAACAGAAATGCGTTAGATCAGGATGTGAGAGTTGGCCAAGAAGAGGCTAGATATAATGGGCCAGGCAGTAATTAAATTAATACAATTTCTTTGTGGTTATTTTGGGGATTAAGCTAGCTGGGTGGCAGGATGCAGCCTACCACTCAACCTACAACAGAGTAGAAGACCCTGACATTAATCCACACACCCATGAACACCTGATTTTTGACAAAGAAGCCAAAATTGTACAATGGAAAATAGAAAGCATCTTCAACAAATGGTGCTGGCATAACTGGATGTCAACACGTAGAAGAAGGCAAACAGATCCATATTTATTACCAAGCACCAAACTCAAGTCCAAGTAGATCAAAGATTTCAATATAAATCCAGTTACAATGAACCTGATGGAAGAGAAAGTGGAGAGTAGCCTTGACGTATTGGCACAGGAGACCACTTCCTAAATATAACCCCAATAGCACAGACACTGAGAACAACACTTAATAAATGGGACCTCCTGAAACTGAGAAGCTTCTGTAAGACAAAGGCAAAATAAGACAAAATGGCAACCTACAGAATGGGAAAAGATCTTTACCAACCCCACATCTGACAGAAAACTTATCTCCAAAATATAAAAAGAACTCAAGAAACTAGATATCAAAATACCAAATAGTCCCATTTAAAAAATGGGGTACAAATCTAAACAGAATTCTCAACAAAAGAATATTAAATGGCTGAAGTACACTTAAAGAATTGTTCAACATCCTTAGTCATCAGAGAAATGCAAAACAAAAGGACTCTGTGATACCATCTTACACCTGTCAGAATGGCTAAGATCAAAACCACTGGTGACAGCTTATGCTGGAGAGGATGTGGGAAAACATTCTCCACTGCTGGTGGGAGTGCAAACTGACACAGTCACTTTGGAAATCAGTATGACAGCTTCTCAGAAAATTGGGAGTGAATCTACCTCAAGACCCAGCAATACCATTCTTGCGAATATACCCAAAGGATGCACAGTCATATCACAATGACATTTGCTCAACTATATTCATAGCAGCATTATTCATAACAACCAGAATATGGAGCTAACTTAGATGCCCCTCAACTGAAGAATGGATAAAGAAAATGTGGTACATTTACACAATGGAGTATTACTCAGAGGTAAAAATCAATGACATTTTGAAATTTTCAGGCAAATGGATGGAACTAGAAAAAACCATCCTGAGTGAGGTAACCCAGACCAAGAAAGACAAACATGGTATGTACTCACTCATAAGTGGATATTAGAGGTAAAGCAAAGGATAACCAGGCTACTATTCATAATCCCTGAGGAGTTAGATAACAAGGAGGACCCTAAGAGAGACATGCATGGATACGCCCAGAAAAAGGAAATAGATAATATCTCCAGAGTAAATAGGGAGCATCTGGGGAGGGAGTGAAGGGGATAGAGAAGAGAACATGAGAGAATGGGATGGTTGGGGGAGGGACAAAGAGGGAGAGCAAGGAAAGAGATACCTTGATAGAGGGAGCCATTATGGGATTAGGGAGAAACCTAGTTCTAGGAAAATTCCCAGGAATCCACAAGGATGATCCCAGATAAAACTCAAAGCAATAGTGGAGAAGGTGCCTGAACTAGCCTTCCCCAGTAATCAGATTGATGACCACACTAATTATTATCATAGAGCCTTTACCTAGTAACTGATGGAAGCAGATGCAGAGATCCACAGCAAAGCACTGGGCCAAGTTCCAGAAGTCCAGTCGAAAAGAGGAGGAGGGGTTATATGAGCAAAGGCATCAAGATCATGATAGGAAACCCACAGAGACAGCTGACCCAAGCTAGTGGGAGAACAATGACTTTGGACTGACATCTGGGGAACCTGCATAGGACCCTCTGAATGTGAGTGACAGTTCTGTGGCTTGGGCAGTCTGTGGGGCCACTGTAAAGGGACCAGAATTTACTCCTAGTGTAGAACTGGCTTTTTTGGAGCCCATTTCCTATAGAGGGATACCTTGCTCAGCCTAGATAAAGTGGGAGGATTTTGGCTCTGCCTCAACTTGATATGCCAGGCTTTGTTAACTCCTCATGGTAAGCCTTACCCTTTCTGAGGTGTGGTTGGGGGAGCTGGGTAGGGAGAAGAGGGAGCATGAGGAAGGGAAGGAAAAAGGGGAAACTGTAGTTGGTATGTAAAATGAAAAAAAAAAACTTTCAAAACAATAACTTCTAAAAAGTCAATGCAGTAAGATGTCAACAAGATAAAAGAGCATCATGAAGCCTTGTGGATCGTATTTAAATGCATTCTATCTGCCCCACTATTAGTTCTCGTGAGTGTCCACCCTGTGTGTCTAAGTGCAAACAAAGTCCCAGACCTGTGCCTTGGTTGGCTACAGAACCCACTTCCTTAAAGAGACTGCAGAATCATCTGATGTTAATAACGAAATGGAATTTAGGTTGAGAACTTAAATTCCCCAGCACAAGTTCCCTAACCCATGCCCTACTCGTGTCCTACATCTCGGTATGACCCCAAAGCCCTGCTTTTCTGTACAAGAGAATACACACACGTGTCATGGCTTCTTCTCAGCCCGCTATTTTCCTCACAGCCAGCCTCACCTCTGCTCTTTCTTGCCAGGAATCTTCAGCTCCAGTCGCTACCTCAGGATCCTGCTGTGCCTCTGTGCACATTGTTCTCCATTTCTCAGCATCCCCACAGTCCTGATTCCTGCTGCAAGCCCTATGGACAGTTCTGCAAAATGCCATGTGATGCCAGGGCGCTTATGGGCATCCTTTTCGTGGCCTCACAGAAGATGCTCAGTGGTTGCAGTTATGTAGCAACAAGGGTATGAATTTGTACATTATGATAGACCTGCCGTTGGCTTCTTCTGGGCAAGGGCTCAGTTCATTCATCTTGGAATTATCTACGTTTGGTGTATGATAATGTTTAAATATAAATTTAAAAAGGGACTTCATGCCCTGACTCCACAGGACCCAGGACAGTTTGATTAAAACATATAGGACCTTCAGCATTTTTGCAGAGTGAGAAGGGAAAATTGAGACGCAACACATTCATGCATCTCAGGCGTTTCAGTGAGAGCCCCGATGCAGCAGCTTAGCCTACATAGACCAGCCACTTCAGATTTCTAGCCATGTTGACGGGCCTTGCTACATGGGAGGGAGGAATTTTAATTGCTTGGGGGGCTCTAATGTGGCCACAAGCTCTATAGAGTCCATGGCGGCTGATTAATGATTTGTGAAATTAGTCAAACGTGAACATTTTAATAGCTCCGAGGATTGGGAACAATAGAACTGAGAGGTGAATTTTGTTCTGAATTTTCCACAAGGTTTTCTGCTCAGGACCATTCCTGGCATCACTTCAGTCACTCTCGCGCCATGACAGCCCTGCCTTTGTTTGCTTCATACCTAGCAGGTTCTCTTGCCCACTAACTCTAAGCTGGGTGCTATGGAGTACCTACCGTGCCTGTGTGGCCACAGGTCTAACGCCAGTGTCAATCAGAGTGTTTCCTCCCTAGTATCTGCAGCATTCACCCAAGGCTCAGAGCTGCCTTATCCATTGTTGACAACAGCAAAGGCACGAAAGCCGCTTGTTGAAATCATGAGGAACTCAACCAACTACAAACCCCTCAGTCAGGAGGGTCACACAAACCCCAAAAGAGGGAAGGTAAAAAAACAAGAGTCATAGGAAAGTCCCAGCTCTTTACCAGACACAGAGAGTGGTGTTGAAATACGGAGCGGCGGGCTGTGTCCCGCCACCCGGCTAGCTTTACCCGAAATAATTACACGGAAACTGTATTCTTTTAAACACTGCCTGACCCATTAGTTTCAGTTTCTTATTGGCTAGCTTTTACATATTGATCTAACCCATTTCTATTAATCTGTGTAGCCCACGAGCTGGCTTACCAGGAATGATCTTAACCTGCGTCTGTCTGGAGTGGGAGAATCATGGCGACTCCCTGACTCAGCTTCTTTCTCCCAGCATTCCGTTCTGTTTACTCCGCCTACCTAAGGGTTGGCCTATCAAATGGGTCTAGGCAGTTTCTTTATTAATAAGAAATCACTCCCACATCATTTGTTGGGCGCCAAAATGAAGGCGTAAGTCACAAACAATGCCACACCAATTCGGGGTTATGATTATTAGGGTGGTATTTATTTAAAGGGGAAAAAACTTACAGATCACTGTCCCAGGCAACAGCCCTCTGCGCAACCAGGAAAGGAGTCTAGTCGCAGGCGGAGCAGGAAGTGAAGAGAGAGAGAAGAGGGAAGTGGCTGCTTTTTTAAAGGGAGAGAAACCACGCCCCAGTGGGCTGGTACCTCAGCGGTGATAGGCTGGAGGAGTGGGAGGACCTCCCGCAACAGAGTGGCTCAATAGTGACCTTCATCCTTTTGGGGTTCTTCAGGTTCTTGAGAAACAGAACAACTAAAGTCATTAAAATTAACTGTGCAATCAGGCACAGATGTCCAAAGGGCATTGA
Organism: Microtus oregoni; assembly: GCF_018167655.1. Taxonomy (NCBI): domain Eukaryota; kingdom Metazoa; phylum Chordata; class Mammalia; order Rodentia; family Cricetidae; genus Microtus; species Microtus oregoni. The sequence goes on from NW_024544744.1 coordinate 1,674,241, forward strand.
AGAGAGCGTTCGAATGGGGTCTGGCTGTGAGTTCATTTTGATTTTTTAAAATTTGTTTTGGTTTTCACTGGACAGTCCCCCCAGTATCAGGAACTGTGGTCCGCAGTTTTAACTTGGAGATTCATGCTTATTATGAGGCACCAGGAGTCAACACACTGCCCTAGCCAGGCTTCTGGACATGATCCATGTATATCACACTTTTCTCTCACCTACCTCATATCAGCCGGCAGAACCTGAAGGCTCCACTTCCTGTGGGTTTCAAAATCTTTTTTGTTTGTTTGTCTGTTTTTCTAGACAGGGTTTCTCTGTGAAACAGTCCTGACTGTCCTGGAATCAAAATCTTTTCTGTTTGTAAGAAGTTCCCCAGTCCTCTGTGTAAGCAGCCAGCCCATAAGTGGCCTGGCCTGAGACTTAACTCTTCAACTTCAGCCTCCTAAGCCCCTTTAACCTGGTACAGCTTGAGGTCTGGAGCTGTAACCCCAAATGTGCCCAGAAAACAGATGACAGTCAGGAGAAGGCATCCTCAGTGAGCATGGGCTTTCGTAGAGAAAGCTCTGACAAATGAACAGCACGAACATCCAAAGTGCACGGAGGGTGTGAGCAGGTATTCAGACCTTTAGAAATGGATATATCTACATACATATGAGGCAAAAAGGAGAAAAAGACCCAACCTCCACAGTAAAGACAGAAATCATGGAATACTGTCTAAGTGTGTTGATGAAATGAAGCAGAAAATAAAACCTTTTCTACAGGCTAAAAAGTACAAACTGGTGAAGATTTCTCATAAGAATCTTCACATGTAAAAATAAAAAGTCCTCAGAAGTGTTTGTGATTATTATACTCAGATAAAACAAGCTCACAAAAAGAAAAAACAAGACTCAGTATCACTCAATGTTACAGATATACAATTCATGAAATTCTTATCAAATTATATTCAACAGTATGTAAAGAGGATCCTATAGCATAGCCAGATCTAGTTTATTATATGGAAACAAGCCTATTTAAAAATTTTAAAAATCAATCAGATGATTGACCATCTGAACAGGTTGAGGAGATAACACATGATTATATGAATCCATACTTCAAATTTTTGACAAGGTACAACATTAATGATTTAAACGATAAGCATTCATAACCTTAGCTAAGCAATCTACAGACATAAATCTTAAGAAGCAGTAAAAGCAGGTTTTATGGTTTTGTTTTTTTTTTCAGTTTGGGAATATACAACCAAATTACTGGAAATAATCCACATTTTCAAAACTAGGGCACTGTCAAAGAAAAGATCCTTCATGTAAGATTCTTTATGCTGAAATTCTCATTTTAAAGAGAGATGTAATTGTAGATAAGAGGGAAATTATTACTGAAAATTTTTAAGAGAAAATAATTTATTCACACTTATGAATAGTATTTTTATTTTAAAAATGAAATGTATAAAGTATCAGGAAGCATATATTGAGCTATAAATATTGTTTACATTCAGAATAGACTTGTTGAGAGTAGACTTAGCGGAGGACATTCTGACTAGTTTTATTTTTAATCTTTGAACAATAAAATGATTTACTATGTGATAAAAAAGCAGTTTAAAAATAAACAAAATTTCCAGACTGAGAGTTATTTATTACTGAAAGTAGCGATTTGAGAAACTTAATTTAAAAACAAAGTCAGAAACTGGCTTAAATTTAGAAAACGTTTAATCTCCTCCCAAAAGCTACGTTTGGAAATGTATATTAAAATGGTAATTCACAGTTGCTTAAGTAAACAGTGTAAAATCCAATGTATGAAAACTTTTGATTTTATGAATTTTGACTATGATGTCAAAACTGTTTAGTTTTGATTAGGTTAATTAATACAAAGAAAATGCCTTTAAAATTAAAATGGCATATTTACATAAGTATACACATCTGTCAAAGCTTATCAAACTGTAAATTTAAGGTCTGCACATTTTGCTATATACAGCATAACTCAGAAATTTGAAGGCAGACAAAAGCATGCATACAAATGACATAAAATATTGTCCCTTTTTACAAAAAAAATTTCTTGCATTTTTAAGTCTAATATATTGATTCAATTACAAAATAAGTACAGTAGGACTTCCACTGCTGCCTATGACAGAGTGGTTTGTACCTGATGAACTTCCACTGAAAGTAACTACAAAGGCTAAGCAGAAGAAAGCAGCAGGTCACCAGAAGACATCAGAGAGACACCAAAGAAACTGAGTTTCCTTGACTCTGGATGAGGAAAAGCCTTTCTGAACAAAAACATTCCTCAAGACACTGACTGTCCTTAGACTGTGAGACTGTGTAAGAAGAAAGTGACTGCTGGGAGAACAAATATTCAGCAGAAGTTTCCATTTGAAATGCTCCAGAGAGAAAGAAAACAGATGTGTTAAAGACACAAAGGAGGGGCCTTGATGAAGTTCTTGGCTTCTCTTCGAAACTCAAAAGGATACAGCCAGCAAGTGAGAACCAACCCCAGCAGTCCCAACTAACCAGCAGAGGTCATCTCCTCCACTGACCACTGAAGAACAGTCTCATCCAGACGAAAAGCAGCACACAGATACCCACTATTTTCTATTTTAATACAGTTCAATATTAGTGTAACACCTAGCAAATATGACAAGAAACAGGAAGAAATTAGTGCAATTTAAGAGATTAAAAAGTCCAGCAAACAGAATAAGAACAGAATACTGTAAGTATATAAATTATTAAGTATAACCTTTAAGGTAGCTTTAACTGTAAAAAGAAAACAAAGCATATTAAGTATGGAGAGTTTCATTACAATACCAGAATGTCCAGGCAAATTCAAGTAGAAATTCTAGGACTAAAAAATGGAGACTCTTGAATTCTGTTCTTTATGCTTGCATCTGTATTACTGTTCATTTACCCAGCCTGTAATCAGATTGGTGAATACCCCAACTATCATCAGAGAGTCTTCATCCAGCAACTGACGGAAACAGATGCAGATATCCGCAACCAAGCCCCTGGCCGAGCTCTGGGAATCCAATCAAAGATAGGGAGGAGGGAATATATGAGCAAGGGAGGTCAAGATCATGATGGAGAAACCTACAGAGACAGCTGAACCAAGCTTGGGGAAACTCATGAACTCTAGACCGACAGCTGTGGAGCCTCCATGGGACCGAAAGAGGCCCTCCATATGTAGGAGACAGTGGTGAAGCTTAGACTATCTGAGGGGCCCCTGGTAGTAGGACCAAAATCTATCCCTGGTGCATGAGCTAGCTTATTGGAGCCCATTCCCTTTGGTGGGATGCCATTCTCAGTCTTAATGCAGAGGAGAGGGACTTGGTCCTGCATCAATTTAATGTGCCAGATTTTGTTGACTTCCCATGGGAGCACTTACTCTTTGGGAGGAGTAGATGGGGGGTGGGCTGGAGGGGAAGAAGGAGGCATAAGAAGGGGTAAGAAGGAGAACCATGTCTGGAATGTAAAATAAAGGAAAAAAATAAAAGAAAATAATAAAAAATGGAAATTCTAATACGAGTTCAGAAGACAAATTTATTCACATAGCAGACACTGAAAAAGGAAGCAGATGCCAGGAAGTTGGTCAGCAGAAAATATCTAAATGGAAAAGGAGGCAGTGGGGGGGGGGGATGGAAATAAAAATTAGGGGAAAAAAAGGAACATGAAATGTGCAATTGATGTCTAAAACTAAAGAATAAGAATGGGAAGATACAATAGTTGAGGACACCATCAAAACCATTTCTCAAAGCTAATAATTTAAAAAAAAATCTAAAACAGGTTCACGAAGTCCAGGAACCACTGTGTAGGATTGATAACAAAACAAAACAAAAAAGGTCCGTACATGGACAAATAAACTGTGGGTGAGAGAAACCATAGACACAGAAAATAATAAACAAAAACAAAAAACATCTTCAAAGTTTTCAGAGAATAAAATAGGCATTGCATCCAAATAAATTATAACTAGTCTGTAGTTGTATTTCAGCAGAAACTAGAATTCAGAACACAGTGGAACAATATCATTAAAGAGCTCAAAGAAAATAACTGACAACAGGATATTTCCTTCAACATAGAGATGAAAATAGTGTTGGTGAATATGCAAAACCTGGTAAGATTCGACATAAGCAAGTTCACATACATCAAAACAAAATACCTTCAGGGAGAGTAAAAATGATTCCATAGGAATCATATTAATAAAGGTAGAAGAAACTGAATTAAGGTTAACCTCAGTGAGGATTGTATAAAATCACTATATTATACATGATGTATAGCAGTTACATGTAAAGCGTCTGATATAATGTAAAATTTAATGAATGCCCTTGGGAGGCTAGAACAAGAGGAAAGAGGAACTAAATTGGGTTAGTAATGTACAATGTCCTTCTATCAGATGAAAAGTGACATAATTAGGAATTACTGCACATCACAATCTGTAGATCAATAGTTCTCCACCAAGGGCATGTTTGCTCCCCAAGGAACATTTTGAAATGCCACACTTAGTGGTGGGAGGTGGGCGTAGTGAGACTGCAGAGGGCATTTACTGGGTAGAGGCAGAAGGTGGCACTCATCCTACAGACCACACTGCAGCCCTCACAGCTCACAGTCGTCGCGTCTTCAACATCTCAACATGCCTGAGGTTGAAAGGTCTCGCCTCCCATAATCCAGTAAGCGAATAATAAAAAAGTTTATAGTTTGCAAGCTAACTGAAGTTGTAAATATAACATGAAAGCAATTCATTTATCCAACAGCAAGGAGGAAAGGCTTCAAAGAAACAATGCTAAGGAGAAACACGAAGTGGGAACAACATATTAGTATCAAAGCTTAGATTCATCAGCTGATACAGACTTTTTCGTTGCTCTTAACACAGGCTTACTTCCACCTGGCTCTGCTCACCGGCACAGAAGAGCTCAAGTAACCTAGAACCGTGGTTCTCAATTTGTGGCTTGCTGGCCCTTTTTTGGGGGGCGGTCAAACAACCCTTTCACAGGGGTCATCTAAAACCACTGGAAACAGATATTTATATTATGATTCATAACAGTAGCAAAATTACACTTATGAAGTAGCAAGAAAAATAATTTCATATTTAGGAGTCATCGCACTATGAGGAACTGTATTAAAAGGTTGCATGCAGCATTAGGAAGGTTGAGAACCACTGAGAAGGTGCTATTTATGACCTTACTTCTCAGTCCATGTTACTGGAAAAACTGTAGCCTGTCTAAAATCTTCACTGAAGATCCTTTGTTTCCTGCCAGAAGTATGAAGATTTTCACTTGATATCAGTACAAGCTAACAAAGTTAAACATGTATGCTTGTTTCAATTTTTATTTTTGTTCTTAAAGAAGTATTTGTAGCTGGACAGTGGTGGTGCACGCCTTTAATCCCAATACTCGGGAGGCAGAGGCAGGCGGATCTCGGTGAGTTCGAGGGGAGCCTGGTCTACAGAGCTAGTTCCAGGACAGCCACTAAAGTTATACAGAGAAACCCTGTCTCGAAAAACAAAAAAAGAAAAAAAAAGTATTTGTAAGACTTACTGCGCAAGTGACCTTGGTGGGTTCGTAAGGGTGGGAAACAGAATATACCATGCAGACAGAGACAGTTTGCCTTGGCAGGGAAGGGAGAGATTGGGAGTGGGCAGAGTTTGTCTCTTAAAGTGACAGGGTACAGACAGGGAAGGACAGCATAATCATAACAGTACGAATATTCTTTGTGATTGGCAAGCCATAATTATATATTGTGGTATTTTGATACGTGGTATAAAGGTACAAAGATTGAAGCAATGCACCAAACACTTCTCTCACTTATTCTTTATTGTCATGGGGAAATTGGAAATTCATTCTAGTCAGTTTGAAATAAGTGATAGTCTCTTGCTAATATTTTTCTGTAAGAATCTGTTCTCATCTATACAAACCCCTGTACTCTGTGATCAACATTCCCTCCCTGTGGCCTTAGTTTTTGGTGACCACCATCCTACTCCTTATTCATCTGAGCTTAACTTTGTTAAATCCCATGCATGACATCGTGTAGAATTTGCCATGATGCTTGCTTAGCTTTGTGTCATTTAGATACATCCATGTTGCCATAAACAACAGGCTTCTCCCCTTGAAAGGCTGACTAGTATGACATGGAGTGTATCTACCACATCCTCTTTAGGTATTTATTCAGTGATGGACATTTAGGTTTTTGTCATACCTTGGACCTTATGATTAATGGTGCAATGGACATGGAAGTACAGGTATCTTGTTGACATACTGACTTCATTTTCTTTAGATAGTATATAACTATCATTATGTTTTGAACAGGACATTCCCTTTAGACTCACATAGTTAAACACTTGCTACCTGGTTGGTAGTCTTTAGAGAGCTTGTAGGAGCCCTAGGGGTAGCCTTGTAGGAAGAAGTATGTCACTACAGGCAGGCTTTATAACCACACCTTACTTCCTGTGCCATCTCTGCTTCCTGTGTGTGACTGAATATGTGATAAGCCAGCTTCTTATTCCTGTTGCCAAACTATTGCTTCCCTATCACGATGGACTTTCTCCCTCCGGAGCTGTAAGTCAGAATAAACCCTTTCTTCTTTAAGTTGTTTTGCCTGTGATATCTTATTACAGCAACAGCAAAGTAATTCTTAGGTCTCAGGTAGCCTGTGTATCCATAAATTCAAACTGGACTGTAGAAATCTTTCTGGAATGTCTATTAGATAAAAGCAAGCATTTCTCGGGAACTTGTGAAACAAGTTTCTATTCTCCAAAAGGAGTCATTTCCGGAAAGATTTCTCACTGGGCCCTGGCAACCACCATTGCATCTGCCTAGGAATCTACTGGTCATGTGAGACCCCTGGTATGTGAATGCATACATTTGTCCATTGTGACTGACTTATATCCCTTGGCACTCTGTCCTTGAGGTACGTATATGCTGTAAGATACCCATTCACTTTAGTGGCTGGAATTCCCCCGTGTGATTATTCCACACTTCATCTAGTCAAGATCAATGGACACTTGTTTTGTCTACTGTGGCTGTTGAATAGTGGAATTAGTAACTATTACTGTGAATGTGTATCTCTTTGAGAACACACCTCGGTTCTTCTGGGTATTCGCAGAATGGTGCTGTTTGGCCCTGTGCCAGTTTTCTCATAGTTTTGAAAAGCAGCCACACTGTTTCTAGTAGCAGCTGCTTAGCATTCCATTCCCTCTCAAACAGTTTATAGTGGCTCCAATTTCTTCATGTCCTTCCCAGTAGCTGTTATTTTTGTCTTTTTAGAGTAGCCATCCTGGCAATGGGTGTGTGGTAGTATCTTTCTGATGTTCTCTTATGTGACTCACCCTCCACAGGACACACAACCACGAAGCAGCCTGCCATGCTGGTGTCCTGTTCAGACTTCCAGAAGAGTCTGGATGGAAGGATAGAGGGAATGATCCTCTGAACTCACGATATGCTCCATATTCTGTCATCTGTTGAGCTGAGTCGTTTGTTGGAGCAAAGAACATCTGTCACACATCACTCCAGTATAGATCTGCTTAGGCAATAATAAGATGACTTACTGAGTGCTAGAAGCTTTTATATGAGCAAACTACAGAAGGAGGTTGTTTGAATGTAGGTCTATTTGTGCTACACATGTGTGATTTTAGCAAAATGACCATAGCTACACAGAACTAGAAAAGGTGACTAAATAAAAAAAAAAAAAGAATTTTGGCAGCTAGCCTGGAGGAGAGGAACAGTGGGTGCTGAGAATAAGGACTTGATGAAGCAGAAGTTACAGTTTAGAAAATAGGAGTGCCACTCACTCACAAAACAGAAAATTGTGCAGACCATACCAAGGTGGGCACTACAAGCAATCTAAATCTTCAAGTCCTTGAATGTCAGCCTTTTCAGATAGATGTGTCCCACGATAAGACCTCAGAGCAGTTGACCCAGGGGCAACTGCACACATCTCGTTGTCTCAAAAACAAGGTCCCCTGCTTTCCAAAAAGTTCCCAATTTACAAAATCTGACCAACATACACCAAACCACCAAGCCTTATTGTATACCACTTGCCTAATCCTTCCTTTGGCTGCCCAGAGCTCCCTCAGCGTGCAGTGTGCCTTGCAGCTATGTACATAGACCTAACTTTGTGGACCACAGGAACATTCTAGATGGTCTAGGCTGAAGGATGTGGATGAGTGTCAAACTGCCTAGGACAACTGAGGTCATCTCTCTGCAATTTCATAATTCTGGAAAGGATCAAAACCACTTTTTTTAAAGCCACTTATCCCTTTCTCTTTATTCTCACCTTCTCCTTTCTCCTCCCCTAAAGTCTTTAAATGTTACACTGGACACTTCGCTTCTATTTACATGTGTTTCTTATAGGAATGAATAATTTAATATCATAACAAACTTCTCAAGCTGACCTGAAAATAAAGCAATTAAAACTACATTAAAATAATATAATTTTTTCCCTAAGACTCATTAAGATGAGGAGAAATCAGTACAGTCACCTGATGTGAAATCTCAGTACAATGGTTAACCAATTTTTGGCTTTTGAGTAATCTCTGTTGCCTTATTCTTGCCATTTTCCCTTAATTTCTTTACTGTAATATGGTGAAAGAGTGACAGAAATGTGCCCAGTGAGTCACGCTGCCTCCAGCAGCTCTGTTTCTTGACTAACCATCCAAGAGTCTGCTGACTCGGCTCTCCCAAGTTCAAGTACAAGATGAGGAAGGTCCCGGATTTCTTCCACTTCTCCTTTCTCTCTAGAATTTGTTCAACGCTCTGGGGAGAATCCCAGCCCTTTTGAGCAGCCTCGGGGAGGAGGCCAGACTGCCTTACTCACAGCCCAGATGTCCTCCCTCCCTCCTACAGGGTTTCTGTTGAGAGCCGTCTTGTAGTCTTGACTCCCTCTTCTCCTGTCTAGAGTTGGCCAGTGTAGGAGAGACTAACCCATCTCCTCAGGAGAAATTTAAAATGAGACGAGAAACACTGACTCTGAGATGTGAAAGCTTCTGAGGTGCTGTGGCCCCCAGCACCAGAGAACTGTGGTTGTTCCAAAGTTTATCAGGACAAACAGAATAGAAGTTCTGGGGAAACACAGAGTACTTGCTTTGAATTGCTTGTTTTGCTCACTGTTGTGACAAAGCATTTGGAAAAATCAAGTTAAGGAAGGAAGGAAGGGTCTGTTCTCCATCATGCTGCTCAGGGCCTGGGATAGCAACACGAGGCTATTCACATCGCGCCCACTGTCAGGAAGCAGGAAGAGATGAATATTTGTGCACAGCTCACTTTCTCTTTGCCCCTAAAGCCCCTGGTGTCTCCCTCATTTGCACTGGGGAGTTTTCTCAGTTACACCTCTCTGGAAATATTCAGGTGGGCATGCCCAGAGGTGTGTCTCCTAGGTGTTTCTAAAATTCAATTAGGCTGACAATGAAGATCAACTCTCACAAGTATACCCAATAGCAGTGAAATATATCATCCTTAAACCTTTATGTCTCACTCTGCTCCCACGGTCTCAAGGCCATCTCATAATAAAAAAATGCTTTTAGTCTAATTTCAAAAGCACCCAGTCTAACAGTTTCAACACTGCTCAAAAGTCCAAAGTGTCTCCTGAGAGGCACTAACTGTGAGCCCGTTCACAAAAGGGAAGGGCAGAATGAGCAATAAAAGATCAGACTAGACTGATACTGAGCCAAGCAGAGCAAATACCACACTCTAGGCTTGGATATCCGTGCCTCTCCAGTCCTGCTGCCTGCAATAGGCACGGTATTCTCTCGAGCCAACTGCACCCTGTGACTACAGCTGCCTCAGCAGACCTCGTTGGGTCCTGACAGCTCCAATATCCTTGGGGTCGCCATTGCAATTTAGGCTTCACTTTCACCCATTTGGGCAGAGAGCTCTCAGGGGCTCCCTGCAGGGAAGACAGCTCTGCTGCACATTTCCTGGCCTCAGTGGCTTCCTGAAACCTTAGTCCAGGCCTCTGTGAGCCTCTGTCTCCTACATGAATCCTGTACATTTTGCATGCCTGCAACACCACAAGGCTATTTTCTGCTTATCTCAGAATGCTTTCTGGTTCCCTTTCACCGCAGTCATGTTGACCTCTGAATATAAAATAATATTTCCCACGGTGTTGTTTTTGGTCAGGGAACCCCTTTCAGCAGCATTTTCTCTACTGTCAAGTAGGTTTGTATTTTCACAAGTAAGAGCCTTTGAAAGGTGCTATGCTTGCCCTTGAGGAATCTTTATTATTGTCCCAGTGCAGACAACAAAGTGTCCCTTTTAATGTTCTTGTGTGATTTTCCCCCAGGGAAACCTGAACAAATGTTTGTTTACCCAGATATGACATTAATAATAGACCAGAGTCATGATTCTACCAAAGTCTAAATTGGCAAACCAGTGAGTTTATTGGACTCACATTCAGAGCACGGGTGAGGGATTACCTACAGGAGCACGGATGACTCAAAGAAAGTTGTAGCACTGGAGAGCTCACCCAGACATAGGTGATAACTCGTGAGGGCTGAATCCCTGCATCTCCCAGCAGGACTTGCAGATAGCTAATAGCTTGTCTGAGTACCTTCTATCCTCAGCAACTGGCAAATGATTGTACAACCTTAGAAAAGGACCTTGTGGATTTTGTGGGTTTCACTAAATTCCTGGACCTTGTGAACTTTGTGTACTTCCTGGGTCTTATTTACCTCCCCTTCTCCTGCCAGGACTGGATGTTTCAATTCAGAGGATGTAGTATGACTAGTGAAAACCAGAGACAACACTGGATTTTAAGCTGTAAGATCAGAGAAGCAAAGCAGCCGACACTAGAGAGCTCTTACCTCTGTGAAATCTTCAGACTGAAAGAGAGCGAGTTCCTGTCTCATCCTGCCTTATAGTCCTCTCCAGTGCTAGCATTAAAGGCATGCACCACTACCACCCAGCCTCTATAGCTAGTGTGGCTGCTGGGATTAAAGGTGTGTGCCACCACTCCCTGACCTCTAGTGACTTAGCTCTGAACTCTGAAGCTTCAGGCAACACAAACAAAACATCACTGTAAGAGGAAATCATTACCCAGTGAATGCTAACCTTTTCAGTAATTACATCCGCTTTCTCTGCACTTGCCTTGTCTGCAACTTTAAAATTGCTCAAACACCTTTAAAAATTAAACTGTCCATTTTCATATACTTTCGTTTCTTCTCATTGTAACGTTGACCAAGAAGAGTGAGCAATAACCATATCACCAGCCTGAATGTTATTTTTCTTGACACTTCCACTGCCAACAACTTAGTCCATTACTTTTGAATTTAGCTTCAATCAAATCTTCAAGACATCGTCAAAGTAAGTCCAACCAATTTCCTCACTAGAATGCAACCTAAACAGTCTCTAGCTGAGTTCCTAAAGAGTCCTTGTTCTCCTCTAAAACCTCATCAGTCAGGGCCTCCATTGGCTGCCTTTTGTTTACAATTCTGGTGTTTCAAATTCCTACCAGAATGGCCATTACAATCTGTTTACAGCATTCAAGGCTTCTCTAGTCCACAGCTTCAAATTCTTCAAAATTCCTTTCTCAAAGACGCCCCGAAGGTTTATGAGCCACACAGTGAGGTTTATCACAAAGGAGTTCCACTTCATGGTACTGATTTCCTGTATTAGTTACTTTTCCATGGCCATGATAAAATACCCGACAAAAGAAACTTCAGAAAGAAGGCATCATTTGGGCTCACAGTTTGAAGGTGTGGTCCATCATCACAGAGGAGAAGATGTGCTTGCAAGAGTGGCTCTAACTGGAGCAGCGGAAGCATGAAACAGATGATTGCATTGTGTCAATCAGGAAGAGAACACTGTTTCTCTGTTTCTCATTTTTCTTCAGCCCAGGACCCCAGTCTGTAAACTGCTGTTGTCATCATTCATGATAGATTAAGCGCCATACTGTTCTAGTCTTGTGCCTCGGTTAGGACCTAATGGTCTCTCTGTTCTTAGAATCCATGAGTTTATGTATCATTTTTCCACTGAGATTTAGGTTTTCCTGAATCAATGGTTCTATAACTTGCAAGCAGCACACCTGGGAAAGATTGCAGGCTTCTGTGGTTTGATCTTATGTTTTAGGAGACCCTCACACCCATGCTCCCCACTGAGTAACTGAGCCATCCTCTTTGGATCTCTTCGTGATTACCATCCTGTGAGCTGAGCGGCCTTTCCTGGCTCTGTGTTCCTGTCTGTCTTGTAGGTTTCTGGCAGGAATCTTCTCCTCCTCCATTACTCATGAGTTTGATCAGGAGACTCCACTTGAGGACAGGGTTTTATTCATTCTAGACACCTGTTTTTGTCGCCACGTGTACTGGGCTCAGAAATTCTACAAACTACCCAACTGCTTAGGCTAATGAGATGTGACTTCCTTATTGCCCGCTAATGATAGAAGTCTCTCATCAGTAGTAGATAGCTCGCATGAAGGAAACACTTGTGTTGGGATTGAATAATACGTATTATCAAAAGTCACCATGAAAGCTTTGTTGGATTCTGCCATTGGTTAGGCATATATTAAGGTCAATGTAGCTTTTTGATAGCAATTTCTCCACTCTTTCTTTCCGCATTCACTTACTAGTTAATACTAATTGATAATTGGCATGACCCATGTAGCAGCCAGGCTAGGGTGAGGGAACCCGATGCCCAGTGGGTAATGAACAGGTTTGAGAATCATATATATGTGAGTCTGAATCCTGCCTCTGTGCTCTCGCAGGTTAATCAGGCTGATCCTAGTCTCTTCATCCATGAAATGAGGTAATGATACTGATCAGTTAGCCTGCACATTTAATCTTACTTCTAATTTAACCTTTCATTCTTTCAGAATTAGATCATTACTGGCCATATTAATGTTCTGTTTTTATTATAATAAATTACAAAATTATGCTAAAATGCAACTTATTACCTTATATATCTCGATGTCTGAAATACAAAAGGGTCTTATTCTTGTAGACCTAAATCAAGATATTGGCAGATCTATGTTCTCCTGGGAGGTTTAGAGAAGGACCACTCCGCTTTTCCAGCTTTCAGAGGCTGCCCATGCTCTTGACCCACAGCACCTGCCTCTCCATGCCTCTCCAAGCTCTGTTTTCCTGGTCACATCTCCTACTCATACTGTGGTTCTTCTGCCTCTCTTCCATAATATGGCTAAATGCTAGAGCTCCTACCTAGAATACACGAGGTCCTGTGTTTGATTCCCACAACTTCTGAAATAATACAACTGAATTTGAAAGTTCCAGGATAGTCTCCTGAGTTTAAGACAAAGTAATCTAAAATCAATAAATAAATGCCTTTGGCCTGCTAAGTGAGTTTTTTTTTTCAGATTCCAGGTTAGTATATGAATATCTTTGGGGAGCCATTGCACAGCCATTCCCACATTGACCAATAATTTCCGTAGCCAATTCTTAATCAAAGTCACCATTCTACTCTCAGAAAGCATCCCACCTACAACCATGAGAACTGAGACAACCTACAGTGGTGGGCAGCTACCTGCTTTTATCAGATTTTCTCAAAAAAAAAAAAAAAAGGAATACAAACTTGCACAAAAGAGCATGTCAAATATATGAAATAAATATGCAAAGGAACATGGGTTTATTGCGACAAACTGGAAGGAAGAAACGAAGTGAGCACAACTGCCAGGCATCTAACTTGCTAAAACAAAAGAAACCACAAAAAAGCGGCACTTGGGCTGCAGTTTCCCCTACACCAAGTCATCTCATCAACACAGCTGTCACCAAGAGCTGCTCGCTGGAGATCTTGCTCAACAAGAAGTATATGTTCCACCACCTAATAGCATGCCAGGGATTTCACACAATGTCTTCACCCAAATTACTAACTTTAAAGAGAGGAACTTCATTCATGGAATTTTCCCATCTGTGACATAGAGAATGGGTACATAAGAAAAGGAAAATATTCCAGGCCAATCGTTCTTGGCTGGGTGAGATTCCCAAACAATTAAATTACAAGATTTTTAAAAATTACGTATAATTTTGGTTGCAAGAAATAGAAAAAGCAAACCAGAAATGAACAAGTTTTCCTTGCTGGTAGCTTTCACTATGCCAGGCCACTAAGGAAGAAAAATCATCTCTGGGCTTACTCAATTGGTTGACCCCAAATGCTAGAATGCTGCAGTATTTACCCACCAGGCAAAATGTCTATGATTAAAACAGTACATGATCATTGCAAGAGTAACCAAACGTTTTCTGACTCGTTTTGAATCATATTCCTCAGTGATAAATTCATTCATGCCTGGTACTATAAATCTGGTCAAGAACCCATGCTGGGGAAGTCATAGACTACAGGAGAGCATACAGCTGTTGTTTTACTAGTCAGACATGTTGTCAATTGCCTTTTAAACATTTTTAAAGATCTATTTATGTATTTTATGTATATGAGTTCTCTATCTGCATGAATGCATGCTGGACAGAAGAGGGGATCAGACAGAAGAGGGGATCAGACAGAAGAGGGGATCAGATCACATTATAGATGATTGTGAGTCACCTTGTGGATGCTGGGAATTGAACTCGGGGCCTCTGGAAGAGCAACCAGTACTCTTAACTGCTAAGCCATCTCTCCAGCCTCAGCCTTCTCAATATTTAATGTAAGCCTTCAATTAGTACTGCACTCAGCCTTGGTTAGGAATGTTTCTCTTTTCAGTGGGCAGTTAATGAACTCATAACTGAGAATGCTGAGAAGTGACTGTTGAGTGCTCAGCCCTAAATCACCCCAGATCTCAGGAACATCCCAGAAGAGGAGGGAGAAAGAGTGTAAGGATCAGAGGATAGGGAGGAGTGATGCAGAAAGCTGTCTTCCACATATAACATGGCCGCTGCGCTTGTGAACTCCCAGAGCTATGGTTACCTACATGAGTCCATCCACATTCCATCGTGGATGAGGGATGAATAGGTGAAGCTGAGAAGCTATGGCAGGTAGTAACTTGTGGGAGAAGGGGAATAATTTTACTTCAGTGGCATAGCCACTGTCAAGTTGACCACAACCCAGTAAATAACCACACAGCCATACACTTGTAAGCAAGCAAACTCTATAGGTTATATTTTTTTAAAAGACACAAAAATAGGAGACAGAATGTGTTGAAAGAAAGCTATTGTTTTTTTTTGTTTTTTTTGTTTTTTTTGGTCAACTTGACATAAGTAAGAGTCATCAGAGGAGGGAGCCTCAGTTGAGGAAATGCCTCCGTGAGAACCAGCTCTAAAGCAATTTATTATTTAGTGATCAATAAGGAAGGGTCGAGCCTATGGTGGGTGGTGCTATCCCTGGGTTGCTGGTCCTGGGTTCTATAAAAAGGTGGACTGAGCAAGCCATGGGAAACAACTCAGTAAGCAGCATCCATCTATAGTCTCTGCATCAGCTCCTGCCTCCAGGTTCCTGCCCTGTTTGAGTTCCTGTCCTGACTTCCCTCAGTGATGAACAGCAATGTGGAAATGAAGCCAAATAAACCCATTTCTCCCCTCTTTGCTTTTTGGTTGTGGTGCTTTGTTGCAGTAATAGAAACCCTTACTAGGACAGGAGGCCTCCAGAGAGAGTAGGAAGAAGAGAAAAAAGGGGATATGGTGTGAATATGGTCAAAATTTAATAAATGAGTATAATGTTTAGGTGCATATATATATATATGTGTGTGTGTGTGTGTGTGTGTGTGTGTGTGTGTGTGTGTATGAAATGGTCAAAGAATAATTTGAAAATTACTTTAAAATTTAATGTGCTTATATTATGCCCATTTTTTCCAGAAAGAAGAAGGATAGTTTTCACAATATTGTCTGAGAGGTTTGTGACTCTAAAAAAGAAGATTTTTTATGGATCATTAGGAGCAGATAAAAAGCACTATGATTAGGTTTTTGTAAGAGATTGTTTTGTTTTATTCTGGCACATGCTGCCATCAACACAGGGATTATTCTGTACACAAGTGCTGGAGGTTAGCCTCAACCACAGCAAAAGATATCGCAGTTCAAATTCAACTTTCTGTTTACGGCAGCAGTGGGCTCCTGAGTGTCCCCAGGTTGGGTTTTTAATGTAAATGTCAGCTCTGATCATGTGGTTATATAGTGACAAAATGCAAAAGTGAGTTAACTATATTTAAATAAATCAGTTTGCCAGATGGTGCTACAAGTCAGCAGGAATGGCAGAAAGCTATGCAAATGTTCTTAACTTTCATGTCTGTAACAGTGTCTGCCTGGAGACAATCAACAAGTGTGCACTGGGTGAATGAATCAACACTGCTTTCTAGCCCACTAGGAAGACAGTTAAGCTAATGAAGTTAGGCCTGACTTTGCATTTGTTTTTCCATTAGTAAGATAGATATTATATATATTATATATAATATGTGATATTGAAAAATATATACTGACATTGAAAACAAAATTGTAAGTGTAGAAATTATAAGTGTAAAATTATAAGTGTAAATTCCTATCCTAAATGCCTGGCCCCAAATACCCAGTAGCTGCTTCCCAAATTACCACACAGAGGCTTACATAATTATAAATGCTCATCTGATAGCTCAGACTTATTACTGCCTAACTCTTACACTTAAATTAACCCATATTTTTATTTATGCTTTTCCACATGGCTCATGGCTTGTTACCTAATCTTTTACCCATCCTGCCTGCTCAGCAGCTGGCTGGTTTCTCTCCTTACCCTACCCTCCTTCTTCCCATCATTCTCAGTTTGGTTTTCCCACCTAACTTCCTGCCAGTTACTGGCCTGTCAGCTTTTATTAACTAATGAGATTCACACAGATTCACAGTGTAGAAAAGGATAGTTCCACCGCATATAAATTTTATTCATAATAGTTTTAATACTGAATGTCTAAAAGCTGTTCACTGAAACATTTTGACTGTTTCAACGAACAATTCCCTAGAATTTACATGAAAAAAAAAATCTCATATGGAAGAAACTGAGGAAGAAAGGCCAGTATCTGGCTCTTTTTATTCATAACAATGCAGGAGGGGAACACAATGTCTACGTCTTGAGTTGTCAATGACAGGGTGAAAAGTCTGTTGCCAGTGGTTGAGAATATCCCAGTTCCCTACACAGGGGCCTGCAAGCACATTGTCCACAGGTGTCTTACGTCTCCAACACTGAACTCTGAAGGCTGTTCAGATTTAGCCTGTGGGGTACTTGGTGTAAGCTGGTGTGGATCTCTTCTACACGTGAATCTTCAGGTAGCCCACCTCCAAGAAGCCGCCTTCCAATCTTCAGGGTGTTCTTTTTGTTTGTTTGTTTGTTTTTGTTTTTTTCTAAGCAATTACTCACCTCAAAGAGTGTCAGTAAATTTTTTAAACCCCAAATAAGACTTTCTATTTTAAGGATGAAACCATAGGCATTCTTTAACTGATTAGGGGAGAGAAGTCTCCTCAGATAGCTGAAGTGAAGTTCCAGTTGGTGTTTTACTCACATCGCTTAGCTTGCAGGAAGGGGTCTTCTACTCTCTGGAGCACCAGATAGGATGAACCATTCTCTTTAGGCATGCGCAATGGAGAGCGAAGTCTTAAAGGCACAGATCGTGGAGCAGAGCATGGCTTCGGCAGGGAAGGGCACTCTGAGAGTCCTGAGCAAAGCACTGAGGGCGGTGCCAGGTGCTCTAGGGAACAGTTCGCCAAGAGTCCAGTTGCTGAAGATGGACGGATGAGGGTCTGAGGACAGTCATTCTTAATCAGAGAAAACATGGCAGCTGCCATTGGTGTGAGGATTAGTCACCCGGTCATGAGCAAAACAACGGACTTCACAGGCTTTACAACAAATTCCAAATTAGTCTCCCTTGAGTGATGTCAGCATTTGGGACGTTCTAATTCAGATGGTATCAGCTGCAAAACCACCTGGACTTCAACTGTGCAGACCAGTAAACTGGAAAACATCAGAAGCCATGTGCACAAAGGAGAGATTGTCCCCTTTGACCTCAACATGCTATCGTGGTGGGACATTATTGGGAAAATAATCAGTCCAGATCTAAAGGGTACAGAGAGTCAGGGATTATTTCACAAGACATCAATAATGGGGAAGGTCCGCCTAAGAGATAAGTTTAACTGAGTTGCAGGCAATAAATAACATGTTCTGCTAGTTAGCATCAGCTGTCGATTTGACACAGCCCAGCATTATCTGAAGGAGTCTCAGTGAAGAATTACTTCGATCAGACGGCCTTGTAATCATATCTGTGGGGCATTTTTAAAAATTGCTAACTGATGATCTCCCCACAACCTCAGTGGAACTCTGAAACACAGCCTGCTACTATACAGAGAGGACCAAGAGGTGAATGACCAGCCACCCAGTGGGATATGCCACTCTCTAGGCCTTCCATACTGGGGCGAAACCCTGAGCCCCTCCCCCACCTGCCTCGACTTGTATAGCCAGCCAGCAGGTAAGTTTCCTGCAGGTAGGCTGCTTCAAAACCCCTGAGACACTGACAATGACAGTACAGAGCAGACCAAGAACAGTTCCCAAGACACAGACAACAACTGCAAGGATTAGACCAAGACACAAAGACACTGCCAGCATAAAATGAAGGGAGAGATGAGTAGGTGCCAATGCAAGCATTCATCCAACAACCTAAAAAGCAGCATGGTAACACCAGAACACAGTGGTCATACATCAGGACGACTTGATCATCCTAATCTAGAAGAAGCAGAAGAAAACAATACTAAGTGTAACTTTATGAAGATGATAGAAATCTTTAAAGAGGAAATAAAAAAATCCCTTAAAGAAATGGAGGATAAGACAAATAAAATTGGAAGAAATTAATATATCTCTCAAAGAAATCCAAGGAAACCAAGAATAAATAATAAAACAGGTGAGACAAACAGTTCAAGACTTGAAGTCTGAATTAGAGGCAATAAGGAAAACACAAACTAAGAGAATTCTGGATATGGAAAATCTGGTAAAAAAAAAAACAGGAACTACAGAGGTAAGCATAACAAACAGAATACAAGAATTGGAAGAGAGAATCTCAGGGATTGAAGAAACTATAGAGAAAATAGATTCATTGGTCAAAGAAAACATCAAATCCAACAAATTCTTAACACAAAATATCCAGGAAATCTGGGACACCATGAAAAAACCAAACCTAAGAATAATAGGAATAGAAGAAGGAGAAGAACTTCAGCTCAAAGGCACAGAAAATATATTCAACAAAATCATAGAAAAAACTTTCCCAACCTAAAGATGGATATCTCTATGAAGGTAAATGAATCTTATAGAACACCAAATAGACTGGATCAAAAAGTCCCCTCACCATATAATAATCAAATCACAAAACATACAAAATAAAGAAAGAATATTAAGAGCAAAGCAAAAAGGTCAAGTAACATATAAAGGTAGACCTATCAGAATTACAGTCGACTTCTCAATGGAAATCATGAAAGTAAGAAGGTCCTGGGCAGATGTGCTGCAGACACTAAGAGACTTGGATACAAACCAAGATTATTATACCCAGCAAAGCTTTCAATCACCATCGATGGAGTAAAGAAGATATTCCATGACAAAACCATATTTAAACAAAATCTATCCACAAATCCGGCCCTACAGAAAGTACTAGAAGGAAAACCCCAACCCAAGGAAGCTAATTGCACCCACAAAAACACAGGCAACAGGTAACTTCACACCAACAAAACTCAAAGAAGGGAAACACACACACTACAACCAAAAAATAACAGGAATTAACAATCACTGGTCATTAATATCTCTTAATATCAATGGACTCAATTCACCTAAAAGAGACACGGGCAAACAGAATGGGTACAAAAGCAGGATCCAGCCTTCTGATGTATATAAGAAACATACCTCAACCTCAAAGACAGACATTACTTCAGAGTTAAGGGTTGGAGAAAGATTTTCCAATCAAATGGACCTAAGAAACAAGTGGGTGTAGCTATCCTAATAGCTAACGAAATAGACTTCAAACTAAAATCAATCAAAAGAGGTGAGGAGGACACTTTATACTCATAACAGAAACAATCCATCAAGATGAAGTCTTAATCCTGAACATCTATACCCCTATTACAAGAGCACCCACATAAGTAAAAGAAACATTACTAATGCTTAAATTGCACATCAAACCCCCATACACTAATAGTAGGAGACTTCAACACCCTACTCTCCCCAATGGACAGGTCAACCAGACAGAAACCTTAGTGAGAAATAAGAGAACTAACAGATATAATGACTCAAATGCAATTAACAGACATCTACAGAACATTCCATCCAAACACAATAGAATACAACTTCTTCTCAGCACCTTATGGAACCTTCTCTAAAACTGACCACATACTCAGTAACAAAGCAAACCTCAACAGATACAAAAAAAAATTGAAGTAACCGCCTTTATCTTGTCGGTTCACCATGGTTTAAAATTAGAATTGAACAGCAACACTAATTTCAGAAAACCTACAAACACATGGAAATTAAGCAGTGCTCTATTGAACCACCTCTGAGTCAAGGAAGAAATAAAGAAAGAAATTAAAGACTTCCCAGAATTCAACGAAAATGAAGGCACAACATATCCAAACCTAAGTGCCCACATAAAGAAAGTGGAGAAAGTTCACACTAGTGACTTAACAGCACACCTGAAAGCTCTAGAACAAAAAGAAGTAGACTCACCCAGGAGGAGTAGAAGACAGGAAATAATCAAATCGAGGGCTGAAATCAACAAAATCAAATCAAAACAAAACAAAAAAAATACAAAGAATCAATGAAACAAAGAGCTGGTTCTCTGAGAAAATCAACAAGATAGACAAACCCTTATCCAAACCAATCAAAAGGCAGAGAGAAAACATCCAAATTAACAAAATCAGAAATGAAAAGGGGGACATAACACTGAGGAAATCCAGAGGTCATTAAATAAGGTCATACTACAACAACATCAAATTAAATGGAGAGAAATTCAAAGTGATCCCACTACAATCAGGAACAAGACAAGCCTGTCCACTCTT
The DNA here is from genome assembly GCF_018167655.1 of Microtus oregoni. Taxonomy (NCBI): domain Eukaryota; kingdom Metazoa; phylum Chordata; class Mammalia; order Rodentia; family Cricetidae; genus Microtus; species Microtus oregoni. The sequence continues at coordinate 1,695,115 of NW_024544744.1, forward strand.
TCCATATCTATTTAACGTAGTTCTTGAAGTTCTGACTTCAAGCAATAAGACAACAAAAGGATCAAGGGGATTCAAATTGGAAAGGAAGATTTGTAGATGACATGATAGCATGCATAAATGACCCCAAAAACTCTACTGGGGAACTTTGACAGCTGATAAATACCTTCAGTAATGTGGCAGGATACAAGATCAACTAAAAAAAAAAATCAGTAGCCATCCGACATACAAATGATATAAAAGCTGAGAAAAAAAATCACAGAAACATCAACCTTCACAATAGCCACAAATAACAAAAATAACACTAACCAAACAAGCGAAAGACCTTTTTGACAAGAACTTTAAATCTTTGAAAAAAGAAATTGAAGAAGATTCCAAAAAATGGAAATATCTCCCTTGCTCTTAGATAGGTCCAAACTAGTTCCTCTGAGTCAGCTGACAGTTGCATGCCTGGGGCAGACTGCATGGCCATTGGCAGTAACACCAGGATTTATCCCTACTGCTTGTATTGGCTTTTTTGGAACCTACTCTCTTTGGATGGATACCTTGCTCAGCCTAGATATAGTAGGGAGGGCCTTGGATCTTCCCCAAAATAATGTACCTTACCCTCTCTGAGGAGTGGATAGGGGGTGAGGTGGGAGGGGTGAGGTGGAGGCCTAGGTGGAGGGAAGGGGAGGAGGGGAGGGAGTGAGAACTGGGATTGGTGTGTAAAATTAAAAAAAGATTGTTTTGTTTTTAAATAAATAAAAAGATAAGTAAATAAATAAATAAATTGCTAATTGGTGTAGGAGGGCCCAGCCCACTGAGGGTGGTACCATCCCTATGCAGGACTTTCTGAGTTGTATAAGAAAGCTAGAGAGGGAGGTAGTAAGCAAAACATTCCTCTACAGTTTCTGCTTCAAGCTCTTACCTTGAGTTCTGGCCTTGGCTTCTCTCAGTGAAGGACCGGCACCTATAAGCTAAATAAACCCTTTCCTCCAAATTGCTTTCAGAGACATACATGTGATGCTTGTCACATTAACAGAAGGCAAAGTATAACACATTCAAAGACAGGTGTGCAGGAAGATATATTTTGAGAAGTTAGGCTCCTCCAATGAGACTTCAGCAACACGAGGTAAAGGTTTGTCCTTCTAGCTTGATAAGAGAGGAGGAGAGATGGTAGCAGAGACCTAATAAGAGGATTGGACCTGTTTGGCAGGAGCTTAAGCAGCCATACCCAGATGCTGAACCAGCAGGCAGGATCTCCCTGCAAAGAGACTGATCATTTCAGACCTCTGTAGCATGAATAGGTGACATACTTTTCTGCTTTGGGGAAAATCAAATGAGGGCCTGGGGCTGCCTTTTTCTATCTCTGACTAATGGATGAGGCTAACCAAAACGTTGACCTTTGCCTAGTGACAAAATCCCAGAATAATGCCTGCGTATATAGAAGTAAAAGAGGAAACAATTTGGTAATTGTTTTAGCAAGGCATATCACCAAGAATGATTTTTCAAATTGTGAAATCTAATAGCCATATAGAAAGAAAAGGTTTATTTCATTCTGATTCTAATTTGGCATGTGATTTCCATTCATCCAACGATTTATCTTACTTTTATATCCTCTTGCAAAATATTTATTCCATAATGGTCCTTTGGAAAGAGCAGGAAGTGAGAGCACATGAAGGAACATGAAAGGACACAGCAGATTGCCTCCAGTTGGAGAAGCAAGAAGAGGGCTTCTGTCCTCTGGCCGCAGACAGTCACCTCAAACTCTCTGCCATCTCTTTCTGCAGCAGTCTGCACTTGCTTCAAACTACCAACTTGATTCTGGAGTCATGACCTCCCTGAGCTCTGGAGAGGATGGAGTCAAGGCAAATGCTTCACTTGCCAACTTAGGGTAGGACATTAACCCCATTGTGCATTTATAGGTGACAGTCAGTTTCCTCTCTAGGTACAACACATTTAACAGCCATGGTGGTTTGAATCAAAATGGCCTCTATAGGCCCTTAGGGAGCTGCACTATTAGGAGAAGTAGCCTTGTTGGAGGAAGTGTGTCACTGGGGGTGGGCTTTGAGGTTCAAGCCAGGCCCAGTATCTCTCTCTTCTGTACTGCCTGCAAATCCAGATGTAGAACTCTCAGCTACCTCTCCAGCACCATGTCTACCTGCATGTTGCCATGCTTCTCACCGTGATGACAATGGGCTGACCCTCTGAACTCTAAGCCTGCCCTAATTAAATGTTTTCATTTATGAAAGTTACCAAGGTTGTGGTGTCTCTTCCCAGCAATAGAAACCCTAAGGCAACAGCCCTGGTCACGTGACTGTGTGAGCTTCCTCCCTTCCTTCCTGGTCCTACTAAAGTAATGACAAGCAGTAGCAGTACTATGAAGAGACCCGTTTGACAATGCTTGTCTTTGGAGATCTTGTACACACAGTTCTTCACTGAGTCTGGCTTATCTCTTTAGGACACACAAGGTCACCTCTGGTTACTAGACGTGGCCTGTGTTTTAGGATTGGTTTAATTGAAATGAATAAAGTTAATGCTCCTTTACTCTCTTTTAAGTGCCCTAGCACAAGGTTAGAAAGGTAGTAGCAGAGTACTTGCCAAGCAAGCACAAGGCCTTTGGTTCCATCCTGAGCAAACAATAATAATAGTAATTAAATGTCTCAAGACAAATACAAGTCTTTGATATGTATCTTGAATTTGGATTCAGTTTACATCAAACCCTTTTCACTACTGAAACACTATTCTTCTGATCAAATGCTAATCCCACCGGTTGAGAATAAGACCACTACCACAATTTAAAGCCAAATTTGAAGCAAGCTTTAATGAAATACCAGCCAGGTAGATGGCCTCTGGCGAGGTGCCTCTCTGGGTTTTCAGAAAAGAGCCCTGAATCAGGGTTTGCAGTGGCTTAAGTACTTCCCATCAGGTCCAATCAGGGGCAAGCAAACATCCTGATGCCTTTCCTGCCTACATCCAATCAGGAGCAAGCATACATCCTGACGTATTTCCTGCCTGTGAACCTCTCATCCACATGTGATCAAGCTCATCCACTGCAGATGGGTCAAACGTGTTCAGGGGAGTGAAAAACATGTGGCTTGTTATCTCCCATGAGCAACAGCCTCCAGCATTTCACAAACTGTCTGTCCATGGGAAAGGGGCTCACAGATCAGAGATATTTTTTGTTTCACGGATCTCTCTGACATAGTAATTAAAACTTAAAATGTAACTTTGGCTCTCACACAGAACCTCCTACCCTTTTTGATTTTCTTTAACAAGCATGTTTGAAAACCATAGTAGACGACGGTCACTTTTTCAAGTTCTCTTTTGAGAGTGGCTGGAAAAGAAGAGCACGGCCTGCTCAGACCGACTTCCTTCCCTTCCAGCAGGGTGCAGGTCACGGCCTCTCCCTGGCAGCTCGGTCGAACAGGTCCAGGTTAGCTGTTCTCCGCAGCACACGTGACTCTCACGTCAAGGCATGATGCAGCAGAGTCCAGCAACTGCCATAGAGACATGCCCTTGCTGAAGGAAGCCTGTGGCTGGAGGGGTACACATCGAGGCCACCCTTTCTTCTCTCTCCTGACTAGCAGGCTGTGGGATGTCTTCCCACTCCAGAAGCAGCTGGTTCGGAGGATCTGGGCTCAGCAAAGTGTCACGGGGGTGTCCTTCACGCGCCCTGGATGGGGCAGGCACAAGTCTTTAAAGGAATAAACTTTGCCATCTTGATACAAAACGTTCGACAGAACTGGAGGAAATTATGTAAGTTGGGACCTTACAACCTTGAGGCGCTGCCTTCTGGCTTCCTCTTTTCTTTCTGCCCAGTTCTGGGACTGCCCCCAGAGTCCCCTCTTCAGCTTTAGCCCTTACTCTCTCCAGTGCTGACCTCTCTTCTCAGCATAGACACCAACATTTAGTACTGAGGCCCATACGACCGCCTCAAATGCTTTTCTTTTATGCAGTTCTCCCAAGAACACCTTAAAAACCTCTTTCCCTTCTTTGCTGATGGTAATATGTACTACACATTCTTTTATTTTGTTCTGTTTTACCCATTTTTCCCACTAATATTCCCTGGGTGTCTGCCAGGAGTAGAGTATATACTCTGTGGATGGTGACCCGCACTCCAGGAGCCCATGGCCCTTGGGAGACACCGAAGGTTCTGGGGAACACCAGCACTGGAGCTAAGTAGGCTCGGTAGAAGACAGGGAGCTCTTCTAAGAAGGGTGACTTTGAAGGGAAAGGAGCGGGCTGAAGACCAGCAGAGGGCTACTACAAGCAATTGGTAGCACATGCAAAGGCAGCAGGGCACAGCTACTTGGTCATGGGGCATCAAACATAATTCAGCATGATCAGAATGCAATGCACAAGAGAACTGTGACCAGAAACATGAGTGAAGGCACAAACTGGCTCCAGATGGCACGGATCTGCAAGACCGTGTAAAACCTTTACTCCTGCTGTGATGGGCACCGGAAAGCTTGGAGGTCTTAAATAATAGACTGCCGTGATGTACGCCCATTTCTTCCACTTTTTCATCTTTAGCTGCATTCCTGTGGCTTTCTTTCTTTAAGCCTGTGTTTATCTCAGCAGGAGGTCATGTGGGGAGATCTTTGTACTGGATATCGACTTCCCCAAATCTATGAATGTATCGCCCCTACCCCCACTTCCTTCAACTTTTCCTCCCAGTGGAAACGCTGGTGAAAAGCTCAGATGAAGGCGTGGTTTCTGCACTTTTTTTTTTTTTTTTGGTTTGTTTTTCGAGACAGGGTTTCTCTGTAGCTTTGGAGCCTGTCCTGGAACTAGCTCTTGTAGACCAGGCCTCGAACTCAGGGAGATTCACCTGCCTCTGCCTCCCGAGTGCTGGGATTAAAGGCATGTGCCACCACTGCCTGGTTAGGTTTCCTTAATTTCCAGCTTCCTCTGTGATCATAGCATCAAGATGGATGTAGCTAATCTGTAGTTTTAGTTCTTGAAATGTAGCTGCAAACTCCCAGTAAGATAGGAGCCTACTTACACACATGGCCCCACCCTGGTGAGCCTCAACTGAGGTTTTCATCTGGGCTTTTGACAGCTTCATTTCTGTGAACAACCCAGGATGTGGGTTAAAATGCCTCCAGGGAACATCTCTAACTGCCCATCAAAAAAAAAGTCAGTATAAAAGTAGGCAAAACTATGTTTCTATTCACCTTCCTAAAACTTGTAATAAAAGATAATACACTTACATATGGTTTATATGATACAGTTAAGTACCAATACTACATTTTTCAAAGCTTGATTGTAGTGATATTTCATTTGTATTTTAATAAATAAAGCTTGCCTGAAGATCAGAGAGTAAAACAGACCCACTGGTCAGCCTTACAGACCAGGCAGTGGTGACACACACCTTTAGTCCCAGCAGTCACACTAGTTGCCACAGAAACCAGACGGTGCATGCCTTTAATCCCAGTGGTGCACACCTTTAATCCCAGAACAAGAGAGGATTATAAAACAGGAGGAGACAGCTCTCAGGCTCAGTCTCATTCTGAAATTCCTGAAGGCAGGATTTCCATTTTCGGACTGAGATTGAAGTAAGAGCCAGTGACTGGCTGCTTTGCTTTTCTGGTCTTCGGGTTGAACCCCAATATCTGTCTCTGAGTTTTTATTAATTGTGTGTTTTGCTGACCACATTGCCCACAGTCTAGAGACTACTCATGCCTATTTCCCTGGCAGTTGTGAGAGAACATTTAACTCCATTTCCCAGCATGATTTGTAAATAGGTATTGCTAATGAAATGCAAGCAGAAATGATAAAGGAGATTTTTCTCCTAAGGGAACAAGATGCTCACCTTTTACTCTGCTTCCTTCTGGTAGCCTAAACATGGTGGCTGGGGTGCTAGTAGTCATTTAAATCTGTGGGCTACTCCCGAAGGTAAAAGCCAGTCCTAGGATAGTAGGATGACCTCTGGGTCTCCTTCATCTAAAGAGAATTGAATGAACTCCATTCTTAGTGAAGCTGTATTTGTTTTATTTGGTTATGAGCATTCACACTTGCCTGTATAGCTCGGAAAGCCAGGAAAAGATGGTTTAAACCCACCTAGCCTTTGTCACATATGAGAATCTCAAGTCCTCCTCTGATAACTTGTGAGTCCATGAAGCCTGTGTCTGCATGCCTTGCCCATCTCTATACTTGCTTCTGCCAGTCTCTCTTAGCTCTGTCTCTCTCTGTTCCAAAGAGGAAACTCAGCTACTCATGGATTTCCTTCCACAAAGCCTGGGCACCTCGTCCTCTCTCTACCATGTGCACAGGAACATCACGAATCCATCAGATTCCTGTTAGCACAGGTCTTTGCCACTCAACCTCCCAATGCCACCCTATGTCTGTCTAGCCAACAGCACCTCAGTGTATCCTCCTCCATCCTTGCTCTCCTCTCCTCTACCTCAGCTCCTTCCCTTAAATTGGTGCCCAGAAAACTTCTACTTAGGTGTCTTCTCTGCACCTCAGCTTTTGAGGCACATCTCTCACTGAAGTTGAATCCCCGTGCCCCACCTGTTGGGAGCCTGTCATCAAGCTCCCAGGGTTAGCTCGGTGCCTTCATCTATGTCCCAATGCTAGGGCTCCGGGAATGCATAATTATACCCAGTTTTCATGTAAGTGCTGAAGATTTGAACTCAGGTCCTCTTGCTTTCATAGCAAACACTGTTACCCACGCCTCCAGTTCCCTTGGGTGTATCTATTTCTAAAAATTGATCAAAAGCATCATAAAACCTCCATTATTAGTAGATGCATCTCCTTTTCTAAAACTCTAAAATTTCAAGGTGAATGAGCATGTGAGTAGTAAGTTGGAGGGCAGGGCAGGAGTATCAGGAGCACAAATCCCACTGGCTAGTTTGCAGATGCTGCAGTCTACTCCTCATTCACAAGTAAAGTATTAAAAGTAAAGTAAAATATTACATTCAGCATATCACTGGAGAACAAAAATGTTGATTCATTGTCAGCTCTACATTTTATAAATGAGGAATTTTTAATTGATCCATAGCAATTGCACAATTTTATGGAGTACTATGTGACATTTCAATATGTGTATACAGTGTGTGGTGACCACACCTGGAAGCTGGCATGTATATCACCTCTGATCTTTGTCAATCTTTGTTGGTAGCTTTACATTTATCTAGCATTAAAATTTAGTTTTTTTTTAAAAAAAATACAGTCTCTTTATCCTCATAATCTTGCTATAATTTTAGCATAAGTGGCATTTGATAGTTAAATAAAGGGCTGGAAAGATGACCCTGGGATTAAGAGCATTTGCTGCCCCCGCAGAGGACCAAGTTTGGTTCCCATCTGCTGGATAACAGCTATCTGAAATTCCAGGGGATTCAACACCCTTTTCTGGTCTACATGTGGTATACATACATACACTCAGGCACACACTCTTACACATAAAATATGAATAACTACATCTCTATAGTTAAATAAATTGATGTTTTCAGGGTGCATCATTACTAAATGGTGAAGCCATGATAATGATGTAAGTTTCTCTATCCAACCTCTGGAGATCTTTCAGAAAGGCCATGTGTTTCATTGTCAGAAATAACTTACCAGTTCCTGAGCAGAGCATACGCGGTATATAGAATGGGACTCTGACTAGGAGAAGAGCTCTCTACAGGGGGCCTGGGTCTAGCCAGTCAGCATCCACAAGTCTGGAGCCAGACCTAGGAGAGGGCGGTATGAACCTGGGCACACAGAGAGAAAATGGAGATGAGGAGCACCTTGTATCAACCCAGCTTCTATGCCTTCTTTTCTTATTTATATCTTTTTCTACTTCTTTTTTTCCTCGTGAAAAACTTGCTGTGAATGAGAGGTGGAGGCCAATGCAGGTCAGAAGTAATCAGAAAGGGATTCATAACCAACAAGCCTGAACCACGGGTGCAGTTTTCAGGATCACAAATCCCCAGCTTGCTGCTGCTGCAACGAGGAAGGGCGAAGTTTGAATCTGAGCTCAAGGAGCAGAGAGACCAAGTACTGCAAGAAGAAATCTCATTCTCAAGAACAGATTTTTGAGAAAATCAAAATGGGAGCATCTGATAGCAGGGCTCCTCAGGGGACATCACACGGGGCCACCAGCTCTTACAGACTGCGGGTGGCTTCTCACCAGGTTAATTAGAGATACAAGTCATTTGTATTCAGTACCTGGTGATGGGAAACGATGCTGCCAGTCTGAGAGCTCACACTTGTGTGCTGGGGACCACTGAGGTTTGGTGAGTGGTGGTGTGTGCAGGTATGTGTCACTTCTAGTGTCAGCCATCAGCATCGCCTGCCCTTCTCTGTGTTTCTTTGGCACTGCCCACTGAGAGGTCAGCTGTCAAGTGTGAAGAGCACTGCCATTTATTCACTACCTGTTTTTAGTAGGTACTACCCTCCCATAACCCTCTGAAGAAAAAACATCCTAGCTCCTTTTCTAGCAGAGGCATGTCACTAGTGAGAGGGTTAGGTACTAGCTCACTTCTGTAGGACTAAGTCAGGGTCACTTACTGCCCCAACCCAAAGCCTGGGTGTTTCAGATGTTTTCAAAGCTCCCAGCCCCTGGGCTGGCTGTGGGTGGAGTGGACTGGATCACACATAGATGATGAAGCACATACCACTTGCACAGATCCTGACCCCGAGGTTTTCCATGCTTGCTTGCAGCTGTGCAGTGAGACCACCTCGAGACTGTTCCAGATGCTTTTCTGAAACATTTCTTCAGTCTCTGGGTCAGACAGAATTGATCGTGCACTCTTGAGGTTTTACTGGCCCAGCCAAAAAAAAAAAAAAAATGTTCAATAAATTCTGCCCCTTTGTGTTCAAATTTCCCCCAAACGTTACATAATGCCCTGCAACTACCATGCAGCCTGACAATTCTCTCTAAGCTGGGCCTGGGCCACAAATGTGGTTGCGTCGTCACCGGGGTAATAGCCAGAGCTTTAATTTACTATGCACTTACTTCTTGCCTGGCATGGTGCCTTGGTTTCAACATCACCTGATTCTGTGTTATAACCTTGTAAGGCAATACCACCATTACCGCTGGCAGCTGAAGAAACTGGAGGAAGAAAGTTGACTCACTTGGCTAATGCACTCCTCACGTAAAGGTCGACGTGACAGTCAAGCATGAGCCTTCATTTTCAGTCACCTCATTGTTCTATCTAAAGCTTCTCTTGACCACAAGGTCAGGGACCAAACGCAGCAGCACCTTGGCCAAGTGACAGGCCTGCACAAGGTCAAATCACCATTCAGTAGGCAGCACTATTTGTCCTCAGGAGGGACTTGAGGCTGAGAAGGGGACAGGCTTGTGTGTCCAGGCAGAGTGCATGTGGAGTGGGGATCAGTATAACCAAATGTTATTAGGCAAAAGTGCTAACCAATTTAACCAACTCCCATGATCCTAAGTCTGTAATAAGTTTTTCTCAGACCCTAAGCAGGAAGGGACAGTCTATATGACCTTCCACTCTTGTCTGAACTTGGGTAATTTAACATCTGAGCTTGTCTGAGTGCTGCATATAATTTTGATGTAACCTATTTAAGAAAACAAATATCAAGGCATTCAGATTAGGTATCTTTTATTTTAAAGCCCTCTCCATTTTCAGATTGCTTTCCCCGGAAAAAAATGGTGCCAGATTCTCAAAGTCAAAGCAGAAAAATCAGTCTCTCAAAAGTGAACCAGTCCCCCGTAGGTGGGAAGCAAACACATCTTGAAACGCTGAGGGGAAATGATGCCGCCTGCCCAGGCAAGTAAATACGAACTCACACCTTTTTTCTTATTAGATTTAAGATCTAGGCCTGCTGACAGCCCATTGTCTTCTGCATACCAAATGGAAGGCTTTCAGAAAGCTGGGCCCAGGAAGCAATAGTCTCTCTTTGTCAGAGGAGAGTCACCACTCAACCAGAAGGTTCTCTGACCAAGCAAGGAGTCCACCCTCAAGCATGCAATCATTGAAAGGAAAGTGAAATTAGTTTAAATATAATTCTGCATTACATATTGTAGCCATAATTATTCTGTGTTACAACTGTAACTTCTTCGCTATGTGGGTGCTGCCAATCAGGTTGCTGAAGGACTGTGTGCAAGTGGTGTGGTATTTTCTTCTTTGGTTTTAGTTTTCATTTGGCTTTGTTTTGCAAGAATGAAAGGGGAAGGGCCTCTCTCTTCCAACTGAACAGAGTACTTTGGGCAAACCTCAAGGTCCATGTGGTTTATGGTCATTGACTTCAGCCAGAGGCCGGAAGGGCTGTTGCTGTCACTGTGCAACTTGGGTATTTTTTTTCCTGAAGTCTTTGCTCAGAGGGACTGCCCACCAAGGACTTCTCCAGCTCTTGCCAGACTTGGACATCTGAGTCTCTCTCAGAGTTCTCAAAATATCCAGCTGTGTGCGCACACACACACACACACACACGTGTTGCAGCACACTTGCTGCAAAGTGTATTTATGGCAGTGTGCATTTCGGAGGTGGTAACTCTAGAGAGGTTGAGGAGGGTTGAGAAGAAGAGTGATCTTGTGGACAAGACAACGGCTCCTGGTATACATCTCAGGATGAAGTCTTCTTGGAAAGTTCTCAAGGCCACCCCTCTGTTTCTTCTTCTGCTCTCTCAATCAGTGGCCTCTGTACCCTATGAGAACCAGCCAGGTGCCAGCTACTCTGATAGTCACAGCTGTGTAGGTATGTACATTTTAATTTTTTCTATGTGTTCATAACAATGAAGTCTGATACTTTGCTCGCACGATAATCCCTCAAAGTTAGATGTGATGGTATGTACTTACATGTATTCCTAGCACTCAACCGAAAGAGGCAGGAGGCTCACCGGATGGAGGCTAGCCTGGGCTACATATTGAGACCCTGTCTCAAGACTAAAAAAGCAATTTTTTTTTTCTGTTATTGGACAGTTTTTTCTTTTGGATCGGCTTTCCTAATAGTCTTAAATTCTCAGTTCTTTTCATGGCTCTGACCTCGGACATCTGAGTTAGATGTCCATCCCCTTCCTCCTCCTGCTGCTAGTCTTTCATTGGCTCTTACCAAGCCCTCTCCCTACCCCTGTGTCCTTCTTAGTGGACAGGGCTAATGATATGTACTTCACAGGGGAATTGTGAGAACTAAGATCATGCATCCATGTATGTGACATCTATATACAAGGAGAACTCGGCCCCCTCAGCTTTCTTCATTCTTTCAGGAATCTAGCTACAGTGGCCCAGGAGAAACTCTGGACACGGGCTGAGATATAACCTAGTGACTTCTCCTTCATAGGAACATTTTATTTTCAATTTCTCTTTGTATTTGCTTTGCGTCTTCTGAGTACAGTGAGAAATAAGGCGAGGACTTCGGTTTTGGCTAGTTTTATGTCACCTTGTCACAAACTGAAACCATCTGAGAGGAGGGAACCTCAATTAAGAAAATGCTGCTATGAGATTGGAAAGCCTGTAGAGCATTTTATTAATTATGGATTGATGGGGGAGGGTAATTCCTTCCCTGGGCTGGTGGCCCTGGGTTCCATAAGAAAGCAAGCTGAGCCAGGAATGAGGAGCAAGCCAGTAAGAAGCACTCCTCCATGTCCATGGCCTCTGCATCAGCTCCTGACTCCATGTTCCTGGTGGGCTCTTACCAAGACTCCACTCAGGATGGGCTGTTAACCTGGAAGTATTAGCTGAAATAAACCCTTTCCTCTCCAAGTTGTTTTTGGTCATTGTGCTTCATTACAGCAATAGAAAGCCTAACTACGACACCCTCCAAATTCATAGTATACGTGGAGCTTGTAACAGTAGAGGGAACCGAGATGGCATGGGCGATGGAGCCATATAGATTCAATTAGAAACAATTACTCAGCAAACAGACCTCAGTATGGAATCCTAAACAAAAAGAACCCTAGGGATAAGTGTGATAGCCAACTACTACACACAGACAACCCCGGGTACAAGTTCTGACACTTAGGAATTCTGTGAAAAAAACGTCTGAATTCATGCTTTGCCAAAGCCATGATCATATTATGCACATCAGGGAACTCATCTCTAGATCCAAATATTCCTTTAAAAATAAAACCCAAGGAACAACGTTCACTGGTTCCTTTGGAACCAGGTCTAGGAGGTGTGTGTGTGTGTGTGAGGGGGGTCATCTCTATGCAGTTTTTGCCTTCCTGTCAGGTCTTGGAGGTGTGGCGGGGGTCATCTTGATGCAGTCTTTGCCTTTCTACCAGGTCTAGGAAGTGGGGGGCTTCTCCATGCAGTCTTTGCCTTCCTAAAATCACAGCCTACTGCCATTCCGTATCCTCCCAGCAAATTCGAAAGCCTGTCAAATGGAATAACTAGGGAAAAGCTCCTGAGAGTTAGTTCCATTTCCAGGGTGGCTACAAATGGACTTTCTGAGTTTGGTTCTGCAATCTACCCTGAGATCCCCAGGTCGTCACACCAGAATGGACATAAGGTTTCTGTTTCCTTCCCTGTGTGGTCCCCAGGAAGTCTATGGGGAGTTGGAAGCTGTGTTAAGAGAATTCCAGGAATTTGCTCTCCATCTTTACTGTTGCAGAGCAATTGAAAATAATAATGACTTGTTGCAGCATGATTTTATGGGTAAGAAATTTGGGCAGAGCTGGATGGTAATTTCCTGTGCCGTGTAGGGGTAACAGAGTTGATGGGAGATATGGAAATGGTGGATCGATGGGTCTGAAACTAAGATAGCTTCATTCTCGTGTTTAGTGCCCTGGAGGGGGAGGATAGTTAGAAGTGTGGTTCATCTAGGAACATCCCTCAGAGCATCTACTCTCAGGGGTCCCAGGAGGGGATGACTTGCTATATGACTGCAATCCCAGAGAGAGGATTCCAAATGATGAGAGCTTGAAGCTTTCCATTTTTTCTGGTTCCATTCTGGAAACTCCTGCCATTCAATTATCCGGTATAACTCAGAACTTCTGGCAAAGTTTGCTGGGTGACTTATTCACCTTTGTCATGATAACAAAGAACGTAGGTGTAAGGTATTTATTTATGTGATTAATATTTAACTGAGGCCTGTATACTCAGGTGTGAAAGAGGTCCATGTTGGCTGGTGTCTTGCTGCTTGAAGCTGCTTCCTTAAAGGAAGTAGACAGAGACAATTTTGTGCAGAAGTTGATTGTAGAGTATTCTTGGGGGGAAAAGTGAGGGAGCACAAGTTCCCACAAAACAGCCCCTAGGTGTGACCTTCTTCCAAAAGGGGGGGTACTTATTCTTATTGAGGTGTCTTTATATGATGTAGGCAAGAGACTTGGGATCACTGTGATGCCTCAGATCAATAGTCAAAGAAGCAAAGAAGAGACTGAATATTCCCAAAAGTTGTTCCTGGGCTCTTTTTGCTCATAGGACATCTGAGAAATGTCTTTAGAAGTAGTGAGGTAAAGTCACTTCAGCTCATGGTTGGGGGGAGAGCTTCGTGGAGGAGGTGATTGATTATGCTGGCAGCATCCCGCTGGTCTGCACTTGCTGCTAACACTCTAACAACTTTCCCATAAAAACAAATGCATCTCTTTAAACCCTCACGGAGAAAGCGTCCCTTCAAGCTGCTCAACACACTAGTTCCTTACATGGTCCCTAAATGGCAAACAAATGGCAGGCTCTGGGTTCTGAACCAAGAATACAAAGGTAAATAACAAGAATTTTTAAAGTGTCTGTCTTCAGGGAAGTTACTACCCATTTTAGAGAAAAATCTAGAGATTGGTAAAGATTAAAATCCCTCTCACTGAAGAAATGCTCGGCACTGAGTGTGACTTAAACACACCCTGCCTGCACACTGCAATGCTGGAGGTGGAGCCACAAGGGTCAGGAGGCCAGACACAGCAACAGCAGGCAACTAAACGCCATCTATTGGCAAAGTCCCCAGAAGGTGGCAGCTGTGATGGTGTTTTGGTGCTAGAGAGATGACTCAGCATTTTAGAACATTGATTACCCTTCCAGAGGACCTGGAATCCATTCCCAGTCCACACAGGGTGGCTTAAAATTGCCTGTGATTTCAGTTCCAAGGGACCAAACACTCTCACACAAACATACACAAATGCACATAAAATCAAAATAAATAAATTAAAGAAATAATTTCATAATTTTAGAAATTTTCATATTGAAAGATGACCAGTGTAAGAGGGTAATTTCAGTTATCTCAAAGGCTGCAGCAGATTCCTCACCTCTCAGGAACCCAGGGCAATGAAACCGTGTGGTGCAAGAGAGTAAGCAGGTGGATGTCCACAGTCCAACACAACAGGAGAATTCATCTTTGTAGCCATCATCTACAGTCTCAACACAAAACCCTTCCTGGCCAGGGAAGTGTGTCCCTGCTTTAACTAAAATCAAATAAGTAACAAAGCTTCACAGGAACTCAAACGTTCATAGACGCCTCCCCCACAGTAGAAGTAGTTCTTGCTTTCTGTATATAATAGTGCTCAATGGACGGAGTGCCTCCATTTTCATGAACATGAGCATTTAAACATCACAGTTGTTCTTGACATATCTCCTGTTCTGTAGCCATTTTTCTGCAGCTCCCCAACTCTTAAAAAAATTACATGTACTCTGCATATATTTGTAACATATGTAATTTTAGGTGAATATAAAATAATGACTCTATGTGTTTTTTGAGGATCCTTAGTGTTTTTATCTGTTCTCCCTCCCACCTCCTTCTGTATTACCCTCCATCCCCTCCATGATAATAGCCCCCCCCCATATTTCCATTTCTGACTTCATAGTATCTCTGTCCTACTGTTCCCCACTCTATGGCTCCTCCTCTCTTGGTCCCTTTTTATTTTCTAGTTCCAATGGCTATTCTATACTTCATATTCATATCTACACATCTGGAACTAAAAACCACAAATAAGAAATGCAGTGTTTATCTTTCTGGGTTTGAGTTACTGCACTCAGTACAACATATTCTAGCTCTTCCATTTACCTCCAAATTTCATGATTTCATTGGCGTTTTCTTTTTCAGTTTTTAATACACACACACACACACACACACACACACACACACACACATATATATATATATATATATATATATATATATATATATATATATATATATTCCCAGATGGAGGTACCATGTCAAATCTATACTACTAATATTTTTTCCTATTCTGTGGGTTTTTCTTCACTTTTATAACCATGTCCCCTCTAGAATAACTTCTTTGTAGTGAGTCCCCTTTTTTAATTTTGTCTCTTGTGCTTCTGAGGTAATAGAGTAATAACCATACTTCCAAGTTGCCATTGTCAGTGTATCACTCTAGTTTCTATATGTGTATCCCTTTACCTAATTTCCCAGACACCGAATCCCTAAGCAGCATATGGCAACCAGCCATGTAATGCCCACTTAGACTGCAAGTTAGAGGAATTGAATTGGTCCTAAGACAGGCTCAGAAGCAGCATGCACGGTTGGAAGGTGTGGAGCCCTAGATTCAGTTCCCACGGCCCCCAAATGAATAAAGGAATCTAATTGAGTTAAGATGGGCATGAAAAAGAGGAAACTCTCTTAGGATAACCCAAGAAATGAAGTTTAGAATCAAAAGTCAGAGTTTTGATTCTAAACTTCATTCTAAATGAAGTTTAGAATCAAAAGTCAGTGGATGCTAAAAATCAAGCCAGGTGTCAGGAAATGGTGAAAGCCAGTCACCTGGGCATCTTCTAGGTGGTTGTGTCCTGCAGATGAGCTGGTTTGGTTGCTCTCTGCCCTTTGTTCAGGTCTGTGTGGTGGTGATACACCTCACAGATTCCTGGGCACGCCATCTGGTTGCCAATCCTAGTTTCATACTGTGGAGTGAATCCAGACTGTCGTCACACCACTGAATAGAGAAGCAAGAGAGAAAGCAGTAGGCACAGATACAGTTCCCGGAGGAGTGGCTTTGTTACAACTGAGCAAATGCTCCAAAAAGAGCCACCACAGGTGTCAGATTATGGAGCAACATCACCCCCTACCCCGCACACCAATAGCAAGCAACCTTAGTTTCCAACCAGGAGCCTTGCACTGGGAGAACTGAACATTAGTCCCGAGAACACAGGTCTTGACTTCACTCGGAGTCAGAGCGAGCTGCAGGAATTTCCTGTCATTCACACTTCCCACCTGCCCTCTGGACAAGTGCACACTGGACTGTGCCTCACACTTCCAGAGGTCATAGAATCAGTAATAAGCCAGGTTCCATTCCCTAAAACATCAGTTTCAGTACAGAATGATTTACAGGCTAAGATTGTCTATATTCTCTTTATTGACAATTTATTGAGTTGTTAGTTCTTCAGTCTCTGTTTCTCTGTAACTGGGCAATAGTTTGTAGACACCTTTTCTGTGGGCAGCAGAAAGTGTTTCCTCTTGCCTCCTATGCTCCCTTTGGGTATTATGGGTTCTCCTCTTCCCAAGGCCCAAGGCTCTAGAGTTCCACAGGGCCATCTCACAGGGCCATCTCACAGCAATCCTGTGCCCGCTCCCCCCACTGCTGTTCTGCCTCTCACGTGCTGTCCAAGGACTTACAGACCCTCGGGGTTTAGCCAGAACACACCCTGGTTCCAGGGTGCCACTTTGCATTCATCCCTCACTTTAGTAATCTTGTGTATTCTTCTCCCCATACTGTTCTGTCTTTACTCTGAAATTATCATTGAATTTAGTCCAGTCTTTATGCAAATGGAAGCTTACTGATCATTTGAGCTGTCCACATCCTGTCTACTTTCTTTTTCTGTAGTATCCTGGGTTCAAAGTCTTGAAAACAAAAACCAGAGAGACACAACAGAGGAAGGAAGTGTCTGTGGCTTTGGGGCAAGGTCATGGAGTGAGCAGAGCTTTAAAAAGTGGTGGCAGTATCTTATTCTTTAGGGAAAAATTAATAATACTTTCTTTTCCTTTTTATGAGTGTTATGCAGGAAAGAGGAAGGAATGAAAATGTTGCACAGTATTAAATGAAATCCCCATGAAGTTATAATGTGCCAGTCTCTCTCAATAGACCTTCCCAGAAAGACTGAACATAGGAATGCCAGTTTACAGCAATCACACAGTTCTCTCTGAATTATGAGGTCACTTGTGGTCTGTATTTTCTGTCCAGAGCTTTACTGAATTTTCTAGCTGTTCACATGCGTGCAATAGGAAGAGCAAAGGGTAGAAAGTCCAGACTCTTAGAAGGATGAACCTCGACTCTGCCACTCGACATATGTGGCCTCAGGGTATCACTTAACCCTCTGTACCTTCCTACCCAACAAGATGAGAACGACACGGGGTAAGGAAATGATACTATGGCAGAGGTAGACTTAGCATTGTCTTGGCACACCACAAGTACTCAAAAGGGTTGTGATGATCCAAACCTGATTATCAAGAAAGAAATATACTGAAATTGTGTTCCAAAAGTTCTGAGATGAGACTTACTGCAGTGCAGAGTCCAAGGAAACGGAACGATGACATGTAAAAGTACAGCTTGTGGGAATCGGAGAGGGTCTGAAGGACAGATCCTCTCCAAAGAAATGTCACAGCCGTTTCCTGAAGATGGGAATGACACGCAGATACAGCATCCTGAGTTCCTAGGAAATAAAGCGGACAATTGGAGAACCAGCTGCCTACAGAGGTGGGTGGTGGTTAAACTTGTAGTTTTGTACTAAGCAAATCTAGAGTAACAAAGTGACTTCACAGATCTAGAGTCTACCCTGGAGGGATTGTCGCAGTCTGTGGAGCTTCCCCATCCCAGTGAGAGGAAGTGAAGAGAGCCACACTTAAGACAGAGTCTCAGAAAGTCCTTAATGGACTCTCAGTAGCAATGCTTTAAAAAGAAAAGGAACTGAGGTGAGGGGAACACGGAAACCTTGCGTGGCAGCTGCAAAGAGAATCTAGACGCTGGCAATCTCCCCATGGCACTCTGCAGAAACAGTGGAGAGAAGATGTTTCAAAAAGACTCCCTGCCCCAAGGCAGGCAGCCTGCAGTTTGAGCCTCAGGCCCCACATGCTGCAAAGAGAGAACTGATTTATCCAATTTTCCCCTGACCTCTGTAGACAGGCTGGGATAGGAAAATGTACTGACACAGCACAGTACTGTGTCCAGCGGACATACACTAAGAAACTTTAAAAATAGATAAGATGACTTCATGGTGCATGGCTTTCTACAGATGTGCAGTGTAATAAATTGTTCTCCGCTAACAAGCTCAAAGTTGCACATGCTCGCTGTCTCATAGTTTCTGTACATCAAACATCTGGACATAATGTAATTGGGTTCTTTGCTACGGATTGAAAAGGTTGAAACTGAGGTGCCAGAGGGGTCATGTCTTAGAACCCATTCTATTGCTGTGCAGAGACACTGTGGCCATAGCAACTTATAAAAGACAGCATTTAATTGGAGACCTGTTTACAGTTTCACGGGGTGAGTCGTGACCATCAGGGCAGGGAACATGACAGCAGGCAGGGAGGCATGGAGCCGGAGCAGTAGCTGACAGCTTGCATTCTAATCTGCAAACAGAAGGCAGAGAGAAAGGGAGCTATGGGGTCTGGTATGGGCTTTTGACACATCAAAGGCCACTTGTGACACCCCTCCTCTAAGGAAGCCACACTTCCTAATCCTTGCTACCAAACACTCAATATATCTATGAGCCTCCTGGAGGAGAGGGAGCATTCTCATTCAAACCACCGCAGGGCTGAGCTCCCATTTAGGATTCAGCTTTCAGTGGCTTTTGACAGTATTCCACCCTCCCATTAGTAGAATAAGGGCCCCTTTGCTTACTAGCTACCATCTGTCAGTGACTAGAGGCTGCTGCTTAGCATAAGAAGTCAGCAACACACTAATTTATTTTCTGTCCAGCACCACCTAGAGAAAACTCGACATTTAAAAGGATTTGTTGAGTATTTCAGGCCCACTTCAGAAAATAGAGTTACTCCAAGTAAATTGGTTAGCATCCCAATTCCATACACAAATCCGTTTGTTATCGTGATACAACAGAGCAAAGAGGCATCAAATACACCAACCTTCTCTCAGAAAACGCTGAAAAGGGCAAAGGCCACCAAACTGAATACTGTGATAATGTCATAAGAGGATCTGGAGAGCATGCCCAAAGTCGTTCCTCGAATAGACATGAAAAGCTATGCACACGTGGCCGGTCGTGATTAGAGAATGGTTTCTCTCTTGGTGAGGTTTACTGTTGGGATTCTTGAATGTTTTATGGGATTTTTTTTTAGTTTTGCAAACTTTTATATTTAAGCTTTTACTCAAAAACTTCACCGTGCAAATTTGAAAAGAAAAACAAATTGTTCCAATGCCATAGCCTTTTGTTGATAAGCTGTTTTCCAGTTACCAAAGCTTAAACAAAATCTCCTGGAAAGAGGCTGTGTCTGCAGAGACTGCTTGATTAGAAGTGCAGGACGATGGAGAGACAGGAAGGCTACAGGTCTGAAGGCTAATTACCTTATCTTCCACTAGCTTTGGCAACGACTTCAAATGCAATCACATTGAAAGTATTTTGCCAATGCTCAGCAAATAGACTTTGAACAGACAAATAGGATGATAATAAGGGGCCAAATGAGAAGTCTAGACTTGAAAATCAGTAATAATTCACTAGATAGGCTGGGCAGATTAGAATTCACAGAAGAAAGGTTCATGAGCTAGAACACAAATCAATGGATATGACCCAAAACAACGCTAGAGGAAAACTTGACTTGAAGAAAATGAGCAAGCCTTGGAAACATGTGCTACAATGTCCTATATCTCAGTACCTATGAAATGAGTGTTCTAAGAGGAGAGGAAGAAAAAACTTGTAAAACTGCATAAAAAAACTAAATATTAACACTGCTTCAAAACTGAGGGAAAATATTAACCTACTGATCGAAGACTCTTAAACTTCAAGCAGAATAAATACAGAGCAGATCTTGGCACTTCATAGCCAGTATCCTGAAAACAAATACCGTTTGAAGCCCTTGAACACAATAACAGAAATATGACATATCCCCTACAGGAAAACAGTATAAGTAATTCATACCGTTTAATTTATAGAGTGTGGATGGAGGCAGAGGAGTAGAATGACAGAAGGTGCTGAGAGGGGACAAAAAGCTATTAACCCAGATTCTTTGCCATATTAAACTATAACTTAAAAGTGAGCATAAAGTATAAACACATTTCCTGATGCATTGCTAGTAAATTTGTAATATAAGAAGTACAAGCAGAGAGCTGAAAAAAATGACTCAGTGGTTAAGAGTACTTATTGTTCCTGCAGAGGGCCCAAGTTTAATTTCTAGCACCCACATGGTGGCTCACAACCATGTAGACACCAGCCATGCACACAGTGCACACACATGCATGCAGGCAAAACATCTATACACATAAAATAAAATAAATCTCTTAAAAAAAATAAGTGCTGTAAGGGCTGGAAAGATGACCTAGTGAGCAAGCTCTTGCTGTGCAAGTGTTAGGCCCATAATTCAGTCTTTACGGCCCTTGTAAAGAGTGGGCATGTGTGGTGGCCTGCCTCTAGGCTCCACTTGAAAGACAGAGATAAGGGATCCTCAGGACAAATCGATTGCCTCTACTAGCCAAATTCTGAGGCTTTAGGTTCACGTGAAAGACCCTACCTCAGTATATAAGGTGAAGCATCGTCAAAGTAAATATCAGAAGTCAACCCTTGACCTCTGCATGTGGGCGTTCACACATGCATACACACATTCATCTTCATACATATGTTTGTTCACATATATTAGAGCATTCATATACACATACATGCTTGTATACATATGTACATACACATACATGTACATGCACACACACATATTGAAATCAAAAAGAACTAAAAGAGAAGTTCTTTAAGCAGAAAGAAATCACAATACGTGGTAACTTAGAGTCATAGGAAGAGAGACAGGAAGCTCAGGTTATGGTACATATGAAAAGAAGATATATTTATGAACACAAATACTTTTCTGAGTATGTTGAGCGAGAATGCTTAAAACAGTAATTAAAACACTCTATTGTTTTGTCTACATTATGAGAGAATTAGCTCAAAGGAGAGAGGAAGAAATAAAACAGCACAGAAGCAAAGCTGTAAACTTTGTGCTAATTAAAGTGCTATTAGCGTGGTATAAATTATGATAGATTGGAGCTGCACATTATTATTCAGGACCCACTGAGAATGGAAATATTCTGGTAAAACACTACTAAAAATGTCACCAGGGAGAAAGTAATAGTGAAAGACACTTGTTTACACACACACCACACACACACACACACACACACACACACACACACACACACACACACTTACACAGCTAGAAATCTTATAGTTGGCATTCTCTGTGGGGACCACACCTACCACTAAAAAGTGAAGATAATCAGAACTAGGTTGTTTTTTCTAAAGTAGCATCCAATTAGATTCTGCATACTAGACACATGCCTAGATTTAAAGGCATAAATAGGTTGAAAATAAAAGGATGAGAAAAGATCTGACACCGAAAGAGAAACTATAAGACTTCTTAATTTATGATACAGAATATGCCTTAAGATATAGAAAAGTATAAAACCAGAGACTTCTTTTGTAATGATAATGACACTATTATACCAACCAAAGATAAGTTGTTATATATTACTATTGCATATTGTATTGTTCATATGTATGTGAAATTAATAAAATCCTTAAAATATAAGAAATCGTTACAGAATTGTAAAGAAAATTATATATAGTCTTTTATTTGATGTAGTATTGTATTATTTGCATATATGTTATGCCAATTGAGTCATGTTTAGAGAGAAATGTATAAATTTATTTAGAAGAAAAGTCTAAAGTCATTAACCTGCATTCAACTTCAAGAATTTAGAGAAGCAATATTTCAAACACAAACTAAGTACAAGAAAGAAAATAAACATCAAAATAAAAATTAATAAAATGAAAACAAGTACACTGATGAAAATCAAATGCTGTTCTTGGAGAAGATAAACAAAACCAATGAACTCTTAAAGGAACTTACCTGTTAAAATGAATAAACATGATTTTAAAAAGCTCAACAGAAAGCACCATTATATATCCAAAAGGAATTAAAATGATTGTAATAGAACATTATGGACAATTTTGTGTCATGAAAATCAAGAATTAAGACATGATGAGAAAATTGTAAAAAAAAAAAAAAAAGAAAGAAAGAAAGAAAAAGAAAAAGGAAAAAAAAGACCAGAATACTGAAAATTAACTTAAGAAGAAATAAAAGGACTGAATGGACCTATATCAAGTCAAGAAATTAAATTAATAATTTGAAGTTGTATTAGTGTTCTTAAACTGCAAACAAAACAAAATAACCATGATTGTGTGTGCTACAAGTACAGAAATGGGTTCTCCAACAGTTTTGGAGGTTGGAGGGTCTGAAGTCATCTATACTTGTCTCCTGGCTTCTGGGGTTGCAACATGACATCTTGTTCTTTATCTTATAGATGTGTAACCCCTGCATTCATAGTCACGTGGCCTTCCCTTCTTTTTGTGTGGTTGCCTCTTTTTGTGAGAGCACTTGCTATATTGATTATGGGCCTACTCTATTCTAGCATGACTTCATCTCTACTTATTACAATAGCAATATCCCATTTTCAAACAAGGCATATCATCAAATTCCAAGAAAGACCTGCATTTAGGGGACATCAGTCAAGTTTATGGAATCTCATGGTGAGCTCTTTTCACTAGTGAGTCCCATAAAATATTAAGAAGGAAACAATTCCAGTGAAATGCAACTCCTGTCATAAAATAAGAGGAAGGACTATATTCCAGTTTGTGTTATATTTTGCCCTAGTGTTAAATCCAGATAGATACCACAAGAAAGATTTTAACAGAACATTGCTACATAAACTTAAAATCTCTTAAAACACCCACCATATAAATTCAGCAACATATAATTAAATAACCTTATGACCAAATGGTATCTTTGCTAGAAATGCATAGTCGACTTATGATCTGAATGCTGATTCATGGAGTGCACCAAATTAGCAAAATAAAGGGTATCAATTATTCTGCATTATCAACCCAGCAGAAATGTGAATTATTTGACAAACTCTGTTAAGATATCTCAACAAATTGTAAAAGAAAGGAAATGGCCTCCCCCAACATGAAAAAAGACACCTATGAAAACCTCACTGTTCACTGCAAATTTAACATGGTTTCCTTCCAAGATCAAGAGTCAGGCAGGATTTCCACCCTCACCAGCCCCATCACACACACAAAAACATTGGTTAAAGTCATAGAAACAAAAATGAATTAAAAAATAGAAATGTTCACTTTCCTAATTTTTTTAGTTTTAACAGATGTGAGTAAAATATAGCAAGTATAATTAAAAGGTAAATGTTAATTAATTTAAAGGTATATTTATCAAAAACCAGAAAAGTGAAAGACTCCATTGATTAGCAACAGTTTTTCAAGTCAATTGGTTTTCAGTTATTTCAGGAAAACTAGAGGAAACAATAAGGCTGCCAGGTTATAGATCATTTCAAGTAATTTTTGATTAGAGCTCATTCTAGATTTTTGATATTTAACTCTGAGTAAGTTCAAAGAACTGAGTGATGTTTCAATATGAAAATATCACTATTCTCGTCTACTTACGAAATATCTTTCTCGGCACTTGCATGTGTAAAAAAAAACACACCAACAAAAGTTATGCTGAATTTTGTCTCTACATAGATATGTTATATTCATTAACAGATATCGGTATTAATTTAGAATACCTAACAATTTCATTAAGATAGACAATTATAAAAAATTTGCCGCCAGGCGGTGGTGGCGCACACCTTTAATCCCAGTGCTTGGGAGGCAGAGGCAGGCGGATCTCTGTGAGTTCGAGGCCAGCCTGGTCTACAAGATCTAGTTCCAGGACAGGCTCCAAAACCACAGAGAAACCCTGTCTCAAAAAACCAAAAAAAAATTTGCCTTATTACTCAATAATTTCTTTTATATTGGGAATGCATTCTGCTTACATGTTAGCTTTATTAATATAGAAACCCTATCTAGAATTTACTAGAGTCATACTTATTAAATTTTCATTTTTATTTCAATTTTTAGAAAATTTTAACGTGAAAATTACAACAATGTGATCAATTAGGTTTTTACCACTAAATATATTACATTGGTATAAAATATATGGTGGAAGAAGAACTGAATAAAATAGAGCTGTCATTGAAAAATATTCCAAGTAAAGAATTATCAACAGCGAGTTAAAAGGAAAGCTTGGTTGTGTACTTTTTGAGTGAACGTGCATAGGAACAGATCACTGGTGTTCATATTTATTTATATCCACGTGAGGAATTACCTTCACTTTTCTACTGCTGTATTTACAATCTGTCCCAAATCACATACTTTGCAACTAATTAAATTGACATCTACATAGTAATTCTTAATACCCAATAAAATGTAGTTTACCCAAGGACTGAAGCGCCTCAGTCTGCCTGCCAAGCTCTTTCACATCTCCTTTCTCCCAGCGTGGATTCTCACCTGGGACCACACTTTTCTCACCTTTTTCTCACCCCCCAGGCTTTAAAACATTCTACTGACCCCTTGGAAGAGTACACACTGGGGGGACAGTAGTCAACCACACACAGGAAATCTCAAAGGCCGGGTGGTTTCAGTAGTGCGTTCCGTAAAATACTAAGATTAAAAATAATTCTAATAAATGCAGTTTTATAGAAGAGGAAGGAATATATCGCTTGTGTTATGTTTTGCCCCAAAGTCAAATCCAACAGACATCACCAAGAAAGAAGTTAACAGAATATGATTTTACAAATGTAGATACATAACCTTGTCCCATCACCTATTCTCCAGCCTCTGAGCACATCCTGGAGGTGCTAACTTGTATGTGTTGCGTAAGTAAGGGGGTTGATGGTGTGGAGAGAGGTTAATGTTGAGGGCTATCTTAACTTCAATTTTTCATGAATCACCATTCTTTTAAAAAATATCTTTTATTTATTTTTTTTTCATGTGCATTGGTGTTTTTGCCTTAATGTATGTCTGTGTGGGGTGTCAGATCTCTTGGAACTGGAGTTACAGACAGTTGTGAGCTGCCATGTGGGTGCTGGGAATTGAATCTGGTCCTCTGGAGAGAAGCCAGTGCTCTTTATGGCTCATCCAGCTCTTCAGCCCCACGGCTCACTTTCAGTATGTGGTGACGTCGGTACAGCATTACTTTATGTCCCATAGCAGCTCAACCTCTTCTCGTTGCCTCCCTTGGCCTCTGCTTGCCCCCAAGCTCACATTTTCTCTAGTAACTACCTAATACGGTGCTCTCTTGTTTCCAGTGTACTCGGCACAGCTGGCAGTTTGGGACTTGCTGAGTATTTTCTCATCAAAAGCACCACTTCAAGTGGCAGTTAGGACACAGAGCCTTAGAATCTACCAAATGTAGAAAAACAGTAGTTACCTGCAACAAAAGTGAATTCCGCCCGAGAAAAGAAAAAGCGTTGGTAATACTGCACGTTTTTCACAGACAAAATTCTGAGCTTTGATCTCAGAAGTGTTCCTGAAAAGTATGTCTGTCTGTCTGTCCCCTGTGGCTGCTTCAGCAGAGCGGAAGGAACATTTGTTAAATGTGTTCCTGCGGCAGGCGCCATGTTCGGTGGTATTTGCTGTATCACTGTATCCCTGCAGCTCTGTTACAAACACCCCCACTCACACAGGGTCATTTGCTTGCTCAGGGTTCTGTGGGCCGGGTCCTATTGAATGACTGCTGCCTGGGCCCACTTGAGCACACCTGGCAGATGGGGAAATGGCAGGAATGGATGATCCAGATTGGCCTCGTTCATAAACTGGTAGCTGATATGCTTAAGGCTAAGGTGCCTTAATTTCCCTCGACCATGTTAGCTCACACTCCTGGCTGTACCTTTGGTCAAATGTCACTAAACATCACAAAGCCTCTTGAGGCACGGGTTTCATCCCAAGCCACTGTCACTTCTTGAACATTCTATTTGCCAAAGCAAGTCACAAGGACAGACTTAACGGGCTGTAAACTAAGTTCCACCCCTCGAAAAGAAAGGCTGACCTGGTCGGCATTTTTAATGTACCACACAGGCAAGATTCCAGGCCACAGTGCGCGGTCTGCTGAGGTGCCTGGCTAGAAGTGGGGCCCTGTGGCCGCTTGTACTCGGGCCCATTTGCGTCTCTCCCCACTAGATGAGGGGTGTCTGCTTCTATGACAGTCACTGTGTTCAGACTCCAGGTAAGAAGGGATTCTCCATATATGAAGTCTTAGATCAGACCACAGAGTAAAACGCGTAGCTTTGCCCTGTCCACATTCTTAATTCAACAAGAGGTTGGACAAACTCCTCAGCAAAACCGGGCCTCTTATCAGAGACCAGAAAGTAATCTGTATTGGAAGGAATTACTCAGCACCCGTCTCTCCCAGGAAAACAATTGTTAGCTTGTCAAGGCAGGGAAAGCTCTTATTAGACTATAGGATCCCTCCATTACTGCTGCTGGAGAAGGCCAACATACATTTCACCGCAGACCCTAAATTAACAATTCAACTGCAAGGGAGTGCAGCCTGCTGGAGGGAGGTGAAGATGGACCCCTACATCAAAGCTGTTCCCAGCCAGGGTGTTCAGTGTTCCACACCCCATTACCTGCACATCTGTGGGGTCCTTTTGATCATAACTCTTCACTAGGCAAAGTGGTGAGAGTGGGAGGGTTCACCTGGTCTTCAGCGACAGCTGGCTTTTCTCATTCTTTATCTTTCCTCTCCCCATCCCTGGGGCCTGGCTCCTTTGTGTCTACCTAATGATTTTTCCAATTTTAGCCAGCAATACTAAGGGACTGGAACCATCACGAGTCTTTGATGGGATTTCTTTGAGTCAGAGTCGAAAGGAAAGCCTGTACCTGTACTACAAAGAAGTTGGCTGGTTTCCGCGGAGCCCAGGGCACTTTGTATGCAGCCTTTTAAGCTGTGGCTTAAAACAAATGCAAATGAGTGTTGGCGTGGATTTCCCAACCCATGGCTCCTCTGAAATGGACATTCTTAAAATCAAATTCCAAGAAGCACCCCTTTGTGTCCCATGTTCTCCCAGCATTCCTGCTGATCTGAATGAATGTTTGGTTTCCACACCTTGCATCCTAGCCTGTCTATTAGGGCATTAATTTATAACAAACTATGATTTTTAAGTAGGAAGGAGAAAGAAAATTTGCCCCTCACTAAATTATAGGAAATGTGGAGAAATCTACCATACTCTTTCAGGTTGTATGTGTCTCTGCTGAAAAGGCTTTTCCACCTTCTGCTCTGCATGGCCTCAGCAAAATAGCCTCTCAGGGATCCTTGGTGCTAATTAGCATCAAGTTAGAAATTTGGGAAGTATATTGGGAATGCCCCATAGACGAGGATAACACTACTAAAGACCACACTGTTTATCTGGGGTCCCCATCAAGTTCTAGCATTTTCTTGCCTAGAACAAGTGTCTTTGGTTGGATGCATGTTTCCTTTTTTAAAGGCAATGTCACAAGACTCCTCTGATTTGGAAGAAACTATTTAAAAATTTTTGTCATCTTCCCTCCCATGCTTGCCCAATTCTTGGAGAAAAGAGAGACCCCATGAGCATGTTTCTCTAGCCACCAATATCCTGACATAGTTTTCTGAGGCACATCTTCTTGGAGAGGCAGTTCCTTCCACTAAGACTGTTTTCTTCACTCTCTCTTTGTAAACAAGTGTGGTGCTCTCGCACGGTGCTGTCCCTGGACTGGAAGAAAGACATGATTGACTCTGCTCTTATCAACTCTGGAAGCTGATATCAGAGCAGTATGGAGTGCCAGCCAGTCCAAGGTTGTTAGCACAGTGGGTCTTTATGTCAATGGCTCCCAGAACTATGTATTCAACCAACCTCTGAGCAAAATGTGTTGTAGGTGTCTGTTTTGAACATGTACAGATTTTTTTCTCTTTTCATTATTCCCTGAACAATACAGTATAACAACTATTTGCAACTTATATTATCATATTAGCTGTTATAAGTAATTGAGAGGTGACTTAGAGGATCTAGGAGAGTGTATATAGGTTGAGGGTCTTGAGCATCTGCATATTTTGGTACCTACGTGGGTTCTAGAATTCACCTGTCACAGATAAGGGAGATGTCTGTAGAGAGTTCTGAGATGAGGAAAGACAGTGATAAGGATACTGATTAGAAAGAGAAGATAAAGTTTCAAAAGGATTTTGTAGGAGATTTTGAGTGGGTAAAGAGTGACCATTGACAGGGGACTAAAATGAGCTTACAACTCACAAAACTATTTATGCTCCTTTATCATCTTATTTTTAACAAGAAAATCCTGTCAAATCAAGATGGTTTTAGCCTTATTCCTTTGATAAATATAAACCCACTCACTGTGGGTCTAGAACTAAGTTCTAAATACCCATAGTCTACTTCAGTCATGAAAATCTCCCATACTTCTTTGTGTTTACTTGGGGATTCAGAATGAAAATGATTTTTATGAAAACTATAGCAAATTATATGTGGGGTAATATGGAATTCCTTTGTATTTAAGGTATCCAGAATCATAAAAGTTAATAGTCTGAATATTGAACGTAATTCCCAATGGAATCTCTGCTTGGCGATAGCACCAAGCCGTTTAATGTCACTTCCAAATCCCCATGTTCAATATACTTTGAGTCATTTCTGGACACCTGTTGCGGGAGGTCCTCCCACTCCTCCAGCCTATCACCGCTGAGGTACCAGCCCACTGGGGCGTGGTCTCTCTCCCTTTAAAAAAGCGGCCACTTCCCTCTCCTCTCTCTCTTCACTTCCTGCTCCGCCGGCGACTAGACTCCTTTCCTGGTTGCATAGAGGGCTGTTGCCTGGGACAGTGATCTGTAAGTTTTTTCCCCTTTAAATAAATACCACCCTAATAATCATAACAACGAATTGGTGTGGCATTGTTTGTGACTTACGCCTTCATTTTGGCACCCAACTTTTGGTTTCAGAACCTCTCCTTTCCCCGCTCGCAGCCGCGAGTTCGGCTTGGTGGCCAGGAGTCCAGCTTGGCAGCTGCGAGTTTGGCTAGGCAGGAGCCCTCCCTTCCTCAGCCTGTGCCTTCCAGCGGCAGCCTTGGCCTCCCCACGTGGATTTAAACTCCACAGGCCCGCGTAGTCTCTGGCCGCGTGGTTTGCTCTTTTCTGAGTCATTTTTAAATCTCCCTTGTTAGCACAGCTCTTAAGTGGCACGAACCAGAACACGCAGTTGTTGAAAGCTGCAACCCCTCAGGGTGACTCTGTCACGTGGAGGCATAAGCGGCTTCCAGATTGCTCTTCTCTACCCCTGGATTCTGGGTTTCTGGTTCCCTCTCAGGAATTGATTTAATTACATTTACTTTGTTGAGAAACTTGCATTTTCCAGTTTTTAACATCGACTAAGGCACTGAAACAGGACCATGTTTTCACCGCGACTCTGCAACAGCGCCACCTGCTGGATAATAGGTAATATGGCAGTTTTCGTTTCTAACGCAAATTTTACTGCTTTGTTTTCACTAATACAATGGATTAGTAAACTTATATTTACTAATACAATGAATTACATCATACAAGGTTTATATGATTATGGGGATACCTTAATTTGCTTGTTACTAGGCCTCAGTTTTCTTTTCCATATTCTATCATTAAGGAAGAATATGGCACTCCTAAGAACGATTGAATCTTTACGTACTAATAATGAACAGAAGAATATGGCACTCCTAAGAACGATTGAATCTTTACGTACTAATAATGAACAGAAGAATATGGCACTCCTAAAAACGATAGAATCTTTACAAACTAATAATGAACAGAAGAATATGGCACTCCTAAGAATGATAGAATCTTTACGAACTAATAATGAACAACTAATTGACAGGATTAAAATTATTGAAAATCAGAGGTTATCTGAACAAGTGGATACTATGACAGACAAAATTGATTCCATATCCAAGGGTATTAGAAAGTTACCTGAAAGGGTTCAGGCTGTTGAATTTGACCTTCAGACTTTATCACAAAGTTTTGATAAGGTAACAGACAGAATGTACCTCCAAGATGGGAATCTACATGATATACAAGAAAAGTTTAAGGAGGACATGTTATCTTTGAAGGAAAAAATTAAAGCTTTGGAATCACAGGTGCAGAATGGGGACCAAAAAATTGATACCTCAGTGAAATCACTGGAAATATATACAGGTCAGGAGATTCAGGATTTAAGAGAGACAATGATAAAAAGATTTGAAAAGATTGGGGAAATTATTGCAGCTGGTGAACAGAGAAAGGAGGCACAAGGACAGGATACAATGCCTCCACCAGCTATTAGAACTGGCTTACCCAGGGTTCTAGCGATATACCCTATACTTAATTCTAACAAAGTGTCAACTTCTAAAGGCTCAAAGGGAGTCAGAGAAGCTAGATGGACACCAATAGCAATGAATGATCTGAAAGAAATTAAGCAAGCTGTTGTTAATTTTGGCTTGCACAATGCATATGTAAAGGAAATGATAAGGACTTGGGCTTCTAATGCTAGAGCTACTCCCCATGATTTCCATCAGTTAGTGTCTGCAGTTTTAGATAATGGACCTTCCTTGATGTTTGGAATTTATTTCAGAGAAGAATCCAAACATATGGAACAGCAAGGAAGAGCAAAAGGTATTGAGGTTTCCCAAGATCAAATTCTTGGTGCAGGAGAATATACTGATCCACAGGTCCAAGCTCTTTATGAGGATGAAGTACTGTGTCTATGTCACCAAGCAGCTTTAAATGCTTGGAATAGGATACAAGATCCAGCAAAAAGGGTTGAATCATATACCAGAATTAGGCAGGGACAGAGAGAACCCTTTATTGACTTTTTGCAAAGATTAATTAAGGCTCTGGACATAGGGGTAACAGACCCAGAAGCTAGACGAATACTTCTTGAATCTCTAGCTTTTGAGAATGCAAACATAGAATGCAAAAAGATAATTGGGCCTTTAAAGTCTAGATCAGCACCTATGGATGAATGGATTCAGCATACGATGAATGTTGAGACGTTTAGCTATAATGATGAATCTTGGGTAGGAGAAGCGATTTCCAAAGCAATGAGGAGACATCAAACTGCCAGGTGTTTTAATTGTGGTAAATTAGGACATCTGCAAAGGGATTGCAGGCAAAGAATTTCTAGGAATAATATCTCTTCTGGGAAGGACAAAAATAGGAGACCTCGGCCTTCAGGTATATGTAGGAGATGTGGTAAAGGCAGGCATTGGTCCAACGAATGTAGGTCAACAACAGACAGACGGGGCAATCCGATATTATCGGGAAACTCCTTGGGGGGCCTCTCGCAGGCCCCCAAGCCAACAGTGGCCCAGTCATTCCCAGTCACAGTGGAGAACGTGCCTCACCAAGAAAATTAAAAGCTCCAATTTCTGCTGTAAAAAGTAATACTGGTCTAAATGAAGAATTACGTGTGGAGGATGAGTCAAAAAACCCAATAGGACAGAGTAAACGTATATTTTGGCAGACTTCTATTAATGATCAAAGACCAAAGCTAAGAGTCTGTATAAATGGCACTTTTATTGAAGGCTTATTAGACACAGGTGCGGATGTAAGTATCATTACCCCAGAATCTTGGCATCCGAATTGGCCTCTTCAAGAGGTAGATGTTCAGTTCCTGGGAATTGGAACCCTATCTCGTGTAAAACAAAGCACAAGATGGGTTGAATGCATAGGGCCCAAAGGGCAAATAGGAAGACTAAGGCCATATATAGCCAATATTGCCATAAATTTATGGGGCCGTGACCTGCTACAGCAATGGGATACCCAGATTAACATTCCTGTATTTCCAGGAACTCATAATTCTGGGAAGGATATGATGAGGTATTATGGAAAAAGGTCACCAGCCATTCAGGCTGTACAAGAACATACAGCAAATACCAAACCTTTAGAGGTACCAACAGCCCTACCTTTAAAATGGCTAACTGAGAAGCCAATATGGACCAAACAATGGCCTCTAGCTGAAGATAAACTACAGGCATTGGAACAGCTGGTGCAAGAGCAACTAGATGCTCACCATATTGAAGAATCAACCAGCCCTTGGAATTCTCCTGTGTTTGTTGTAAAAAAGAAATCTGGTAAATGGAGAATGGTGACAGATCTAAGAGCTGTCAACAAAGTAATTCAACCTATGGGCCCACTACAATCTGGAATTCCTTTGCCTTCTCTGTTACCAAAAGGATGGCCTCTTATAGTTATTGATTTGAAAGATTGTTTTTTCACTATACCGTTACAAGAAAAGGATAGAGAAAAATTTGCCTTCACAGTGCCTACTTATAATAATTCTCAGCCTAATAGGAGATATCAATGGACTGTCCTCCCACAGGGTATGCTCAATAGTCCTACACTGTGCCAATATTTTGTAAGTAAGCCATTGGAAATAATTCGTAAACAATTCCCCAAGTCCATCATTTATCATTACATGGATGACATCTTGTTATCTGATTCAAATAAAGATACTTTAGAAAGGATGTTTGAAGAAGTAAAGAAAGTCTTGCCCAGGTGGGGATTACAAATTGCCCCTGAAAAGATTCAAAGAGGAAATTCTATTAATTACCTAGGTTACAGAATAGGGTTAGAGAAAATTAAAACGCAAAAGGCACAAATTAGGAGAGACCGGTTAAAGACTCTTAATGACTTCCAAAGATTGTTAGGAGACATTTCCAGTCTACGACCAGCTGTTGGGATAACACCTGATCTAATAGTTCATTTAAACAAAACCTTAGATGGTGATAAAGATTTAAATAGTCCAAGAGAACTGACAGCTGAAGCAGAAAAGGAACTGACAATGATTGAGGAAAAATTACAGGAGGCACATGTGGATAGGGTGAACCCAAATCTTAGCTGCATCCTAGTCATATTGCCTTCCAGAATTTCTCCTACAGGGATTCTAATGCAGAGGGAAGATATTATTTTAGAGTGGATATTTATACCTAATAAACCAAGTAAAAAATTAAAAACTTATGTGGAAAAAGTCTCTGAATTAATTATAAAAGGTAAGCTGAGACTTCGTCAACTAGCAGGTATAGACCCAGCAGAAATTATAGTGCCTTTTACTACTGAAGAAATAAAAAAGTTATGGGAAGACAATGAACCGTGGCAAAGAGCTTGTGCTAACTTTTTGGGAGAAATTAATAGCAACTATCCCAAAAGTGATAGATTTAATCTCATAAAAAGAACTTCTTGGATTCTTCCTAGAATTGTACGTGATGCTCCAATAACTGGAGCCCGTACGTTCTATACTGATGCAAATAAATCAGGGAAAGCAGGTTACAAGTCAGATGAATTGAGTAAGGTGGAACAAAGCCCTTATAATTCTGTCCAGAAGGCAGAATTATATGCCATTCTTATGGTGCTAAGGGATTTTAAAGAACCTCTTAATATAGTTACAGATTCACAATATGCAAAAAGAGTTATCTTGCATATTGAAACCGCTGAATTTATACCAGATGACACAGAGTTGACTTCATTGTTTATCCAGGTACAGGACATAATCAGGAACAGGCTTTGTCCGATGTACATAACACACATCCGGTCCCATACAGGTCTGCCTGGTCCTCTAGCCCAAGGCAATGCTGAGATTGATCAATTATTGATTGGAAGTGTGTTGCAGGCCTCGGAATTTCATAAGAAGCATCATGTCAATAGTAAAGGCCTAAAGAAAGAATTTTCCATTACTTGGCAACAAGCTAAGGACATTATAAAGAGATGTCCTACTTGTTCTTTCTATAATCAAACACCGTTGCCTGCAGGGAGTAACCCAAAGGGTACTAAGAGAAATGCAATCTGGCAGATGGATGTGTTCCACTTTATGGAATTTGGTAAATTAAAATATGTACACCACACCATAGACACGTATTCAGGTTTTCAATGAGCTACTGCCCTGAGCTCAGAAAAGGCTGATTCAGTAATCACACATTTATTGGAAGTTATGGCCATCATGGGTATACCTGCACAAATAAAGACAGATAATGGTCCAGCATATGTATCTAAGAAAATGAAATGCTTTTTTGATTATTATAATATAAAACACATTACAGGTATACCAAATAATCCTACAGGTCAGGCAGTTATAGAAAGATCAAATCGTACTATAAAGGATATGCTGAACAAACAGAAAGGGACTGAAAATACCCCCAGAAATAGATTACATAATGCTTTATTAACCTTGAATTTTCTTAACGCTAATGAGAAAGGAACGACAGCAGCAGAAAGACATTGGATAATGGAAAAATCTGCTGAACTAAATCAACCGATTTATTTCAAAGATGTGCTGACCTCTCAGTGGAAGCCAGGAGATGTGCTACGTTGGGGAAGGGGTTTTGCTCTTGTTTCCACAGGAGAAGAAAAATTGTGGATACCATCAAAATTAATAAAGTTTCGATTTGAAGAGGAGAAACCTCTTGGAAAGGAGAAATGACAACTCATCCACAACGATGATATTCATACAGGTGGTAAGAAAAACATATAGAATGGGGGCAGGGTTCTGTTCTTATCTCCACAGGAAAACACTCATCTTTGAGAAATTCAAGGGACCCTGGATGTTTGGATACTGACAGATGGAAAAATACCTGCCCAATAGGAAATATCAAGACAACTGAATGGGTTGTGTAAGTAATATTAAACCATAGTTCTAAATTTATAAAGCTGGTTTTGAAGTTGGACTCTGGCTCAGTCCCTCTCCAATTCCAAGCCTGTTAGTAAGAGAAAAACCCAGAGTTTCTGGAGTTTCTGTCTCATGTCAAGAGCCATGATATGGGACAGAAAGAAATATGAGTTTAGAAAACATCTTTGCTTTTCTTCATATCTATCATACTTTTCATTGAATATATCTATCATGTCTTTCATTGAATATATATATATATGTCTATATATGTCTATATGATTAATGTTTAAGTTTTTCATAATGAACAATGAGTTTTTCCTGAAGTGACATTTGAAGTTTCCAGGAAGAAGATGGGGCCCCATAACAACAACTCCACCTGGTTGATATGACGTCATGATACTGATAGTGCTACTACAAGACCTGCTTTTGGTACCAGCTGCACAAGACAGTTCCAACTTGGTTAGCTGAAATGGTGCGCATCTTATACAACATTTTGGCCAGACCTGCACAAAATACTCAGAGACTATTGGCAATTTTAAAAGACATTGATCTTGAAATTTAACCATCATTTTACTTTCACAGGATCCCCCAGAAAGAACGTCGCCCCCATGACAGCTGGAAGTAATTCTAGAGGACGACGTCCCCTCTCCCAGTAAAGTTTGCCCTTGGGTTTAGGGACATCATTTAGGGGTTGATTATAATTAGTATACGATTGAGGGTTGGGGGAGGAATTTTATACGCTCAGGGATCATTTTGAAAAAAAAAAAAGAGGGATGATGGGATAATAGATTTGTAATTGTGAGTTACTGTTTTTAGACAAATACATTGGTATAGATTCTTGTATATTGATACAAAGTTAAATTATATTGACTATTGTACGCATGCATGTTTCTACCTCTGTTTAAAACATTTTTTATGTATTGACATATATTGTATTGATATATATATATATAGTATATATTTACCATATTGCAGTGTACATTTCTACCTCTGATTAAGATACTTATATAATGATTGTGTATTGATATATATTTACCTACTGCAATGTATATTTGTACATTGTTTATATTTGGAGGTCATTGTCCTCATTTGTTTCACAGTCGTTTATTGTCTTAGTCTTTAAGTTAGATAGATATTGAGAATTATATAGACTAATAGTCATCTAAGTTTGTCATTTATAATAGACTAATCAGGTTCTTTAGATATATAGAGATTATACTCAGTATAGATAGATAATCTTCAACTTCTTCAAAGAGCTGTAGAAAATGGCCTTTAATCTAACTCAGAGTTTTGTGGTAGTGAGACACAATTGCTCCTGGCAACACCACTCTATTCCCGAGAGAATGTTGAGCACCAAAGACACTCCACCTGGAGCCTTCTTTTTGGCAGAACTGGCCTTGGGGCAAAGAAATGCCCATACCTCAACGACTGACAAAGATACAGAGCGTGCATCAATGGATAAAACAGGGCTGTCATATCCTGCCAAGACAGGGTAAGATAGTTTTGAAAAGTTGCTTGCCTTTGAAAATGGTATGTCAGTTATGTTAGGCCTTAGCCAAAGTTGGTTGCTTCAACGCTGCTAACGTGATTTTGGGTGATTGCCCAGGTAGCCAGTTGTCTCTGTGATTTGTTGCATGTTTTGGAAGTTGTTTTACTGAACTTCCTAATTACCCAGGTAACATTATTTCCCTTCTCAGATCTTTGATGGGGTTGAAGACTATATAAATGTAGTTACTTTCTCTCATGACTTGGCCAAGTTATTTATTATACAAGACCTAAGCTAGTTAGAATAGGATATTTGTACTTATTGTATATAATTTCATAGTAGGTTTAGAACTCTCTTATTTAAACAAAAGGGGGAGGTGTTGCGGGAGGTCCTCCCACTCCTCCAGCCTATCACCGCTGAGGTACCAGCCCATTGGGGCGTGGTCTCTCTCCCTTTAAAAAAGCGGCCACTTCCCTCTCCTCTCTCTCTTCACTTCCTGCTCCGCTGGCGACTAGACTCCTTTCCTGGTTGCGTAGAGGGCTGTTGCCTGGGACAGTGATCTGTAAGTTTTTTCCCCTTTAAATAAATACCACCCTAATAATCATAACCCCGAATTGGTGTGGCATTGTTTGTGACTTACGCCTTCAGACACCAATCACGACAGCTCACTGATGACCTGATGCAGGAAGTGTCTTCAGAGCCTCCCTGGCTGCTCGTCAGCACATGCTGGTTTGATTGATTAGGAGCTGCATGTTCTGCACATTTCCTAACGAATCTGCTGTTTGTCTCAAGGGAAACAAATAAGCTGAGTGGCCTCTCACCTTGCTATCCTGTTTCATGTCTTCACTGTTCTCTAAAATGAGATTGCATTGGATTTATATTTTAAAAACAGAAGGAATACACATGAAAATGCTTTTTAGGCCATAGAATGTTAATCGGCATCAGCTACTGAATTCATGGCAATGTAAGAAAACCCTCAAAGGCTGTCACTTCATTTAAAAGATATAGTCAATCAGACTTGATGGTTGATGCTACTAAACACACCAGCAAGTAGGTGCTGTTGGCCCAGGAAGATGATGGCTGCAAAGGTCTCAGTACTCATATCTAGTGAGCACCATCTTCCCAGCCAAAGGAAGCAGAGTGCTACCAGGCACTTAAGTATCTAAATAGGTGGCCAGCTCTCATTTCTTTATGGCATTCTCTAGTTTTATAGAAGGTTTTATTTCTTTCTGTCTAGAAATGCCCAATGGCATTGCTCACTGTCTTACAGGGTCCATGGTGGGAATTTGGCTTTAATGACACTAGTATATAAATTGAGGGCTCCTGCTCGCTGATTTTCTCAGTCTCCCTTCTAATTAGCTTCTTCAGGTGGAACTCTGCAGCAAAAATCTGCTAAGTAGTGCCCACTTTTCCTAAGAGACTGACGTCTGCATCTTCTCACCACTTACAGATCTTGGGCCAAGACAATACTTTTCTATAAAGAAAGAGTCTCTTCCTTATAGGAAAATAATGTTTGAACTCCTTCAGCAGCTTGGTAGATTGAGGCAAGAAATAGAAGCTTCGATAAACGTGAGCTTAGCAATCTTGGGAGTCATACATATCCTGTACCAAAGTAAGGGAAAGAATATATTCCTAACGTGCTCAAGATTTCTTCTGGACACCCATGTTGGGTTCATACTTTTCGCTGTGAGCTCTCTACCCTGAGATGTTTCCCAGGGACTTGTATTCTGAAGGCACACTCAGTTGTATCGTCATCCCAATTAATCAACACACTTGCACTGTAGAAAAATCTTACTTCCTGCTTGTTAAGGAAACCAAAGCTTAAAAAGGGAAGATGTTAAAAAAAAAAAAAGGAGGCTGTTGAGTCCAAGGCTGTAAAGTCAGGACTCAATCCTAGGTCTTCTGGGAAATTTCCACTACTATTTGAAACTTAGAAATCTGTCTTTAGGTCCCAGGCCACAATGATGTGGGACAGGGGTGATCTACCACTAACAAAGACACCTACTGCAGAGAACAAACTGGAGATTTGAGAAGCTAGTACCTATGGATTGTGTACAACTTTCTTTTTTTTTTTTATTGAGAAAAGGAGAAAAAAAAACAAGTTTCCACCTCCTCCCAGCCTCCCATTTCCCTCCCCCTCCTCCCACCCTTCTCCCCCTCCCCCCACTCCTCTACCCCTCCCTCTCCAGTCCAAGGAGCAGTCAGGGTTCCCTGCCCTGTGGTAAGTCCTAGGTCCTCCCCCCTCTGTCCATTTCTAGGAAGGTGAACATCCAGACTGGCTAGGCTCCCACAAAGCCAGCACATTAAGTAGGATCAAAACCCCTTGCCATTGTCCTTGGCTTCTCATCAGCCCTCATTGTCTGCCATGTTCAGAGAGTCTAGTTTTATCCCATGCTTTTTCAATCACAGTCCAGCTGGCCTTGGTGTACAACTTTCTGATGGGGAATCTTTGCAAACCAATTATCTTCAAGAGGTGGGGCCAAGTAAGGGGGTGGCTTTCTGGGACCCGGAGAAAAACAGCACATGGCCCAGGTGCCCTCTCTCTGTGGCTCCCTCACAGTGCAGCTGAGCTTGGACTTTTCATTCCTGTTTCATGAGTTCCCCCTTATAATAAATAAAAATATGATGTTTTTTAGCTTTTATCTAACCTGGTTATTTTCCAAATTGAGCTCACTTCTACAACTTTCCTCACCCTATCTTATTTAAATATCATCTCTTTCTCTTGATTTCTCTGGGGTTTAAGCCAGATTAATTACTTCCCCCAAGTCACATAGCTCACAAATGGTGAAGCTACTCTGACAACCCCGGCTTTCTGAGCCCTCAGCCCAGTCTTCTCATCTCACTTCTCGTTTGACTGTAAATCCCAGTGCATTTATGTATGCTATAGACGTTTAAGGGCAAAAGCAAGGGAAGTTTTCTGCCTCCGCTGGTGTTCTTTAGGACCCAGTCTTCCTACTTTCCTTCCCTAGCCCCTCCAGCCCCCTTGTAACCTGCTAACAGGCTCTTCTCCTCCCTGCAGGGTGTGTGGTGGTGGTGTCTGTGATTGAACAGCTGGCAGAAGTTCACAACTCTTCGGTCCAGGTGGCAATGGAGAGACTGTGCAGCTACCTGCCTGGTAAATCTGCAAGGGCCCTGATCCCTGATGCTCCGTGTCTTGCTTCTCTTCTCTTCTGTGAATCACCAAGATGGAGACTGCACCCTGCTAAGGCTTATGGGATGGGGGAGATTTGCTTGTGCTTTCCTTAGATTCATATTCTCATGGTGTTTATAGATAGAGACTGAAATAAAATGTCAACTCCAGGGAGTTTCTGTATGACATTCTCTCCCATGGCAGACATCACTGAGGCCATATAGGGAGAAAATGTTGAAAGGCCAGTGACCACTAGCATATCACAATAACAATGACTTTCCCCACCTGATGATAATCATCTTAGATATTAAGAAGTTAATGAATAATTCTTCTTTATTGTGCACACATTCACAGACACACAGAGTCCTACTAATATAGACGTTAGGCTGGGAGGATTTCTGATCTCAACACCCCAAATAGGAAGATATCAGAGACACCCCTTCCATTTCACCTGGATCTCAGTTAACTTTCTCACCCATTATGCAATCCAAGGAGCTGATGGGTGTTTGAGAAAGCTCTGTATTTGTTTTTCAGATTCGGCAGAAAGAAAATATTTGCTCTGTTTTCTGTGTACATAGTTATGTATTTGAGAGTCAAATTTTCCTTCTCCTGGTAGAAACTAATTCTTCAGGAAGGCTGACACTATTAAGTATGTTATCCAGCCTGAGAGTGATTGTGTCTTTGATTTATATGCTACCCCATGTCAGTAGCCAAAAAAAAAAAATCATTTTCTGAAAATTGCATTGTTCAATATATGAACTTACAAGATAAAATATTTAGAACTCAAAAAGAAAGACTACAAGAGAATAGTATACACACACCTGTTTGTAATGTCTTGGATGGATCATTGTTAAGATCTCAGTCTATTTATATTAAGTCTTTAGAGAAATTAAATCATAGCAGATAAACTAGAAACACCTTCTGGCTTTGTCTGCCCCAGTTCCATTTTCCACCAGCTCCCTAGAAGGAGAAATGATCTTAATGAATATTGTTTTGCAGGATTTCGCATTTACATATTTGCTCAACTAGATCTGGAAGTAAGTTGTAGTTATCTTGTTAGCAACTTTTCAAACAATTTCTGGTCAAACAAAAACAGTTGTGGAATCTTGTTAGCAACTTTTCAAACAATTTCTGGTCAAACAAAAACAGTTGTGGAAACCACAAAAAGTGAGTGTATAATTTTCCATTTTGAAAGGTAACCTCCTCCGTAAAGAACCCAGGTCAGCAAAAGCAGATAATTAGCTTGAGGTCCCAGTCACGTGTCCACCTCCACCCACCTGCAAAGGAAAACATCTAACTTTGCAGTAAATGTTACTTTGTGATTTTTTTTTTCACTTTTAGCATAACTATCTTCTTGTTTTACATTTCTGGTGTGTCTCCCAGGTCTTTTACTATCTACAACTTAACTTTTCATCTTTTCATTTCCCATATAACTTAGCTATGAATTTTGTCCTGTAACTCTTCCCACAGCCTTTGCTTCCCACAGGATTTTCTGACTTCTTGTATACCTGTGGTGTAAGGGAACATGTTTCTTCTGAGCTCTGTGATTTCTCAGAATTGGAACCTAAGTCCAGAGCTTCGACACTCCCAATTTGCCAGTTTGATTCCTTTGGCAAAATGATACAAGGTTCTCTCTCTCTCTCTCTCTCTCTCTCTCTCTCTCTCTCTCTCTCTCCCTTTCTCCCTTCCTTACTCCCTCCCTCACTCCCTCTCTGTGCCCGTTATGTAATTCTAACAACTATTGATGCTTCATGGGGGTGAGAAGTATCAACTTTATTGGGAGGTATACCATTGGTATCATTCATTAATTGAAGTATATTTAACCTATTTCCTCATTATCTTATTTGAATATTTTCCTATAGTACCTAGTTCAATTTGAAAAACCAAGACACATGCTTTATTCTTACAACTTTAAAGAGATTGAAAAAGCAATCATTTTCTTTAAAATGCTACAGAGTCATGATTTAAACATAACTGAGAGATTTCAGTCAATTGCAACCATTATCCTACTGAAGCGCAAATAACCCCTTCTTTGACCAGAAGGTCAGAACCTCCTTTTCAGTTTGATGATGAGCTCAAATCACCCCAGCAGCTTTCTCAGTAGCTGGACTAGCCAGGTATTCCAGGCATGTCTTGTTCACTCCTGGGGCTTGAAACTAATCATTTTTCTTAGAAATCTAGGAGGGCCTTTTTAGTGACAATTCCTACATTATAACTAAAGTCTGGGCACTTGGTAATCCTGATTATCTTAATGGTCAGTTTTTCTCAGCCTCATCTGTGGACAGGGATTTAAAAAAAAAACACATGCGTATACACTTACATGTATAATGTTTAATATAAATCTAACGAGTTCATGGTGCTGCTTTCAATTCAAATCCAAAACTACAGCTATTTTTCTTAATTGATTTTGTTTCTTAGTTGGTGTCTCTTTCTTTCCTGTAAAGTCCTTATTGTCAAAGTGATGGCTAGAACTACATAGCCCGTAACTTCCCATTCACTGTCCCTTACCACACACTCACAGTCCACAGTATCAGTTCCAGTATATTTCCCATTTCTTATTTCATGCAGTTCACGTTTGTTGAGAGCAATTAAGATTGTTTTTTTGCATATAGTTTTCCCGTTTCTCCACCTTTTAGAAGCATTGACCTATATGATCTGAGCACAATGCCGTTGTTTGAAATACCTCTCCAGTCACCAGCTGTGTGGTTCATGTCCACCCCACCTCTCTTATGGCTGTCCCTCTAGCGGAACTGATGCCTGAAGCTCATTCCTCAGGAAGCATCCTTAGGGAAATTGGCCCCTGAATTCTTGCATGTTCATAACAGGCTGTTTGCAAACTTTAGACTTGAAAGCCATACGTTTTGTGGATATAAATCTTTGTGGGTCTCTGGAGATAGCAGAGTAGGTAGGAGCACTTGCTACAAGTCTCCGTTCAAAACCCTAATAAACACACAAAATGTTACACTCACTGTGACTTCAGGACTGTGAGAGTGGAGATGTGGAGACAGGAGGATCACTGGAGCTTGCTGGCTGCCAGTCTGGCATCAAGACTGGTGGAAAACCCTGCCTCAAAGGAATAAAATGGAGAGCGATAGAGTAGGACACCAAGTGTCTTCCTCTGGCTTCCAGGCATGTGCATGAATGTGTGTCCCAATGTACATACACACACATGTACACCCACACACGTACATACACACAAATACATACATACACTCCAAAAATTCTTTGGTATACAAGTTCTTTCCATGAAACTCCTAATTGCTAAAAAGTCTAGTGTGGGACTGGAAAGATGGCTCAGCAGTTAAGAACACTTGCTGCTCTTGCAGAGGATCCAGGTTTGGTTCTCAGAACTGGTATTAGGCAGCTCATAATAGCCTGTAACTCCAATTCCAGTGGCTCTAAGGCCCTCTCCTGACCTCCCTGGACACCAGACTCACACATTGTACACATACATACATGGAAGCAAAACACTTACACACATAAAATAAAATGAATAAATATTTTTTAAAATAAAAATAAGTTAGAAGGTTAATTTGGATCTAGTTTTTTCTTCCCTTAAAAGTCACTTGTTCTGTTTGACAATCATTTCAAAAGATATTTTTCTTTTTTTTTCTGTGAAATTTAGTGATCTAAACAGAGCATGTTTCAGAGTTCATCACTGAATGTTCATGTTCTCAGGCAAGCGGTGTGTTCAAGTATATACATTTCCTAACTGAAGGAAAGACTTTTTATTTCTTCCATTTCCTTGGTTTGGGTTTCTTTTTCTTATCCATATATCGAATCTTCATTGTCTGTCTGACACTTTACCTCCCCCTTGAGTCCTTTTCTGTCTCTCTTTGTGTGGGTGTGCTGAGTGCTGTGGTGGAACCCAGGACCCCATGTACACTGGCCAGAGCTCTCATGGACTGTAACCCACACCGTCTTTGTGTCTTAGC
The DNA here is from genome assembly GCF_018167655.1 of Microtus oregoni. NCBI lineage: Eukaryota > Metazoa > Chordata > Mammalia > Rodentia > Cricetidae > Microtus > Microtus oregoni. The sequence continues at coordinate 1,738,160 of NW_024544744.1, forward strand.
ACTAAACATCTTCCTCCTTTCACCTCCGAGTTCTCTGAAGACCCCGTCTGCTGTTTCCATTTGTTCTGTATTTGTTCTAGTTAAACTTCATTTCCTTTATGATTTCTAGTCTTTCTTGATTTCTTTTATTCCGTATCCGAGCTTTTTCTAACATGAATTTTTTTCTCTCTTTTCATGTCTTATATCATTTTATTAACAACGTCTCTCATTTGGAAACTCTGCTTTAATCTTTTCTTTTGTCATGGTTTCTAATGTGGTTTTATGATCTGTAGGAATGTTATTCCTTTTTTTCCTTGTAATAGCTTTGTATGGGAATTGACCTAGATACATTTCTGTTGCTTAATTTTTTTTTTTGTGAAATTAGTCTTTAAAACTCTGAAAAAGAAATGCACGAAATAGAGTTTCTGAATGCTCATAGCGCTGTCTTTGTTGCTTTTGTGCAGTGTTTAAAGTACAGGTTGCTTGCTGCTCAGATTTTCTACATCTTTCCCCTGCCCACTTTCACCAGGAGCTTCCTTCATCTGTATTTTTAAGCAACCCAGCAGTTTCCCCTGATCGTGGGCAGTGCTCACAAGGGATATGGGGGTCCACTTCTCAGAGTTTATGGGTATCAGATTATTCTAACTCCTTTATCTAACTCCTTAATCCTTCTGGGGCTGGAGAGATAGCTCAGGGGTTAAGAGCACTGCCTGTTCTTCTAAAGGTCCTGAGTTCGATTCCCAGCAACCACGTGATGGCTCACTACCATCTGTAATGAGATCTGGTGCCCTCCTGAGGAAGAAACCTTGGTCAGGCAGCCTCATCAACTTACACCATGAAACCCAGTTTGGACTAGTTCAACAGAACCGCCATATACAGGCTGCACATGCATGCTTCAGCATTGCCAAGGCATCAATTTCAAATTTCATTTTCATGAATCCTTCTGACTTTAAGTGCTGTGGGCAAAATTCCTGGGTTCAGTTGCCATCTTCTGGCTGACTCATTCAGCTTTGGAGTCAGCCCCTGACACCTCTGGGCTCTCTTTTGGCACAAATGCTGATGAACCATCTTTGCATAACACTGTGCCATGTTCATGGGGTTCCTCAAGCTGTTTCAACTGTTTTCCTGGACTTTGCTAGCCTTGGTGGGAGGTGTCAAAGAGATTCCAAAGCACCACTGCTTCCTGGCTACCTTTCTAGTATTGTCCCTTGCTAAGGTTTTAACTTTACATCAATAGTTATGCGTTCCTTTACAGCATCCTGTTTTCATTCTGCATTATGTTTTAAAAACCTATATCCTCAATGGTTTTTTTTTTTAAATCATGGAAACATCTTATGTCTTTGATTTATACCCTTCCTTGTTAGTTGACATTCAGAATCTGTCAAAAAGTCTCACTTCTACAGTTTGGGTATGGTTTGAATATGTCCCCCAAAGATTCATGTATTGGAGGCTTTGTCTCCAGGGTGGTGGTACATTTTTTGTGTCATAGTCTAACATAGGTGATACAGCTGTGGGTATCGCCCTGGTAAGAAGGGACTAGTGCTGAGATTATGGAGATCATTTGCACCTCAGAAAAGGTTGTTAGAAAAAAGAACAGATATGCCAGGCATTTTAGCACATACCTGAGGTATCAACTATTTGGAAGGTGAAGGTCCTGTGCAACATGCTTAGGCATTGTCTCTACACAGTAAAAAAAAAAAAAAAAAAAAAAAAAAAAACTCTTGTGGGAGCCAAGGAGACTGCACTGGGTGTGCTTGCAGCACAGCCTGATGACCTGGTTGAACCCCCAGAACCCACATAAATGTTATGGAGTTATTCTGACCTCACATGTGAACTGTGGTACCTGTGTCCCCCTCATGTCATGCACTCCCATATTCTCTCTCTCTCTCTCTCTCTCTCACACACACACACACACACACACACACACGAAAGAGAGAGACAGAGACAGAGACAGACAGACAGACAGAGACAGACAGAGAGGAGAGACGGACAGAGAGAGAAACAATCTAAACACTTTTTAAAGAAGCAAGTTTTTGCAAAAGCCCCTCCTACTCTGCTTCTGGCCTCCTGTGCAAGTGCTGACTCCCCTCTACTGTTCTTTTCTGCAGAAAGGAGACAGAAATGAACAAATGAAGCCACCTCATCTTAGCCTCCAACACTGAGAGCTGAGTGAGGATCTCTCTCCACACATTGGTTATAGTGACACGTTTCACATCTCTGGGCTAAAGAGGGAAACATTACTACCATTTTCCAAAGGAGGACTTTGTAGGGAGGGGGTCACAGTTATCATGAAACCTGCCCTGCCACTTGCTCCTTCCATGCAACTGTCTCAGTGTCATGGGGACCATTTGCATCTTGAGTTTTCATTTTCTTTTTCCAGGGAAGTTATGTTGCCCAAAGGACAGAGAGGGGACGCCTACTGATTGGGAACCTGGTCTGGCACAGTGGAAGTAGAGCAGACAACAGGGTTTCTAGGGTGTGTTTCCTACTCAAGTGGAGCAACTCCAGTGATTGAAAAAGGTGTTGGGGGTCTTTTTGATATTATCAGGAAATGTGGGGACTTTGGTATGGAAACCAGTATGCTGTTCAGCTCAAATGGTCACACTTAAAGACCATTGGCAGACTTAAAGACAGTTGTGACATTCTATTCTGATTCAGTGACTGTGAAAAACCTGTGCAAAATGTACGGAATAACGAAAAGACTATCTCCTAGCTAAGACTTCTCCTAGAAAACATAATATGCCCAGCCCACAGTATCACCTTGGATCTAATACTGACTTCTGCGTGATAATCCAGAAGCAGGAGGAATAGACGAAGATGAAATTATGCATGTAAACACACATTTATTAAAAATGATTTCTAAGTATTCTCTTTGCCCCTAAAGCTAAACAAACACAAAATCCCTAGCCTTAGCAGACACAGCCTGTGAGCTGCACTCTAGAGAATGATGTCTGGGTAGATTTCAGCCTTCAATACCCGAACAAACTAATGTTTCAAACAGGGCAATGTCTTTCTGACCTTCCCTTCCACCTCAGCTTTCACTTATGGTTCTCATTAGTAAACACTTTAGAATAATCCCAGAATCATCAATGGGGAAATGGGATGGAGTCATTGTGGTTAGCAGTCAACAAAATCACATGTTCTGAGTGTCATACCAGAACGTCACTTCCCTGGTCGCCCGTTCAGAAATCCTATCTCCATTAAATATGATAGTTAAGAACTCATCTAGCCTTAAAAAGAGCAAAGCAGCATATGCATCCTGGAATATGAAGCTACAGAGCTAGTTAATGTGGTTAACTCTTGTCTGTGCTTCAAGGTACTCATTAACAGTTAGTGTTTAACAATACATGCTCTGCTTGAGGTAGGTAGTGTGTCAAATAAAATGCCCTCAGCAGATTGAAATGAACATTATGAACAGCATTGGCCTCCGGAATAAAAACTCTGTAGTTTTAGCTAAATTGTTGACCACTGCTGTGTCTTGGGCTCTCTCGCCCTTGGTGTTCCTGATTACAAAGTAAATGCAGGTAAAGACACCCATCAGCTCAGAAGAGTCTGGAAAGCAAGGAATTGACAGCCAACTTACATGACTTGCATATGGGGATAGCTGAGGTTTCAACTGCAAATACACATGTGCTAGCCGCATGCCTGAGGGCTGCCCAGGGATCCTTTGCAAACTCTTCTTTGCGCTATGGAATGGCTGTGTTTTCTTTTATTGACAGGATATTCTATTCCAGTCTTCACTCCCTAGATCTGCAGGGATATTCTTGCACCTGTAGATCACAAGCATGATCTAATAGGAAAGGTTCTGCTTCAGATCTTCTTCAGAGTTGGGAATGTAGGTCAGTGATAGAAAAACTTGCCTAGCATGCACAGAGCCCTGAATTTGGGTTCCGGTAAAACACACTGTGTACACACACACATATACACACACACACACACACACACACGCACACCTACCTCACAGCATTTACCTAAAGCATCCTCCATATCTGGTGGTACTAAAACAAAACAGTACAGACTATAATGAATAGAAATGTACTTATCTTGGCGTCCTGGATGCCCAAAGTCCAAGTGCAGGAGTTAAATGTCATACTTCCTGCTGTGTCATCCCATAACGTGACATTTATCCATCTCTAGGAGCAATAACCTCTGATTAGTCTCTAGATTCCAACATTATGGTATGAGGAGTAACTGCCTGTCACAGAACCTATAGGGACGCATTAGAATCACAGTTTCCTTTCACAACTTCTAGGCCTAGGCTGGTCACCACTTTGGCTGTAATAACACTTGAAGTACTATCTCATCGTAGCCCTCCAGGTACATCTATCTTTTTACCAGAGGTTTTGCATATTTCTGCTCCATATTCTCCCATGCTGAGCATATACTTTATCTCTGGGAGGATCCTTTCTTTTCTCACATCCACCACGGCTCCAGGACCCTCCTGAGTCAGCATCAAGGAATCCAGGTGAAGAAAGAGATTCCTCAGAAGGGGATGCTCTGAATGAGAGCCCTGCAGTGGTTCACTTTGAGTGGAGCAGAACAATCATAGAAACATACTCACAGTGCTTCTCATCAAACCCAAGGAAGATGGGTTTTCTCTGCCTCTCAGCCAGTAATGCAAGTTAATCAAAGAACACAGTAATGTTGCTTTTTAAATTGCTGTGCTCCAGGCTAAGCTACTTCAACATTAGCATGACTTTAAACATTTCCAAACCGCCTTCCACCTCACTTAATTATGACCCTCTCTTTAAAACCTCCTTAAACCATGCAATGCTACAGTGAAACCAACCAACCAACACGACCAGAGTTTCTTTTATTTATTTTTATTCTTTTACTTTTGTTTTTTGAGGCAGTGTTTTTCTATGTAGCCCTGTCTGCTCTGGAATTTGTGAAGTAGAAGAGGCTAGCCTCAAATCCAGAGACCCACCTGCGTCTGCCTCCTGAACACTGGGATTAAAGGTATGCACCACAATGACTGGCTTGGCCACCTTTTCAGATAAAGAAGACAAAGCCTGTGGAAGAGAAGGCACTTCCTGAAGTCTGAGTTCAGTGAGCTGATGCTGGAATCCAAGTCTCTTGAGTTAGGTGACTTCTGAGTATTTTAACCCTCTCCGCAATAGTAACCCTCAATAGGAGGACCATGGACAGGGGGGACAGCAGAGTTTGACCATTTTATTGGTTTAAAATTTACATGTATCACAAGTCACTGGTTAATAATGGAACCACAGTGGCTTTCCATATGTTCAGAGATGTCATCTATCACCATTGTTTTGAGTGTTTTCATTACACCAGTGTTTTAGTTATTGTTCAATTGCTGTGAAGAGACATCATGGCCAAGGCAATGCTTATTAAAAGCAGTCTTTAATGGGGTGCTAGCTTGCAGTTTCAGAAGGTTAGTCCAGCATACAAGGATGGCACCAGAGCAGTAGCTGTGAGCTCTGCATCCTGATCTACAGTCAGGAAGCAGAAGGGTGGGGGGGGGGGGGAGCGGAGAGGCAGGCAGACAGACTGACAGACATACAGACAGGGCTTGTAATGAGCATTTGAAACCTCAAAGTCTACCCCCAGTGACACATTTTCTGCAACAAAGCCATGCCTACTCCAACAAGGCCACACCTGCTAATCCTTGTAATCCTTATCAGACAGCTGACTTCCTGGTGATTTAGCATCAAATATGGGAGCCATTCTTGTTCAAACTACTACAACCATAAACTACATGTCCCTTAGCTATCGTACTCCAATACCCATCCTCCCGATCCCTAAAACCCATTCATCTACTTCCTGTCTTTTACATTTATCTGTTATAGATATTTTATATAAACTGAATAATACAATGTTCAGTCTTTTGTGGTCAATATCCTTTTGATATTTTGACAGTGGCACAGTGGGTTTTTTTTGCATAACTTTAAGCATGTCTTACTTATTAAGTTCATATCACTTGCAACAGAGCTTCATTTCTTTTTATATCTGAATAGTATCCCACTGTATAGACATCAGCATTGTGTTTATCAGCCTGTTAGTTAATGAACACTTGAGGGACTGGAATAAACAAAGCTGCTATCGATGGTTGAATATGTATTCTCAGTTCTCTCTGGTTTCCATGTAGGAGTAGAATTTCTGGATCCTGGTTAAATTGTCTCAACTCTAAGCTAAATAATTTGAGGAACCTTGAAACTATTTACCAGAGAAGCTGCACCATTTCACATTCTTCTACTGTTTGAAACTTTTAATTGTTATTCACTTTCAACACTTATCATCACTTTTTATTTAGCACTAAGTAGGAGGGAGCTGTATCTCACTTAGGTTTGGATATAGACAAGCATATTTTCCCCTTGAAGCACTTGTTGCATATTTGTGTACTACTAGAAAACCGCATAGTCATATGCTTGCCGTATTTTTAATTGTACTATTTGTAATGGTTTAAATGAAATGCTGATGTTCCCCCGAGGGGTACAGCAGCAGAAACGCTGTAGGTCCCTGAATGGCAGCAATGGGCAGAGGGCCACAAGGCCACGGCAGGCCATGCTGCAGGTCCCCGAGTGGTGGCAGTGGGCAGTGGGTCCTGAGACCATTGTGGTCCACAAAGGCAGCCAGGTCCTAGGAAGGAAGCTGTATGGTGGGTGAGAGACCGAGATGGATAGGGACGCCATGCAGAGTGAAGTTAGATATTTATTTGGTGGGTTGTGGAAGGGAAGGGGAGAAGGGGGAAGAGCAGAGAGAGAGAGAACTCTCTGGGAGAGAGACAGAAAAAGGAGGGACTCAGACTGGAAGCTGAAGATCAGCTTGCCTTGGTGGAAGGGGGAGGAAGTGGGCATGGCTTTTCTCTTAAAGAAACAGGACAGATCATTACACTATTTATCTTTATTATCAAATTACATATTAAATAATCATCCAGAAACTTCCATTCCATTTATATTCAGCTCACCTACCCATTCTTGATTATTCTTAAATTGTTCATTAAACAAAATAAGCCTCCAAAGACAGTGCAACAGTGTGTCCATTTATTAGTTTTCAAGTGTATGGATCTCTGATAACAGTTAAATGCAGATCCTTGAGTGTTACCAAACTCCTGTAACTAATACTTGTCATAACATTAGAGTCAACAAGGACAAGAGAGAACTTCAACTTTCTTTTTTGTTTCCCAGACAAACATTACTATCAATCAACCTTGGGATCCATCTGAGAAATTTTAAAGCCTTCTGACCATTTCACTCACTTCAGCGAGAGAACGGAGTCAAGGATCCTTTCCCTTTTCTTGATCAGCCTTTCTATTACTGCCCTAAACTGCTGTTAGCTGGTAATCTGAGGGATGTCAGCTCTAAACCCTGCCAAGACATTAAAGAACCTGGATAGGAAGAGAGGCTTGTCACACAGACCCTGGGTCATTGGAGAAGCTTTCAAGGACAGACTCTTTCCTTCTTTCATGTACAGAGAAAGAAATAGGTTTGAAAATGGACACTTGTAACGCTTGCATCCAGGAAGTAGGGATGCACACGTCTGGGGAGGGCAAAGCCTCTGAAGGCAAGAAAGAGACATTTAGTTGGCAGAACAGATAGATAAGAATTGAGAGAGGTTGTGCTGACAAAGAGTTTCCACTGGAAGAAGCAATAAATCAAAGCACTGGGACTAATTATATTAGCTGATAATTGTCCAGGGAGTGAATTCTCTGAGGACTGCTTTAGGGGGATCATTCTCACAGTTCCTGGGAGTTTCTGATTCTCTTACAATGTACCTAGAGAATGAACAATTTTATCTGATTTAAAATTTCCCGAAAACGAACAATTTTATCTGATTTAAAATTTCCCCAAAACAGCCACCATGACTCTAAGATCAGGCAGTCTCAGAGTGGGGAAAATTAATTATAGACTCCTTGCATCTTCGTGAACTTATGTGTTCTGTTTATCTAAAGCAGAAAATTGTAGACTCCTTCAACCCAAAAGAGCCCATGATTATCCACCTACAAGCTGTCAGTTTTTGAAATATTGTTATGCCCAGATCACAGAGTCCCCCCAAAACCAACTAGGAGACCAAGTCCTGTATGTGAAAGCAAAGAACCTTTATTCTTACTAAAATTACCTGGCATGAGAGAGAAGGAAACATGGAATAGCTACAAACCCACCTAGGAGTTTATTAGAAAGGTCGTTACAGGCCTGGGGAATCGGTGTGCAGAGAGAGAGAGAGAGAGATGGCACATCCAGCTTTTTAAAAGCTGCCTAGCACAAGTGCACAGGGGTTTAGTGTGACTATGTCATAAGCAGATGACTCAGATGATGGGCTCACGCCTGCGCACAAATGTTTAGCTGAGTCATTGTGGATGTAACCACGCATGAGCACACATGGATCATGCAGGGTCTTTTAACATTCAGGCACCTCTGCACGTTCATGGCTCCAGAACCCAGAAGTATCAGCCTTATGTGGCTGAAATCATTACACTTACACAAGTATGCAAACTCAGACTCTCTGTGTGTCCAATATATTGGAATGATCTGTGAGCCCCAAGCTCAGCTGGAGTTGGGTTTTTATAGTAGCAAAGGTAGGTGTAAGGGATTTTTAAGGTTCAGGACTCCTGACTGGCTGACATTTGTCTAGAGGTGTCCTGGTGAAAAGCGATGGGTGTGTGCTGGCAGGTGATCCTAACTACAATGGTTGGCACGTTAGGAATCTCCTTTGGATGGTCTGTTCCAGGGTGGTGCCAGCTTAGGACTTTTCCTGGAACCTGGTGCTGCCTGGATCTCATGTGTAGCCTCGCTGCCCTGGGTCCTGCAGTATCATTTGTCAAATTTCCTCACTGAAATTGTCTTGGCACACTAATGCCTTGACCATAATTGTGTTCAGGGTTTCCAGTCTTTAATTCTATTTCATTTGCCCACACGGCTCCCATTCTAATACAACATTATTTTTGCTACTGTAGTTTTGTAGGTTTCAAATTGGGAAGTCTGAGTCTTTTTTGTTTTTCTTTTAAAGATTTAAAAAAAAAACCTACTCTGGTTCATATGGTGGTTAGAATCACTTGATAAATTTCTGTGGATAAATTAGGATTATTTTGGAAATGAACTAGGATTATTGAAATTGTAGATCCAGTTTGGCAAGATAAAATTTTCTGCCAGGGTTCCATTTCTTCCAAGGAAGCAACCCTGTCTATAGATCTAAGTTTAGCTACTAGGGTTCCACTGTAGAGCCACAAGGCAGAGAAATGGAGTTAACATTTATATGGTGAGATGGACCCATCCACCAAACTTCTCTGTATTTCCAGAAGTCAGGAGGAGTTTCTATTGCTGCAATTAACCAATATGTACAAAACAATGCAGGAAGAAAGGATTGATTTGATTTATTGTTCCATATCACAGCTAATTAACAAAGGAAGTCATGGTAGCAATTCACTTTAGGAACCTGGGATCAGGAACTGCAGCAGAAGCCATGGAGTAACATTGCTTATTGCCTTGCTTCCCATGGTTTCCTCAGTCTGCTTTCTTATATACCACAAGAACACCTGCTCAGGGGTGGTACCACGCACAATAATCTGTACTCTAACATGTTGTGATGGTTTGCATAAAAATACCCCCACAGGCTAATAGGGAATGACATGATTAGGAGGCACAGCCTTGTTGGAGCAGGTGCAGCTTTCTTGGAGGAGGTAGGGAGCAGACTTTGAGGTCTCAAATGCACAAGTCAAGTCTAGTGTGACATTCACTTCCTTCTGCTTGCTGATCCAGATATGGAATTCTCAGCTACTTCTCCAGTACCACACATCTGCCTACATGCCACCATGATAATAGACTGATCCTCTGAAACTGTAAGCCAGCCCCAATTAAATGGTTTGCTTTATAAGAGTTGACATGGTCATGGTGTCTCTTCACAGCAATAAAACCCAAACTGACACATACATCAAACATTAATTGAGATAATGTGCTACAGAGGTCCATAAAGGCAAATATGATGGAGGCATTTTCTCAGTTATGGGTCCCTCCTGTAAAATGATTCTAATGTGTCAAGTTGCTTAAAAAAAAAAAAAAACAGCCAGCACAGAGATTTTAATATTTTCTTAATAGGCATGTGTATGCATTGTCTGTGTTTTTAGACATTCATTCTATTCAGCATCACCTTTAAGAGAGGATTTTCTCGTTTAAGACCAACCTGGTCTACAAGAGCTAGTTCCAAGACAGACTGAGAAACCCTGACTTGGCCGGGCGGTGGTGGCGCACGCCTTTAATCCCAGCACTCGGGAGGCAGAGGCAGGAGGATCTCTGTGAGTTGGAGTCCAGCCTGGTCTACAAGAGCTAGTTCCAGGACAGGAACCAAAAGCTACAGAGAAACCCTGTCTCGAAAAACAAACAAACAAACAAAAAAAAAAACAAAAAAAACCCAAACAAACAAACAAAAAAACCCCTGTCTTGAAAAACCGAAAGAAAAAAAGAGTTGAACTCTTCCCTTAAATGAGTAAAAAAAGGAATACAAGCCATGATTTTTTTTAACTCCTAAAGATATCTTTTAAAATTTTTCATTAGTTTTTTCATACAGTACATTTGGATCTTCTTATTTCTTCTTCTCCAACTCCTCACAGATTCTTGCTGCTTTACTACCCATGCAATTACATGTTCTTTCTCAAAACAAAACAAAATAGTTAAAACTACAAAACAGTTCAAAAAAGAAAATTAAGACAAACTTATAAAAAGAAAATCAATATGATTTTTTTAAAAATGACAAAACAAAATGTGCACATACACACTCATAGGTACACACAAACACACCACACACACACACACACACACACACTCACACACACACACACACACACACACACACACACCACACACACACAATGTAATGTCTGTTTTGTATTGAGAAACTATTTCTGGTTAAACTTTCCAGTAGTTAAACTGCCCAGCGACACTCCTCTGGAGGAAATTGATAGTCCTTTTCCCAGCAGGTATCAATTGCAAATAGCTTTTCCGTTAAGGTTGAGACTTTGTTTCTACTTCCCCTTCTCTTGCTGTGATGTGGTCTGTCTTGAATCTGTACAGGCCTGTGTGCTTTCACAGTCTCTGCACGTTCCTATGTATATCAGTCCTGTTGTCCCTGGAAGACAGTTTCCTCAGAGTCACCCGCCACCTCTGGCTCCTACAATCTTTCTGCCACCTCATAGATGAGGAGAGGGGTTTGAGAAAAACCATCTCATTCAGGGCTGAGTGTTCCAAGTTCTCTCACTCTCTGCATGTTGTCAAGCTGTGGGTCTCTGAGTTAATTCCTATCTATTGCAAGAAGTTTCATTCATGAGTATTGAGTGGTGCTCTGATGTGGGAGGTGCGTCTGTATATGTGTTGCTTTTATTGGTTAATGAATAAAGCTGCCTTGGCTTACAGCAGGGCAGAACAAAGCCAGACCGATATATAGAGACATAGAGAGAGAGTAGGAGGAGTCAAAGAGATGCCATGTAGCCGCCAGAGGACAAAGACACCCCCACGCACCTGTGCAGGTACACCACAAGCCTCGTGGTAAAATACGGAATAATAAAAATGGGTTAATTTAAGATGTAAAAATTAGTTAGAAATATGCTTAAGATATTGGCCAAACAGTATTACAATTAATACAGTTTCTGTGTATTTTGGGTCTGGGCAGTCAGGAAATAAATGAGTAGCCTCCGCAAACCATGTAAAACTCAATGTGTATAACAATAAGTCATTAGGTGTCTTTTTATTTCTACATGTATTTAGCACAATAGTAACACTGGCTTCCCCCATGCCTGTGTTCTATATAATGTTGACTTCATCTACCATGTAGTGGTTTTATATCATGGAATGGGCTTAAATCCAGTTTTTTAAAAGGTGGCTGACTAGTCCCTCAACATTTGTATCACATTGCATCAGTGTGTCCTGCAGGCAGGTCACTGTTGTAGGCCACAGGTTTCTTCGCTGAGATAAATTGATGACCCCTTTCTCTCTTTTCCTACACCAAAGTAAGAGTTAAGCTTTTCATTGGGGGCCAGCTCAACTTCTCCATGTTTGGTGGCATAGGTGAATTGCTGTTTCACCAATGGAGTCTTACCATCAGGTTATGGAGCATAACCAATAACGTTGGAAATAGCCTGTGGTGTTTGGAGGAGAATCTATGGGACCCCTTTGGCCAACAACTCAACAAAATGTAAATGTCACTACTTGGTGGCATAAGATGTTTAGTTGGGGCTCCATCTGCCCTGCTATACAGTGACTCCCTTTACCTTCCTTTCAAATACGGAAATAATTTAGGAAGTTTCTGCAGTCATAGATTCCCGTGTGGCTTTTCAGAAAAGGTTTAATGTTGGTCCCTCTCCATATTTCCTCTTTTGTCCTGCCCTCCATTCCCCTTGCCGTTTAATCCTCCTAACCTAGTTCCCCCTTCACCTATTTACAGCACTATACTCTATTACCCTTCCGTTGGAATATCCTCTCCTTCCCCTTGGTCCCTTGCTAGCTACCTAACCTCTGTGATTGTTCAAACTGAAATACACACATCCAAAGCTGACATCCACATATAAAATAAAATATCCAATATTTATCTTTTGGGGGTTTAAGTTGATCACTCAAGATAATTGTTTCTAGTTCCATCCCTTATCTCGAAATTTCATAATTTAATTTTTCTTAATAGCTGAATAATATACTATTGTGTAAATGTATCACATTTTCACTATCCATTCACCAGTTGATGGACATCTAGACTGTTTCCAATTTCTGGTTATTATGAATAGAGCAACACTGAATATGGGTGAACAGCTATTTCTGTATCAAGATGCAAAGTCTTTTCGGTATATTGCCCCTCTTGGTATACTCTTTGGTATAGCTGGGCTTATGGTATATCAATTTTCAGGTTTTTAAATAACCTCCACACTGACTTCCATAGTGGTTTTGCCAGCTTACACTCCTACCAGCAATGAATAAGTGTTCTTCTTTCCTGTCATCATCACTATCACGAGCTGTCATTTGTTTTATTTATCTTAGCCCTTCTGACTAGAACAAGAAGAGATCTCAAAGTGGGTTGAATCTGCCTTTTCCTCATGGCTAAAGATATTGAAGATTTGTTTTTGTTTTCCAGTAGTTTATGTTTAAATTTTTGAGACCCTGTTTAGTTCTATACCCCATTTTTAAACTGAGTTATTTGTTTTCTTAATGTACAGATTTTGAGTTCTTTGTATTTTCTAGATATTAATTCTCTATCAGATGAGTAATTAGCAAAGATTTTCCCCATTCTATAAGTTGACACTTTGCTCTAATGATGTTGTCATTTGGTGTACACAAAACTTTTAGCTTCACAAGCTTCCACCTTTTAATTGTTGAATTTAATGTCTGTGGTATCAATGTCCTGTTAAGAAAGTCCTTTGCTATACCAATGAGCCCAAGCCTATGTCCTACTTTCTCTTCTAGCAGATTCTTATGTTGAGGTCCTTGATCCATCTGGGTGATTTTTGTGGAAGGTGAAACGTGTGAGATTTCCACTTTTCCACATGCAGCTCCTGTTTTATCATCATCGTTTGCTGATGATGCCATCTTTTCTCTTATGTGATGTTTTTGCTTATTAAAAATCAGGTGTGTATGAGTGTATGGTCTTTAATTCAATTCCATTGATCAATGTGTCTGTTTTTATGCTAATACCAGGCATTTTTTTAAAAAAAATTACCATAGCTCTACAGTTGGAATTGGGAGAGTGATACCTCCGGCAGTTCTTTTGTTATTCAAGGCTGTTTTAGCTATCCTTTGGGTTTTTGTATTTTCATATGAAAGTGAAGTTTTTTTTCCCTTCAATTTCTTTGAAGAATTGTGCTGGAGATTTTTATGAGAATTGAATTGAATCTGTAGATTGTTTTTGATAGGCTGGCCATTTTCACAATATTATTCCTACCAATCCTACCAAGGAAAGGAGGTATTTCCATCTTCTAGTGTATTCTTCAATTCATTTCTTCAGGGTCTTAAAGTTTTTATTATGCAAATTATGTACTTGCTTGGCTAGAGCTATCTCAAGACATCATATTTTCTGAGGCTATTGTAAAAGGTAGTTTCCCTAATTTCTTTCTCGATATCCTTGTCAGTCAAGAAAAGAGATCCCATTTCATCTAACCATTTGTTGGGTCCACGGGGCTTATGAAAAGATGGGGACAGACCATCAAAGTCAAATAAACCAGAAGCAAACTTTATTCCAGAAAGCAGATTCCAGGAAAAAAATTAAAAAAAAAATTCTCCATGGGGCACAAAAAGCTTATCAGCTAACTGAGACCACAGCCAGAGATGGATTTTGTAAGGCTATGGTGAAGGTCGGTTTCTGAAGCCACCTTTTTATAGTAGGGGCACCAAGCATTGGGTCTGCACAAAGAATTTTTTACAATCTCTAGGTAAAACTCAAATACAGATTGCCATGCTTTACAATCTTTATTAAGAGAGTTTTTCAGTTAAACTACTGTTTGTACTTAATCTATTGTCTTCCTTGGTACTTCCAGGTGGTGTTTACTGCTCTCCCCTTTGATGCTGCCAGTTTCACATAGCAGGGATAATGCCTAACCTAGAGGTCATATATCTATCTTCTAAAAGTTGACTCAGCTCATATCTGTGTTAATCAAGGATGGCTGGGGTGTTAGGCATTCAGTTTGCAGAGAGATGCTTTGGCCTTGTAAATAGAGCTATGGGTTGAAACCCATATTAGTAGTTAATCTTTAAGCTGCTGAGAAAGCTACCAACAGTCTGTTCTCATTCTCCTAGGCATACAACTTTATATTTCTTTATTTCTACATTCTTATTTCTGAAATCTATGTTTTTACATTCTTATTCTTGGACTCTTTACCATTCTGATATGTCTTGATGTAAGAAAAGAATATGAAATCTATAATTTTATAGCAAACCAATGCTCTTCAATCATCTGCAGAATCTTTAATGGGAAAGATTATTTTTTATGGGTTTGAGTATTTTGCCTATGGGTGTGTCTGTGGACCACTCTGTACCTGATGTTTGAGGAGTCCAGAAGTGGGCATCTGATCCCCTGGATTTGGCGCTACACATGGTTGCTAGTCACAATGTGGATTCTGGGAACTGAACCCAAGTCCTCTGGAAGTGTAACCAGTGCCCTTAACCTCTGAGCCATTGCTCCAACTTTTAGATATGAAATTTTAAAGCCACAGTAACTTTGAAATTACCAAACCTTGAAACTAGTACTTAAATTAATTGTTACTCACTCAGTCTTATTATTATTTATAAACACTAACACCTGTTTTAAACTATGATAATTAAGAATATTCTATTCACCTTTTTTTCTTAGAAAAACTCTTCTTGAAAACCACCTGCTATTTCTTGGTTCAGATGTTTGGACCAGACATCATCAAACTGTGAGTATGACATGGGAATCTGACTCAGTTGCTAGCACAGGGCAGAAGGCAGCTTTCTTCTCATTGGAGAAGGGCTGGCCCTGCTCTTCCTGTCACCATTGATAGAGGGAAGCTGACACTAGATTCTGACATCAGCTCCTGATGCTGTTATTCCAGTAGAGGCTTCTCTAGAAGCACAGGGTGAAAATCTGACTCCTTTTTCTCCAAGAACCTTCCATGCAGGAATTACAGACACCAACAACAAATAACCCTACGCTATCCACTGACGTGGTAACTGACCTGTCTCTGAGCTCTCAGTACTGGCCCTGCTCTCTTCCAATGGCCTCCAACCCTGTGTCCTCCAGGTTTTCTAACCTATTTTCTCCTAGCCCCTCTATGATGATCTGTTTTTTTCTTTCTTATTCTCTTCCTTCTGTTTTGACCACTCTTTGCAGCATTGGATAAGATGAGTCATATTCTCTGCCCCAGGAAACAAGATTTTCCTCTGAATGGAAGCAGGCTTTCAGTCCTCTTCTCCCAGTAGGAGAGTCCTGGAGGAATTCCCATTGTTGGGACACATTTTTTAATAGTCTGATAGTCAGATTGGGGGACACAAGTTGCTTCTTTAGAATAGTTTAATTTCTGCCAGGCTTACATCCATGCTTGGTGGTCTTATGTTTATGTCTTAGTTATTTACTCAGTTCCTTTGAGTTATACAAGCACCCAGACCCACGCCCACAAACAAACTCTAGGACCATGATGATCAACTGAGTCTAACCTTATAGTTGCTCCGTTTTATCTTTTACAACCCCATGGACATCCTAGGTTCTGTATTCATCCTTCCTTCCATGTACTTATACTATATATGAATATATCTATCTATCTATCTATCTATCTATCTATAATATATATATATATATATATATATATATATATATATAGCCAGCAAGATGGCTTAGCCAGACCACCCAAGTTCTGGGACCCACGTAAAGGTTGGAGGAGAGAACTTCTTCCACAAAGCTGTCTTCTCACCTCCATATCTGAGCCATGACACACCCTACATATAATAATAATAAAAACATATATACATATATAGTATGTATTATGTACAGTCTTGCAAGATATATATTTTTAGCTTTCAACATGGTGTCACATTTTGTCTATCATTTCATTTGTGCCACTGAAGTGTGAACCTTAGCACACTCACTTGGGCCATGTGATGCTGGATTGTATCTCTAGGGTATTGTTCATGTGTTCTACAACTAATGGCCATGCAGGTTTTCCTCTGGATCCCTCCTTGTATGTAGTGCTCTTCTCAATATTCCTATAATAAATCGTGCTTAGCCCAAGAGTTGGGTGTATAGTGGTGAAGCTTAAAAGACATTGTCACCATCGAAAATAGTGTAGCCTAGAGCCAGAGAGGTTTAAAGGCAGACGTTTAGAGTCATACAGATCTGTGCTCCTCATGCGTACAAGTGTCTATTAGTACTGAACTTACCTATTACAGAAATGGTTTATTCTGGATTCTGACTGTGGCAGGGACCCTATCCTTTACCTTAAACCACAAGTATTGTCATGGCCTATGAACTGAAGTCAAGCCTATGGACTTGCAAGTTTTTATTAAAATCAAAATCTTCCAATACAGAAAAAAATACTGTTAAATGCAAAGCTAACTATGGCATTCCTTTTTAATAACATTCTTCAAAATCTACACTTCCTTCTCAGGACTCCTGGCCCCATCCACAAGACTTTTCATGAACTGGTCCTGGTGGCCCTTGCAAATCCGTCCCTTGCCATATCTCAGCACATTCCACAGTGTTTTTCTTGCACTACAGGCAGGTTTTGCCTAAATATTTTGACAGTTTTTTCCTGTGTTTCATACATATTAAACCTGCATCCAGACACATTACCCTACTTCTTTGGAGCTCATATATAGGTCACCTCTTCTGAAAGCTTTCCTGATCCTCTCCAGGCTAATATGGATATTCCACTTGTACCACATCCAAGCAAATTGGCACACACACATACAGACACACATACACACACATTCCCATATGCGCACAACAGTATGCTGTGCAAACCTTTACAATAGCACTTAAGACATTTGTTTACAATTTAATTACCTCTCTACTTTTGAGTCCCTGCTAAATCAACAGCTTTCAAAAACCTCAGACAACATTTGACTCATTTTGTGTGTAATTCCAGGTATTCAGAAAAATCCTGACTATATGTCAAAGAAAGAAGGATGGAAAGGAGGTAGAGGAAGGAAAGAAGCAGAGCTGGTTGGAGATTGGACTGTTTTGGAGTAAGACAGATGCAATGAATGGTTCTGCCCACCACTTGTTTCTCCATAAAGGCCTAGCACCCTGTCATTGCCAGCACCCTCCTCTCACCAGCACCCTGTCAGCTCCAGGGCTGTATTAGTGTAAGCACCCTGTCAGAGCAGCAACCTGTCAATGCCAGCACCCTGTCAGGACCAGCACCCCGTCGGGACCAGCACCCCGTCAGAACTAGTATCCCATCATCAGTGCCAGCACCCCGTCAGGACCAGCACCCCATCGTCAGCTCCATGCTGCTGGGGATCTCTCCTTACATGCATCCTCCTCTTGCAGCTTGTTTTAAGCAGTCAGAGCAGCTTGAAGTTGCCTTGCCCTTAAAATGACAACCTCTTGATTTAATTTTACTTGAATAGCTGCCTTCCGATATGAAATGGATTTCCTGACCTGGAGGCCATTTCTCCTTTTATCTCATTCTAGTCAGTTCTCAATAATTCCTGAACTAATTATGTAGCAATTGCATTTCCTACCCACAGCCATAGCCATAGGATTCTGTAAAGACAGAGAACCTGAGAAATAAGGCATTCCCTTTAAACTCACCATCAGTGTCTGATCTGTCTGAACTTTTGTAAGAAACTACCTGACACTGGAAATTTTGGAAACAACAGAAGCTTACCACTCAGAGATATGAAGGCTTGGAGCACAAGACCAAGGTGTTAGCAGATTAGCTCTTATGTTGTGCATGTGAGCAATGCCAAGTTTGGCGGCCAATTTAAAATGCAGCCAGCTGCCCTGCACCACAAATGCAGCAGCCCTGAAGTCGATGGCTGGACCTAAAGAAATACTTCCCTGACTTGCCTTTCTTTCCATCATGTAACCTGAAGTTTCTATATTTTCAGACGCCTTCCTTTTAAATGAATTTGCACTGCTATGCCCTGGAGCTTTTAATATATGGGATTCTGATTCCTCTCCTGTTGTCACTATGAAACTTACAGCTTATTTTCAAGAGTGCTAATCTAAGAACTAAAGAGACATTGCTCACAACCACCTTGTCGCCAACCACAAATGTTTGCATGTTTGCCAATCCAAATATTTTTCATAGCATTCTGCTTTGAACTCTAAACCTCACTAAATGCAGGCAGCAATAACCATGTCACAGTCTAAATAGAATAATGACATCTCCTTCACCAAACAATGTATTTTATGACTTTTGAATACAGCCTCACTCAGAGTTTTAGGGGATGAACAAAATAAAGGCAGGTTAGTTGGCATAATATACTAGAAATGACCTTTAACCTAGGTTCAGGTAGTTCTTATTTATTCCTCGTATAAACCATATAAATAGAATACTTTCTGACTCACTCTGCTTTCTGTGTACAGTATTGTCTTATGAACTCTTGTAAGAATTACTCATTATTCTGTTTCCAGCTCTAATCTCTTCTCCATTTCTTCTGTAAACGAGTTCAGAAGGCCTATGCACCATGCAGTCAGGAAGTCACAGTAGTGAACTCTCAGTAACAACTGTCCGCATTAGCCACTTTCTCACTGCTCTGACCAAATACCTGGCAAGAAGAAACTAAAAGGGAAAGTAATTGTTGGGCTCATGATTTGAGGGAAATTGATTGCTTTGGTGAAAACATAAGTCAAGGTCACCTGCATTGTCAGTTAATAAAGGAGGGGGTGGTTTCAGTGTTCAGAAAGCTGAGAGAGAGAGAGAGAGAGAGAGAGAGAGACAGAGAGAGAGACAGAGAGAGAGACAGAGAGACAGAGAGAGACAGAGAGAGACAGAGAGAGAGACAGAGACAGAGAGAGACAGAGAGAGACAGAGAGACAGAGAGACAGAGAGAGTTAGTGCTCAGAAAGCTCCCTCCTTTCTCTTCTCTCATTAAGTCTGGACCACTAGCCCATCAGCCAGTACCACTGAGGTTCAACCTCTCTGTGATGCCCTTATGACGGATGCTTCTCCTAGATCATTTAAAGTATACTAAACTTGACAAAGAAGATGAGCCATCACATGTTGTTTTAGCTCCTTTGAATCTAGTCACAGCCACAGTATTTGAAGACTCCTGTTCTTACAGATTTCTCCATAAAAGAAGCAAATCAGAGTAATATTTTTCTTCCATAAGAAAAAGATATATGATTTGGATTCTATCTAAGAAAATAATTTTAAGGGTATAAATGTTTATATAGTAAAGTAGTTTTTCTATTAAATCCAATAAATTTCAACATACTATTCCCATCTAATCGTATCCTTTCTTTTTTTCCTTTCCTGATTGTTTTCGTGGCTTCTTACATGTTCTTCTGAGAGGCAAACTCATAGCTCAGGGACTGTGTTCCTCCCTGTCCTCAGGACCTTATGCAAGAGGCAGGAGGGATGAGTGTTGCTGGAAAACACAATGCAGTAGCTGAGCTGGGTGAAGCTCTAAGGCCGGGTTGTGAGGGCATCAGAATCCATTTTGGGGATTTAACTTCCTTTGATAGTGCTTCTGCTCCTTGATGCCTGAGAGATCTTAATAGCTTTTGCTTTGCTCCATTTCCCACCAGACTCGGTGAAGCTATGAATGCTGATGTGGTGTGCCATGCTCTGGAATTTTGCAAGCAGGATGCTGCCCGATCACAGTGTCATCTCTACCCCCTTCCCCAGGTGAGTGGGTTCTGCTCTGAATGTCACTTTCCAGTAGGCTTTAGGCCCTGTGGAAATGTTATAAAGGGAGACCCAGCTTCATTTGCTCAGTGGTTTATGAACTGGAAACTATAGAGTCAATGCTGGAATCTGCATTATGAAGGAAATCATGCTGTATTTATCTTTGTGAGCTGGGTTACCTTCACTCAGTATAACTTTTCCTGTAAATTTTATAATATAATTTTCATAATAGCTGAATAAGTTTCTGTGCAAGTATGTACCATGTTCCCACTCTCCATTCTTCACCTGATGGATATCTAGAATGATTCTCTTCTCTAGCTATTGTGAATGGAGGTGCAATGAATGTGGATGTGCAGATGTCTCTGTGGTAGGGTATACAGTCCTTCGAGTAGATGTCCAAGAGAGTTATGACTGAGTCACATGGTAGATCTAGTTCTGGTGTTCTGAGGAACCTTTCGAGTGATATCCAAAGTGGATGCACCTGTTTACAGACCCACCAGCAGTGTATCAGGGTTCCCTTTTCTTCGCATCAATGACAACATTTGTTGCCACTTGTATCCTTGGTGATGGCCTTTTGTTCTGATTGGGATGAGATGGAATCTTAAAGTAGTTTTAACCTGCAGTTCCTTGGTGCCAAGGGATACTGAACACTTTTTAGAATGTTTCCCAGGGTTTGTAATTTCTTTGGAGAACTCTTTAGTTCCATATTCTTTTGAAATTGGGCTTTCTAAAGAGTTTTTTTTCCTCCAGTATATTTTGGTTACTAATCCTCTATTAAAGGTATAAGTGACAAATAATTTCTTCTTTGAGCTGCATCTTCACTAACAATGCCCTTTGTTATGAAGAAACTTTTTGGTTTCATGAGACCCCATCTGGCAAGTTTGCTTTTTACTATGCTACCAGAAAATTTTTACCTGTACATACATATTGAAGCTCATCTTCTGTTCTTTCCTCTAGCCACTTCAGGGTATCAAGTCTTACACTGAAGAATTTGATTCATATATAGTTAGGGTTTTCTCAGGGATATATAGGAACCAAGTTTTATTCTTCCAAATGTTGATGCCCAGATTTCTCAGAATCATTTGGTAAAGATGCTAACTTCTCCAGTGTATATTTTTAGATTACTTATCAAAAATCATTCAGCTATTGTTCTGTAGACACATTTCTGGGCACACTGTTCTATACTATTGATCTATATGTTTATTTTTGTGCCAGATGAGTATAATAAAATACCACCCTCCCAAAGCTTTCTAAGTAAAGCAAGAAAAAATATATATACAATACCTACAATGCACATACATCTATAATACATTAAAATATGGCTAAAATGATATCTAGTTAGATTATTGTCAGTATCGTGATTATTTGAGATGGTTTTTAAGAATCTCTTGTATCATATCATTTTAGGCAACTTTTAGTTGGATTGTGGTCAGACAAGACTATAAATATTGACATAATTCTATCCACACATTGTAGATCAGAGTACAGTATTAAACTAAGGCTCACAGTATTGATTTTCACGAGCTTCCTATTCAAATAATTCTTTACCCCTTTCCTTTGAATTATGATTCTATGCATTAATAACAGGTTTGGGTTTTAAAATATTTTATTTATGCTTGAATGAAGTCACCTATAATACTTTGTGACTTAGCCAATGTATATTAATTTTATGCCTAAAAATATTAATCATCAGGGGTTGGGGAGATGGCTCAGTTGGTAAAGCACTTGGCACGCAAGAATGAGGACCTGAGTTTTGACCCCCAGGACCTATGTATAAAGCTAGGCCTGATGGTCCAGATTTGTTATCCTTGCTCCTGGAGCTTGCTGCTCAGCTAGCCTCATCAGTGACTTCCAGGCCAGTGAGAAATTGTTGTGGTTTCTCTTGCTATGACAAAGAACGAAAGAAACTTGGGAAGAAGTGGATTTATTTTATCGTAACGTTTGCAGTACAACATCCCGAAAATTCACAGTAGAAACTCAAGGCAGGAGCCTAGAGGCAAGAACTGAAGCAGATGCAATGGAGGAATGCTGCTTCCTGGCTTTCTCCCCACCTGCCCAGGGTGGTACTGCCCACAGTGGTCTGGACATCAGTCAAGATAATGGCATCGATCTGCCAGCAGGTCAATCCTATAGAGATATTTTTCTCAATTAAGATTCTTTCTTTCAATAAGCTCCTACTTTCTATCATCGTGACATAAAATCTGTCCACACAGAGACCCTGTCTCAAAATAAACAATGCGGACTGCATCTGAGGGGAGAAACCTAAGGTTGACCTCCACTCACCCCATCGCTAACACACACACACACACACACACACACACACACACACACTCACACACACGGAGAAGGGAAGGGAGAGAGAGGAAGAAAGAGGAAGAGATTGGGAGGGGGAGAGAAAGAGAGATGGAGAAATGTACACATACAAGATATTAAATATCACAAACCTGTCTTCTTGAGAGGAAAAATGGAGACAAGTGCACAGGGGACGTATTTCATGCTTCTTCAGTAACTGACTGTCACTGAAATTTCTCTAATTCCTCCCAAGAGGCTGTGGATCCCACTGATTTATAGAAAAGTTAATTTTAAGTGAAAAGAATTCCAGTGGTCAAATGGCATGTGGATAATGTCTCATCTTAATTACTACCTGATATCGGAAGGAACTCTGTCCCTGTGTAGGAAGGCAAACATGTTAGTCCGCCTATCATCATCATGACAAAAGGCCCCAGAGAGGAATTTAGAATTAGGAAAGGTTCAGCTGGGCTCATGTTCAAAGGTTTCAAACCATGATCACTTGGCTCTGTTAATGGACTTGTGATAGGGCAAGATGTCAAGATGCAATTGTATGGGGGAGGGCACAAAGCAGCTCTTAGGGTGACACAGAAGCAGAGGGCAGGGACCAGGAGGAAGGTTTACTCCTCCGAAGACCACTTCTTTCAACTAGAGCCTGCCTCGTGGATGTTCATCACTCAGCAGGAGCGTATCAAGTTATGAGTTCATCAATAGGTGGATTCGTTGATGAGGTCACTGTCCCGTGGCTCAGTCACTTTCCCAAAGCTTCATCTCTGAACCTTTCCTTGGGGACAAATCTTTCAACCGACAAGGCTTTGGGGACATTCCTGATTTAAATCATGCCAGCAGATGGTTTGGGTTTTAGTAACAGCCACAAGCATCATGCTATATTTGCATCATATCCACAGCTGGCCACCCAGTGCTCAGCCATGCCTGATGGTTTAAGCAAACTCTGCAGGTAGCCTACACACCAGATTTCACTTTTTTATCTCCCCACTTTGACCTCCCTCTTTCTGTTGCGGTGCTGGCATTTGAACCGTGGGTTTTTCACATACCAGCACTCACTCCCTTTTCAGATGCCAACTTGGGAACATTTCAACAGCGCTCTTGGGCTGGGAGGGAGCAGAGAGGATTTCATCTGGAGGTGTTCAGCTTCCTCTAATGGACACCCTGGGCTGCTGGGCAGCCTGAACCCCTCCCTCTGCAGCGGCCTCAGCAACTTTCTTCACTATCCCCAGACTGCTCCAGACCTTCTCCCTCTTCCCTAAATGCCCATTACCAGTCTTTGTCTCTGCACACAATCCAGAAAGGTGAGGTGGTTTCTCCAGATTCAGGGCTCTCTGCCTTGAGCTTTCCTTAACGGCAGTAAGTGGTGTGTCCTGAGTCCCTCTTCCAGACTCTGGGGGGAGAGGTTAGGCTTCATTTTATCTAGTTGTCCATGCAATCATAAGGCGCGGGCTCCATTAGGATCTCTTGTTCCAATGGAGAAAGTGGAACACTAGAGAGGGTAGTAAATCGCTTCCAGTCACTACTCCAGGAATGAGCTGCAATAAAAAGGATTGGCATTCCTGCCTCTCCCCTCAGAGGTGTGTTTAGTGTCCCCACCACCCAGTGGGTTTTTGAAGTTGCTGTGAGTGTTTCCAAAACACCCAGCTAGAATCCTATCACCAGGAAGAAGTACCATTAAATATTAACTTCATTTTAAAACTAGATTACACCGCAGTCATTTCTTAAACTTCTGATCATGTGTCAGCTTGTTGTTGTTGTTTGGGTTTTGTTGTTTATTTGTTTGTTCATTTTTATTTTTGTTATTCAAAATTATATTTAGAATATATATTTTTAAGCATACAAGACCATTTTTTATTCCCATGGAGTTCAAGTCACTCATATGGAAATGCAAATACATCTTCAGCCCCCTAGATTTACCTATGACAAACCTGTGAATGCCTCAAAATAGCCACTACTCTGAAATGCCACCACGAATCAGTTCTTTCATATAAAATTTTCCTCTTGAATTTCATGTTGGTGGAATGACTCAGAACAGATGATACTCGGCTTACAATGGTTAGAACTCTAAATTTTCTATTTCATTATTGGTAGAAAACCAATATGCAGTCTGCAGAAATTGAATTCTGGATCTTGAATTTTCATCTTTTCTGTGACTATACCTCCCGATCAGCTATGAAGGAACCACCTACACACTACCATACCTTGTTGCTAACATTTGGGGCTACAGTGTTTTCATATGTCACTATGTCCACCAAACACCCGTATTCATGTGTATGTATAAGATACCCAGCCCTGAATTATAAACTGGCTCCGTGTTAGACAACTCTGCCCACTGTAGCTCATTAAGTGCCCTGAGAGTCTTAGGTGATGAAACTAAGGATGCTGAGTGGTATGTACAGCATATGCATTGCAAGCTCCTCTCAACTTCCACCTTCTCTGTAAAACAATTCCCAAACTCTCCCCCGTGAGATGCTAATTATCCTCCCAACCATCATCTTAGACCAACTATAACTTACAATGTGCTAATGACTGACCAAAGTGGTTCATATACATTAATTCAGTTAATATTGTTGAGGTGATATTGTTGTCTACATTTTATATGCTAAGATTGTAAGGTTACATGAATTTCCTTATTAGGATGTAAGCATATGGGGAACAGTATGGGTATAAATGAGGGTCGGGGAAACTAGAAAAGGGAGAAGTAAAATGTGCAGGTCTGCACTGCAAAGAGTGCACACAAATAGTCTATAGGGAAGGGGTTCATTTCCTCACCCTTCTCTTTGCATACAAGACAGAAGAATGACTGGAGCTGGTGTATATGTTTATGTGCACAAAGCCTCATTGTACACATTGCCTTACACCACAGCTTACAGACTAAAATTCAACTCTAGCTCTCTCTTCCCCAACTTCATCCCCTGGCCCCCCAGTCCTGAAATTCCCAGCAGACTCTGTAGCCGTTAGCAGACCACTCTCAATTATAACTGTGCTGCAGACATCTTCCTTATACCAGAATCCCAAATGCACATGCAAGACTTGTGCCCCTCCCACATACACTGAAAGAAAATCATGTTCAGATAGTGTACACCTCTGTGGAGCTAGGTCCTTCTCGTTCTCTCAGGCATCCAGAAACCTGCTAGGAAGAAGAGCACTGTCTTAGGGAGCAGGCAGACTTCAAAGAAGCTTCCATGGTGAGTCCAGTTCCATAGGAGCCAGAAGCCCTCTGACACTGAGAGAATGCATGTGTGGTGCACAGGGCATTCTGAGATCAGGTTCACAGGAAGCTGACATGCATGGTTCTGGGAAGAAGTTGGTCTACACTTTAAGTGAATGGAAGTGACATGTGATAATTTCTTGTGTGGCTGGAAAATAAACACATTGTTTTAGGACTTTATTTTATGTGAAAAAAATCTGTCATCTCTTCTAATTCAGGTTCTTAGTTTGCACAGAGCTAGGGCTAAAACCTCAAGGTCAAAAGTAGAAGTCTTTCTGATATTCATCAGTCACTTCTATCCTGTGCAGGTGATGTTGCCCTTCTGCTCACAATGCTGCCCTTAGCTTGTGAGCTCATGCTACTTTCTGATGTTAATATCTACTCTTCCCCAAGCTCTTCTTCTCTTAATGAACTTTTTACTTTTCAGCAATTTTGTTACAGTAGCCAGGATTCGAACTCTCTGGAGGCCCAATAAGGAAAAGTTATTTTTTCTGGTCTGGATAGAGCTCTAACAAGTCAAGCTACTCAAAACATCAGCATTAACCCAGCTAAGCTGGTCAAGCACCTGGTTAAGAGAATATTCACAGGAAGGTTGATTGGCAGTAAGTCATGCTAAGGCAAGATGGGAGGAATAATTGTCCCTTCAAGGAGATAATAGGCATCTTCTTCCCAGAAACTCCACATCTCATGCAGTCCCTCACAGAGCTGCAGCCAGGGCTGGATTAAGTCTGCCAATTTTCTGAATTACTCAGAAATTTAATATTTTTGTTT
The DNA here is from genome assembly GCF_018167655.1 of Microtus oregoni. Lineage (NCBI taxonomy): Eukaryota > Metazoa > Chordata > Mammalia > Rodentia > Cricetidae > Microtus > Microtus oregoni. The sequence goes on from NW_024544744.1 coordinate 1,764,658, forward strand.
CTTTTTCCTTCATTTGGATACTTGCCAAAGTGTAGGCGTGCTTTTCCAGACACTGTGGGCTTCCTCCCCTTTTCTCTGAAGTTCCCTTTGGCTTCATTTCAGATTGCCTGTTTGCTTATGCAGCCCCCATGGCTAACTCAAACGGCAGGGCTTTCTCTTCCTGGTCTCCATCTCCCTCCTCCAGGCAGCCACTGAGACTTACAATTCGCCTGCCCTAAGCTTTTCCTTTTAAATTCTAACAAAATTGTTCCAAAGCTTCTTTCTAAATCAGTTCTCAAATTCTTTGATTAAGAAGATTAAAAAAAAAAATCCTCAGTTTTCTTGGTAATGTATGGCATCCCAGGTGGGTCTTCCCAAAATTTCCAGTAACAATATCAAATTTACAGAAAAGTTACTAGAACAACACAGAGGATAAACCCCTCACCTGAGTTTAGTATCCCTAGTATAGGCATAGCATCATTTAGTCAGAGCTAAAGGAAGTGGCATTAAACTATTTTATTTGCATGACTCTTAACTGAACTCCAGGCTTAATTAAAGGTATCATTAGTTTTATCGCTAGCATCCTATCCCAGCATCTGCTCTTGGTACACATTCCATTTAGTTCTATGGTGGTTTGAATAAGAACGATCCACCATAGGCTCATGTATTTGAATACTTAGTCACCAGGTAGAGGCACTATTTCAACAGATTAGAAGGACTAAGCTTTGTGGCCTTGTGGAAGCAGGTATGACCTTATTGGAGGGAGTGTTTCACTGGAGGTTGGCTTTGAGCTTCCAAAAGCTCAAGCCAGTTCAGTGTCACTCTTTCCCTTGGCCTGTAGATGAGGATGTAGTTCTCAGCTCCTGTCCTAGACCTTAGTGCAAGCATGTGCCCCATCATGATGACAATAGACTAAATCAGTGAAATTGTTTGAGTGATTGAAATGCTTTCTTTTATAAGGCTTGCCTTGACCATGGTGTCTCTGCACTGCAAAAGAACCATGACTAAGACTCTTCACGGCTCCGTAGTGTCCTTTGGTCAATGACAACTTCTCAGTCTTTCCTTGCTTTTCATAACCTTGACGTCTGTAACATGCAGCTCACTCAAAAAAAAAATGTATGTTTAATATTTTTCTTTTGGTAGACAGGGTTATAGTATTTTTTTTTAGAAAATAGCAAATAGGAAATGTCCTTTTTTAGACTCCTATTTGGGGTGCATTATGCCTTATGACCATCTATAAGATCAACCTGAATCACTTAGATAGGTGTTGTTGGCCAGGTGCACCCACTATATGGTCATTATTTCCCTGTTCTTCTTATTTTATTATTTAGAAGTCAGCTTGGCCTATACTCAAGGTGACCAGGGAGGACCAAGCCCAGTCTTGTGGAATAAAGGTTTTGCTTACATTGATTGGGATTCTTCTGCGAAGAAGTATATCCTCCTCAAAGATATTCAGAAAGTTGTTTATTTTTAAGTGTAGGCTGGTGTATTTGTATTTGACAAGCTATGTTATAGTCTAACTCTGGATTGCCTGTTTTATGGCTCAGCTTTTCTAGTCTCACCATCATCTGGAACTCTTTGGAGCTCCCATATCCCATTACATGCCTTCTCCTTTTTATAGGCTCTTTCTTTCCCTCTGGGTTTCTCAGCCAGGCATAGCTTGCCATGTATTTTTTTTTCCAACCACAACCATGGAATAAGCCATTTATATCAAGAGACTCTGGTTTTATTGTTGGACAATGATATTTAGAAGCCAAGATCTGGACACTTAAAAATGTCCTTGACTCCTAGGGTCTTGTTGCTTCTAATCCTTCTCAGCGGAGTGCCGAGGAGCAATGCACAAGGACACACAAAACGACATGCTATGTTTCTGTCCATCTTTCGTGTGTGCACATGTGTGTATACTTGAATTCCTACTAATCTCTCCAATTCAAATCAAGTTTTACAGGGCCAAAATTATAGTTTTTACTATAAGTTGAGTCTGAAAGTGGTGAGTAGGACGTGAACCCAGCCTCCCCGTGTTTAGCACAAACTGGAGCATATTCAGAGTGGTGGCTGCTCAGAGCCAGAGACAGCTCTAGCTTCAGTGACAAGGAAATACACTGAAGGGCTTAATTTTCAGAAAGCTTACACAAGTGTGCCAATGTCCCCCATGCTAATGAGTCTACACAGCCGTTCACCCACTCAGGCATCTTCAAGGAGCATTTCTTGAGAACTCACTGCATTACCAGGATGCTGATGTGGGTACATTATCAGGTTCCTGCCCTGTTATCTCGTTTCACTATTATCAGCATGCAGGACAGATATTCCTATTTCATAAAGAGACTTCTCCTAAAGTCTCTTAGCATCTAAAGAATAATTCTTTTTCTTTATTTCAGCCAAAAATTATTGATGTAGGAGGAATTATGTAGATCAGTATTCCAACAAATGTGGCAGGTAATAGAGATGCAAATGGCAGTGGGGGAGCACAGGGTGCAGGGCGGGTGGGAGCTGGGGAGGCTAGGAAATAAACAGTGGGGAACAGACAGTTCTTTCAACAGAGAGTTCAGGAAGGGATAGAAGTCTGCAGAGAAAGCCTGAGCTCTTCTTGAGAAAGTAGAACAGGCTGCTAGGTTCTCTCACAGGAAACCAGGTATCTTCAAAGGGGGAGTAGAAGTCCTTCCCAACCTCCACACACACACACATGCACGCGCGCACACACACACACACTACCTCGTCTGCTGTAGCAACTGAGCAACCATCCTTTGTGCCCTAGGTGAGAGTTCTGGTACTGGAGCCCAGGCTTGAGTTGTCGATGACCTGAGAGAATTGTCCCTTCTGCAATGGCCTTTTCTTTGTTATCTGCTGAGATTCCAGATATCCAAAATCAAATCTGCATTCATCCTCATCATCCTTTTCCCACAACTATTCCTTGATTTCCACTCGCTCTCAATGAGTTTGTCAAACTCTTTCTAGTCTTTCTTTGAACGCTGGACTATGAGATTGTAAGGCTGGGGCTACATCGGCCTTATCTGCCTATCTGCCTCCACTGCCTAGCATAGAGATGGCACATTAAAGATGCCCTAAAGGTATATATATTAAATAAAGCGACGTCAATCTGAACCCAGACTTACATGTAAAATATGAACAGTCAAGCCTTTGTGATGCTCTCTACTCTTTGACCAAACTCGTTGGTGTCTGCATTCCCAGCACACATCCTCATTTTTATAGAGCCAATATAGCCAGGGAAATATCTCATTCCATTTTAAGAGTTGGGTCTTCCTGTTGCTAAGTTCCAGATGATTCACAATGAACAATGAAAATCTATTTTTCCCTTTCTGGTAAGCCTTTCTGACCCAGGTCACAGTTACATCTTGGGAATGTCTATCCCAGTCATTTGCCTATTGTGACAATCAGCGCACTAGGAGCCCTGCACTTGAATGAGAATCATCTGAGGGCATATAACTCCTGGAATCAAATAGGTATTCAATAAATGGTGATTGAAGAATCCACGAATCAAAACTAAAATGAAATTGGCAAGAAGATTGCCATATACTCACTTGCCTGTTCACAATCAAAATGCTCTTGTAGTAACTGCAATGGTTTTAGTCAGAAAGCTACTATCCACTTCTAGGATCTATTTTGTTTTGTGTGTATGTCTGTGTTTCTTTAACTCATGCCTGTTTTCTAAGACCTAAGTGCCTCAAGCTTGGATGTGTCTCTTCATCACTGTAATTAGGACTTACCATTTTGTGATAGATACTGAGAAAAAAAATGAATTAAATTTTCTCAGCTTAAAGGAATTCCCGTGTCAAGGAAACATAATCACGTCTCTCCTCAGTGTCTCACCAGAACCCACATGACTTCTCTCACACATGATTCTAAATGATAGCAGCTCCAACCCCAAACTAGACAGAATTGTTTTCTCCATCTTGTTTGGTATTTAGTAACTTCTCTGGCTTGTATGTGTTCTGCCTTAACTGTGCATAGTGTCTGAGCAGGATTTCCTTATGCATCTAAGTGCTGAAAATATACATTATTAAGTAAGGAAGAAGCTAAGTGTGTGAACATCCAAGCTGCAGTTAAGAGAGTTTTCTTTGTGCGTGGTAGCACCTTACTACTGTTAGCAAAATATTAGAAAGTCTAATGTTCTTTCTGAAGGAAAAGAAAAAGCAATTTACAACCCCTTACCTTAATTTAGTACCTTGATGTTCTAGAAGAGTTAAAGTTGGTCAAATCCAATTAAAATTAATTGCTTAAACCCATGGCTATGCCTGAACGATTGCTAGACCTTTGTGTACTGAGTCCAGAAATAAACTAATCAAAAGCATATTGGAAAAAGCTGACAGGTTTCAAAACACAGACAGTCATATCTTATTTATACAGTCCACCTTTCCAAAGCTGCTGCTGTATGATAGGTGCACATTAGGGGTCAATAACAGACAATCCAACCTTGGCTCACACATAGCCTCAAAAATCTTCCATATAGTTTCCAGCATCCTAACTTTGCATATGAGGAAAAGGTTAAGAAAGTTGTTTGCTGTGTGGTTTTTTTTTTTCGTTTTTTTTTATTGAGAAAAGAAAAAAAAGTTTCCCCCTCCTCCCAGCCTCCCATTTCCCTCCCCCTCCTCCCACCCTTCTCCCCCTCCCCCCACTCCTCTCCCCCTCCCTCTCTAGTCCAAAGAGCAGTTAGGGTTCCCTGCCCTGTGGAAAGTCCAAGGTCCTCCCCACTCCGTCCATGTCTAGGAAGGTGAACATCCAAACTGGCTAGGCTCCCACAAAGCCAGAACATGAAGTAGGATCAAAACCCCATGCCATTGTCCTTGGCTTCTCATCATCCCTCATTGTTCGCCATGTTCAGAGAGTCCGGTTTTATCCCATGCTTTTTCAGTCACAGTCCAGCTGGCCTTGGTGAGCTCCCAATAGATCAGCCCCACTGTCTCAGTGGGTGGGTGCACCCCTCGTGGTCCTGACTTCCTTGCTCATCTTCTCCCTCCTTCTGCTTCTCATTGGGACCTTGGGAGCTCAGTCCAGTGCTCCAGTGTGGGTCTCTGTCTCTATCTCCATCCATCACCAGATGAAGGTTCTATGCTGATATGCAAGATATTCGTCAGTATTGGTATAGGATAGGGTCATTTCAGGTTCCCTATCCTCAGCTGCCCAAGGAACTAACTGGGGACATCGCCTTGGGCTCCTGGGAGCCACTCTAGGTTCAAGTCTCTTGCCAACCCTAAGGTGACTCCCTTAACCAAGAATTGTGGTTCTGTGCTCCCCTATCCAGCCTTCCTTTATCCCAATCATCCTGTTTCCCCAAGTTCCCCCCATCCTCCCCTTCTCACTTTTCTCTCCCCATCTCCCCTTACCCCCACCCCACCCCACCGATAATACCTTAACACTCCCTGTTTACATATCCAAGAGTTTTTGAAACAATGAAACAGAAAATAAATGCCACTTAGAAATGGAAATCAGTGGCAAAACACGGATTCTTCACTTATGTCTTAGAACTAAATGCTGGACATGATGTGAGTCTGTGTGTGTAGGATGTGCTGGACATGATGTGTGTGTGTGTGTGTGTGTGTGTGTGTGTGTGTGTGTGTGTCTGTGTCTGTGTGTCTGTGTGTGTAGACAAAGAAGTCTATACTTCTTGGTATAAGAAAAGTATTTAATAATATGCTGCACAAAGAATTATTTTTCTATAATCCAAAGCCCTCTTAAAGATCAGTAAGGAAAGAAATGACTAAGGACCACAAATAGGTTCTTTTATAGAAAGATAAAATAAGTCAAAGAACCAAAATTTAGGGGTAACCTGTTTCCATTATTAAAAAGGAAAAATTTAAAACTAGAATCCCTTTATTTCTCATATATTTGCTGTCACATAAGCCTTTTACGGTCATTAAGCAATAAGTTTATATAGAAATAGTAAAGGCCACCAAATCCAATTGCTCCATAAACATTTGAGGTACAAAATCGCTGATGAAACTAAGCTGAAAACATGGTTGGACTTGACTCGCTCCACAGTCTTTCCTCCAAACGTCTCCATGATCTTGCCAGAGAAGCCAAGATGGACTTCTTTTTCATATCTAGATTTGGAATCTTGGACAAGATATCTATTTAGATTCCTTAGGGATTTACTTATTTGGGAGCCATTAAACACGAGGAAATGTCAAGAATCTTGGAAGGAAAACAAAGATACAGAAAAGTTACCCTTGAGTGGAAGGGTACATGGAAGGGATCAGAAGAAAGTCTTTATATGATGCTCAAGATATTTTTTAAAATATTTCTCATTTTGGCTCATGGTTTTGGAGATTTCAGACTATTACCAATTGACCTTGCTGCTCTAGATTTGTGTTGGAGCATCATGGCTAGAGCACATAGGACAGTAAAGCTGCATGATGGTGGGGCTGTCAAAGGCTGCCCTGCAACCACCCACTCAAGGGGATGTCCACAATCACCTAAACCACTCATTATATAACATGTCTTCGACATGGTGCCCTTTAGGGTGTATTCTACACCCAAATGTAGCTGTAGCACCAGGGTTACAATTCTGAAAAAAAAATTCTAAATACTGATTGCAACACAAAGCAGTGCAAAAGCAAGGAACACTCAGGAATCGAAGATCATAAGAGGAGGTCATCAAATTTATAAATCTTAATGGTAAAAGTAATTTCCCACCTAAATCTGAGAAATCAAAATATAGTTTCCATAGTTATTGGTACATATTTGGGGGGGGGTGTTATTGCTGTTTCTATGTGAATAACAAAATGACAATATAATAAATTGCTTCTTGTTCTTGAGATCTCCAACTGCCTTGAAGAATCTGAGTTTCCTTTTTAGCTGAAGAAAGCTAATGACCTTGATAAATTTGAATAGTTCTAAAAGATTTGTTGAACTTTGAAGTTTTAATGACTTCTGTTGACCCTTCTCATGATGAGTCATCCACAGCAGAGTTCAAATAGGAAGTCTTCTCCTAGAAAGTTTATTTCTAAAGCTTCAAGTAAAGCCAGGTCCTGTGGGATGTGTCTCCAGTCTGCTCATTCCCCTTTCCTACCACTCACTAAGAGTGTATTAAGTAATCATAATATCATTATTTAATGTCTGTCTCCCATTAGGGTGTAAGTTCCGTGACAGCAGAGTCTAGCTCTGCCATTTCCAGCAATTTCCCCAGAGCCTAACACAGTTCACTGCATGTATTAATCACTTATTAACTAGTTGAATGAAGAGTAGGGCAGAAAGGATAATGCCCTTCCTGAACTCCACAACGAATTTACACCCTAGTACCTAGAAGGTGTAAGTATAGCACCTTTTATGGCAAAATGATATTTTTGGACGTGATTTAATTAAGGATCTCTGGACAGGGAAATTATCTTGGATTATCTGTGTAAATCCCATGTAATCACAGAATTCTTACATGAAGCAAACTTTGGGATCCGAGCGGGAGAAGAAAATGTAACCACAGGGGCTGGAAAGATGGCACAGTTGGAAAAATGTTTGCCACAGAAAAATGAGAACCCTATAATGTATGAAAAGCCTGGTACATCAGCATGCTCCTGCAGTCCCCATAATGCAGAGGCAGGGACAGGCTCCCAGGGGCTCACTGAGCAGGAAACCTAGCCTAATCAGGGAGTTCCAGCCAACAAGAGACCTTGACCTGAGAACCAAGGTAGACAGCTGAGGACCAAGGCTGTCCTCTGCCTCTACATGCAAAGCACACAGTAGGCACACATGAACACGTACAGACACACCCACAAAAGAAAAAGCAAAGAAAGGGAAGGCAGAAAAGAGAGCGAGAGGAAAATGTGACAGGAGAGGGAGGGCATGAAGTGATAGGTCATCAGACAAAGGGATGTCAGCAACGACTGGAGGGAAAGCAAAGGTCTTCCTTTGGGCCAGTACAAAAGGGACATGCCTTGCTGACACCCTAATGTAGCCTGGATTTCTAACCTCCAGGACGGCAAGAGAATAACTTCTCATTCTTAAACTACAGCATTTAAGGTAATTTGTTACAATGGCTGAAAATGAACCCAAGGTGAGTGAGACAGCTCAGGTGGTAGAGGTGCTTCCAGCCACACCTGAAGACACATAGGACCCACTTGGTAGAAGAGCTGAGCCGACTCCAGCAAGCTTTTCCCTATACATGCATACCATGGCATACACACACACATATAGGTGTGAATGTAAATAAAAGAAATGACTATAAACTTCTTAGTTGTCTAACAATGAGTGAGATTTATTTAATGACTTGAGGGCAAATAGAAAAACGGCACAATTATAACAATAATAACCACCGTTATAAAACTGGAATGCAATATACAATCTGATTGACGTGATTATTTACCAAAAATCATTTGTTTGGGGAATGTGCCAGCATCCTATAAATATAACTGGACCTTGGAGTCACACTGGAGAAGTGTCTGCATGCCCAGACATTAAGGCAGAGGGAGTCAAAGGGAACAGGTGGCAGTTGGCAAAGCCTTTGACAACCCCCTTGGCAACACTGGGTCTTCATGGTCTCATCTACAAAAGTGGAGTTGAGAATTGTTTCTTCTGACTTTGCAAAATTAATAGAAAGTATAGTGATAAAGTATATATCATGTTTGTTGCAGAACTAGAAGCAGAGGCTGCAGGATGGCTCCATGGTTAAGAGTATTTTCTGTGTAGACCCAATGACCTGAGTTGGATCCATAGAATTCATGGTGAAAGGAGAAAAATGACTCCCAAAGTTACCTACAATATCCACATGTGCACAGAGTACATATAGGCCCACACTCATACATAAATCACACACACGCATGTGTGCACACAAACACCCTGCACACATACATGTGGTATAATTAATAAATATAAACATTTTTTAAAAGTCAAGAAAGCAGAGAGCCAGGCAGTGGTGGCGCACGCCTTTAAACCCAGCACTTGGGAGGCAGAGGCAGGCGGATCTCTGTGAGTTCGAGGCCAGCCCGGTCTACATGAGCTAGTTCCAGGACAGGCTCCAAAACCACAGAGAAATCCTGTCTCGAAAAACCAAAAAAAAAAAAAGAAAAGAAAGCAGAGAAAAAAATTCATGGTAATAGGCCGCAATGGTCCTGGTGCTTATTTGCTTACTTTTCTCATTGCTATGCTCCTCCATAAGGAAGGAAGGTTCATGGTTTGAGAGGTTATGGCCCATCACAACAGGGAAGGCATGGCAGTGGAAGTCTGAGGCAGTCCCAGAAGTCATGTCAGCAGTCGGGAAGCAGAGAGAGTCAGATGCTGTTGCTCAACAGGTTTTCCTTTTCCCTATTTTATTTAGTCTATAGGATGGTACACCGTCACCCCATAGTTGACCCTCTGTATAAGAGCCCTCACAAACCCAGAGATGTGTCTGCTAGGTGATCCTCAATGCAGTCAGGTTGATGATATAGCTTAACCAGCACAGTGGTGATACCGTTAAAGTCAATGAATGATTGGAAAGGAGTAGGGCAGATAAAATGCTGAGTAAATTACTTTTTAAGGCATTGCTTAAGGAAAGGAAGTGATAGCCATGATGCCAACAGTACTTGTAGCTATCTATGTCGTACAGCATGAGCAGGAAAGACGTGAATGCAGCTGTCAGTGCGATCTGTTGGAAAATGAGGCAGTAAGTAATGAAGAGAAGGCATTTTTTAAAGGAGTGGCATTTTCTCCCACTTTCCTAATACTTTATTCTGAAAGAAAACAACATGACTTTGACTTTATTTTTCTATTTATCTTAAAGTTATAAATGCCTATCAGAGCTGGAAAATGTCAGACCATGAAAGAAACTAGGCTTTGCTGAAGCTAAATCCTGGGTATTGGCAAATAGTCACTGTGTGATACCATGGCACACAGATAAAAATACACCTGCAAATTCCACCCGAAGGCCAGGCTGCCCGAATGAGATGGACACTCACAAGCATGGAATATCTTGCCTTGGTATTTCTTCTTACTGGAAATCACCTCAAAGTCCTTTGCTGTACTTTTTGACTGGCTGTTTCTAGTATGCTATAAAAAAGTATAATTATAGAGGTAGGGAAGGGGCAGAGATAAATGTAGAATTCAATAAAAATCAATAAAATGTATGATTATATGTAAGTATAAAGTCTTCAAATAATGAATTAAAACTATCATTTAAAAGTATCATACATTACAAATAACCGAAATTTGTTTCTCAGTTGGGAGATCTGGACATCCAATATCAGGATGCCATTCATCCCCCCCGATGAATACAGATTCTTATTATAGCATCAAGTGGAGAAGAAAGAGGATTTCTTGGTGAAAGCCTCTTCAGTTTTGTTTATTTGATATTGTTCTTTCAAGACAGGGTCTCCCCATTTAGCCCAAGCTGGCCTAAAACTCATGATCCTCCTACATCTACCACATAGGTGCTAGGATTACATGTGTGAGCCACCACACCTGAATGCCTTTGTCTTAGATCACAAATCCCCTGTATCAGCTGAACTCTCATGACATAATCACACCCCCAGAGTCCCACTGGAATAAGAGCTTCAACCTGTGGATTAAGAGAGAGAGAGAGAGAGCACACAAGCACTCAGTATACTGAGCTGCCTTATGCTATAGTCATCTATGTTCTTATCTCCTTGATGGAACAGTGATGATCTTGGATACAGCAACTTCTAAATGTTGCATCATTTTTAAGGTAAATTGGCACTCTTAATTTGGGTGTAAGGGAAAACCTGTTCTCATAAACTTATAGAAAAACATAAGAGTAAATGAGCTATCCTTCCCCACCCCTAAACCGCTACTTTCCCGCATGCTCTTCACAATTAGAATACTTCATCCATCTCAATCATCATCGCTTCCCTTCCCAGGGGCTTTCTCCTTTGCGGAGATCTGTCACTGCTGTCAAAAGCAGGGACTGAACAAAGACACTTTGGGTACATTTCACATCTACTGCTGCTCTAACTCATTGCATAGAACTCCATCACAAAATTGTCACTGTAGAAACGTGTGCCCAACACCATTTATCTTTACTTCCTTCATTCCCACACCCCAGAATCTAGTTCTTTAACATCTTGGAACACGAGGAAGATGAGTTAGAGACTGTGTCTTATCCAATTCACCAATCTTTTACAGTGTCAAGGAGCACAATATAGATGCCTAAGAACCTCTGTTTACTGTCGTTTTTCCATATTTCCCGGTCATAGTTGATGTGGCCCAGTGCTTATGGCTAAAGCATTTCAGTTGGAGAACACTCAATCTATATAATACCAGTCCCCACAAAGCCCTGCAAAACCATGAACATGTTGACATATTCCATGACTCTCTAGCAAAAGGATTTAGTTCCCAAACTTCCTTTCATTTTCTGTTTTACCTCACCTACTAACATCTCCCAGGGCAAAGTGAAAAGCACTGGTCATGCACAAAACAAATCTGAATTAAATTTGGACTGTGTTATATTCATCATTTCTGTGGCTTTGGATAAAGTTTTTATTCGCTCTAAGCCTCAGCTTATCTCATCTATAAAATAGAAATACTCATTACTTTCCATAGTGTATTCTAATAGCAGTTTACTGCCAAGCTCTCCCCATATTATAGAATCTTCGGTGTCTCATTACGGCACTAGTAAACAGTTCATGAAACAACATAGCTTAGATATTCAGCAAGTATCTATGAGATCGGTGAATGGACTGAATGGTTGCATGAGGAATGACCGGTGGAAAGGAACCTGTCTGCCTTTCACACTCATCCATGTGCACACCCGCATCTGGATTACCTGAATTTCTACCCAGATACATGACTTCTTGACAAAGGAAACCAAGCTTCTCGCTTGACAATCTGAAGTTGTACTTGGCATTCACCATGTTTTGGTGAAACCTCATGGGTCCGATTTTCTTGCCGGAATTAAAATATCAGTTAAAATTTCATTCTTGGAAACCAAGATGATAGTGGTGGAAAAGATGCTGGCATAGAAACCCGAGTCAGTCTTGCTTCTGCCTTCAGAAAGACACTCATTCAATTGTGAAATCTTTGTGTCTCTTTTTCATTTGTAAGGCACAAACTGTAATACTGTTTTTCTAAGGTTCAAGATCATTGAAAAAGAGCCTGAGTTTACATGGGTTAACACAGTCATTGCCATTCTTTCAGTTGTCTATTGCTATAACAACCCAAGATAAAAGACAGAGTTGTTGTCATTGGCACTGATGCCAAACTAATGTCGTGTTTACAATTTTGTTATAAATATCTACATTTTATAGAGGAAAACACTGCAGGACAAGATGCTATAGTTACTTGCTCAAGGTTCCACAACTGGCCAATGTTGAGACTCAAACTCACAAGCACCATCCACTCTTTGAACCTTGTGTTCAGGCTGAAGCTTATTGCTTTGTGAGTCTGTGTGATGCTTTCCTTAGGAACCCACTCATAAGGATGCTAAATAGATGAAGAGGGTTTGAGGTTGGAATAAGAAAACCTGATAACCAGCTCAAGAAAATAAGAGGATCTGAAAAGATCTAGCCTTGCCTAATCCCAGAATCAAGTGATTGTTCAAATGGAAGACCAAATTTCTTGTTGTTGGTGAGGAATCTGCTTACATTGTCTGATAGATGCTATAGCTGAGTGGGAAGTAGCATCCTATCTCCCTTCCACAGTTTTCCTATCTGGCCACTTTCCATGTCCTGCCTTTCGCTCAAGTGCTCGTTAGACTACGTATTCCAATTTAAAGTATAACTTTTTAGAATAAGGAAGAGCAGTCTTTCTCCTTTATAAACAAAGATGGAGATCAAATATCCAACATTCAAGGGTTACCAAGGAAAAATACCACTTTTTAAAATTTTTACTTACAGTGTGTTTGTCATTAGGACAAGTAAGCTAAGCTACTTTCTGAAGTGTCTCTGACTTTTCACAACATTTTTTTGGTAGAAAAATAGTAATGTTTTATATAGATTATCTGCTGTATTTCGGCAAAAGTTCAGTTTGAATTTATTAAGTATTAGATTTGACACTTTGATCTTTATTTTTAATTGATTGTAGTCTGTAGTGATTTTTGTTGACAAATGTTTACATATTGTTTTTAGGGATTATGCTAGTTGAGCACATCAGTGGCTGTAGATTCTCCTCAACGGCCATGATTTCATTAGCACTTAGGTTTTCAGCACCAGACATGGTCTCCCTCCTGCTGAGTGGATCTTTAGACTAGTTAGAGAGCTGTTAACTACCTAAGGTATGTGTGCCATTATTGCACCCTTGGGGTTATAGTGCCAGGCTGCTCCTTGATGTGGCTCCTCAGCATCATGGTTGAATAGAATTGTTGGTTGTTTTCCTCACTGGGAAGCTTGCACAGGACCTTCTGGTACCATGAAAGAGAATCCACAGGGAGGGGGCTTTTAAATCATGTCCAGCTAAGGGGTCTCTGGGCTCTGTTTCTGAGGAATGTTGTCTTCAGCAATAGACAACTATCTTCCACCCCTGGGGTGTTACCAAGGGCAGTATCAAAAGGTTGTATGTTAACCCTAGACAACAACTCAAAGATGACTCTCATGTCTCATATTGGAGTTTTGCCTGGTGGCCTTTGGCTCTTAGAGGAAGCACCATAAGCCCGGATGAGAAAAGCTTATTAAAACAATATGTGTATATTTACACATGGGCCTTAGTATATTATAGATTCTATTTTTTGTTTGGCAAATAGTTAATAGTATGATTCCTTGTGGCTTTTTCCAAAAATCCATAATGTTGTTTGACTTACCTCACCTCCTTCCTTCTTTTGTATTTAACTCCCTCCCCTTCCCTAAGGAGCTCATGTTTTCCCATTTTCTTTATCAGATAACTTGTATACTGCTATTCCTTTGCACCCACCTTATTTTGTACTTACCTCCCTCCTTCTTCCATAAAGAGCCCCACCATTTCTCATTTTTACTATCAGATGACTTGTATCAAGGTGGGGGATGGGTATAAGGGAATATAATACACTTTCTTAAAAGCTCTTAATAGCCAACTCCAACTCAAAAATAAAGACAAGGTCTCACAACATAACCCTGTTGTAGACCATGCTGACCTTGAACTCATGGAGATCTGCCTACCTCTGCCTCCAGAATCCTGGGATTAAAAGCATGATCTGTGCTGCCCCAATGCCTCCCACTCACTCGCCATCATTCGCTTGTCCAGGTTTCTTTTGTAGCCAAAATCTCTGAATTTTTCAATATACTGATCCATATATTTTACCTCTGGACCCTTATGATCTTCCTGACAACTAAAATGCTCATTATCTTTGCACCCATTTCCACCTTTGAAAACTTAGTGCAAAACGGCTTCTTCCTGAAGCCAGCTCAATGTTCCTCTTTTGCCAAGTAGAGGCATCCCTTCTGGTTTCCTCATTGTCACACATTCCAGCGTGTGCCTGTCTTACTCCCCAAGTAATTGTCAAAAATAGGTAAGGAAGTAACAGCTGTTTTTACACAACTCTCCAGCTCTGCACTCCCTGGCTTGGCACATGCTGCGGTGTCTTCAAGCCAGTAACATTGGCTAGACAATGGGAAGAGTAGAAATCCAAAATGTGCAGAGCTTGCTTGGTCTTCATTTAGTAATCTTCATCTCAATCACCTGGTGACTCATTTCAACATGTCTTCATAAATGTTAAGAGAGACCCAAAGTGATGACTCTGAGCCATTAAAAGTAGTGGACACCAATACAACAGGACAGTTCTAGATGTATCCTGAATCTATGATTTTTTCCTTAAAAATAAAGGAACTTGGTTTTTGTCGACATTAACGGCTTTGTAGAACAAGGAAAAGGGTAAGTGGGCTTTGAAGTTTAAAAACTCTGGGCTCTTTCCATAACCTGATATAAACAGAGGTTTTTCTGTCCTGCCCCATCCTGCAGTCACTTCTAAATAATTGCCCAGAGACTTAATATCAATTATATACTGCTTGACCTATAGTTCAGGCTTATTATTAAATAGCTCTTACATTTGAATTACCTTATTTCTATTAATCTATGTATTGCCACGTTGCCATGGCTTTTACCAGTCTGCTGGCATCTTGTTTCCTGGGCAACTGTCTTGCATTTCTCTTGGCTCAACCCTTCTTTCTTTTTTTATTTTTTATTTTTATTATTATTTTTATTGAGCTCTACACTTTTTTCTGCTCTCCTCCCTATCTCTTCCCTCCCCTTCAACCCTCTCCCAAGGTCCCCATGCTCCCGTTTTACCCAGGAGATCTTGTTTTTTTTTTCTACTTCCCATGTAGATTAGATCTATGTATGTCTCTCTTTGGGTCCTCATTGTTATCTAGGTTCTCTGGAATTGTGATTTGTGGGCTGGTTTCTGTTTTCCTGTATTCAGTTTGACTTTCCTGCCTAGATACACTCTGCCTTGCATTTTTATCAAACAATGAGCACAACATATATTCAGGGCATACAGAAGGGTTATCCCACAGCAGACAGACTCCAAACACGCTTTTTAATCCTAGAACAGTTGCCTGCCTTTTGAGTGTACTACATTGTAAAGCAGGAATGATTGCACTTCCTGGGAATGATGAGAGATTTGAGCAAGAGCCCAGCTTAAGCTGCAAAACCACTGATAAGCCTTCTCACACTTTCTCAAGTCCACAGTGTAGTAATCAATAATAAATAATTTCTGCACTCCCCTAAACACTCAAGCATTACACACGGCTGTACTAACCCTGAAATCAAATGGCAGGTTTACTCACCCGTGTATTCCATGCCTGAGCCTTCAAAACCATGATCTTATTTTGGGCCCTTATCTGAGCCTTATATAGTTAATAGGGAACCTTCTCTGTCCTGGGGTGATGCCAGGGTGGAATCCAGGGCATCTTCTGAAACTTCCCTATACTCTTGGCTTCATTGCTGAATAAAGCACCTCAGCATTGTTTGGATCTCATACAAAAACAGCTCTCTGAGACATTAGTCACAATTATCACCCAGAAACTCCAGGGGCAAACTGTCAAGAAGCTGCAGGGATGCAAGAGTGCCCCTGCTCCAGCAGACTTAATCAGAGGGACTGTCTCTACATCACTGTAACACTGAAGCTAGAACTCAATACCCCCTCTGCACACCGCAACCTAGGAGTGCCTATGGGGTTTCAAGCCTAGGTTCTTTCACTTATTCGTCATAAATAGGTTAAAAATCAGGCTCTTCCCTCTTTGCTTCAATAAGGTGTCATCCAAACCATATCTCAAAGAAATGCTTCAAATGTCTAATTTCAGGATCCTACCCTTTTCCAATTTTCAGGAAATTGTGGACTTTCCTTCTGGTTCATGTAAATCGAATTTTGTGGTGGGTACTGAGCAAGTGGTCAAGTTAGAGTCCACCTGTCTGTCCTTAGATGCTCTCACTCCCTCCTTACACTGACCCTCATCCCACCTTCCCTGGCACCCCCCATGCAGCACCACTCTGATTTACCTACCTTGGCCTCATGGCAGGACCATGGAATCAGCACAGGTTTCCCTGGAGCTGGGGATCCTTGACATGGTGTTATAACAAACATGAAACAACAATAATAACACACATGTATTAATGGAGTTGTCCTCGTTCTTAAAATTAGAGTGCACTGAGAGGAGCAAAAGGGAGAATATCACCCCTACAATTACTGTGGTATATTTCTTCACTTTTCTTGATATATAAAATAAGGAACCCTATTTTTCTTGCTTAACATAATAATGTTTTTTAATTAAAAAGCTTATAATTGTATATATTAACTGTACATGATAATATGTGACCTAAGTGTATTTTAATACAAGTATGCCTTGTGTGTTGAACACATTTTTCCTATTATGGTCCTGTGCCTTTCCCTTACTCTCCCTCCCCCTTTCCATATTCCTCTTTGTTCCCCTACACAGTCTAACTTCTATTGTCATGCCATCTATATATATATGATGTATTGACATACTTAAAATCTAGGAACCACTTAATGTATCCATCGTTATTTTTAGGGCTGAAAGAATAAGATATATATTTTTTATCCATCCCTCTGATGGTCAGCGAGGCTGTTTCTATAGCTAAGCTGTTGTGGACTTTATTGCAATGCATGCTCAAGAATCTCTGTGCTGTGTTGACTTGGAGTCCTTTTGCTAGGCACCCAGACTGGGCCCAGCCATACAGAGCTCCAAGGTAGCAGGACTGGCTGTTGTCATCCCACCGACAGTGTAGGAGGGATTCCTTGTGCCCAGATCCTTGCCCATGCCTGTCACTTGTTTTCTTAATGACCGTCATTTTGACACCAGTGAGATAGGATATCAATGTAGTTTTAATTTTCATTTCCCCAGTCGTTAGGGATATTGAGCACTGTTAAAAGTATTGATTGACCATTTGTGGTTTTCTTTTTTTTTTTTTCTTTGAACTCCCAATTTATCCAGTTAGCCTGGCGAGTAAATGTATACATTACATTGCTTGGGTTTTTGAGTTCTCCATATATTCTACCTATGCTCTATTAGATGTAAAGCTAGAAAATATTTTCTCAAATCCTTCAGGCTTTCTCTCCACTCAGTTAACTATTTCCTTTGCTGTACAGAAGCTTTTCAATTTTATAAAGAATTGCTTATCAATTATTGACCTTATTTTCTAAGCAACTAGACTCTATTCAGAAAGTCCTTGCCCATGTCTGTATCTTGAAGACTTTTGCCTGCTTTTTTCTCTAACAGTTTAAAGGTTTCCACTATTGCACTAAGGTCTTTGGCCCATATGTGGATGACATTTGTACAGGGCGAGAGATGTGGATCTAGTTTAATTCTTTTACACGTTTCTACACGTAGACAATTGCCCCAGAACCATTTACTGATGAAGCAGTATTTTCTTCAATTTTTGGCATGTTTTTTCAAAATCAGGCTTAAATTTATATAGGTTTGTGTCAGAGACTTCTATTCAACTACTTTTTTTTGTTTTGTTTTGTTTTTTTTGCCAGAACCATTCTACATTCTATTTTCCTTGCAGAATAACTTGAGATCAGGTATGCTGATACCTCTAGTGGTACTATTTTGCTCACAATCACTTTACAATCTGGGATCTTTGTGTTTCCATACTAATTTTAATATTTTCTTCCTTTTTTGTTGATAATGACATTGAGATTTCGATGGAGATTGCATTGAACCTATAGACTTTTTAGCAATTAAACAATTTTCATAATATTAATTATTCTAATCTATAATCAGGGAAGCCTTTCCTTCTTCTGGTGTTTTCTGTGTTTCCTTTGATAATTTAAAGTTTTCTTTATAAAGGTCTTTCTCTTACTTGGTTAGACAGGAAGTAGAAATAATAAAAGAACCAGAAGGTCGTGAGAAGGGCCATGATGTGTTGATGACTACTGGGGGTGAAGGAGTAATGTTTTTCAGTGCTTTAACCACTGATCAGTGACTGTTGTTTCAGGCAATAAATTCTCACCCTTGTGCAGTCAAGAAACTCTAATTAAACTAAGTGGGTCATGTAGATGGAGGCTGCTTGTTCATTTTCCGGCCACCCAGACCTGAAATAATCACACTGATACTATATTAATTGCAACACGGCTTGGCCAATGACTGTAACATATTCCTAGCTAGCTCTTACATCTTAAATTAACCTGTTTCTGTTAACCTGCATACCATCACATGGTTATGGCCATCCTACGTCCAATGTTTGTCTCCTGTGGCGGCTACATGGCTTCTCCTTGATTCTGCCTACTCTTTCATCCCCTATATGCTTGGAATTCCTGCCTTGCCCTATTATACACAGAAATATAGCTTCTTTATTAGCCAATGGTATTCACAGCATACAGAGGGGAATCCCATATCAGGATCATACACAAGAAGACAAAGTGAAGATAAGAAGGGACTTATTGGGAAGAAAAGACCCAGTAAGGAAGGGAGGGGTGAAAGAAGGAAATGGGGATGAAAAGGAATAAAAGTTACTATATAAAAGTATGAAACTATCAAACAATAAAGAACTTTAGATCAAATAACATGGTGTCTCAAGGCTGCTCTGGTCACATGCTAAGGGTTTTTCAGAGGCCTCTTTCTTTCCTCTGCAGCTACCAAAAGTAGCAATTCCCCATCTCTCTACTTCCCTCTCTCTCCTTCCCCCACCATCTCCTGTTGCCTCCCTCTCCTTCTCTATCCCTCCCACATTGCTCCATCTTCCTTATTCTCCCTCTCTGTTTCCATCTCTCTTTGCCTCTCTCCTCTCCTTTACCTCTTCCTCTCTTTTCCTCTCTATGTCCCTTTCTGTCTCCCTCTCTTCTTCTTCCTCCCCTTTCCACCATCTCTTTATTACTAAGAGTACAGTAAATATAAATGTTTTCTTTGGCTTTTATTTCAATATCTCTTGAGCACCTGCCATGTGGGTGAGATACTGTGTTGGGCCCTGCAGATGTTGAAATGGGCCTCAGCATGCAAGGGGATCCATCCCGGATGAAAGCTGGGGACATGGAGAAGGTAGGACTTGGCCTGGAAGATTCACATGGAGAGAATGAGCTGGAGGCTAACAAGAGTGGCCAAAAAAATAAATCAGCATGCAGATCTGGTGTCTGCCATACTGGACACATCAGAGGAGATTAATTTAAACAAGTATATAATTTCCAGGTTTTCCAGAATTCTTAGGAAAAGCCCAAGGTAATTCACTAAGGTTAATTGTAGTGGGCCACTCTCTAATCAGTCTTCCTGTCAGAGAGAGCCATGTTTTAAAAGTAAGTACTGTCATTAATTCTGTCACCCCTGATGCCAGTAGACAGAAACGGACACTGGGTGCGGCATTGGCATGCTGCATAGAGAATACCAGATGGCACCATCACACTAAGCCTTAGCACTGTCACAGGTTTTGATTTGATTTGATTTGATTTTTTTTTTTTTTTTTTTTTTGCACAGTGGCGTTTTAGTTTTAAGAAGCATGCCTTGTCCCCAGGTTCCCTGGACACCAAGACCAGTTGGAGAACATCATCTTTGCTCAGGTTATTGCTGTGCCCTCTTAGCTACCCACCAGCCTATGCCTTTGACCTAAGACACATGCTTGCTGTCCTCTGACCTTGAGCCGAAGGAGCCGGATTTCAGGCAGACACTGGGGTGTGGTTTCAGTGTCTACCCTTCATTTTGGGAGCGTCTTCTAAAAGGTTCACTCTGACTCCAGCTCAAAGTGGGACGTCATTCCACTCCTCTCTCACCACCCTAACCACAGGCCTGAAGTGAAGAAAAGGAACTCATCAAACAATATACAAAAGTTAACAGTCACCCAATTCCTACATATCTGCTAAAAGGCCAAGCCAAGACCCATATCTCCCATGAGGCTTGCTCTTGCTGTTGTTTTCATCTCAGAGGTCTCCTTCCTCCAAATACATTCACTGCTTCAACACAAAGATGGCTTTTTCAGAGACCTAGGGTGGGCGTTACCCCCAACTCCAGCTTCAGATGCGATACAAGAGTAGGAAGTGGACTCTTCCGCTGAATAGGCCAGTCACTGAGCAGGACATGTTAGAGCAGCCGGGGAACAGGCCATGGAAGGGACAGTGGGACTGGCACATGTATGCTGAGTCTGGGATACCAGTGGTGGGAAGCAGTGCGTGATGTCACCTCTCCCCAAACCTCAAGTTGTGCCTGTCTGCCTCCTACAAATACAATGGTCCTTGGAATTTCATTACTACCTTCACTAGCAGTGAGTTAACTCTTTGTATTTGCGATGTATGTATGCTTCAGAGGTGTGGTTAAATGCTGTAGATATGGATGCAAGAGAATAGCAGATGTAGAACCAGGAGAGGAGAAAGTAAATGACACATGGTTTGAGTTCATCTGACAGTGGTTGCACCTGCCGTGCTGGAGGATTCTGCAGACCTGTCCATAACCTGCTTGGGACAGAATTTACAGAGGGGCCACTCACTCAGGGATGCCAGTGTGCATGGCTGTCACGGAACAGAGGTCCAGGATACTGTCTGCCAGCCCTGCTTACTGACCTGGTGCCAGCTTCTTCGCTTTAGTACATTTGCCTTCTTCATCTAATGCAGTGGTGATGTTTCTCAGGGCTGTTGTAAAGGCTGCATGAAGTGACACTTGAAAGGTAATTAGCATAGCACATGGTACAAAGTCTTAATGAGGGCATCTAGTAACAATAATTGCCTTTCTGTAAATTATTTTATCAAACAATAGTAGAACAGTTCATTTATTGCAGATTTGTAGACTTTGATTCTAACTGTAGAAAAGACATGTAAGTCACAGGTGAAAGAGGAGTTATGGTGCCATCTCATTTTGCTTCCATAGGAGGCCTGGAAATTTACACTGGAGAAGGCAAAACGTATCCTCAAGAGGTCCTCAACCATGGTAAGCAATCAGCTGGTAGCAGGCCAGCCTTTTCCTTGGCCAGCTCTCCTCTCATGGGCCCTGTTCTCACACTCGAAAAGCCAGAGGCTTCTCTGGACAAAGCCCAGCAACACTACAGTAACTTCACAGTGAGACAGGAACATGAGCTCATTTCCATGTTTTGGTCTTGCTTTTCACTCTGTGGCAGGCAGTACCAGCCCCGGTACTCTGACATTTAGGGCTGTCTCCTCTGTAGGAGCTGTCATGTGCCTTGTGACATCAAACACCGTCTCTGTCATTTACCCCCTGCATACCAGCAGCCCCATCCATCACTCTCTACTGTAATACTCTCATGAAATCCCCAAACTAGGAACTCCTGCCCTCTGACAGACCATTCTAGAGAGAGCTGTGGCCTCCTCTCTTCTTCTTTGTAAAGCACGATATCAGGCAGTGTTTCACTTCACTGAGCCTCTAGTCTTCCGGCTGTGGGATTAAGACAATATCTTCTGCAAATGGACTAATAGATAGGCAAAGCACCCGCTTCCCTGCAGAGGACTTAGCACCCAAGAATGGGGAAGCCACCCCAACCACTGATCAGCTCCATTTGCTCTCTTCATAATGACTCTTTCTCAACAGATAGAATGCTTAGCTCAAACCAGCCAGCTGAGGGTTTGACTTAAGCTCCTTTCTAAGGAATTGTTGGAATCCTGCCTCAGCAATTACACTTTCAATTCTTGTAAGTGGGGCAAGTCAGTCCCAGTTGAAAGGGAAGCTGAAAAGTAGGCTGAACGCTGTACATGGAGACAGTGAGGATGCATTGCACAGCAGGGAGGGTGCACAGCGACAGTGAGGATGCATTCCACAGCAGTGAGGGTGCACAGCGACAGTGAGGATGCATTCCACAGCAGGAGGGTGCATGGTGACAGTGAGGATGCATTCCACAGCAGGAGGGTGCATGGTGACAGTGAGGATGCATTCCACAGCAGGAGGGTGCATGGTGACAGTGAGGATGCATTCCACAGCAGGAGGGTGCATGGTGACAGTGAGAGTGCATTCCACAGCAGGAGGGTGCATGGTGACAGTGAGGATGCATTCCACAGCAGGAGGGTGCATGGTGACAGTGAGGATGCATTCCACAGCAGGAGGGTGCATGGTGACAGTGAGAGTGCATTCCACAGCAGGAGGGTGCATGGTGACAGTGAGGATGCATTCCACAGCAGGAGGGTGCATGGTGACAGTGAGGATGCATTCCACAGCAGGAGGGTGCATGGTGACAGTGAGAGTGCATTCCACAGCAGGAGGGTGCATGGTGACAGTGAGGATGCATTCCACAGCAGGAGGGTGCATGGTGACAGTGAGAGTGCATTCCACAGCAGGAGGGTGCATGGTGACAGTGAGGATGCATTCCACAGCAGGAGGGTGCATGGTGACAGTGAGGATGCATTCCACAGCAGGAGGGTGCATGGTGACAGTGAGGGTGCATTCCACAGCAGTGAGGGTGCACAGGCATTGTCATAGGCTCCTCCCTGCCAGCTTCCCTCATCATTCACTCTCTGACAACTTGTCTCATAGTATTGATTTAGAAACAAACAAACAAAGGGGAGGGAAATCACTCACGTCAAGGCTGACCAGACGCAGCAAGTAAAGGGTGTCCAAATGTATTTAAATAATAAAAAAGCAGTTTTATTCTGTGCACCCTATACAATATTTTCAGACGGCAACCTGAAAAGGTCCTATGAGTTTTGATGAACAAGGCTGACCCAAGTTGAGTGGTAGCAGAAGAGATATTCCTACAGAATTGGCTAATCAATCATGATGTCAGCTTCAGCACTCATTGCTTCATTCACAGAATAATTAAAGGTCAGTAGTGGCCAGTTCATCTAGTCGGGTTAATATGTTGAATAATAAGCAGAAACACCTCGAAATCTCCATGACCAGCACCTTCAAAAATCTGAGCAGAATGGAGGACAATGCGATTGTCTTTTGTTCTTCTCAGTACAGGTTTAAGACTTATTTTAGGGCATTGTTTATTTTACTGGCACAAACTGCCTTGGCACAACCTCAAAGACTAATTAGGATTTTACAATTTTTTTTTTTTTTGTCACCAGACTTGAAAACATAATTGTTGAGGCAGGATTCCAATTTCAAAAAAAAAAAAAAAATCTATTGACTGTTCAACAATTAAGAAAGAAAACTTCCCCAAAGTTTCTCTCAATGTGTTTACTCCAGACTGAAATCATCAGGAAAAAAAAATTGTCTTTGACAATCTGCTCACGGAATATTGGCTGTAATCAATTTTGCCTAATGGCAAGTGTAACTGCAGAACTACTAGCCAAGACCCAGCGAGCTCTTCCTCTCGGCCTTCTCCTATAAAAGTCTGGACCAGCAGGAGTGGGAGAAGGCTTGGAGGTTAAGAGCATCTACTGCTTTTGCAGAGGACTGCAATTTGGTTCCCAGCATCCACATCAGATAATGTATAACCTCCTGTAACTCCAGCTCCAGCGAATCTGACAACCTCTTCTGGCCTCTGAGGGCATTGTACTCTCAAGGACATACCCACACCACATGTAGACACACACACACAGAGAAAGAGAGAGAGACAGAGAGACAGACAGAGAGAGATAGTTAACTAAAAAATAAGAATTAATCTTTGATAAAAGAATTATCTTTTTGCTGGGCAGTGGTGGCTCACACCTTTAATCCTAGCACTTGGGAGACAGAGGCAGACAGATCTCTGTGAGTTCAAGGCCACCCTGGTCTACAAGAGCTAGTTCCAGGACAGGATCCATAGCTGCAGAGAAACCCTGTCTCGAAAAACAAACAAAACCAAAAAAAAAAAAAAAAGAATTTTTTTTAAAAAATATGAACTGTAGAAAAGTTTTGTGCTGTGGAAGGAATCAAAAGCTTCGAAAAGGTATGGATTTCAGGAAGGGTCAAGGAGGCTCCTTGGGAGATTTTTTTGAGTATTTAGAAGAGAGAATATAAGCCAATTATTTAGAATATCTGAAGTGTGGATATCTTACTTAGTTCTCTCCTCCACCTACACAAACTGGATAGTTTTTCTCAGTCTCCCATTAGACTTTCACAATCACTTTCTCTATGTTGCTAGTACACAGGCAATGCATCCCATAGATCTCCAAATCCACTCTGTTTACTGTGCGGACAGCTCTCTGACCAGGAGTCCTCAGTGCTGAACCTGACTGCTCTCTGTGGATATGGAAGTATGCTGGGGACAGCCTGTGCCTCTGTACACAAAACACTAAGCACAGGTCTACCTGGCAAATATAGTCACCTGAGAAGTAACACATGCCAGTGTTCAAGTGTGTTCATATCCCAACCCAGAACAATTAAATCCAGGTAATATAATACACACAGAGTCGAAAATCAATTGAGTTGGAAATTTAATTTCAGGTTTGCTGTGTATAGGAAAATGGTTCAACCCCCCCCCCCCACACACACACACACACACACTTTGACCTTTCATTTATGTCATTCAGCCCATGTTCTTTATTCAAGACCCATTTGTTGCTCGTCATCACTTCCCATCTGGTGAGGGAAGCTGGTATGAATGCACTGTCCCCAGGGATTACCTAGACTCTACACCTTCCTTTCTGATGAGTTGGGATGCAGCCAAATTCAGAATTTTAAATCCATTTCTGCATCATTCACAGACCAGCTGTCTCTGCCTAGCAAAGTTCACACTGAAAGGTGGGGTCTGGCAGGTGCATAGGCAAGGACTTCCGTGTGGCTTGCATGTCCATCTCCGTTTGTCTTTGCAAGTACACTGTCTGGAGTTGGAAAGGTGGCCTGGGAACAACTCTCTCTGTCCCTTTGTGTGACACAAATATCAGAGGAGAATAATCCTGTCTGGACAGAAGAAGCAGAAGGACTCTGGACACGCATCACTGACGACTGCATACTTCCTGACCTCCGTATCTGTGCAACGAATAGCAAAGGCAGCTGCAGCCTTCCAGCTGGATTTTGACAATGAACAGTTGTGCAATTATAAAATTCTATTCTATTGTACCTCTTGTGGAGTAATTATAAGACTGTTCGTGCAATTTCATGTGTTGGTTATCATCATTGTTGAACTCTACATTGTCATTAGAATAATCAGACAGGCTTTCAGACTAAGGTAAATACTAAGAGAAGCAGCTCCAACACCTGAAAGCAGCTGATTTAAGTCCCAGAATGTGTCTGTGCTGGCAAACTGAAACCAGTGTTTTGTATGAGGTCATGCTAACGTTGTTTTATTCTGACCTCAATCAGACCCCACGTCTTTGACTTTAACCTACTAAAGCATCACTTCTCCCACTGTCACTGCCCTGTACCTTATGTCAAATCAGTGCATTTTCTAACATGTACAGTTTGGTTCCTCACCTCCAGACCAGGTTATGAGACACTTGGTACAGTCTAGAAACTGATTTGTGCTGCTCACATCTAGCAAGTAGAGGCTGTCACACGGTACGGTATACAAGGTAGCTTAAGGCTACAAAGCCCAAACTTGCATCTCCAATGAGATCTTCCCCTTCTCCTCCTCTAGCAAATCCATCTCTAGCTATCCTTTTAAGATATATAGTCCCTGTCTCCTTTCATCGCCTGATGAAGGTTAATATTCCTGAGGATGCCTATGTGTTTGTCTTTGGATTCACCTTCTTATTTAGCTTCTCTAGGAACATGAATTATAAGCTCAATGTCCTTTATTTATGGCTAGAAACCAAATATGAGTGAGTACATCCCATGTTCCTCTTTTTGGGTCTGGCTTACCTCACTCAGGATAGTGTTTTCTATTTCCATCCATTTGTATGCAAAATTCAAGAAGCGATGAAAGGAGACAGAGACAGAGACCCACACGGGAGCACCGGACAGAAATCTCAAGGTCCAAATCAGGAGCAGAAGGAGACGGAGCACGAGCAAGGAACTCAGGACCACGAGGGGTGCACCCACACACTAAGACAATGGGGATGTTCTATGGGGATCTCACCAAGGCCAGCTGGCCTAGGTCTGAAAAAGCATAGGATAAATCCGGACTAGCTGAACATAGCGGACAATGAGGAATACTGAGAATTCAAGAACAATTGCAGTGGGTTTTTGATCCTACTGCACGTACTGGCTTTGTGGGAGCCTAGGCAG
The DNA here is from genome assembly GCF_018167655.1 of Microtus oregoni. Classification (NCBI taxonomy): domain Eukaryota; kingdom Metazoa; phylum Chordata; class Mammalia; order Rodentia; family Cricetidae; genus Microtus; species Microtus oregoni. The sequence continues at coordinate 1,790,964 of NW_024544744.1, forward strand.
TTTGAATGCTCACCTTACGAGACCTGGATAGAGGTGGGCAGTCCTTGGGCTTCCCACAGGTCAGGGAACCCTGATTGCTCTTCGAGCAAATGAGGGAGGGGGACTTGATCAGGGGAGGGGGAGGGAAATGGGAAGCGGTTGTGGGGACGAGGCAGAAATCCTTAATAAATAAATAAATTAAAAAAAAAAGATATATAGTCCCCAGCCGGGCGGTGGTGGCGCATGCCTTTAATCCCAGCACTCGGGAGGCAGAGGCAGGCGGATCTCTGTGAGTTCGAGACCAGCCTGGTCTACAAGAGCTAGTTCCAGGACAGGCTCCAAAACCACAGAGAAACCCTGTCTCGAAAAACCAAAAAAAAAAAAAAAAAAAAAAAGATATATAGTCCCCTATCTGACCCATTCAAGAATTCTCTACTGTCCTCAGGGTAATAGGAAGATGAATCCTAAGCTGTCATAATATCTTGCCTCTTGCATGGTTCATGGGGTTCTGTAGATCTCAGTGCTCCAGCAAGACTGAAATGTTTATCATCCCCTAATATGCCCATCCTTTATATATGTCCACAACATGTGCCAGCTGGATCCCTGAGCCAGGATTGTGACTTTTTCACTTTGATATGCACATTAAGGATCTTGTTGAAATACAGACTGTCTTGTGATGTGATGTGTGGTGGGCAGGGCCATGCGTTTCTTGAGGCTCCCAGGTGGCACTGACGCTATAATGATACTTTGGTATAATATATATATATATATATATATATATATATATTGGTATAATATATATATATATTAGTATAATATATATATATATAATGAATAGTGTTGGCTAGGAGCTAGAATAGTGTTTCTCAAGTGTTAGAGGACAGCAGAATGACCCAAGAGACTGAGCATGAAAATGATATGAAAAACAAACAAGGAAGGACAGGTTGCCAGAACCCATCCTGTGGTGCCCAATTAAGTACATCTAGTATGAAAATTTGCATCTCAAAAAAGCTATGTACTGTATCTTGAGTTAGAAAGCCTCCCATATTCCTACCTTACTTTCGACCATCTCCTTTCTGCCAAATGTCTGAGTTATCATCATTCCCTACAGGGTTCCTAAAAAGCCCTATTAGTGCCTATACTTTGGACTCCACAAGTAATGCTGAAAGCTGGGATGAGCTGAGGACAACCCTATGCCTTAGACATGGAGGTTGCTCCTCTAGTCCTAGGATGCTGGGAAAGTATCCCAGAGACCCACACAATAGCTCCTTTATAGTCTGAAAATGTTGTCAGTTCTAGGCCAGGATGGAAGTAACATTAATGCCCACAAGTACACCTCATACACACTCAGGGCTGGTGGAAAGTAACTGTGTCTTTCTATCAGCATCTCCTAACTATTCAAGTAGGATAAAATTGTTTTGTTTGAAAGCATTTTGAAGATTGCTTTCAAAGCATTCCAGAAGGAAATGTTTGAATAGCTGACAAAACCAAGCAAGACATATTTGGGAAAAGCACAGTGTGAGGGTGGCCATGAGGGTGGAGCAGATGGCTGGGCTCCAATTCCAGGAACAAGCACAAGCCCCTATACAGGAGACAGAATGAACATGGGACATGGAGACAAGAACAAGAAGTGCATCTGGGTAAACACAGTGGAACTGGATTTGGGTCCAGTCATCCAGACAACAGAGGGGTCTTTTGTGGGAACCATTCCTTGACTTAATCAACTCTTCTTGTTGTCTTTTTTATCTCCCCAGAAATATACTAGAAGTGGCTCCAATATTTGTTCACTACCATTTTTGGCCAAGATCTGCCAGAAAATTGAATTGTATGTATACTATTTCTACTGTCAGTATAGTTAGGACATCTCCTTGCTTGTCTTTGTGTTCTGTGGGCTAAACTGATGTTCATAATTAAAAGGCATCCTTCTGAAATTGGTCATGTTTCTTGCTCAAAACATGGCTTGTATAGAAACAAACAGACAAACTTACTTTGAACAAAACAATTTTTGGAAATGTATCACAGGCATCCTTAGCCCCAGGGAGCAGTGTCCATGTGAGAGTTTCAGGCAATCATGGTTTAACACTTGGGGAAGCCTCTCCTTGCCACATAATGTATGGATGAGGTTGGCTGCAACATTCTGCACAGCTTCTAGAATTTTGTCTGACTTGGGTGGTGAGGGAATGAAGAAAATGCAAGCACATAGAGAGATAGAAAGAAAGGCTGGAGTTAGGTGAACCTGGTTTCTGATGGAGAAGCCTCAGGATCCCTAAAGATCAGTGGTTTATTATATAGAGTTAAACAGAGTGGCAGGAGCAGTGCACACACTTGAACAAGGAAGAGGGGTTATCACATCACTAAACAAGGAGGCAGGGTTTATGGCATACAGCTGAACCAAAGAGGCAGGTTTAATCTCTGTAGGAGCAGGGTTGGTAGGGAGTAGGCTTCAGGCAGTAACTATGAAGGAGGGGAGGTGGTGGACATCTTTCGCGCACACTACTAACATATATACATGGCCAGAGGGAGGCTTTACTCTCTGAGCTCACCCTAAAGAGAAGGCTTTGCCATTTTTCCATGAGTCTGTATGGTCCTTTACATGGTTATGCCCATGTCAGCAGCAGACTTTAGCTCAGGAACCCTCTCACTCAGGGCTTCCTCCACTTCTCACCACAGAAAGACACTGCCCAAAATTCTCCACCACCACCCTCTACCCTCACCTTCCACCAGCACACACTCATGTCAATGTAATTTCCAAGGCTGAAGGACGAAGTTCAACCGTTGACCATCAGCCCAGCAAGCACAGGGCACTTGGTTCAGTCCCCAGTGTTATAAACAACTGCAAAACTATCCCAGATCTTAGCTTCACCCTATGTCTGAGCTTAAACTAAATATCATAGAATTAATATTACAAACAGCAAGACAAATGATGACTTATGAAGCAAAATAGTCCAGCTTTTTTCTTGCTCTCTGTGTTAGTAAGAGAGGACAGCTGTAACGAAACACACACACATGCACACATTCTCTCTATCTCTGTCTCTGCCTCTCTCTTCCTCCCTCCCTCCCTCTTCAACCCTTTAATGAGGCCCCAACCCCTTCAACAGTGCTACCACCTAGCAACCAAGACCTGTACACAGAAGCATCTAGGGATGTTTCATCCCTAAAACACAACTCCAAGCCTTAAAAAAGTAATTCCCCAGGCCATTGAGGACCCAACCCCCTCACCCCTGGGTATATTTAGTTCCAAGCAACTTTTATACCCCTTTTATTTTTTGTTTTATTTTATTTGGTGGTTTATTTATTCAATTTTAATCTTGAGTTGATTTAAAGAACTTGAGTCACTTAATGTCTTAAGGCCTGTTTCCCCTTACCTAAAATCAAACTGTAAATTGAGTCCTTTTCCCCTCAGAATCATCTGAGAAATTTAAAAACCAGATTCCTTGATTCTAGACCTAGTAAAAGACCACTACATTTTCCCAACCATTATCTAGGTAAATCTTGGATGATTTGTCCTCAAATCTGACTCCTGGTTCAATGATTACCTGCATGTCAGGAGACGGAGCTAAAATAATATACACACAAGTGATGCTTTAATGGTTTAATGATGGGAGATATTCGTGTAGGACCACAGCAGCATCTGCTCTCTTGCTTTCCTGTGGGAGTCCCGTGACTTTATTCCATTCTGCCCCAGCCTGGCTGTCTTAGGAAGAGAAGGAGAGGCTTGAGAATACTTATAAGTGCAAGAGGCAGGCTACGGGTATGTTCTAAGGAGCTAAGTTCCTGCTGCTTCTGTGACAAAATGGCACAGTCCTGGAAACTAGAAAGTCAAAACCAAAGACAGCAGGACTGTGCTCCTCTAACAGATGCTCTCGATAGAATCGTTCATTGCCTCTTTCTGGATGCTGTGGTACCCATCAATCCTTTCAGCTGCATCCCTCCAATCCCTCCACTTTTTATTCAATCATTTCCTCCACCTCATCTACCCATGGGGGGTGTTGTTTTACCTCTTACAGTCTGCCAGTCATATTTGACGAAGGTCCATTTTAAGGACTGCAAATTAACCTAATTACATCTGCAAAGACCTACCTGTATTAAGGTCAGGTTCACAGCTACTGGGAGAGGAAGATAATTTAAGTCATGTTAAAAGTTTTCCCATGATCCACCACTCATTATCTCTTGAGCTTCATGGGGACTACACTTGCTGAAGATCTTTAGGCTGCTAGTAAGATAGCCCGAGGAAGGAGGAGGCAGCGATGATTCTGACCCACATCCAGAGTCTCTGAAGAACCAGAGTTACAAACTTTTCCTAGCTCATCTGCCAACAAGAGTCCCGCAGCCAGTTGGCCTGAATCCCAGAAGCAGCAGCTTTTCCCTTTCTGTGGCTTGGGTTAGGTGCAGAAAGCCTCAGGTTATGAGGAGAAGGGACTGTCAGACATGAAAGAAGATGCTTCAAGGCTGAGGTATAGCCGCCTCCCTGGGTGTCCAATCATTTCATCATGCCAGGTTTGACTGAATTGGGAACCCCCTCTCTTTAATGGTACCATTGAAGTTTCCAATGATATCCAAGTGACAATACTTTAATTGAAACACCTTTAAATTTTGAATTCAGGAGCATCTAGGGCCATGGATTTTCTTGGCCCAACTTAAGAGAAAAAATATTCCTTTATGATAAAAGCAAAGCCAGCGTGTTTTATTCTTTTTTAAGTCACTGTGCTCTACTTATAATTTGTACCACGCCATACATGTATTTGGTGATTTATGACTTACAGAGCATGCATAAGTGCAGCCTTGTTTGCCCTTTATACCAACCCGTGGTGTAGTAATCATCAAGATAACAAATTAGCTTGTGCTTTCTATGCATGGAGGACCATTGCATACGTGGAGGCAGGCACTATTATTGTCCCCTTTCAAACAGGTAACGTTACACTCCAGTGGCCACAGATCTGGTAGCCACAGACCAGCTTCTGCCCTCATTGACCCTCTAGACTTTCAGCCCTCTTGTTTAGCTGAGCAAATGGGTTGTAAATGTCCTCTACACTTGTTCTGAGCTCCATTTATTTGATCTGCTTGGATGCTCTTGATTCAAAAGACCATTACAAAATCCCACACAGTTTAGTTTCCAGGCACAGCTTCCCCCTGCCGCATGACTGCAATCTTCTGCCATCCTTTATCTGGTTTCCCCCAGATGGAGGGGAAAGTGGGGTGGCCATTTTGAAGCAGGAAGAATCTGATAGTAAGGTGTGGAGGTGGCCTCCCTCTCAGAGTATCCATCACTTTGGTCTGATTTATGTTAGCTATCATGCCTGTGTCCTTAGCTACCCAGTTCCATTAAGTCATTACCAACTAATAACCATTAAATACCCAAGATTCTGAGAGTGAGTGGTTAAAATAGACATTTTCCTTAACATAGTGTGCAAAGGGTACAGAGACAATTTGGAGTTATCTCAGTCACTGTTCTATTGTTGTGAAGAGTCTCCATGACCATGGCAACTCTATAAAGGAAAGCATTTAATTGGGGCTGGCTTATTATTCAGAGGTCACATGGTGGGGGAGTGGTGGCATGTAGGCAGATATGGTGCTGGAGAAGTTGAAAGTTCAACATCAGGGCACAGGCAGCGGGAAGAGAGAAAGACACTAGGCCTGTCTTGAGCATTTGAAACCCCAAAGCCCAGACCCCAGAGACACACTTCCTCTAACAATACCATACCTCCTAATCTCTGCCAAGTACTTCCACTCCCTAATGACCAAGCATTCAAAGATATGAGCCTCTGGGGGCCACTCCTGTTCAAACCACCACAGGAGTGCTGGGATTCAATTGACTAGATCCAAGTTGTAGTCTCCCATTTGCTGGGTACCATAGCATAAACCCCATGTCTCCTACAAGTCCAAGTCATTTATTCCACCTCCTCGAATGGCCCACGTTAAATACAGAGAAACTGTGGGTTGAATAGAGAGCAATGACTGACTGGCCGAGTGCGCCTGACATTCTCACGCAGACGCTGGGTTTTATTTTTAGATCAGCAACAGTCACATAAACAGCCAGTATCTGAACATGTTTATTTTCACAGGCATCATTTTTTCCTTAGCTCACAGGGTGTTTGTTTTCTTTCCTAGATCTATAAAGAAGGCTGTGCCATTCAAAGATGGTGATTCCGACAAATACAGTGTTTCCCCAGTGAGTACCACCGGGGAGGAATAGGCGTCCGCTCCATATGGTGTCTCATCTATACATTTCTCTCTGTTAATAAGGCAAGACTGAACTTCATTTGATGAACATACATCAGTTCACAATTTTTAAGGACTTTTCGACTTCACAAAAATATTAGCCATCAAAGCAAACCATAGGCCCAGTTCTGTTTCTTCCTCCCTGACATCGTTCCCAACTACAGTTCTCCACGGGGCTAGTGTTACCAGGGTGGTGTCTATGATTTTGGAAATTCATAAATCTGCCTGAGCTTGCTTTTTCGAGTATGTACATGGATTGGTTTAGAGCTGTTAGGATGCCAGCGAGGTTTCTGGGGAAACAAGCAAGCGGCCTGTTCTGAACTCACCACAGGGTGAGAGACCACAAGGACAAACACTGTCCGATGGAATGTTGACTCCCGATTGTTTTAAGCTCTTCAGTAATGTACAAATCCAAAGGATTTAAAATTGTCGTACATTATTTTTTTGAATTATCCAATGAAAAGATCCATCACTGACCAAATAGTTGAAATATTATATACCCTGGGAAGACTAGTGGCTAACAAAACAACTTAGGAAGTTGGACAGTCCTGATGTTTCTAGGAGTATACATGGAAACATATACAGACACAAACACACACACAAACACACACACATCACATTCATACATGTAAGGACGCACACATATATGTACATGCATGTATATGCATACGTAAACTCATATCCTAACATCGTCACATACAGGCATACACTCACTATCACCCATAAACATACACTCATTTATTTATACATACACTCCCACCTATTTCTGGGTTTGGTGTCATAGTATATTTTACCTCACATAGCTTATCTTATATTAATCTTAATTTCCCTACTGATCTTCAATACTTGAGTGAAAAACTGCAGATGTCAATATCCCTTAGATAGCCTGATTAGCCTTCACCGTGGTCGGTGTCAAAGCTGGACTAACCCCCTTCTGTGCATGCTCTTCAATTTCAGACATTGCGGGGCTACCACTGGCGAGGGAGAGACTGCAATGACCGCAACAAGACCGTGTACCCAGGCAGAAGGTAACTTTTATTGGAGGCGTGAGACGCCAGGGCTTTCCCCAACCTGGGGAGCCCTAGTTGCAGAAAGAAGGGTCCTGCATTTATTCATGTACACAGTTGTTTATCCAAACAAGTTTACCACAAACCTGATACTGGCAAGGCACTTGGGGTAGAGTTAGGCACCAAACAAAACAAAGTTGCCCCTTCAATGACATGGCATTCTATTGAGAGAAACTAGCTATACAAAAATGACCGTAGACATTGACACAACCCCCAAAGGAGTTCTCCCAGTAAGGTGGACCCAGGAGTTGTTCCTGTACCCTTAGAGCAAGGTATGGACTCCAAATAACATGACACATATCCTTCTTGAGCCATGGACTGATGGAAAGCAACCATAGCTCTGCCTTCAAAACCCAGCTGTGCCGCCCTTTGCAGTCACGGGTTGCAGTGCTGCAGCAGCAAGGTGCCCAGGTGCTGCTCAGCTCGCAGGCAGCGGTTGCAGCTGCCCCTTACTGAAGAAAATGGACTGCAGACTTACTCCTTATGCACGCCATCCCACAACAACACAGGCCACAGGACCCCCCCCCCCCCCCCCCCCCCCCCGTCACTGGAAAGGCTGGCTTCAAGCCTAGGTTCCGGAAACGCTCCAAATCCAGACTGCGGATGCTAAGTGGCAGCTTTTGTATGTCACAGCACATATGGGGTGCTCTTCCTTGAAGAACACTGTTATCTTACAGTGGCATTTCCTGTGACACCCGTTCATGGAACTAGCATTCACTGAACATCCCGTATATGCCAAAGACTAAGGCTGATGCTTTCTTCATAGGCCAGACAACTGGGATGCCCATCAGGACACCAACTGTAATGGCATTTGGGTAAGCAATGAGTTAAAACTGAATATCGTCTCTTACTTTCTGCCCACCCCAGTGTGTATTTTCTTAGGCCACACTGGAAAGTGAGAACCCAGGAAACTTCCCCTGCTCCTTGTATGAGGATCAAGATTTTCCATCACATAGGAAGGTCATCATCAGTGGCATTGTCAGAACTGAGGCTACCTTAAACAGCTGTTTTAATCTATACCGTAGTCTCCCCTAATTCTTTTATTCTGTTTGAGCAGTGTGATGAAAGGGGAGTCGATGCTAGCACCTTTACAGCACCCACACAGCTGTTGGGAGGAGCCAGAGGGTGTCGCCATTTTGTTACGGCCATTTGTTTTCTTTCATAAGCCTTTTCTGGTGCCATAGAAATTACCCTACATGTACCACTCACACCCCAAAGTTTCTAATTTGTGCTGCTCCAATTCTCTAAACATAATGGGTTTGTAGCTTTCAGAGAGGGAAAAGGAAAGAAAACAGGAAGCCACCCCAATACTTACCCATGGTAAGCAATGGCTGCAGATTCATGTGTTACAGTCGTCTTATATTTACATGATTTGAGGGTCCTTGTGGAGAACAAAGAAACCAACTTACAAACACAAATTCAAGTATGAAAGTAAACAATTATTTAGAAACATGAAGATAATCCTAATGAATCATCAGAGTCTTGGAAAGTCTGGTCCATTTCTTTGGGGGTCTTTTTTTTCTCACAAGCCTGAAGTGCTTAAATAGAAACACTTACATCCTATCAATGACAGTGTGGCTCTCTGTTCTACCTAGAATAGTGGTTCTCAACCTTCCTAATGCTGTAACCCTTTAATATGGGTCCTCACGCTGTGGAATTTTTACCCATAAAATTATTTTATTACTACTTCATAACTGTAATTTTGATATTTTTATGAGTCATACTATAAATATCTGATATGCAGGATATCTGATACATGAGTCCCAAGAGGGTCACAACCCAAAATTTGATAACAGCTGACCTAGAATGTTCTGGAGCTCCCAGCCATTCCCAGCCCTGCCACAAGCAGGAGCTATGCAAACAAGGAGCCTTGAAGATAAAGATTCCTGACTTTGAAAGAAGTCATTGCTTCATTTTGCTGCTTAGGTCTTTTTCTCTCCCCAGGAAACCAGTAGCTCAGGCTTGTGCCAGCAATCTCTATGGTGTGCATCAGGATCTGTGGCTTCTGTATATAAACAACAAGACAGATAGCTGTGTCAACCTCAAACATTTTACCCTAAGTCATGCTTCCTCTTTATGGGGCAGAAAATCTGCATTAGAGCCCCAAGGTGTAGCTGACCCCAAGTTAACTCCTTTCGTGATAAATCCAAGTTTGGTTGTCTTATCTCAGGACAAAGGATTAATATGTGGGAATGCTTTCTTTGTTCCATGGTCCCCACAAAGATGGTCCCCTTACCATGTTTGTGACATGATATCCCACCTCCATAAAGAAGTGGCCAAGCAAAGACTAAAAGAAAATCCACCATGAACTCAGAGGGCAAAATGTGAAGCTCATCACCACTAGCTAGAGAGACTCAGCAGCTTCATGTAGTAACATCTGCCCCTTTCTGCAGAGGAAAAATTACCCAGAACCACAAAGTCAAAAACAAGGAGCCTGCAGCCATCAAGACCTGTGTTGCCATTGTCATACAGTGTCGCCTGGCTCCATTGTTGACTGTGGTGTGAATAGGTGTATGTGTGCTGAGGGGTGGCCCTGGTTGTTGGTTAATTATAGGAGTCACAAGGGCAAAGAAGGTGCGATGCTTCTGTTTCCTTCCTCACTTCCCAGCATAAAGTTTCCATGTGTATTTGGAGTCTTCAAGATCAGGAATAAGAACTCGTTGTTCCTATCATATTTATGGCCACCAACCACTTTTGTCTTAAAATAGCACTGATGTCACCAAGGGACAGGTGCTCCGCTGTCTCGCTTGGGTTTGGAGGTTTGACTGTGGTGACCTAGTCACACTCAGGACCAACTGCCCTTCTTGGGTTTCTTAATTCTGGGGTTGTTGACATTTGAGTTAGATACATCATCTTATAAACTGTAAGGTGTGTGACAGCCTCCTATGCCCCTGTCCACAAGATGTCAAGAGCATCCCCATTCACTGTGACAATCACAAGTGTCTCCCTACTTCATCAATGTCCCCTGGATTGAATGTGGCATGAAAGGGTGAAATGGATGAAAATTGATGTTTCTGTGATGTCTGGATGCTTTGATTTCCAGCTTAGAGGTTGTAGAACATACCATTGACCTACTACATCCCCAAGACTCAGTCAGCCCTCAGTGCTCCAAGGAGAGTCATTCCTGTTCCTTCTCCTCTTCTAAATGGTTGCCCCAGATTGCTCTGAGCGAATGGGCCTCATTTCATATTATCCTCCCGTTCTACCCTCAATTCCTCTTAAACCCAGCTCATTACATGGAGTATCACTAAGTTGGATTAGGGGCCCAAAAGGCTTCAAAGGGTTTTATCTATTGATTTGCCTTTGCATGTTAAATTCAGTTGGGAAGGATTTAGTGTATGTGCCTCATAAATTTAAAACCACACTGCTAATCTCTTTATTCCTCTTCTAAAGGGTATTGATCCAAAAGATGGAATTCCATATGAGAAGAAATTCTGCGAAGGTAAGAACTAAAAGTCAGTGTCCTACTACAGTGGGTGCTTCTTTTCTAGTTGAGTCAAACTGAAGAGAAAGGAATCACCTTTGTGAGGCGGAGTCTGAGGGTAAGAGTTGAAGTGCCCAGTTAGATTGGCTTTCTGAACTGATCAGAAAAAAACAGGCAGAGAAGAGGCAAATCTGGAAGATGAAGAATGTAATTTGTTTAATTGGCTCTTCCACTCGGGGATGAGAAACCTTAATGATAACATTAGGGAAGAGTGCAGGGCAGATAACAGAGTAATCAAAAGCTGGGACTTTTTTAAATAATGAATGACATAGGATGTAATACTTTAATCATTTGCATGCCCTTTTTAACATACATTAAAGTTAGCCTCCCCTCTCTAATGGTGAATATCTGGATGACTTGAGAGAGAAGCCAACCTCCTGTTTGCAAATGCTTTTAGAAATAACTAAACAAAAGCTTCCTATTCTAAAAGCACAAATGCCTGGGTGTCTGGGCCACCAACGCTAAAAATCCACTTCAGGGGAAGACCAAAACTAAGGCATTGTCCCTGTTCTGCTAGTCAATGTTTCTCTGCTCCCCTGGGGATGATTTTGGTCATGCACTCATTCAAGGGGGGGGGGGGGGTTCCGGATGACCACTCAAATTTTATCCCAAGGCTACCTTGATCAGAGTATCCTTGACAAAGGTCAACCTAAAGCCTCGGTGTCCATGAGCTTTCAGAGGAGCAAAGGGGAGAGTAGGAAATGGAAAGGCCTGCTGAAAAGCTAAGAAAATTAGAAATATTTGGTGAGTAACACAAAGAACAAACAAGTTTAGAACCAAACCTGGCGGCAAAGGCCTGCAATCTAATACACTCAAAGGTTGAGGCAGGAGATTGAATGTTCAAGTCTTGTTTGGGCTACAGGTGATTTCCGGCTGGCCTGAGCAAGTTAATGAGACCCTGTCTCAAAATAAAATGTGAAAGCTGGTTGGAACTATAGCATAGTGGTAGAGCTTCTTCTTGGCATGTCCTGAGTCTTAAGTTCAATGCTTAATAAGAAAAGAAGAGAGAAAATTGTGACGAAATCTGGAGCATGGGGAGTAGCTCTGTGCTAAAGCACGAGTTTAGTATCCATGAGGCCCAGTGTTCAATCTCCAGGACTGTAAAACAACAAAAATAATAAAAACAACAAATGCAGATTTAGATGAAACTCTAAGCCTTCTGGGCTAGTGATCCCAGGAAAGAAGACTCTTGAATCTCCACATCCTAGCATCCCACATCCTCTTAAATGTCCCAGATTCTCTTAGTCTCCATTCTTGTGCCCCAGTGGCAGTTTCCATAGAAGCCAAGCGTAGGGAACCACTACAGTAAGGCTGGACCATTCTCTGCCTCACTCCGGTGGTTTGGCATTGGAGAAAGGAGACTTCTCTGACTCTAGCAGGATCATTTGATTTTTCCAAGCCCTTAAGTGGCTAGAGGGTGTACTCCCCACTAAGTGATTTGTGTAGATGTGTCTCTGAATTTGATTAAGTGATTCTTACATCCAGACATGCAGGCTTCCTAGCTCCTTCTCTCTGTTAATCAGCCAGAATTGTCCATCTAGAGCCTTTGTGTATGTGGATTTAAAGACTTTAAAGAGACTATCACATCTTTAAACTATCAAAATTCTTCCATGAGGGCATTCACTCTTAAATAGAATTGGTATATTCTCTAAAAAAGCCATTTCCAGAACCAAAATTTAGGGCATATTTCTGAACTCAGATCAAGTCTGCTTCTTGTGTTCATCTATCACTCGTTCTGGATGCTGTACAGCAGCTGCTTTTACGTGAGCCAGGAAGCACACCTGTGTTTGTGAAGCTTAGCCAGAAGTTCCAAGGGCTGAGAAATTTCATTCAGCTCCTAAACGCTCCCCTCACACTCCCCAACACATGAAAAGTGGCGATGTATCACTGTTAGGATGGACTGTGCATTTGATACACACCAGGCTATCTGCTCAAATAGCTACTCACTCTGGAGGCTGCTCACTGCCTGGGTGTATAAATAATGTAAATAAATTGTGCTTCCTAGGTTCACAGCCCAGGGGAATCATTTTGCTGGGAGACTCAGCTGGGGCTCATTTTCACATCCCTCCTGAATGGCTGACGGCTTCGCAGATGTCTTCGGTAAGTAATTTGGGCAGTACTCATTATGAATGTGCTGGCCTTAACGTTTGTTCCCCATGCTCTCAAAGTGAAGCCAACTCTAAACAGGTGCAAATTTCCCTTTGCAAGGGACATCCACTGCCATTTCAGTCCTAGGCAAATGCATCAGTTTCTCCTCCTCACCTTCCCAGCCTCAGCCCAGCTCCTGTCAGAGAAGGCAAAGATGGCAGCTGAGATCAAGACAGTGGCTGATGCGTAGAAGGAGCAGTCATGTGTTGCCTTCCCCTGGAAGTCAGGATGGTGGGGAGTATTTCCAGCATGCATGCTGTCTATAAGCATGAGGAGGCTGGGCAGAGCAGACTGCAGGGCTCCTGAGAGCCATTTTTGTGCTCCACAGGAGAACTGTGGGGGACAGAGAATGCCCTCCACCCCCATCTCATCTGAAGAACAGAAGAATCCTGAAAGGGTTTTTTTTTTTTAAAGTGAAGATAATAACAAAGACAGCTATCATAAATAATGAGAGACTCACAGACAACAAGGAAAGGAGGAAGACACCAATAATCACTTACCCTACCAAACAAAAACTGGGCATTGTGAGAAGGGTTTTCATCTCTTAGGTGATCAGATCAGGAGTACAGGTCTGCAGGTCCCACACCCACAGAATCAGCCCACTGTAGACAGAAGCCGTAGGGCGGGTGTGCCAACAGCATTTGTAATGGACATGTGTCGGCTTTCGTGGACCTCTACAGATCTGTGTCTGTGAGACCTGCATAGGTCAGGGACCTGAAAGAATAGGACTGACTACAGTCTAATAGTGTAGACCGTTTTTCTTAGCTTCAGTGTACTTTTACACACAAAGAAACAAAGAAAGCAATGATCCAAGGAAGAGTTCAGAAAAACATGTAAATAAACACCAGCAAACACCTACTAACAGAGCAGCCCTTCCCCAGAACTTTCTCAGGACAGAACAATGTAAACACAACTGTCTGACATGCAGTGCATCTTACACCTAGAAAATCACAAAAACAAGGCAGAAAGCCATATCCAGATTCAGGGTACAGTAGGACAGCATTCAGCATATCCTTTCAAGAGATCGGGCTCTACAGCTATCTTCCCACCTCCAACAAGAATAAGCATGTCCTATAAATTGAATATAAATGGTTAACACAGGAGGCATGAAATCACATCCAAGAGCAATCCAGTGAAGGAAATGAACATGAGGGAGGCGAAGGCCCTCTGCCTTGGTTTCCTGGAGCCTCTCTCACAGTTCCCTAAGGCATCATTCACTATCCGTCACCCTTTTGACTGTGTTTCTGCAGATATACACAGAGTTTTTCTTGTTATTATTCTTTAAACAGCACAGCACATTAACTGGTGACAGGGAACTCCTATTGTATTTGGCATTATAAGTAATCCAGGGGTATTTAAGAGTATCTGGAAGATGTGTATAGGTCATATGTAAACACTGTTCCATTCTATAGAAGGGATTTTGGCATTCAAGGGGACTCTGAAACCATCCCTCACAAATCCCAAGGGACTACAGTGTGTTGTGAAAGAGAATGACAGCTGTATTTTCTCGAGTTCTCACACCTACCAGATTATCAGAAGAGCCAATGTCTTCCGCAGTCAAACTGCAAACACCTAGGACTTAGGCCACAAAGGATGAGAACAAGAGAGCAGAGTAGGGCAGTCTGAATGGCACACACCGACACAAAGGGGGCTGTGCCCTCTTCAGCTTCAGCTTCCTAAGGTGAGAGCTGTCACGAGAGGATGTGCCGGATTGCTGTACTGGAACCATCCGTGTAACTGTAAGGACAAGGACAAGGCAAAGTAATTAAAATAGACATGTGAATGGTAGTGTATGCCTATAATCTAATCACTTGGGGAGCACATCAGTAATTAAAGACTAGCCTTAGCTACATATTGAGTTTGAAGGCAGCCTGGGCTACATAAAACATGTTTTTAAAAATTTCATTAAAGATGCTGTGCTGGCTAGGCTTTATGACAACACAAGCTAGAGTCATCTGGGAAGAAGAAACCTCAGGTCACAAAATGCCCATATCAGATTTACCTGTAGAAAAGTTTGTAGATCATCTCATTGATAGGTGATTGATGTGGGAGGGGCCAGCTCGTTGTGGGCAGTACCATCCCTGAGCAAGTGGTCTTGGATGACATAAGAAAGCAGGGTAAGCAAAGCATGGGAAGGAAGTCAGTAAACAGCACTCCTTTATGGCTTCTGCCTCAGATTCTGCCTCCAGGTTCCTGCTTTGACTTCCCTGAATGGTGGACTATAAACTGTAAGGTGAAGCAAACCCTTTTCTTCCCAAGTTGATTTTGGTTATAGTGTTTTATAACATCAATATAAACCCTACTAAGACAGAAATTGGTACCAGCTCATGTGGTATCACTTTGACAGACCTGACCATGGGCTCTTGGGAGGATTATGGAAGAACTTTGGGCTAGAAAAGCCATTGAGTGTTTAGAGATTAATGAGATATAGTGGAAACTTAAAAGACAAATGTGGGGAGCTTGGGAGAAAAAAGGTGTTGAGAAAAATGCAGACAACGTAGACATGGCTTGTGGCACCATGCCAGATCCAAACTCTTACCTCCCTTGTACCTAGTTTCCCACAAGGGCCAGGGGGTAGCATCAGAACACAGGCTTCTCGCACTTATACTACCTGGTCACTACTTAGTTGAGGACGTATCACCTGCAGAGGAAGGAGTCGGATTGGGAGGTGACAGAAGACAAGATCCAGTATAAGTTTAATTTCCAGCTACCTCCTTGATACACATTTTCTTAACACTTTCATGCAAATAGACGACTCATAAACTCTAGGTAGAATGGTCAAGCATAAAGCCAGGTACTGGTTCCTTCTGAGCACAGGGCTTAGAGGTGCTTCCGTACACCTAAAGCCCTGCATGTATTTGGCCCAGAGCACTGCAAGAAGCCCCTCATGGTTGTCTCTTCTGAGTGCAATAAGAAACATGAGGTTTACTGACATAACAGGTCATGAAGAGAGCCACCCTGTCCATTATAGCAGGAGGAGCTCATGGATAGGGGATCTAGGCAGAGTGAAAGCTCTTGTCATGTAACCATCTCTGAATGAGGTTCTTCTGTCTCCCAGGACACTAAAAACAATTCTAAGAAATCAAACTTCAGAAATTATAAATTTTCCCTGATCACTTCTCCCCAAATTAAGTAGATTAAACACTAACCCAAATTAATCCAAACACTTTCAAATTGAAAACCCTCCCCAAGTCCCTCTAAAAAGTTGAGCAATGAGAAGGCACATCTGAATATACAAAATGCTCCATTGTGTGGGGAAAAATGGGGGTCAGGGTGCTGGAGCAATGACTGAGTAGTTAAGAGCACTTGATGCTCTTGCGGAGACTCTGGATTCAATACCCGGCAGTCACATGGTACTTCATCACCATCTGTAACTCCAGTTCCAGAGGATGTGACACTTTCTCCTGACCTCATCAAGCCCTAGGCACACATGTGGTGCAAATACATACGCACAGGTAAAACATTCATACACATAAAATAGAATAAAGACATCTAAAAGAGATATATAAGTATTCTTTTGAAAAATGACTTGAGGAGAGAAAGTGTGTGTATAAAACAGTAAATTCCAAGTCTTAACCATAATTGGCACGAGATGATACCCAAGACAATGTAGGATCGAGAAAGACCACTCTTGCCAGAGAAACAATTAGGGCACCAATGCCGACCAACAAGCTGGAATGCACCAAAAGCAGGATATCCAAACAGGTCAGTTGACTTGGGAAACTGGTTGTCTCAGGAAAAATGAAAGGCTTGAGATAAAAGGTGTGCCAGATGGTCCTGGATGTTGGATAAGAAACCCAGAGAGAGAGAGAGAGAGAGAGAGAGAGAGAGAGAGAGAGAGAAAAGACAGCAGAGAAGAAGCTGTGAATCAACAAATAGTAATGAAAACCCTTGTCTTCAATCAAGACCTCCACTGAGGCCAAAGTATAAAACAAAGTTCTTACTCATCATAGCCTGCTTTTCTTTTATTTCACAAGGATAATGTAAAATATTTTGCAGATGTTCTCCCCAAAAGATGAGGGAGAAAAGAAAAAGAAAGCAGGTATACCATAGGAACAATCCATTCGGCTTCAGATTTCAGTTTCAACACTAAATTTCAAAACACAGCAACGCCGCCTACACAGTGCTCTGGGAGGAAAGAATATGTAACTGAAACACTCTGTAAGATTGTTTTCATACAAAGCTGTGGAACTTTGTTCTCAGTAATCTAGACTTAGAAAATGCATCAGACACAAACCACCAGGGGTGGGGATGTTTTAAGAAGTACACCAGTCTCTTTATCATTGTACTATATTATGAAGCCCAAGAAAATTCTAAACCTAATTCTATAGATTTCTAATGTTTGCAATTACAAAAAATTACTGAAAAACCTTCTTTTTTATTGATAGGCAGAATTAAAGTTGTGAGAACGGCTGTACTACCAAAAGCAACCTCATAATGAATGCAACTCCTGTCAAAATTCCAAAGATGTTCTTCAAAGAACCAGGAAAAAACCCTTAAAATTTATATGGACACAAAAACGGTATCAATTTTTAAAGTAAAAGCCATAGTTTTCATAATCTCAAATTATATCAAAAAGCTATAGCAACACAAATAGCCTGCTACTGCCACAAAGACAGACATAGGAACCAGAAAAATAGAATAGAGAACCCAGAAGTAAATACAGATAGTTACAATGACCTAATTTGTGGCCAAACTATCAAAAGCATACACTAGAGAAAAGGCAGCCTCTCTTTAATAAATAGTGCTGGGAAAACTAAATTTCCATGTACAGTAGACCGAAACTAGGTCCATTATCTGTCATAGTGCATAAAATCAATGTAAGGGACATCAAAAACATTAATATAAGATGTGAAAATTTAAAATTGCTAGGAGAAAACACTTCAAGATATATGCACAGGCACTGACTTTTTTGAACTGGATTCCAATAGCACGGAAATTAATATCAAGAACTATGAAATGGAATCACATGGAATTAAGAGGCTTCTTTATATCAAAGGAAACCAAAGAGTGAAGAAACAGTCACAGAATGGGGAAAAAACTTTGCCAACTATACATCAGCTGAGAGATTAATATTGGAGACATAAAGAACTACAAAAATAAAACATCTAAAAATAATCATGCTATCAAAATGCGTTAATGAACCAAATAAACAGTTTCCAGAAGAAGAAATAAAAATAACAGTAAATATTTTTAAAGTGCTCAGTATCCTTAGCCATTGAGGAAATGTGAATTAAAAATTGACTTAAGATTCCATCTCACCGGAAATGTCAAAGGACATTTTGAAAAAAAGATTTCATTTCTCCGTAGTCAGAGTGACTATTGTCAGGAAAACAGTTGCTGGCAAGGATGTGGAGAAAAATGAATCCTTATTCACAGCTGATGTAGCCACCATGGAAGTGAGTGTGGACGTGCTTCAAGAGTCTGAAAATTACACTACTGTATGAACGTGTTCTCTTACTGTTTGGTACATACCTGAAGGATTCTAAGTTAACATACTTAGTGAAGCCGTCCAATTTTTTTTCTCAAAAGTATTTCAAAATGCAAGAGGACAGGGCAATATACACAAGCACACTTACTATATCATATCCTCCACCAAACCAGCCCTGAGCGTAAGTCACATTCACATGACAGTGGTCCAGCTCAAAGGAGAAGGAAGCATATCTGCCTAAAGTGGGAGATGGAAAGGAGCAAGGTTTGCTTTGTTGCTTTCATGAATTACAAGCTATTGAACTGGAGACATAACTCTACTGTTGAGAGCACAGGCTACTCTTCCAAAAGACCCTGGTTTTATTCCCAGTCCACATGGTGGTTCACAGCTGCCTGTAACTCCAGCTTCCAGGGATTTGATGCCCTCTTGTGGTCTCTGAGGGCACTGAACACGTCTGATGGATGCACAGACATACAAGCAAAAATACATATATTCATAAAAATTAAAATGAGTAAAGACTAATTTTTAATTATGAATGTCAAATGTGTATTGAATAAAAAAGTAAAAATACAGAAATTACTAAGAATTTGCTTTAAAAAAAAAACTCCATTATTCTGCCAGCTAGAGAAAATTATCCTAACATTTAAATATCAAAACGGTTCTCAAATATTTTTAAATATTGCATCAGAAAAGAAGACATAGTGGCAATAGGACTAATTTTATGAAATCTCTCACACCCCACGTCTCAGGCTCCTTGGCACTTCTTCCCTCTTCTCCAGGGCATCCTCACTGCACAGCGATCGGATCGGCATCTGTGCACATGTATGTGCTCAGTCACTGGAAATTGCCAGGTTGTCAGTTAGCACTCATCGTTGCCCTTCTCCGTGTTTCTATTTAGTCTGGAGCTGATTTTACTTTTACTGATGTTCCACCGTGCCCTTTTCAATGAGCACGCTGTGATGTGCTAAACCGTTGACCCGGAACTGGATGTTGAGCTGCTTCACGCTTTGCTTTGGGACTATAATGAATTATGCTTCCTTAAAAAAAATCACTTCCTATCTTGAAGAATTATTATGTACAGAATCTCATCATTTATAAAAAGAAGTCAGCCTGAGTATGAAAATTATGTCCAGTTGATATTCATGAATTGTGTTGAGCTCAGCAGTCTTGGGCTTCTGTGGTTTGACTGTTAGTGATTGCGACATGTGTAAACAGTATAAACTACACCTCAAGCAATATTTCTAGAGTCATGCTAGGCAGGCCCAGCCTCAGAGCACAATCTGTTCATTGATCAAATCAACAAGAAGCATCGTTGAGACTCCCATGCCCTAAGCCCTATGATGGAAAGAAGCCAGATCCTCACTGAGCTTGCCCATGAGAAAACATACACTAGCAATGGCAATTCCAGAGCAGTCCATGCTGGGATGTGCACCTGCCCCCACAATTAAGGAATACAGGGAAGGCTTCACAGAGGAAGAAACACATATTTTAAATGAAAGGATGTATTGGGGCATTCATATATATGCTCACAGAACTAGGAAGAAGTGTCTCAATGGTGGAAAGACCACATGGACAAAGGCTCTGAATTAAGAAGTTTGGTGAACTTTAACTGAAACTCACAAAGCACAGATAGGAAAGCCAGTCATAGCTAGGACAGTGCGGGGGAGCCGCACTGAGGGATTTATAGCTCATCCAGATGTCTTAAAGCTGAGAAACCAGATTTGAATTGCGGAAAATCCATTGTGGTTTCAATGGTTAGGACACATTAGTTTAGATGTAAACTCAAACAAAGGAAACTCAGTCTAGTGAGCTGTAGAATTGTAGCAAAGTATAACAAACTACGAAAGTAAGCAAGGAATAAAAAGTAGACAACTCAGATGCCATATAAAATCAGAGAAGGCATGCATCCTAATGACTGTTGCTAAGAGGTCACCATGTTAATCAGTTTTCATCACTGTAACAAAATGCCTGAACTAATTAACTTTTAAAGCGAAAAGGTTTTAGTTAGTTTTGGAGCTTCCAGTTCAAGATTGATTAACCTGATGGCATCACGACTGCTTAGACAGAACAGTGAGACCATGTCACAGAGCAAAACTGTCTACTTCATGACCAGGAAGCAAGTAGTCAGAGGTTGTCCCAGTACCCTGTAGGGGCATGCTATCAGAGTCCTAGGCGCGTCCTGTTAGTCCCTCTTCTCCTAGAGTCTACTATCTCCCAACAGCACTCAATTGAGGGCTCAGCATTTAACACATAGACCTTTAGGGAACATACACATACATGTGTGGTGTCTTCAACAATAGGAGCTGTCGCTCAACTCCTGAGAGGCAACCAAGGCTACATCAACAGTCATCAATAGTTATATTGCTTTGGGAGTCCCTTGAACTGCCCTGATCCATCATTTGAATGGAGTTTTCTCATGCTTGGTACTGGGGGTTTTGTTAGTCTATGGTTCTTGTCAACCAAAGTGGTGTATTTACTTTTATATAGATAATATAGCTACAGCTAGATACAGATGTAGATGATACAGGGATAGACAGAAATAGATAGCTATTCATCCTTATAGGTATTGTGCATAATTTTAGGTAAACATAAGAGAATACGATTCCTTGAGACTTTTTATCAAACAACTTTGTGTTACTTTTTTCTTGTCCCTCCTTCTCTTGAGACCTTATACACACAAACAACATAAAAAGGACTCTGCAATTCGTGTTATGTTTGCGAATACATATACAAAAATATATGTCTATGTAACATTAATAATCAAAGGATGAGAGGCTATTAATTTGAAAGTGGGGAAGGGAAGCACAGGGCGGTGTTGCGGGAGCTCCTTCCGCTCCTTCAGCCAATAGCCGCTGAGATACCAGCCCATTGGGGTGTAGTCTCCAGGGGAAAAATGGAGGTGGGAAACTGATGTAATTCTATTTTAATTAAATATATATTTAAAACTAATAATATACTTGAAAAAATACTTTGACAAAAGTTGACAATTATATAAAGGCTGGGTCAAGTACTATTTAGTATTTTGCGATAGTGCACTCTCTATCACAACTATGCAGCTTTACTGTTATGTGAAAACAGCCACAGACAATATGTAAGTTAATTAATGTGGCTGTTGTTCAGGAAAATGTATTTCCAAAACAGGATGTTGACAGGATCTAGCCCATGGACTGAAATGTTCTGTCCAATAATAGCTTCCTATAAGAGGAATTGGTGAACACACATGTTTAGGGCTATGAGAAATCAAGCCATTCTGTCCCATATGAGAGCCCCCAGCATGCCTTGCCTTTGCTTTCCAATAAGACAGAAAACATCCTGTCCCTGTCTCTCCCCCTGGAAAGAAAGGATCCGCTAAGTGCTTTCCTTGCATCAACCTCTCTACCCTGACCTGCCGCCCTCTGCTTAGGCAGTCGGCACCCTGGAGGCATGTTCATGGGAAATTAGGTTAGGAGATAGATAGAAAGATATTTGTGGGTCAGTAAGGAGAGAGTGACAAGTGTCACCCTTATGGTTCCCAGCTTCATTCTTCTGAGGGCCACAGAATAGTTCTTCCCCTTCCTCCCTTGATAAACAGCTGTGGCTTCTCTTCAGCATGTCTAGACCTTAGTGATCAGGTGCAAGTCGAATTGTCTGTCTTGGAAGGAAGACCTCAATTTAGAAAGGTTCCGAAGAAAGACAGAGACAATCAAAAACATGGATGCTATTGTGGTGGATTTTTTTTTTTTGGGTTTGTTTTTCCTTTCAAAGTAAAAACAATAACAGCTTGGGTTACTTTATCAGAAAAGAAGGCAAGGTTGGAAGATCAAAGAGGCCAACAGTAGGCACCGCCCTCCTGCTTGCTTGCCCATCTGCTTGAATGTTATTTTCAAAATATTAAATGCTGCCTCTTATTGAACCGGAATCGCATGATCGGCTGGGGAGGAAAGTGGAGAAAGAGATTCTGAAAACATCAATTTCTCAAACATTTGTTCAGCTTGTGAAACTGTTGCTTGTCCTGTTATAACATCTTAGCGTGACCCCTGACGGCTGTTTTCTGTAGGGCAAGGAGCACAGATTAAATTTCATGCTGTGTCAAGGGCAAAAGAAATTCTTAATCTGGTTGCAGAAAATGCATATTGACCTGAGAGCAGGCAGCTCGGTATTTAAACCCCATGTGCTTCATTCCTCTTTGAGATGATTCTGTCTGTCAGCTCAGAGACTCTTTACTAGCCCACAAACAACACAGACAGGAAGGATCAGGGCTCCTACCTCACTCCCTCACTCCCCTTGCTTCCCATATTCTGGATTTATCAGGCATTTAAAAAGCTTCCACCATGCATAAAAGCAGATTTTCATGGTGCCCATAAAATATGGAAATTCAATATAAGATGACTTCATGTCCACTCCTTAAATATCTGAGCATTTTGAGTACTTTTTAAATTATTTTTTAAGATGAAAAAACGCTGTTGTGTGATAAAAACTGAACAAAATTACATTTCCTGCTTGTCTGACATCTTGCAGGGCAGCAGAAGAGAGATGCTAAATGGCGAGAAGTAATTCTTCAATTCTAGTTACCACTCATTTATTCTGTCAGAGAAAGACAATTGTGTTAGCCATGGAGCATTCCTTTCTCCAGCAGCCATCAGATCACAAGATAAAAAGCCTTCTTCACTCCCTTGCCCTATTCTTGAATGTGGGTGACCTGGCCTGTTCCTTTCTTTGGGTTCTCCTTATTTAGCTTCTCTAGGATCACTAATTATAGGCTCGATGTCCTTGGTTTATGGCTAGAAACCAAATATGAGTGAGTACATCCCATGTTCCTCTTTTTGTGTCTGGCTTACCTCACTCAGGATAGTGTTTTCTATTTCCATCCATTTGTATGCAAAATTCAAGAAGTCCTTGTTTCTTACTGCTGAATAATACTCTAATATGTATATATTCCATACTTTCTTCATCCATTCTTCCATTGAAGGGCATCTAGGTTGTTTCCAGATTACAGGCCTATTTCACTCATGAATATCGACGCAAAAATTCTCAATAAAATACTGGCAAACCAAATCCAAGAACACATTAGAAAAATTATCCATTATGATCAAGTAGGCTTCATCCCAGAGATGCAGGGCTGGTTCAACATACGAAAATCTATCAATGTAATCCAGCATATAAATCAACTGAAAGAAAAAAACCATATGATCATTTCATTAGATGCTGAAAAAGCATTTGACAAAATTCAACACCCCTTTATGATAAAAGTCTTGGAGAGATTAGGGATACAAGGGTCATACCTAAATATAATAAAAGCTATTTACAGCAAGCCGTCAGCTAACATTAAATTAAATGGAGAAAAACTCAAAGCCATCCCACTAAAATCAGGAACACGACAAGGATGTCCACTCTCTCCATACCTCTTCAATATAGTGCTTGAAGTTCTAGCAATAGCAATAAGACAACATAAAGGGATCAAGAGGATTCGTATCGGAAAAGAAGAAGTTAAGCTCTCGTTATTTGCAGATGATATGATAGTATACATAAGCGACCCCAAAAACTCTACCAATGAACTCCTACAGCTGATAAACACCTTTAGTAATGTGGCAGGATACAAGATCAACTCCAAAAAATCAGTGGCCTTCCTATACACTAAGGATAAGGAAACAGAGAGGGAAATTAGAGAAGCATCACCTTTCACGATAGCCACAAATAGCATAAAATATCTTGGGGTAACTCTGACCAAGGATGTGAAAGATCTATTTGACAAGAACTTTAAGTCTTTGAAGAAAGAAATTGAAGAGGACACCAGAAAATGGAAAGATCTTCCTTGCTCCTGGATTGGGAGGATCAACATAGTAAAAATGGCAATTCTACCAAAAGCAATCTATAGATTCAATGCAATCCCCATCAAAATCCCATCAAAATTCTTCACAGATCTGGAGAAGACAATAATCAACTTTATATGGAAAAACAAAAAACCCAGGATAGCCAAAACAATCCTATACAATAAAGGATCTTCTGGAGGCATTACCATCCCTGACTTCAAACTCTACTACAGAGCTACAGTATTGAAAACAATTTAGTGTATTTTCTACTGTTGGCAAAAAAAGACCATGGCCACAATCAACCCAGGAAGGAAAGACTTTGACTAGCATATCCCAGATCACAGTGTACTGAGGGAAGCTAAAGCAAAAACTCAAGGCAAGAACCTAGAGTCAAGAACTAAAGCAGAACCCTGAAGGAATGCTGCTTACTAGCTTGCTCCACAAAGCTTGGTCATCCTGCTTTCTTATACCACCCAGGGCCAGCTGCCTAGTGCTGGCACTACCCCCAGTGCTCTGGGCTCTCCGTGTCAATTATTAATCAAGAAAATGCTCTCCATACTTGTCTATAAGCAGTCTGGTGGAGGCTTTTTCTCAAGTGAGGTTCCTCTTCCCAGATATGTCTGGGTTTATACTGAGTTGTCAAAAACCAAGCACGACCGTGTGCAATGGTGTATTATGCCAGCATATCACTACATGGTAATAGAAGGGAATGAGAGCATTGCTTATGATCAGCATGGTGGAGAGAGAGAAAGCCCAGCCCAGGTGGACATGGTTATTGGATGGGCCTAGAAAGACCTCTCTATTCTTACATCTCTAACGTGAATGAAAATTTGGACTTCATCTGGCATCAAATTCCAGATGCTATCTGGGGAACTGGGGAGGGATTTTGATACCCCAGACAATGTAAGTGAAGCTGCTTTAGAAATTACCAACCCTGGGACTGCTTCTTATTTTTCTGGAGGACACCCCTGGGTGGCTCACGACCATCTATAACTTCAGTTCCAGCATATCTGATGTCCTCTTTGGACTTCTGCTGGCACCAGGCACACACTCATATACAGAAAATAACACACCTAGGAAAAATTAGATAACCAAACTTTTACAAAGATCAAAAAGTGAAAATTTACAATAAACAATTTTGGGTTTTTTTCTGGCCCTTGAAGAATTTATTTTTCTAATTATGAAAAAAAAACACTGTCCCCCATAAAAGAACTGAGTTCTGATTTTTTCATAAAATTAGAAAATTTTTACACTCCTGTTTTCTTGTTTTTATGAATCAGGATAGAATTTTCCAATCACCCATAAAAAATAAAATGGAAAATAAAATAAAATACAAAGCTGATGGAAGAAAAGGAGTTAGGCAGATTCCAGTGGTACGGTGTTCTTACTTAGTATAAAGCAGTTATGTAAATTAATCCTTCACCTCATTAGATGGACAAATAAAACATAGGGTTAGAGTTTAAATGATAAGTAGAAGGAAAGGGAAAAGAGATGATTCAAGGATTTGACAAGGTAAAAAAAGCAATTAGGCAAAATATTGAAAGATTAAATGCTCCCCACCATTCTATGTTCTTATTATTTTTCATCAGATGATGTTTTTACTGCCCTCTCAAGTCATGGGGTCAGAAAGAAGACTCCACAGTTGAAGCTTTAATGGGTCCATGATCGATGAGCCACAGTTGAAGTTTTTGTAGGCACTGTGATAAATGACCCACAGTTGAAGTTTTCATGGGCACCATGATAGATGACCCACAGTTGAAGTTTTAGTGGACACCGTGACAGATGACCCACAGTTGAAGTTTTAGTGGGCACCGTGATAGATAACCCACAGTTGAAGTTTTCGTGGGCACTGTGGTAGATGACCCACAGTTGAAGTTTCCGTGGGCACCGTGATAGATGGTCTACAGTTGAAGTTTTAGTGGGCACGATGATAGATGATCTACAGTTGAAGTTCTCGTGGGCACCGTGATAGATGATGACCCACAGTTGAAATTTTCGTGGGCATCATGATAGAAGACCCATTGTTCAAGTTTTAATGAACATCGTGATGAATGCGGAGCTGCTTTTGCTATCGGTCTGCTTACCTGTAGTATGTTTTAAGCTAATAAATGTGAGGACAGTTTGTTGCACTAGGTTTGTTGGTTTTCTTTGCACACAGTGCCATGAGTTTAATCTTGTGGTTTGCCTCTGGAATTACCACAAGAATTTCTTTGTCCCTTCCCTTTTTGCACTCTCTTTCTAGCCGTATAGGACTCCCTGTTTTCATCTGTTCCTTCTAGCCATTGTAACAAACTGTCTTACATTGGATAATTTGTGCATAATAGCAGCTTATTATCTACAATTATGGACACTGAGAAGTCCCAGATGTTTAGCGTCTGCTGAGAATTTACTGTCTATTTCAAAGATAGAGCTTTTAGCTGCTTGTCAGTTGGTGAAAGAGGACAAAGTAGAATTTGGCAGTTTTTCTTCTAAGGGCACTAATTCCATTCACAATGGTAGAGATTCAGTGACTCGTTCACTTTCAAAAGGCTCTACTTCTTAACACTCCTAGCATCAGGTGTGAGTTTAACATGTGAATCTTGAGATCACTTAGACCTTAGCATTCACACTAGACATGCATCCACGATTCATTCTTCACAAGTCACATGTAACAGAGGCCTACTTTGTATGGACTGCCACACTGTCCTGGATTCCCCTTATTGTCAGTGAACATTTGCAAAGCAAACTTCATGCACATTTATCTTTTCTCAATGTTTCAATTAACCAGTAGGCACCATTATTAAATATAGTTTTATATAAAGGTGTGGTACAGAGAGGTGAAGGAACGCCTTCAAAGATGGAATCACTCGTTGGCATCCCTTAAACAATTAATTCCTTAAAGTAGCAACTCTGGTGTGATACTTGAGGTGTCTCTCCCCATCTCCTCCCCCTGCCGTGTGTGTGTGTGTGTGTGTGTGTGTGTGTGTGTGTGTAGTGAATCCTAACTCTACAGGGATCTTCCTTTAATGTTATTCATCTTGGAGTATAAAGCTTACAAAACCAAATTTTCTGACAACTGTGATGCAGAATCTAGCCTGAGAACACAGAGAAAAGAATCTGGTGATCTGCTTACTCACTTTCTATTCGCCCAGAACTATAGACCTCCACAATGACATGTTCATTGTCCACAGGACTTCCTGTCCCCATCAGAAGCCAGAGCAGACCCTGAGCAGAAGGTGGGGTCTGTCTGTATCTGTTTGGAGCCACATAATGTTTTGGTACTTACCCTCCCAAAATACTCATTCTGTACTCTTTTAGACGTAGCCTCCATGCAAAGAAATAGAGATGAAAGAGGTAAGCTGAAAATGTGTGAACTTTAGTCCTGTTCAGAGACTGACAGGCCAACTAAGACTATTTTCAACAATTAGCACTCCAATTCAGCCAATTTCGATTTCATAGGATTTTTAAAGCTTGTGAGGAAATCAAGGACTATACATACACACATAAGTGCTAAGACTGGACATACACACAGAAAAAAAGACTCTACTCCAAGCCTTTCTCTTCCTAGTTCCATCAAGCTAGGTTCAAATCCAGCCCTGTTACTTATCAGCTGTGTTGCCTGGGTATAGCATCCAAACTTCCTCTGAGTCATGTTTAGCTGAGCCCTTTCAGGACCTAGACCACATGGTATAAAGGATTTTCCATATATGTGTGTGTGTGTGTGTGTGTGTGCGCGCGTGCGCGCGCGCACGCGCCCTCTAAGAACCACATTAGCAGCCTTGGGATCTGGGCTTCCCACACATCCCTGGTTAGTGGTAGGACATCAGTTTACTGCTGTTTGGTTGAAGGTGATAGCTCAGCTCCTTTTCAGAAGGGAGTATTGAGCACCAGGCATATGGTGGTGTAGCCCAGGCTGGCCTCAGACTCACAGTCCTCAAGCCTGAGTCTTAGCACTTATGTGTGTATATATAGTCCTTGATTTCCTCACAAGCTTTAAAAATCCTATGAAATCAAAATTGGCTGAATTGGAGTGCTAATTGTTGAAAATAGTCTTAGTTGTCAAAGGACAAGTAAAAATTACTCTTTAAAAACTAGTCCTGAATCCAAATTATTGTATTTTCTTAGTGGTTATCAAAAATTAAAAACCTGATTTTTCTCAATATATGAAATCACACAAAACAATGTTAAATTCAACTACTGCATAAAGTAGTGTAAGCATGTCAGTTACATCATAGAAATTCATCCAAGTCGTTGGAAAACCCAGAGGGAAACTCCAAACAATGTGCTAGTTGGTGGACCCTCGCTGAGTAGCATGAGTTCTTTTGACTGGACATTTTCTTGGTAAATATGGTCTTTCCACATATGTGCATTTAAGATGCATTTAGGACACTTTTGAAAACACGGATGAATGCTCAAGAGAAATAAGCAGGAGTTGATGAAGGAAATCTACATGCGTGTTTCTCCCGCTGGAAATGCCTTTGGTATAATGTGTATGAATGTGGCTTTTAGTACTTAATATGCTTTAAATGTTCTCCTTTTGTCAAGGATTTTTACACATTTGTTATTAATGGCTGTAGCTTTTTATTTACAAAGTTTACTAAGGAAGGTGAGGCAGGGGATCTATGCATGCGGCTGTTGGACTACTTAAGCCATTTCTGCTATCTGACAGTAAACTATAGCCCTCGAAGCCTGGGACGATCCTCTTAGAGAGGTGCAATCCATCCTAAGTACAAGCTTTGCACTGCATTGGTCTTTCAACCAGCTACCCTATTCCTCACTATGTCTTCAGATCTTTCCCAAAGCCCTACCGTGTCAGACAATACTGAACCCAAGGAACTGCTAGAACTGTGTCTTCCCTGACGAGCTTCTCCCAGAAACAGTCAGGCTTTGCCAAAATACAAGTGAAATCTAAAACATTGAAGAGGGAAACACGGCTCTGCATTATTTTGAAGTTATTCAAATCATCTGGGTTAACTGTATGTGTCTGGTTGCCCAAGGCTTCCAGGGCTACAGCCTTGGAATGTGAACTCGCTGGGGTCGCAGTTGCAATTCAGCACCAGCTGCTGTTCACCACAGCTTAAATCCGAGTTAGTAGAGATGGCACCAGAGCAGCTTGGGCTTCTAAGATATTAGTAAGAATTTCAGAAACTACCCAAAGAAATGAGACCCAGTTAGTCCTCCAGAGAAATGAGCTAAGGGAATGAGCATTGAAGATCACAACTCCAAAGACACTATCACCTGCCATTTCCCCACTTGACCTATACTTCCCCTCAGCATGTCCTCTTCCTCAGTCACTTGACAGATTGGGAAAAACAGTAAACAGTGGCTGCATGGAGTGGGGAACCATTCAAATCATAGAGTGTGTGTTTCCCTTGTAGAGCTGGATATAGATCTGATTTTTAGAGGGAAGCTCTTCCCTTGCTGATATTTTTCAGAATGTTCTTCTCCTCTCCTCCACTATTATTTTAAGACAGGTCTCCCCATGCTAACAGAGTTCTTGACTCATTCTTCCTGTAGAAGAAAGCAGTCCCACCAGACCCCAAAATCTAGTTCCATCTGGGTTTCCAAATCAGAGTAACCACTTTATGGACAGAGGAAAGGGGGAAGGGGGAGGGGGAGGAACACATCCTTCTCTTAACTTTCAACACGTCTTACAGGGAACCAGCTCATAAATTATGCCTACATCTCACAAGCCATCTGCTTACTCCTAGATCTGCTTAATATGGCTTATACATTTTATCCATTCTATTTGCTTTCCCTGCCTTCGCTAGCAGAGTTGAATATTCTCGGATCCTACAGCAAACATGCATTGTAAGCAAAAAGATACGGGGGCGGGGGGGGGGGGGAGCAGAACAGACAGAGGAAGACTTGACTCACAGCGGTAGAAGAAACAGAGACCATAATGTAGAGTAGCTGAGCCCTTGTAGCAAAAGGGTTCAGAGCAGAACGTCTGAAGGGGAAGCACCAAGGATGACAAAGCTTCAGTCAGGGATTTCATGCTCTGTTAAGATATTCTAGGAGCCTCTTTTCAAAGTGTCCATTTCTGTTCCTCTGAAGGAAGTAACAGAGCAGGTTTACCTCAGGAAACTACCTTCCTGACCATGCTCCCCACCCCTGTCTCCCAGTCCCCTGGGAAAGATACAAAACATGGAGGGAGGGATCATGGCCATACTTGAATACCTGTTGGTTAAGTGGCTAATTTTAACAACTAAATCAACATAGTAGAGGGCTTCCAAACACATCTGTTTAGGTATGCTCCTTCTGGAAATTAGGCCCCTAGAAGGATTTATGCTAGGATCCATTTTTTTAAAGGAATAGTAAGCAATCATAGGTAGATACAGTTTTCTTCCACAAGTTCATATCAGCCATAGAATGTGACTGAAATGAACATTACTGGAACAACAGTCCAGGATATATGCTCTCGACATTCTGCCATAGCCATAAGGGGACATAAGTCTATTTTCTCTTGTTAGTGACGATATACTACAAAGAAGGTCACTTTAGCTTCCAGCTCTGCAGGTTCAAGGTCTAGAGGTTACATGTAGTAGCATCCCCTGTGAAACATCGCATGGTGACTGTGACCATATGTGTCTGTGCCTTGACTTATAAAGACAACAGCATTCAATCATGAATTTCCACCCTAGCGGCCCTATCTAGCCCTAATTACCTCCTCAAAACTCTACCTCTATACGTCATAATCTGGTCATGTTTGTTCTCTGAATGCCTCACACTAGGGATTAAATTCTAATAGGGGTTTCAGAGGTCACATTCCATATTCACACCACAAATCTTCTGAGATGGTAGTAATAGAACAGCTCTTGGGTCCCTAGAAAATGACTATAAAATCCAAAGTACTGACAAGATCAGGCGAGATGTAACACACAGGAACAGGCTCTTCCTGGGAAGCACGAACTGACTTCATTTCAGTGCCGTCTTGATGGAACCTGACACTAACTGTTCTAAAATGGGATCCTGGCCTCTTAGCTCCTGATTAACTGCAACTGTGTCCTCACCTGTATGAACTGTCCCATTTCTGAGCTCTTACTGCTGGCTGCTGGCTCATGACCATGACTTATTTCTCCTTCAAAAGTCATATCATCACTTTAAAAGCCTTTTGATGCCCACATAACAAGTACCAGGTAAATTGAGATTCTCACAGAGGTGCCCATGGCAGTAAATAAGTTGAACAGGAAAAAAAAATCCAAAGTACTTTGACAAGGGAAAAGTTTTATTTTTGCCTAAGGTATGTGGCTATGCCAAATCAACAAGGCAAGCACACCCAGCATTGGGTCCACTGGGCTTTTATGCCTCACTGTGGTGGTCAGAACTTGGCCTCACACTCTTATGTGATTGGCCAACTCAAAGTGGTGGAGTTCACAAGCCTCTTGAGAATGGCTTGCAGTCTTGAACACATGTTTTGACTTCAAAATGTGCTGATGCTGGAGAAGTTTGCTGAGTGGCTGGTGTGTAATCTGTAAAGTAGAGTTTTGTCTTATTTAACCCTCTGATGGAAAGGGCAGAACATTTCCACAGTAGGCCATATTCAATATAGCTGCATATTTGTATGTGTGTGTGTGGGGGGGGGGAGCCATAGTTTGATTCTCAGAATTGCTTCAGACTCCCAAAGTCAAAGGCATCAACTTATTGACTAAAGGCATTCTTACTTGAGTTTCAATATTATTTTTTTAGGACAATTACTTCTTTAAGTAGTCAACCTTCTGATGTACTCAACTGAAAGATGTAGGAGATCTCAGAATATTTCAGGATTGGAGATTTCCTGTCCCAGCGCATCCCTCTCAAATGTGTGAGACTCCTTCTCTTCCTCTTGCTCCACCATGGAAGCCAGGGATTCTGACTACTGTGAATTCTCAGGTGATAGTCAAAGATGAGCCATTCTTCTTAGATTCCAAAGGCTCAAGAAGACTGACTTACACACTCTGGGTGTTCTCAGCACCAGCACAAAACAAGCGACCATTTGATAATTACTACTTTATCATTGCTTTCCTCTAGAAATCCTTCTTCAACTTGCCTGCAGCTCTGACTGATGAGCTCGACTGGCCCCAGCTCTCTGGTGTTACTGGATTTCTGGACTCTACTAGCAGGTATGTTTTCACACTTACACACTGTGTGCGCACTCACACACTATACACTCACATGGCAGCTTACCTGCATAAGGAGAGAATAAAAGATGGAGTTTGCTCCCACAGTGTTGAAATGAGAATCATTTTGAGTTGCTTTTAGACCATGAATGACATATACAAAACATACCACTGACATGGTCCTGCCATTGCAACAGGGTATGATCTACACTGAAGAGGGAATGTTCCTAGTGGTGGCTACAATTTGTATCCAATGGAAAATACTCAAACACATCAGTGAATTTTTCTGATTGCACATTTGATTCAAGAAACTAACAGTAACAAAAATAATAGATAAAATAAATTTGCAAGTTGTGGGATCTGTTGATTTTCCTGGCTTCAGTGCTCTGGATTTGGACACAGGTCATGACTCAATAAATCAGATTCCTGCGAGTGATGGATATTGAACAGGCCTGGTTTCCAAAGCTACAAACAGCAAAACACCCAAGAGCTTACAATTTATAGTTTTAATGGATACTTCTTTGTGCTTGACAAAGAACATCACATCCCATAAATAATGTGTTTATTACCTATACTCATTCACTTTAAAAATACTCATTTAATACTTATCATAAATTAGACATGGACACCGTAGGAGATTTGTGGTGAATAAGGTGTGTCCTTTCCTGCAGTCAATTGCAACCAACAACATAGGTAAGACAAAGAAAATATAATGACAACACAAAGTAGTTGTGCCAATGGTAGGTGTGGCACAGAGCCACTGGGCTCAAAGTGAAAATGCTCATGAAAGTTATCTGTAGACTTTTGGGATGAAGAGCAAGGGGCCCAGATTCCAAAAGACACTAGGCTCATAAAATGGGTAGAAAAGAAACCAGGAAATACAACCAAATTTTAAGAAAACAGACTCATAATTTTGTAGGACCTGTATATGAATATAAGGAAAGCAGAGCTATGTTTTCAAATTATGTTTCATTGTCAAACTTAACTATTTTTTAAGTTAGTTATTGTGACCCATGTAAAATTTACTAACAATTAGTAAGCGGGGTTAGTAAGAAGTAACTGTTAGGATTACGCTGTGGAAATACCTTGGTGGTTTTAGAGCCAAAGACTGATGCAGAGATTGCACCATGCAACAAATCTTACACAACGGACTTGTTGAGGGGGAAGGAGCAGGGACAAGAGAGACAGACAGACAGGCAGAGAGACAGAACAAGAGAAAAAGAGCATGGTCTGTGACAGAGGGGACCTCTTAAAGGGCATTTGGTAAGTGATGATGATCAAGCTGCTATCGCTTAGTCACTGAATGTGGGCTAATGGAGTGTCTGATGTCTAAGAGAAAATATATGAACAAAATAAAAAAGATGATAAAATTTATAAAGGAAGAAAGAAAGAAAGAAAGAAAGAAAGAAAAGAGGCCATTGAGTCATTTCTGTTGGCCATCTACTTCTAGGAATACAGCCTCTCCATAAGAATGTAGTTAAGAACATAGTTTCCCCAGTGAGACTTCCTTGAAGAATAATACATTTCCATTTGCAAATGGTTATTAGTTGGGGATGGGTTTTAGGTTAGGGTTGGGTGTTTGTATCTACTTCCTCTTTCAGCTCTAGGATCCCATCTGGTGTGTATCCATGCAGGCCCTGTGCATGCTTCTTTAGTTTCTGCGAGTTCATATGAACTTTGATCACGTTACTTTAGAAGTACATGTTTTCTTGCTGTCCTCCATCCCCTTCGGCTCTTACACTCTTTCTGTCTCTTCTTCTATAATATTCCCTGAGCCCCAGTGAGAGGGATTTGATGGAGACATTTTGTTTAGGCTGAATGTTCCAAGGTTTCTCACTCTCTGTATAATGTCTGGCTTTGGATCTCTCTATTTGTTCCCAACTGCTGCAGGAGGAAGCTTCTCTGATGATAGCTGAATTTAGTTAGGAGTCATTTTATTGCTACTTTTTTGTGGGGGGTGTATAAGTCAAATCAGACATTAGTTGGTTACTCATGCAAGTTTGTGCCATCATTGCACTAGTACACCTTACAGGCAGGACAACATTGTAGATTAAATGGTTTGTGGCTGGTTTGGTATTTATGTTTCCCCGTTGGTAGTGAGCAAAGTATCTTTCTATACCAAAGATGCTAGAATATAGTAATGGAAGCTCTATGTAGGCACTAGCTCTAATTCTCCATATTCAATGTAATCTTGCTGTCAGTTTCTGAATATCAACCTATATCTTGGTAATGGCCTGTGTTGGTTGGGGATTCCTATAGGACCCCTTTTGCCAACAACCCAAATGGATATAACTCAATCCTGGTACTGAAAGCTTCATCTGATGACAAGAGACGACCAGCTGGGGCTCTATCTCCTAGTTATTTGGTCATTTCAATTATGTACTTATTTTATGAAGGTTCTTATTTATGAAGGTATTGAGTTTCCGTACTATCCCTTCAAATGGCCCTTAATTTTAGCTGCTTTTCTTTATATTCCTTCCCTCCCTCATCTCCTTCTTCCTTCTCCCTCCTGTCTTAGTCCTCTCATTCCAATTCCCCATTCATCCATCCATTTGAAAATACACTTATTTCTCATCATTTAGGAGGCCAGTAAGTCCAAGGTGAAGGTGCCAGTTTTAGTGGTGGGCCTTCTTTACTGTGTCCTCATGTGACAAGGGCATCACACCACAAGTCCCAGGCAGCCTCTTAGCTCAAGTCTCTCTTCCTCTTATAAAACCATTGATACCGCCGGGCGGTGGTGGCACATGCCTTTAATCCCAGCACTCGGGAGGCAGAGGCAGGCGGATCTCTGTGAGTTCGAGACCAGCCTGGTCTACAAGAGCTAGTTCCAGGACAGGCTCCAAAGCCACAGAGAAACCCTGTCTCAAAAAACCAAAAAAAAAAAAACAAAAAACAAAAAACAAAAAACAAAAAACAAAAAACAAAACAAAACAAAAAAAAAAACCATTGATACCACCACAGAGGCTCCATTCTCACGACCTTATCCCACCTTAGTTTTCTCCCTGAAGCCCCTCCTCCAAGTGCCATCAACAAATGAATTAAGTTTCTAGTCCATGAACTTTCTGAGAACACATTCAAACCATAGCAACATTTCAAACCGGAAGTGGCCATCCAGCTGTGACTTATGTGGAAGTTACCTCTGTTCTGGGCTAGTCTGTTAATGCAGCACCCTCAGTTCTGTATCATTATCCGAAAAAAAAACCTGTCTGCTCGTGCAGCTTGCTCGGTGTGGCTCTACATGTTGTCTGTAAGATTTCTAAGGAGGTGGAAGGTGCACCACACAGCTGGCGATTCTCATGTTTAAACATGTGCCTATGGGCACTGTGGGACCTCTGGCTATCTTTTCACCAGCTGTTTCTGTGCACTACACCTGTGTTTCCTGCCTGCCACTCAGCTAGAATGATAAACAGGCAATCTAACTCCTATTTATGGAAAAGAAAATCCTCTGGCATCTCAGTTGCAATGGATTCATCCATTAAGGGGAAGCACTGAGAGGTGACATTCTCTGTATCACTTCTCAATACACTCTGCATGAATGGCGTTACTATTAAATCATCTTATTATACTATCATGTAAATTGCACATGCAGATAATCTATGAGAGACTATTCTTTTCATTAAAAGAATAAAAGGTTTTAAGGGCATACAAAATATCCAAAAGAGATTAACAAATGGTTGAGGTTCTCTTCTGATAGAAAGAGGAAAATAAAAGAAATTTTGAGGTCACTCACTTAACTCGAAATGTATGAGTTCCTGAGTGTCCTGGCTGGAATTTTTTCATCTTGACACAAGCTAGGAAGAGGGAATCTCAGTTGATAAAAATCTAATTGACAAAATGCCTCCATAAGGTTGCCTATAAGCAAGTCTGTAGGACATGTTCTTGATTGATATGGAAAGACCTCAACCCACTACGGGGGCACTGGGGTGTAGTGCCATTTCAGGGCAGATGCTTCTGAGTTGCTTAAGAAGGCTGAGCAAGTCATGGGGAGTGGGGGAGTCAGTAAATAGCATTCTTCCATAGCCTCTGTTTCAGTTCCTGCATCCAGGTTCCTGCCTTGAGTTCCTACCCTGGCTTCTGTCGATGGACTGTGACTCTTTATTCCCCAAGCTTCATTAGGTCAGAGTTTAATCACAGCAATAGAAAGCAGACAGAGACACCGAGTCTGATACCTAACCACACAAAAAATTTCAAGAGCAAAAGTAGTATAGACCAGTGGGAGATATGTTTTGAGCACATAGGACAGACCCGATGGAGTTCTCCATTCGGCTAGACCTTGGG
This sequence comes from Microtus oregoni, assembly GCF_018167655.1. Classification (NCBI taxonomy): domain Eukaryota; kingdom Metazoa; phylum Chordata; class Mammalia; order Rodentia; family Cricetidae; genus Microtus; species Microtus oregoni. Next base: position 1,827,437 of record NW_024544744.1, read on the forward strand.
GATGTGCCCCCTGGCGTCTGTGACCAGCCTTGCAGCATGGGTATTAACAATAATTTTTAGAAATATACCTCATACAAGTGCAAGCATGTAGTTCATAAGAGAAGCTGACTCCTATCCTTCCCCTCTCTGTCAATTGCTTTACCCTCTCAGAATGCAGTCTCTTGGGCATAGCTGAAAACAAATGAAATCCCAGACATATCTCAAAATTCAAACATGACCGCTCACTTAAATGAATTTGTGTTTGTTTGTTTTCTTGTTTTGTTTTGTTTTGGTTTGGTTTGGTTTTTTGTTTTGTTTTGGGTTGGGTTGGGTTGGGGGGACAGTCAGGGTTTCTCTGTGAAACAGCTCTGGCTGTCCTGCAACCTCACAGTGATCTGCCTGCCTCTGCCTCCGAAGTGCTGAGATTAAAGGCGTGTACTACCACAACTGGCACTTATATAAATTTTGAGTTCCTTTAATTGTATGGCTATTAACGATATCTTTTCCCTTGACCTTAGAATAATGTGATTTTCTTTTTTTCTCCATTGTGAGTCAAGAATGAGTTAGGAGAATAAAGCAGCTGTGGGAGGGGGCAGCTTGACTGTGGAAAGGAGAATTAAAAGGGAAAATGAAATGCGTCTTGACAAGGTAAAAGAGTACCTGTGTCCAGGTGACTTTCCAAAGCAGGTTTGTCTAATGAAAACCATCCTATCTTTAGGATGAGAAACAGCACCAAAACATGTACTAGTAGGATGTGGCTCTCATATAAAAGCAACATCTAAAATCCCAAACTCCCCCACAGTACAGTACAAAGCCTCCTTCACTGTTATAGGATGCTCTGTCTGTCTCACACCCAGGATAGAATGCCAGCCTCTTGGCCTCTTTTACATGATAAAGCCAAGTTGGACTGAAGGTGCCCCAGCATTCCAGTTTAATGGATCTAGGGAGATGGGATCCTGCTATATGATGGGATTTGAACCACTTTTCTGATAATTCTGGAGGAGAGAGACTTCGCATTCTCCTCCACACACAGATTCACGTCTTAAGCAGCCTGTTCTTGAAGATAAAATGGAGATAATCTGAACCTCTCAGACCCGTGTTGACAAAGGCAGGCTTGTCAGTAATAAAGGACAGGTTCCCACACAGTAAGTTCTCTACTGTTTGGTACTCAATGCCTGTAAAAACGTCAACAAAAACACCCTCCTGTCATACTGTCATGACTACATTCTTTGGATATATACCCTTCCTCCACAGCAAACCCCAAGCAGGAAAACAAGTGAACCCAAATTCCTATCAAAAGCATTCATTCTTTTTTATAACCCACTGAGTCCAATCAGTGCTGCCCATATGTGTATGCATGGGTGTAATGTCAACCATGGGGCACAAGCAACCTGCCAATAGCTATATCCTGAAAGAAAAGTTGCTGTCCCTCCCACAAGAGCCATAGGTAAATGCTGGTAGCTCCTCAGCTAGGAGTGGGTCCTAGTGCCCATCTCCCCAATTACTGTTGGAGTTTTAACTGGTTTGACCCCCATGCAGGTGTTATGTAGGTAGCCCAGCTGCTGTGAGTTTGTGTGTGTGATATCCCGGTCATGGCAGAGGGCAGCGTTTCACAGCTCTCTTCCCCAGCCCTGCTTCTTAAGCTCTCTGCCCACTCTTCCATGATGTTTCCTAAGCCTTAGGTTAAAGGGTGTGAGAAAAAATTAAATATTTTTGAAAATAGTAAAATTTTTTTCAATTTATTTGTTAATGAAATGCAAAAATAAACTTTGTTGTAGGAGGGGCCACTTGTTCGTTATCCGACTGCCCAAACTCCCTAAATAACCACACAGAAACTATATTAATTAAATCACTGCTTGGCCAATCACTTAAGTGTATTGCTAGCAAGCTCTTACATCTAGAATTAACCCATCTCCATTATTTTATATTTGACCATGACGATCGTGGACTATCAGCAAGGTTTTAGTGTGTCTGTCTCTGGCAGCGGCTCTATGGCTTCTCTCTGACTCTGTCTTTTTTTCTCCCAGCATTCAGTTTAGTTTTCCCTGCCTACTGTTATTCTGCTCTGCGCAAGACCAAGACATTTTCTTTATTAACCAATAATATTCATAGCATACAGGAGGGAATCTCACATCAAAACCTAAAGCTATAAATCATTTAAAAACATTAAAGTCATCTCAGTAAATTTAGTGTTTGTTGCTGTTTAATGTGAAAAGTTGGCTAATATGTTTAAACGCTTGGGCCCCAGCTGGTGGTACAGTTTCATAAGGTCATGAAACCTTTAGAAGGTAAAGTCTTGCTGGAGGAAGTGAGTCACAGAGAGCAGATGGAGGTTTATAGCCAGACCTCACTCCTTGTCCACTCTGCTTCCTGACTGTAGATTCAATGTGATCACACACATGCGCCCTTGTCTTCCTACCATAATGGGCCACAGGCTAAAATAAATCTTTCTTTCATTGAAATAAATAAACAACCACCTGAGCCTGTCAATGACTATCTGAATCACATTCAAAGGTGTGCTCTGCAAACCAGGGCTAAATGACAGTCTTGGAAGCTGGGGTTGAGAGTGCGGGGGTGGAGTAGGGTAGCCTTTAGAGCTAGAAAAAAAGAGAGAGGGTAGAAGGTGTGAGTCCAGGAAGATGGATAGCTCAGGGTAAAGTGCCTGATGCGCCAATCTGAGGGCCAGAATCCAAATCCCAGCACCCGTGTAAAGAGCAAGGCATGGTGGTATATGCTTATAATTCCAGTTCTGGGGAAGGCAGTGACAGGCGGATTACTGAAGCTCACTGGCCAGTCAACTGTAGTTATTGTGTTCTTATTTTTCTCTTTGATCTTTTGGGGTCTGCCACCCAGTTTCCAAATAAACACACAGAGCTTATTATTACTTATAAATGTCCAGCCTTAGCTTGGCTTGTTTCTAGCCAGCTTTCCTTAACTTAAATTATCCCATCTACTTTTGCCCCTGGGCTTTTCCTTTTCTTACTTCTGTGTATCTTTCTTTCACTCTGACTCTGTGGCTGGCTGGGTGGCTGGGTGGCTGGATGGCTGGGTGGCTGGGTGGCTGGGTGGCTGGCCACTTCTTTTCTCACTACTTGATCTCTTTTGCTCCTTAATCTTTCTGGTTCTTGTTCGTTAATCTTCTTGCTTACTCTATGTATTCTCTCTGCCTGTCAGCCCCTCCTAAGTTTTTTTTTCTGCCTGGATATTGGCCATTTAGCTCTTTATTAGACCAATCAGGTGTTTTAGATAGGCAAAATAATGCAACTTCAAAGAGTTAAACGAATGCAGCATAAAAGAATGCAATACAACTTTGCATCATTAAAACAAATGTTCCACAGCAAAAACAAGTGCATCACACTTTAAAATAATACCCTACAATAGCCAGCTTAGCCTAATTGATGAGCCCCAGGTTCCAATGAGAGATCTTCTCTCAAAGCGCTCTCTCTCTCTCTCTCTCTCTCTCTTTCTCTCTCTCGAGCTAAAATTAGCTATAAAAAGTCACAAAAGTCAAAAATTTAAAAAAGCAATTAGCAAAGTTATCATATCAAACTCAAGCTAGAGTGGTAGAAATAAAACCCAGAGACTAGGTGTGATGGTGGGCACCCTTATTCCCAGCACTGGGGAGGTGGAGGCAGAAGGATGGCACATCTAAGACCATAGCATGACTCTGTCACATCAAATGAGGTCAGTAGATCAGTATAAATGAATCAAACCAGAATGAATTCTGTAGTTTAAATGCTGTCCTCTGACTTAAATGTACTATCTTGGACTAGAGACATGGAAAAAGCTTTGAAGAAAGTAGACAGAGCCATTGTTAAAAGTGGCACGCTCGTGCCATTCAAGGACATTTTTCTTTTATCAGAGATGTCCCAGAATTTTGGAGTTAAAGGTTATCTATTCTCTCCATCCCATGGATATTAAAGGAAAGAACAATTGTGAAAAGTGGTACATCACTCTGAACCCAGTCACTTGGGGAAGCAAATTAGAGTACAAGGATTTGCAGCCAAGATTTGTTAACCTAATTTCATGATTTTTAAAAAAGACAGGTAGGCACTAAACATTAGTGGGCTTAATAACCTTATTAAATTTATTATTCACAAATTACGTGTGATATCATTGCAAGTGATTAGCTTTGCTATTATTATGCTCATATCTATAAACAACCTCAGAGCTGGTCATTTGATTTGTGTGTGATTGATGGGAGTGTGACAGAAGCAGCAAGCAGTTCTGCAACTGTGCCCTATGGTTGCTAGGACCTTTTAGGGGACCCACAAGGCAAAATCTATCTTCATAAAAGTCTTAGACAGAATTTGCCTCTACCATGTAACCTTTGCACTGTCTATCAAAAGCAATGGGAGCTAATGTTGGCAATATGAAAACCTTCACTAGCCAATTGCATTTAAAGTCCACTATGTTCTACATTTCTACCACTTCCTGCTTAAAACAGAAGGGGCTCGTCTTCACTTAAAACGGTCACCTGTGAGGCTGGAAATGTGGCTTGGTTGGTAAAGTGATTGCTTAGCAATCACAAAGCCCTGGATTTGATCTCCTGTCCCATATAAACCAGGCATGGTGGCACACACCCATAATTCCAGCACTCAGGATTGTGGCATCAAGAGGATCAGAAGTTCAAATTCCTTTTTGGCCTCACAGCCATTTAAAGATCATCCTGGAAAACATGAGACCCTGCCACAAAAGCAAAAACAGAAACACCTATGAAACAGTAAAAATGCAATATTATTTTATTACTTTTATCACTTAATTTGATAAAAATACAACTATGGGTAAGGACTTCTGCTGTATAATGATGTATTAATAGGATGTTGGTGTCTACATGTAGGTAGGCTGAGAGCTAAATTTGTTTTTCATAGAACCCTATTTATTTTGGAAAATGAATATATATTGCTGGGTGTGTGGCGCATGCCTTTAATACTAGAACTCAAGAATCAGAGATAAGTAAATCTCTGTGTGTTCAAGGACAGCCTGGTCTGCATAGTGAGTTACAGGACAGTCAGAACTACATGAAGAAATTCTGTCTCAAAAAAAGAAAAGAAAAAAGAAAAGAAAAATGACTATATAATAAAGTACATTTTTCAGACTTTTTTATATGGCAAATATTTTATCTAAAATGAATTAAATGAGCAGGTCACTTCAAGGAAAATATCTAACATTATTAGCTGCAAAGAATAAAATTTAAACTTCAAAGAAAAAAACTTAATTACAGAAAATTTGTATTTCCTTCTATGAGCTTGACCAAGACCCACTCTTCATATTTTCTCTAATGAGATACACAATAATACTAAGAAATAAAATTACTCAAACTTCTATCATGAGATGTACTAATATTTAGAATATTCTTTTTGTTTGTTTTGTTTTGTTTTTCGAGACAGGGTTTCTCTGTAGCTTTGGTGCCTATCCTGGAACTAGCTCTTGTAGACCAGGCTGGCCTCGAACTCCCAGAGATCCACCTGCCTCTGCCTCCCAAGTGCTGGGATTAAAGGCATGCGCCACCACCACCCGGCTATTTAGAATATTCTTGCAACTCAGTGAGTCAGTATTTTCTTCAAATTACCAGGGTAAAATGTCTAAAATCTTATCATGGGTAAAAGACTCACTGAAAGTACAAGATATGCCAATACACTTTAATGTGACACGGTACAAAAGATTCACTGGTTACATATTTCTCTTGACCAATCAGTAAGAAAGTACCACTTCTTAAGTGTTGAAGTAAAATCTAAAACATTTACGTACAGTTAGCTATCTAAAATGCATATTGAAATGTAACTCTATTCTTCAGCTACAAGTACAAGAGACCAGAGTTTCTCCATATACTTCCCCAGAACAACAGCCCATAATGACTTGATGTGGAAGTAATGAATCCAGACTATTTTCTACTAAGCTAGTCATGAAAGACATTTGCAAACATGAAACAAACAGAAGTTACACCAACATGTAGTGAATTCATTATTGCTATTTAAACAGAATTAATAGGTAAATAAATGTTCATTCAAATGTCTTCATAAATAATGACTAGTCTAATGCATACATATCAACAACTCTCTGCAGGGTCCTCAATAATTTTCAGAGTGATTCTGATGTCAAAACTTGGAGAACTCTGCTCTAAAGCAGAAGTGTGTTGAAATAGGAGCAGCGGGCTGCGTCCCCGGCACCCGGCCACCCCCACGGCTAGCTTTACCTGAAATAATTGTACGGAAACTGTATTCTTTTAAACACCGCTTGGCCCATTTCTATCTAGCCTCTTCTAGGCTAGCTCTCGCACCTGGACTAGCCCATTTCTAATAATCTGCTGTAGTCCACCAGCTGGCTTACCAGGAATGATCTTAACCTCTGTCTGTCTGGAGTGGAAGAATCATGGCAACTCTCTGACTCAGCTTCTTTCTCCCAGCCTTCCTTTCTGTTTACTCCACCCACCTAAGAATGGGCCTATCAAATGGGCCTGGCAGTTTTTTTATTGCTTAACCAATGAAATCAACAGATTGATATATGACATTCCCCCATCAGAAGTGAAACAAAGAAACAGTGAGAACAGAGGTTGAGACAAGCCCCCCTTTGTCATTTAGAAGCAGGGGACTGAGAAGGGACAGCCCACCAGACTGGAAAGGGATAAAGAAAGTGCTTCTGAGGAAGTGACCATCAACCTAGTGGTGTTACAGGAAGAGGAAAGCGAGGATGGAGGAAGATCAGAGTGAGCGTGACAGTGGGTGCTGAGAGCCACAGGGCCCTGCCATGGCAGCAGGATGAGATGGGAGGCCAGGCTGCTTGGAGAGCGGGACCGGAGGTGGTCAGCTGAACACAGGTGCATTGAATTTTACTACAGAACAAAGTGAGTGAAAACTGGATGGGAATCCTAAATCAGGAAGTTTTCTTTTTTAACTAGAAATTCTGAAGCATCCTTGCAGTGATAGCATGATCTGATAGGAAGAAAGAACAAAGCTAGAAATGAAACCCTAACAAAGACAAGAGTCAGAATCCAGGCACACTGAGGCACCAGCTTTGGGCTGGAAGAGTCACCTGTAGAATGCATGGCTCCACCTGAAGGGACTATCCCTACCTCATCATAGAAACCCTTGTACCTACAAAGACTTTCCCTAACCTCCACTTATTTGCAAATTTTTACTTCTCAATTATTCAGGATATGAAAACATTCTGATGTGCAAAAAGTCACTGATAGTAAAAAAATTAAAAGCCCCCCCTCATGTGTTCCAATTATACTTCTTTCCAGAAGAAAGTGCTGAGATCAATTAGGATAGTGCAATTTCATCCATATGCTTTCTAGGTCTTCCCATGCTGATATTTGTACTTAACTAAGTAAGTGTGATGTGGCAATTTCCCCATAATGATATGTTGTGTATAATATACTAAAAGTTATGTTTTACTTTAATAATACTTTGAACCTCTTTTATCCTTTTTAATAGTACATAGTGTTTCGTCACATGGTTCCTTCCTGCAGACATTCAACTTATTTTCAGAGTCTCATTTCCAATAATAATGCAGTGAGCCCTCTGTACTGCCAATTCATACATGCATGCAAAGATTTCTATAGGGAAAATTGTCAAATCAATTTGTATACATTATTAGTTCCATGAGCTTTCCAAATTGGGCTTTACCAATTGATATTACCAGAGCTAATGAGAACATGTTTCCCCACATTCTGACAATACGGAATATTGTCTACTTTTTTAGTTTTCTTCTGATCTAACATTTCACTGCTGTTCTAATTTTCAGTTTTCCAGTTACGAGGGAGCTTATGCCCATCTCCATAAACATCTGCCCCACTTTGGGTGTCACACCCACCAACTGAGTAACTACCCCCATTTGTTACTCCCTGCTGTGCATCAACCCGCACTGCTCTGCAATCTGCATCTCCAGGTCCCCTCCTCCTGTTGGACTGGATGGTTCTCACTGAGCTTCTATCATGTGCTCACTGTCACATCACGCGACTCACTATAGCTGTTACCATCCACCCTGCACCCAGACAGAGCATCTCAAAGGCTGAAATCACAACCTCACACAGCCTTCATACAACCATCACAGCCTTAGCACTTGCCACAGTATTCAGCATATATGGGGTACTCAGTGAAAGAAATCCCAACCTAGGGATAGAGAGATGGGCTAGTGGTTAATAGAGGCCAACTTTTGCAGAAAACTTAACTTTACTTCCAGACCCAACATTAGGCAGCTCATGGTGGTGACCTTTAACTCCAGCTCCAGGAGACTCAGTGCCCTCTTCTGGATTTGGAGGCACCTTCCCTCACATGCCCATACTTACACACAGACATAAACACATACACATAATTGAAAGTAATTATAAAAATAAAGCTTAAAAAGAATCGTCAACCCAGTTCATGATATCACTAAACAGCTGCAGAGTGTTTTACAGTCACAGAGTTCCTTCATATGTGTTTTCTCAGATGTCCAAATCAAGCCAGATTTGCGAGAATTAACATCTCAGGCAAAATGATAGGGCAAGAGGAGCATAAACAGGCTGAATTGAATCCCCAGCTGCATAATGAGAGCCCTGCCCAAGTCAATCAGCATCTCTTTAACTTCTGGAATTCCACATGTATACTATAAACAATGCTGTGATATAGGATTCCCCTCTGTATGCTGTGGTTACCATTAATGAATAAAGAAACTGCTTTGGACCTATAGCAGGGCAGAACTTAGCTAGGAAGAGAAAAGTAAGCTGAATGCTGGGAGAAAGGAGGACAGAGTCAGGGAGAAGCCATGTAGCCCCACCAGAGACAGATACTGAAACTTTACCGGGTAAGCCACTGCCATGTGGCGATACACAGATTAACAGAGATGGGTTAAATTTATATGTAAGAATTAGCCGATAAGAAGCTAGACCTAATGGGCCAAGCAATGATTCAATTAATACAGTTTCTGTGTGGTTATTTTGGTTCTGGGTGGCTGCGACGAACAAGCAACCTCTTACAATAATGTTGTGCAAGAATTGGCAACATTCAGTCAACTACTGGATCACACAATCAGGATGAAAATAGTTACCAACAAATTGGAGGAGATTAGTTTAAAAGGCAATTACTAATTCAATAGCCAAATATAAAAAAATAAAGTAAAGGCATACTAGTTAAGGGGTGAATTTGGTCAAAATCAAGCAAAAAAAAACTCTCTTTGAAATTCTGTAGAGAATGGTGTACTTTTTCAAACTACAGTGATCAAGACAAATTAACATCTTCTAAACTCTCTAATAGAATTCTCATATATTGTTGGTTGTGAGCCTAGCCTTTAATGGTTGAGCCATCTCTCCAGCCCTCTAATAGGATTTTCATAGCCAACAGGATATGAAAGCTTTCAGGGCACTACAATGTTCAAATACAAAATCTACCAATTTTCTTTAAAAAAACAAAACAAAACTATTCTATGAAACCCTAAGTCTACAAGATGACCAAGGTTTTTACATGTATCTTAGTAGGGTTTTTATTGCTGTGAAGAGACACCATGACCATAGCAATGTTTATATGGGAAAACATTTAATTTGGGTGGCTTACGGTTTCAGAGGTTTAGTCTATTATCATCTGGGCGGAAACATGATGGGACACAGGAGGGCTTGGAGCTGGAGAAGGAACCGAGTTCTACATCTTGGTCCACAGGCAACAGAAAGTAAACAGAAAGTGAACACTGGGCATGGCTTGAACATAGAAGACCTCAAAGCCTACCGTGATTCACTTGCTCCAACAACATCATACCTCCTAATAGTGCTACTCTCTTTAAAGGCCATTTTCTTTCAATCCACCATCACATGTGTTTTGTTGTTGTTGTTGTTGTTGTTGTTGTTGTTTGTTTTTTGTTTTTTTCACATAAGTTCTTGCTATGTAACCAGGGCTGTCCCAGAACTTGCTATGTAGACCAGACCATGAAGATCCACTTGCCCTGGCCTTCTGAATGCTGGGGTTAAAGGCATGCATTCTTACTTCCTAAGTAAGAATAAAAATTATCCACCCTTTGCTCCAAAATTTCCTAGTAGAAAAGCCGCTCCCCATGACACAGCCAGTATTTTCTCCAAGCCCCAAGTTTTATTGTAATTCACTCCTCTGCCCTAGTCTTCTCATCAAACATCGCCCTCTATCTCTTCCCGAGCCTCTTCCTAGCCTTCTCTGTCATTTCTGGGACTTATTCCCCATGACTTAATTTAATATGGTCTCAAATTTTCAATTTAAACTATTTGTGTTTCTGGCGGGAAGCACAATGATAAAATAAAAGAGACTACCTGTCTCTTGGCAGCTGTAGAGCTCCCACATTCCCCATGAGAGCCAGTCCTCAGGCAGGAGGCTTCCAGTCAGTTTCAGCTCAATTCATCCAAGCCCTGTATCCAAAGTGCATGTTGTGTTCAGCAATATGCCTTCCATTTCTGAAAAGTAACCACGGGCAATAGCAATAGCCTATGTTGTTATGGGAGACTCTTGTATTCCTCTGAACAACAACCTCAGTGGGAGGTTTCACATGCCTGTGACTGGCATGTTTGTTAGGGTGCATAGCTTTTGATTTTGCCCAGCTGTTAAGCCTCCAAACTACATAATTATGAAAATTATAAAATCTCCATAAATGGGAAATTTCAGATAGTCCCACCCTCCCGTTAAAAAAACTCCAGGTGATGAATGGCTTCCAAGAGAGCGACAGTTAGTTTCCTCCAGGAATAAGCCATCATATATGCTGTCCAATCTCAAAGTGCTCAGTAATGGACTGATGTACATGCAAGCAATGCCAAATGGACTCAGTGTGTTATATATACATATGTGTATATGCATATATATTTATACATAGTATTACATTATGTATTTTACATTATAATAATAATTAAAGACGAGATCATGAACTTGAGAGGGAGAGGCAGGGGCTGTGGGAGGAGTTGGAATGGGGAAGAGGCAGGAGTGATGTAGATGCAGTGCTCATATGTGAATTTCTCAGAAACAAAAATGTGATGCATAAAAAGTTTACCAAGACCCAACAAATGACTATTGTTGGAAACTCAGCAATCTGGTTCATCATGATGCCCTCTGATGAAAGTTCTTGCCCTGCTCTAAGTAGTTATACTCAAGTCAATAGAAGATCATTTTTCATATATAAATCTATCCTATCTACATTATTCTTGAGCTCGTTCTTGACTTTAGTTTGTTTTACTTGATTTTTTTCATTAAAATGTTTCATATGCAATATATTTTGATCATATTCTTCCCACCTCCTTACTCACCCAACTTTATATGTATTCTGTCTATCCTGCTCTCTCTTAAAAATAAGAAAAAACTGAGAAAGAAACTGCAACAAAACAAAACAAAAAAACCTCCACAAAACTGAAAATCAAAATTAATAGACAAAAACCCAAAAAGACAAAAAAAAATATTCCAAAACAAATCAAAGTGAAGCAGAAAGTCCACAAAAATACTATAGAGTTTGTTTTGTATTGGTCAACTTCTCCTGGGCATTGGAACTGCCCTGGACTGTGGTTGGTATACCCAGGAGAGTCATTGTACTCTAGCCTCATCATGGTTAGTGCCCGAGTATTCTTCAATTGTCTCACTAATGCAAGTTCAACTCTCCCTGCGTAAAGAAAACCCCCCCTCAGCAATCTTAACTTGTAAGCATCTCGGAATATTGCTTTCACACATGTCCTATACTGTCAAGATTCTTGGGGAACTCAACTCCTAGAATTTATGAGGGAATTTATTTACTAGAATGGCTATGGAAGAAGACGGTACTGCTAGTTATTTAAAATACTCACAGCACTTAGTGTAAGACTTTAGTCCTAAAATTATGGATGCTGCTTTTAGACAAAAAAAAATGTTAATGGATCTATCAATGATTGGCAAAAATATCTATATTCTTATAATGAACAGTTCAGATGACTGTATCTCTGAGACATATAGCCACATTATTTACTCTCCATGAGCTGACATGCCATGAACAAAACAATATTTCGGTACATAAATTTCATTTTTAGAATTATTAAAAATATATTTATGACTAAATGTTGGTAACAATTACTTTCCTGAAGAAAATAAGCACTCTTTATTGACCGTGAAATTATTTTAGCATTGAACTCACATCTAATGTCCACTTCCCATATGTTTCCACAAAATATAATAAAGGAGTCCAAGCAGAGGGGCATTAGCCACACAGTCTTCATTTCAGGCTTCTGGCTGAGCGAGCAGCTCGTAAACAAGCACTTCTTCTCTCCCGGAGAAACTTTACACCACGAACAGTAAATGAATTCATCCACAAGGACAAAGAGAGGGGGGAGAATCAACACCCAGATACTGTTGGCAGCCAGAAAGAAACGCAACAAATAGGGAGCTGACTCGGAAGCCTTGCGTCCCAAGCTGGTGAGAGAAAATGTCAGCCAGCAACCTCGGTTTGCACTGTACAACTCCTCGGGACTGGACGATCATCTATACAGGGTGCCTGTAAAAAGGGAGGTGAAAGCTAAAAGGAGCGATATTGGTGTTCAGGTGACCGTAAATGCAGCTTTCCTAATCCCTTAACTCTACACAGGTGGTCAACTGTGCTAGTCGGGAGAAGACCGGAGGTTTGCCTTCAGAGAGGCTATGGTCAAAGGCCTCTGGACTGGGAGAATCCTTCTCCACTCTACCCCGGTGTCTGCAGTCTAGCCTATAATCTCACATCTACACGCCAGACAAACCTTCCCAAGCAATGCGAGAGGACAGACCCAAAGCCACTAAGAGCCAGCATTCTCGTTTCGTCTCTGGTGCTGTGATCAAGGACCCCAGCAACAAGGCACTTAGGGGAGAAAAGGTCTACTGACAGTTTCCGGTTACTGTCCCCCACTGTGGGAAAAACTGGGTGACAAGAACTGGGAGAGGCTTGTTACATCACACTTACAGTCAAGAGCAGAGAGAAACTAATGCCTGCAGGGCGGGCCTTGTTTGTTTTCTCTTCTCTCAAACAGTTCGAGACCTTCTGTCTAGAGAATAGTGCCACCCACAGTGGCTGAGGTGGCTGAGTCTTCCTACATCAGTTAACTTAAGACAATACCTCACAGATATATGCACTGGCCAACCTAATACAGACAGTTCCTCAGACCAAGCCAGTTCATCCTACAACCAAAAACCAGACAGAGTCAGCACTTTTGGCAGCCGTTCCCCGTTGACCAGTATGCAGGAGGCTCCAATGTTCCAATATAACTAAACAACCCAAGATCATCAGACATCTGACAAAACTTCAGACATGGAAGGAAAGAGAAGAGGGGAGGGAGAGTAAAAAAAGAAAGCCTTCTTTTATTTTTATATTTTAACATTTTTAAATTTTTATATTGTGTGTGGGTGTTTTGCCTGCATATATGTCTGTGCACTGTGTAATGGCAGTGCCTAAGAAGGCCAGAAAAGGGCATCAGATCCCTTGGAAATGCAATTACAAAAAATTGTACAGAACCATGTGCATATTAGAAACTGAACCCAGGAACTCCAGAAAAGCAATCAGTGCTCTTATATACGAAGCCATATTTCTAACGCCAGAAACTCTTTTTTAATCAGCAATAGATTCTTCTCTCATACAATACATTCTGAGCACAGTTTTCCCTCCCTCCACTCCTCCCAGCTATCCCCTTGCATCCCCTCTCCCTGAGATCCACTCTCTCTTTTGTTTGTTTCAGAAAAAGAACTTTACTAGTATACTTAGAAAAATAACTATAATTAATAATGACAATTAGCGTCTTCAGAAAGATAAGATGCTACAATACTAAAAGGAGAACATATAAAATTAAAGAATTATTCAGTGACCAAACTACTTCTAAAGTATGCCAGTAACATTATTTTCTAGTAGGGATGAAAGATGAAGTTAAGAATATTGTCCCTAAGAAAATGAAAAAAAAAAAAGCAAAGAGATAAAAATAGGGCAGAAAAAACTAGGGCAATTAGAAGAACAATTCAGATGAGTCATTATCTAAATGATAATTCTAGGGAGGGACAAAAGAAGATGGGAATATCATCTTTGAAGTAATTCAAGAATATATCTTAGACTGCAAACATGAATCTCTAGGTTGAAAGGTCTTTTTTATGTCTGACACTGTAAACATAAAGAAATCTTCACCAAACTTGATGTCCAAAGACTTCAAAACAGTTAGGACAAAGTGACATTCCAAGTTTCTAAAACACCAAAGCACAATGGTTTCAACTCTATGCTAGTAGGCCAGAAACTCATGAGTAAATTCCTTCAATCGTCTAAGGAAAGTTATCATCATCTAGGACCTTATTATCATCTGTTCTAAGTATCTATCACACAACAAACTGCTCTAGACTCACAATTTAGAGAGTTAGGAATTCAGGTAGAACTAAGCTGGCCAGTTTTTGCCTCCATACAATGACCTTGGATGCTTAGTAAGTTACACCAAATGGTTATGCTGGGGAAAAAGATCAAAGAGAGCTTCACGTATGACCCAAGTACAACTGGGTGCCCCCTGTTTCCAACATAAAGTTCTTTTTATAGACTGTATTTTTATAATATTTTTTAAAATTATGATTACAAAATTCCCCCTCTTCTATTTTTTCCTGCAAACCCCTCTCAGGTACCCCACCTTGCTCTCTTTCAAATTTATGGTCTTTTTTTCTTCAATTATTATTACATATATACCTAAGTCCATAAATACAGCCTGTTCAGTCTGCGTAAGACTACCTGCATGCATATGGTCTCATGGCTTACTACTTGGTATTGGATAACCATTTGGGGTGCTCATTCTTGGGGAAGATTATTTATCTTCAGCTCAGAATTCCCCGGGTGCCTGTAGCTCTTTGTCTAGAGTTGAGGTCTCGCCATTTTAGCATATCCATTGGTGTCACTGTTGATCAGGTCCTGTTTAGGCTGCCATGTTGATGAAGCTCTCTGACATTTTTAGGAGATACAATCTCACAGTAAATTTCCTATTTTTCTGGCTCTTGGAATTTTTCTACCCCTCTTCTACAGTGTTTCCTGAGCATTAGGTGCAGAAATTATGCTACAGATGCATCATTAGGAACCGAATACCATGTGAATTATTGTTCTCTTAATTTTGATTAGTTGTGGCTTTATGTAAGTCTCCATCTGCTAAAAAACAGAAATTTCTTTGATGAAGGGTGAAAACCTATATGTGGGCATAAGAATAAATATTTGAAACATAGTTAGGAATTATGCTGTTTTTAGGAAAGTGGTGATTATAGGTTCTCTTCCAAGATCTATGATTTTCCTATCCTGTGTTTCTATACCAGGTATGGATTCTCTCATGTTAAGGAGATATTAAAAGACTTTAGAGAGTTGTGGTTACCACCAAGTTATATATGCCACTATTTTTCCCTTAAAGTTATCATGTCATGCTGGTCATTGTTGTGGCTCATATACATCATATTTGGGTAGAAGTATTGGTTGATTCTCTCACTTGGAAGATTATAGGGCAACATCTGGTACCACAAAAGCTGATATTCATGGAGGAGACTTTAAAGTCAGATCTGGCTCAGGTCATCTGGGTCCCATGTCTGAAAAATATGTGTCTTCATCAATAAGGACTTACCTTTGACCTCTGGGATGTAACCAAAGGCCACAGTAATACCCTACAATATTTTGGGAGTCTCTTGGACAACCTTGACATATAACTCAAAAGAGATCTTCTGCCTAGTGTTTGGGTTAGAGGGAGAATCGTCAGCCGTGATGGAATATTTCATTTAATACACACACACACACATACACACACATATAAATCTGTTAGCATGTATAAACAGATTTATATGCTTTATATCTAATTCTAGATGGATAGTAATATGATTTTTTTTTAGATATCCTTACTGTTATTTTACCTTTCTTCTGTATTCATCTCCCTCCCCTCCCCCAACTAAAGCACTGCCCCCTAATTCCTCTTTCAAATCAGCTGAACCTTGCTATTTTTCTCCATATCACTCTCCCAGTACATGGTTCCCTTATACTTTTCGGGTGTCTGAAGTCACTTCAGGATGTATACTCCCTTGGATGAAAGAGAATAAGCAATGTTTGTCTTTCTGGGCCTTGGTCACCTCACTCAAATGTGATTTTTTTTCTAGTTTCATCCATTTACCTAAACTTTTCAGTTTTCTTTACAAATAAATAATATTTCATGGTGTTGATGTACCACATTTTCATTAACCATTCATCAACTGAAGGGCATTTTAGTTGTTTCTACTTCCAAGTTTTTATGAATAGAGCAGCAACAAACATAGCTGGGCAAGTATGTGTGGAATAAGATATCAAGTCCCCTAGGAATATACTGAGGGGTTGTATAACTGGGTTATATAGTAGGTTTATTTTAAGTTTTTGAAAGCTCTTCACATTGCTTTCCTGAGTGGGTGGACCAGTCTGCCGTCCATCACTTCCCCCGCACCTTCTCTAGCACTTACTGTCTGGTTGGTCTTTGTCATTTTGACTGATGTAAGATGACCTCTCAAAGTTGTTTTGATTTGCATTTCCCTAATTGCTAGGAACAATGGAAAATTCAAAGTTATTTCTTAGACGTTTTTATGTCTTCTTTTCAAAACTCTGTGTTCAGATTCCAAGCCCATTTTTGTTTTTTTTTTTGTTTTTTTCTTTTTTTTAAATTTATTTATTTATTAAAGATTTCTGTCTCTTCCCAGCCACCGCCTCCCATTTCCCTCCCCCTCCCCCAATCAAGTCCCCCTCCCTCCTCAGCCCGAAGAGCAATCAGGGTTCCCTGCACTGTGGAAAGTCCAAGGAACCCCCACCTCCATCCAGTTCTAGTAAGGTGAGCATCCAAACTGCCTAGGCTCCTACAAAGCCAGTACGTGCAGTAGGATCAGAAACCCATTGCCATTGTTCTTGAGTTCTCAGTAGTCCTCATTGTCCGCTATGTTCAGCGAGTCCAGTTTTATCCCAGGCTTTTTCAGACCCAGGCCAGCTGGCCTTGGTGAGTTCCCAATAGAACATCCCCATTGTCTCAATGTGTGGGTGCACCCCTCGCGGTCCTGAGTTCCTTGCTCGTGCTCTCTCTCCTTCTGCTCCAGATTTGGACCTTGAGATTTCTGTCCGGTGCTCCAATGTGGGTCTCTGTCTCAGTCTCCTTTCATCTCCTGATGAAGGTTAATATTCAGGAGGATGCCTATATGTTTTTCTTTGGGTTCTACTTATTTAGCTTCTCTAGGATCACTAACTATAGGCTCAATGTCCTTTGTTTATGGCTAGAAACCAAATATGAGTGAGTACATCCCATGCTCCTCTTTTTGTGTCTGGCTTACCTCACTCAGGATAGTGTTTTCTATTTCCATCCATTTGCTTGCAAAATTCAAGAAGCCCTTGTTTTTTACTGCTGAGTAGTACTCTAATATGTATATATTCCATACTTTCTTCATCCATTCTTCTATTGAAGGGCATCTAGGTTGTTTCCAGGTTCTGGCTATTACAAACAATGCTGCTATGAACAAAGTAGAGAATATATTTTTGTTGTATGATAAGGCCTCTCTTGGGTATATTCCCAAGAGTGGTATTGTTGGGTCCAGGGTAAGTTGATCCTGAATTTCCTGATAAACCGCCACACTGCTTTCCAAAGTGATTGCACAAGTTTGCATTTCCACCAGCAATGGATGAGTGTACCCCTTTCTCCACAACCTCTCCAGCAAAGGCTATCCTTGGTGTTTTTTATTTTAGCCATTCTGACAGGTGTAAGATGGTATCTTAAAGTTGTCTTGATTTGCATTTCCCTGATCACTAAGGAAGTTGAGCATGACCTTAAGTGTCTTTTGGCCATTTGGACTTCTTCTGTTGAGAATTCTCTATTCAGCTCCGTGCCCCATTTTATAATTGGGTTAATTAGCCTTTTACGGTCTAGTTTCTTGAGAACTTTATATATTTTGGAGATCAGACCTTTGTCAGTTGCGGGGTTGGTGAAGATCCTCTCCCAGTCAGTGGGTTGCCTTTGTGTCTTAGCAACAGTGTCCTTTGCTTTACAGAAGCTTCTCAGTCTCAGGAGGTCCCATTTATTCAATGAGATCCTTAATGTCTGTGCTACTGGGGTTATACGTAGGAAGTGGTCTCCTGTGCCCATGTGTTGTAGAGTACTTCCCACTTTCTCTTCTATCAGGTTCAGTGTGTTTGGACTGATATTGAGGTCTTTAATCCATTTGGACTTGAGTTTTGTGAATGGTGATAGATATGGATCTATTTTCATTCTTCTACAGGTTGACATCCAGTTTTGCCAGCACAATTTGTTGAAGATGCTCTCTTTTTTCCATTGTATACGTTTAGCTCCTTTATCGAAAGTCAGGTGTTCATAGGTTTGTGGGTTAATGTCAGGGTCTTCTATTCGATTCCATTGGTCGACTTCTCTGTTTTTATGCCAATACCAAGCTGTTTTCAATACTGTAGCTCTGTAGTAGAGTTTGAAGTCAGGGATGGTAATGCCTCCAGAAGATCCTTTGTTGTATAAGATTGTTTTGGCTATCCTGGGTTTTTTGTTTTTCCATATAAAGTTGATTATCATCTTCTCCAGATCTGAGAAGAATTTTGATAGGATTTTGATAGGGATTGCATTGAATCTATAGATTGCTTTTGGTAAAATTGCCATTTTTATTATGTTGATCCTCCCAATTCAGGATCAAGGGAGATCCTTCCATTTTCTGGTGTCCTCTTCAATTTCTTTCTTCAAAGACTTAAAGTTCTTGTCAAATAGATCTTTCACATCCTTGGTCAGAGTTACCCCAAGATATTTTATGCTATTTGTGGCTATCGTGAAAGGTGATGCTTCTCTAACTTCCCTCTCTGTTTCCTTATCCTTAGTGTATAGGAAGGCCACTGATTTTTTGGAGTTTATCTTGTATCCTGCCACAATACTAAAGGTGTTTATCAGCTGTAGGAGTTCTTTGGTAGAGTTTTTGTGATCGCTTACGTATACTATCATATCATCTGCAAATAACGAGAGCTTAACTACTTCTTTTCCGATATGAATCCCCTTGATCCCCTTATGTTGTCTTATTGCTATTGCTAGAACTTCAAGCACTATATTGAAGAGGTATGGAGAGAGTGGACATCCTTGTCGTGTTCCTGATTTTAGTGGGATGGCTTTGAGTTTTTCTCCGTTTAACTTAATGTTAGCTGTCGGCTTGCTGTATATAGCTTTTATTATGTTTAGGTATGACCCTTGTATCCCTAATCTCTCCAAGACTTTTATCATAAAGGGGTGTTGAATTTCGTCAAATGCTTTTTCAGCATCTAATGAAATGATCATATGGTTTTTTTCTTTCAGTTTATTTATATGATGGATTACATTAATAGATTTTCGTATGTTGAACCAGCCCTGCATCTCTGGCATGAAGCCTACTTGATCATGATGGATAATTTTTCTAATGTGTTCTTGGATTCGGTTTGCCAGTATTTTATTGAGAATTTTTGCGTCGATATTCATGAGTGAGATAGGCCTGTAATTCTCTTTCTTGGTTGGATCTTTGTGTGGTTTTGGTATCAGGGTAACTGTAGCTTCATAAAAGGAATTAGGCAATGCCTCTTCTGTTTCTATATTGTGAAATACATTAAGGAGTATAGGTATTAGCTCTTCTTGGAAGTTCTGGTAGAATTCTGCATTGAAACCATCTGGTCCTGCCAAGCCCATTTTTTGAATAGGTCATTCTGGTTTAGGTTGTTTTATTTGTTTGTTTGTTTACCCCAATTCCATGTATATTCTTATTATTAATTCTCTGTCCAATGCACAGCTCATAGCTTGTATCCAATTCTCTGGGCTTCTTTTTCACTCAATTGATTGTTGCCTTGGTTGTCCTAAAGTTTTTTAGTTTTAAGAGAATTCATTTGTCAATTCTTGGCCTCAATTTCTGAGTTAATGAGGTCTTATTCAGAAATTATTTTCCTATACCTGTCTCCTGAAGGGTACTGCCTATGGTTTGTTTGGGTTTGTGGTTTTTGTGAGACAGGGTTTCTCTGTGTAGATTTGGAGCTGGCCCTGGAACTCACTCTGTAGACTAGGTTGACCTCTAACTCACAAAGATCCACATGCCTCTGCCTCCCGTGGTCTAGGATTAAGGGCATGATCCACCACCACCTGGCCTGCCTATATTTATCATTTAGCAGCTTCAAAGTTTTGGTTTTCTCATTTAAGATTTTGATCTATTTGGTGTTAATTTTTGTACAAGGTGATAGATATGGGTCTGATTTCATTCTTGTCATGTGGACATCCAACTTTCCCATCACAATTTTCTGAAGATGCCATCTTTTCTCCATATTAAGAACCTGCAGTTATGCATACTTTTGTTTAGGTCTTTTATTTTTGCCTCATTGTTTATATGTCTGCTTTGGTGCCAGTACCATATTGTTTCTTGTTTTGTTTTGTTAATAAAGGCACTGTAATGTATCTTGAGATATGGAATTGGAAACCCTGTAGCCTCATTCCTTTGACTCAGGATGATTTTTGCTATCTGTTGTCTTTTGTGGTTCCAAATAAATTTTAGTACAGATTTTTTTCTCTTTCTATGAAAAATGAAATTGGGATTTTTATTGGCATTTCATTGAATCTATAAATGAACTTTGGTAGAATGGTAATTTCCACAATATTAATTCTACCAATCCCTGAGCATAGGATGTCTTTCCATTTTCTAGTGTCTTTCTCCATCTTTATCAGATAATTAAAGTTGTCATTGGAGAGGTTTTTTTGCCTTCCTCACTAGGTTCATTCCTAGATATATGAGTGTATTGTGATTAAACCATGTCCATGATCTCATTCTCTGTACATTTGTTGTTGGTATAGAAAAACCGTTGATTTGTGTAAGTGAATTCTGTGCCTTACTAGGTTAAGAAAATGGGTACATTTTGTAGAACCTTTCTGGTAAAATTTTTGTGATCTCTTAGGAATAATATCATGTCATCTAAGAGGGGAACAGTGTGACTTCTCCCACTTGCATTCCTTGAATTTTCTTCACTTGTTCTTTTGCTCCAGCTAGGGCTTTGAGGACAATATTGAAAATGTCCAGCATAGTGAACAGCCCTGTCTGTTTTCTGATTTCAGTGAGATTGCTTGAGTGTGTCGCCATTGAGGAAAATATTGGCTATAGGTTTGTCACATATATCTTTTGCTATGTTGAAGAACATTTCCCTCCAGTCCTACTTTCTCTAGGATTCTTATCATGAAGGCATATTGGATTTTGTCAAAGGCTTTTTCTTTTTTTTCCCCTTTTTCTTGAGCTCTCCCCTCCCCGCTTCAATCCTCCCCCAAGGTCCCCATGCTCCCAATTTACTCAGGAGATCTTGTCTTTTTCTACTTCCCATGTAAATTAGATCTATGTAAGTCTCTCTTAGGGTCCTCATTGTTGTCTAAGTTCTCTGGAATTGTGGTTTGTAGGCTGACTTTCTTTGCTTTATGTTTAAAAAACACCTATGAGTGAGTGCATGTGATAATTGTCTTTCTGTGTCTGGGTTACCTCACTCAAAATAATGTTTTCTAGCTCCATCAATTTTCCTGCAAAATTCAAGATGTCATTATTTTTTTCTGTTGTATAGTACTCCATTGTGTAAATGTACCACATTTTCCTTATCCATTCTTTGGTCGAGGGGCATTTAGGTTGTTTCCAGGTTTTGGCTATGACAAACAATGCTGCTATGAACATAGTTGAGCACATGTCCTTGTGGCACGATTGAACATCCTTTGGATATATACCCAAAAGTGGTATTACTGGGTCTTGAGGAAGGTTGTTTCCCGGTTTTCTGAGAGATCGCCACCCTGACATCCAAAGGTGTTGTACCAGCTTGCATTCCCATCAGGAATGCAGAAGTGTTCCCTTCTCTCCACAGCCTCTCCTGCAGAAGTTGTCATCAGTGTTTTTGATCCTGTCCATTCTAACAGGTATAAGGTGGAATCTCAGAGTTGTTTTGATTTTCATTTCTCTGATGACTAAGGATGTTGAACATTTCCTTAAGTGTCTTTCAGCCATTTTAGATTCCTCTGTTGAGAGTTCTCTGTTTAGGTCTGTACTCCATTTTTTTAATTGGATTATGTGTTCTTTTGGTGACCAATTTCTTGAGTTCTTTATATATTTTGGAAATTAGACCTCTGTCTGATATTAATCTAAATATTTTTTTATTTTTCGGTTTTTGAGACAGGATTTCTCTATAGCTTTTGGAGCCTGTCCTGGAACTAACTCTTGTAGACCAGGCTGGCCTCGAACCCACAGAGATCTGCCTGCCTCTGCCTTCCGAGTGCTGAGATTAAAGGCATGTGCCACCACCACCGACATGTCAAAGGGTTTTTCTACAGCTGTTGAGATGATCATATGATTTTTGTCTTTCTGTCCACTTTGAAGTTTATTACATTTAATGATTTTAGTATGTTGAACCATCTCTGCAACTCCAGGATAAAACTGGCTTGGTCATGTTTTATCTGATATATGTTTGTATTTAATTTGCAAGTTTCTCTTGAGCATTGTTTAATAAATGTTCATCAGAGATATTGACCTGTAATTTGGAGAGGGCTTTCTGTTGTTGTTTTGAGTTTTTTGTTGTTGCTGGTGGTAGTGGTGGTAGTGATTGATTTTTGTTACTGTTGTTCCTTGTTTTTTGTTTTGTTTTGATTTTTGATGTCTTTATCTGTGTGTGTGTGTGTGTGTGTGTGTGTGTGTGTGTGTGTGTGTGTGTTAGTATAAAACTGGCTTCATAAGAGTTTGGGACTGATCATTCTGTTTTTTCTTTCTTTTTCCTTCCTTCCTTCCTTCCTTCCTTCCTTGCTTCCTTCCTTTCTTTGAATAGTTCAAGAAGTATTGTTTGTAGGTCTTCCCAAGTGATACTTCCAATGCATCCTGAAAGCCCAAACATGATTCATACTTACATTTCTGAAGGATCTGCGGCAGTTGTCAAGGACTGTAATACAATGAGTATAATTTCCATAATGATTGAAAATAAAGGGTGATTGTATATAAGGCTGTTAAATATGAATTTATGAAAATGAAGATGCATTTTTAAGAGTAATGGAATATTTATCAGTTAAATTATCATTTATTAGTTTATATATAGTCTTGTTTCAAAAAGAATTTTAGAAAGTCTATAAAAGTACAGGCAACATAACATTAAATTATGTTCAAATTAAATTAAAATCTTGGCAAAATAAAATAGAAAGTCAAAGATAGTACAAATGGGAGCCAAGAAAATTGCTTGAAATGTCTATAATTATAACCCAACACTGGTGTCAAATTGTCTCCAAGCCATGTGTCCATTAATATTAGATTTAGCTCCCAGTTAGAGAGACTTAACATATGGCTTGAAAATAAATCATGAGTTTACTTTCCTCACACAGAAAAGCTCAGAGACAAGCAGTCTAGGACTGGTATTGAAGCTCAGCTCCACCCAGGCTTCCTGGGGACACAGGCTCCCCCAGCTCACCCCTCTACCTTTTCAAGATGGATCTTTGACTCCACAGTCCAAGACTGTAATATTCCTATTCTGAGCAGCAGAATGGAAGTAAGGAATAAAGAAAGAAAGAGCAAGAGTTACCTTCCAGGTGTCCATTGACAAAGGTTACTAGAAATTGCCACTGTACACTTCTAGCTCTATTGCATCATCGAGGCACTAGTGACAGACAGCGTGGGCACAAGGGAAGCAGGGAATAGAGTCACCATTTCATGTGTACACGAGGGCTCCCACAAGCTCAGCAACACACACACGTATAAAAAAGAGCAGACCTCCAGGCAAAAGCTGCTTCTACAGCCTTGCAGCAGCCAAGAAAGAAAATTGCTCCATTTTTAAATAACAGAACGGTAAAGACCAATGACTGCTGAAGAAATTGCAGCAACTCTTGGTAGAAAGACTAGAAAGGTGTGGCCTTGCCGGGCTCCATATGAAAGCAAAATTTTGATGTCATCAACAACACCCTTCCCATACAGATGTGCCTTGTGACAATACATTCACAGTGTAAACAATACATTCACTGCGTCAGTGATGCTTGAATTTGCTGAGTCCATTTTTATTGTTCTTTTTAAATCACCACAGAAGCATGCTCCTTTGAATGCCGTGAAGTATCTTAATTTGAAATATATGCTTATGTATTTATTTCAGAATTGAACAAAAATCCATTTACCATCGTTTGAGAAAAAGAAACCATTGCAATCACAGGGACTACCAGAGTATCTCGAGAAATGGTGCGTAGCCTGTCACTCATGCCTTCACAAAGCACCTCTAAGAATTGCATTTATTTGGGGCAACACAGCCAACTCTGAGCAGTTTTCTGGTCTTTCAGCCATTTTCAAACACAAAAGGAAAACAGGTTGAAGACAAGGGAATATGAAGGTCAGATCAGTCGCCCAACAGTGAAGATAGTTCTAGTAATTCTCAGCCAAATGCAGGGATACACAGCTCAAGAAGTGTGAGCTAAATGAGCCTTAGTTAAGCAAGGGCAAATCAAGGTCACTGCAAAAGCTCTGCTCTGCCCAGTCAAGCATTCTCCCACATTTCCTCAGAGTGCTGACTTTTAAGCTTTACTCTCTACTCTCCACATGGACTAAGAGGTGGCATACCGCTTCACGATGTCCATAATACCCTTGCTTAATAAGCCACAGCCTAGCTAAAATGCCATGAGTTACCACCTCTCATTGGAGAAAGATGTGGAGAATGTGTCCAAGAAGCATAATGTTAACTCACTGTGTTATCTACAAATAATGTATTTGCTAAAATAAGTATTCTACATGAAATGAATATACTACTTTTCTAAGAATAACAAAGATGTTTTAACTGCTTAATAGTAGCTGGCATTTACTGAGCTCCCACCAAATGCCGAAAACATATTTCAGTGTGTCTATATATATATATATACATTCAGTAAATCTGTTCCACAATAAACACTGTCAGCAAGTATTATTATATTTCCTCAGAACTAAGATAGCATTGATTGCCATCACTCTGGGGGTATTATGGTAGAGATGGGGAAGAAAACTTACAATGTACTCATTGACTACAGCACTCAACTTAATTACCCAACATGTGAAAACATTCTTCTCAGAATGGGGAAGGTATGAAGCTATCTACACTGCTTCCAGTACAGTCTGGGAAAAAGCAGAAGCTCATTTCTATGGTATATTTTGCATCTTTAAAAAATTATGTCTAATAGTCTGGTTTTTAAACTGAAAAGATAAAATATAGACAAAAGAAAATTGTACCATGAAATTGGATATTATAGTTCAATTTTTACCACATTTTAAAAATAAATGGAAAAAGACTGCATCTAAGAAGAAAGATTGGTAGAACATGCCCTAAGACTGCTGTTTGAGAAATTTTGAATAATTATTGTTTTCTTCCTTCCAACTCTAGTTTTCTGAAAAGTTCTATTTTTTAAATAAAACAAAAAAAAAACCTAGGAAGAAATCAAATATAGAAAGAATAATGGGATTAAGGTATGCAGTTAAGGCAGGGTGGTTGTTAATCCCAAAATCTATAAGAAAGAAAATAGTTACACAATTCTTATCCAAATTTGAAGCAAACTGTAATTAAATACTGGCCAGAAAGATGGACTCTGGCCAGACCCACCCCTGGTTCTTAGAGAAGGACCATGAGCCACATTTTACAGAAGTTTAAAAATACAAAACCCATAATTTACTGCATTTTCCATCAGGTCTAATCAAGGGCAAGCATACATCCTGATATATTCCCTGCCTATGTGCCTCCTGTCTACATGTGATCACACACATCCAGTATAGTTGGTTCAGACAAACTTGTTTAGGAGTGAAATCGTGTATCTTGTTATTTCCAATCACTATAGCTCCCAGCATTCCAGGAAGCTACCTTGTCATCCTTGGGCAAGTGGGGCTCACAGGTAAACTTTGGTTCTTATAGTGATAAGCTGTCAGACTCTCCAGACATGCACAGTACAATTGTCCTGTGTGTGTGTGACTTCAGAGTCTACATTCCTCTCTTTCTCAAGACCCAGATATGTCAACATCACTTTACTTTCCCACCCCAAATCTGATGATCTTTTCTAAAAACCATGAAGACCAGAGAGGGATACTCCAGAGTGCCCCTGGCAACAAAGAGTAGCCGGTTCTCCTTGTGCGTTCTGCTGTCTTATCAACATACATTCCTTTAAAATCCAGGTTGTCCACAGCAAAAGGCAAAGGGAGGTAAGAGGAGGGAGTCATCACAAAGAAATGCATGTGAAGTCAGTGCAATGCCTCCGCTTCTGTCAGTCCAGTGAATAGGAGCTGGAGAGATTTCTCTTTCTTCCATTTGCATGCCTCAGAATTATACAAACGTCCACCTTGTCTAACATTATTGCTTCTTTGAATAACGCTTCTCATCAGATCTTCTAAGAACACAATTCTAAAAGGGTATTTTTAGTTTCCTATAGTCACCTTTTATCTAAAGTCCTGGTTTTATTCTCCAGCTCCTCTTCTAATTTTCTGTTGCTTTTCCTTGCTGTGCATTTTCTTTTGATATTATGCAGCGTGTAACCTGACTGCCCACACCAAGTTATTTCAATTACTCCCCGAGGTTTTTATTAGATATAGGAAAAGTCAGTTTTCCACATTCTGCATATTTATGGCTACATTTACTTTTCAGAACCAGCAAGAAAGATAAAAGGGAGAAGAAACAGTTGAATAGAATATTAAAGAGTTTCTTTTAAATTGTATAGTAAAAATTAAAGAAACAGCTCCTATTTTCATCTTGACTGTCATATAAAAGATCCTTTCGGTGTCTACCAAAGCGTACAGAGCCTTTTAGAGCATGAATGCGGGGGTCACTATGATTCCGGGAATAATGTTGTGATATGAGGCTTAGGAAGTAGCAGGCCCACCCTATCTTCTCATAATCAGAAAGGGAGATGGTCTGTAATGGTCCTTTTAACTCCAACCTTCTGAAACAGACAGGGACAGAGATGGTCAATGCACCAGAAAGGGCAGGGTCGTAGTGCTGTGTGTTGACTTGTCGTTCGCCTTACCTGTCAGAGATGGGAAATCAGATCCAGGGAAGGAAGAGCAGATCCACCTTTGGTTACCTTACAAAATCTTTCCTTGAAGGATATAATGGGACTGGACCCGGGAAGTGATACTAGAATCTTACTTGGGGTGGCCTGGATGACAAGCTAGCTTGAATGGGTCATCTTCACTCCATTCTTTCTTGCACAGACATCACACTCAAAGTAGTCACTGTGGTAGGAGTGAGGACTTGGCTTGACGTCTGCAACCCTAGCCTCCCGCCATGTTATTACTGTGCAAACATCATAAAGCCTTGGGCCTTTTTGACCCAGACAGGCCACCATACATAAAAGAGATACTATAAGCATATTTGAGTGCCACGGGGTTTGGTGTGGAGAGGTAAGCAGCAGGAGGATCAAGAAACAAAGTTTCCTAAACATCCATCAGCAGCACACTGCTGAAACAGGTGCTGCCAGCGTCATCTGTACTATCCTTTATTCAGTAGTTTTAAATCCGTCCCATTTTCAATGTCAAAGATTCTCAAACAAACATAGCAAATAAATGTAAAAGATACATGTCAGTGATAAGAGCTGGGCTTCTCAGAGATAGGATAGCAATGCTTGAAATAGGCACTCAAGTCCCTACAGACAGTGACAGACAGGAGGGAACAGCAATGCAGTGGGGCAGCAGATGAACCTGGAAACAGAAGTGGCTCCCTCTATGAAGAAGAGACTCAGAGGGGAGAGGATCGAGAAATGACAGAAACTAACAATGGCAAGTCTAAGACTGAGAACAGGAGCTAAGGTTCAGAATAGAGAGATGAGCCAGACAAGGAAAGGAGTCCTTGGGATGGGAAGACCTTAGATTGCACCCTGCCAGGGCTCGGAAGAAAGAGTTATTCCTCAGCATTCTGCAGGCACTGGAGTCAGACTGGAGAAATAAGCACTGGGTCCCAGAGCATCGTGAAGCCAGGGGTGGGGCTGGGGAACAGCCTTCGCTGCTTGAGCTCAGGATCATGCTGAGGGCTGACACTTCATAAACTGGAGGAGAATTGAGCTTGAGATGTCACTCTGTTTTCAGTAAAGAGCCCATCTCTCAAAGACTAAATCATCAGGGAGGTGATTGGTACCCAGCTGTGGAGGCTGTCATGGAAACTGTGGTATCCCAAACCACCTGCCATACCCGTGCTACAATAGTTCACTCTTCAAACCTGGGTGTTCATTAGTCATCAGGACTCAGGGAGGATGCAGAAAGTAGACCTGGCCCTCTGTCTCCTTGTCTGATGTCATGCCCTCACCCACACCCAAGAGAGCCAACTGCTCCTTCACACGGGTTCTTTGTCCATGCTGAAGTTGAGCTTTCCTGGGCTTAGGGTTGGGTCACTGCTTTAAATCTAGCTCCCAGATGGACAGGAATCAGAAGGCTTGCGAGATCCATGACAATACCTTTAGCATTGACCTTAGTTAGCATCGCTAAGCAGGGACTTGCCTATCCAATACTTTTTCTTTAACGTGAAATCACTCAAGTTAATTTTAACCTTTAAGGAGGACTACAGCATGGATAGTGGTCTTTGACAACTAAAATACCATCATTTCTTTCCTTTAACACAGTGGTTCTCAGCATTCTCAGTGCTGCAGCCCTTAAATACATTTCCTCTTGTTGTGATGACCCCCAACCATAACATTAATTTCATTGCTACTTCAGAACTGTAATTTTGCTATTGTTATGAATTATACTGTAAATATCTGTGTTTTCCAAGGGTCTTAGAATGCCAAAGAAGTTGTGACCCACTGTTTTAATATCAAGGACAGGAACCATTCTGAGATAACACCTCATACTTGCTAAGATGACCATTGTCAAAAAAATCTGATGACAAGTATTGGCTAGGACATGAAGAAATTAGAATCATGTATTATTGGAGAGAATGTAGAGTCTTCTATACATTGTAGAAGGTAGCATGATAATTCCTCTAAATATGAAAACTTGAATTACTGTGATAATTAAGAGCAGGATTTCAAAGAGATGCTGGCATTACATCACCATTCATAACAGTCAAGATGTGTAACAAGGCTATATGTCCACCAACATGGAAATGGATAGAGAAAATGTGGTGTATAATTGCAACTGAACACTATTCCCCCTTTTAGGGAGAAGAAAACCCTGTCTAGCCCAGCAACAAAATGAACCTCAAAGCAGAGTCTTCTATGAAGCATCTAAAGTAGTCAGACTTAGAAAAACATAGAGCAATTTGGCAATTAGCAAGGACTAATGTGGGTGATATAAAGCATAATTTTAAGTAAATAAAAAACCATAAGCCATCTTCTGAAATAAATAAGACTCCATTGCCTTACAAAACAAACCCTAGTCCTTACCCTCAATTGCCTACTGTAGCTCACAGGCCAGAGGAAAAGACGTGGGTTTATGGGATGCTCATAGACCCCGCTATGAATTCCAAGCGAGATTTTACAAGCTCAGCTAGATTTTACATACTCTTTGCACTGACTGTCTTCCTCATTTTGTTTTGCAAATCCAGCAAAACTTTTGTGTAAACACTTGGATTGGAAGGTTTTGTTTGCAGAAATGCTAAAATATTTAAGGCACGTTTTGTCATGGGATAAAGCTTCCCACCACAGAGGGAAGGAGGCTCCCTCCCTGGGCACCCACTACAGACAAAGTGGAGGGCGGAATCCCTGGGAAGAGCCTAGATTAGCTACTAGGGACTGTAACTGCCAAAGTGTGCTTTTGCAGCTTCACCCGCCTCCCACACCCACTGAGATCCTTGCTGCAAAGCTAATTTGGTCATGCCCCTCTCATGTTCTCTGCCAACACCACAAACTCCACACTGAACAAACTTCACTTGGCCTGTTCCTTCCTTTTAGGAGAATGGGAGAGAGTGGAAGAGACCTAGAGAAGCTAGAGGAAAAGATCAGGCCAGCCTGGGAAACTCGGACTAGGATCATCAACATAAGCACTTGGCATGGGAGCCTGACAATATCAGTTCAGTCCCAGGAACCAACAGTGGAAGCAGAGATCTCCACACACACGGTAAGACACACCTACTTACACACACAATACACACACACACACACACACACACACACACACCAGAAAAAGGTTAAAATAAAATGTACTTAGGGAAAAGAAAGTGCTGGGAAGACTAGGTAAACAGTCTAGAGACGAGAGACTAGAGCAGGAAGTGTAAAGAGTGGTGTAGTTTATTTGGTTTACTAAACATCTTCACAGAGTGTAAAGGAATAGTCTACAATATCCCCCCATGTTGGGGGGCTGGCAGCCCAAAGAAAAGTCCATCTATAGAAGGGAGAATGCCTCAGAGAATATGAGGAAGGAGGCCCGGAGTTCAGATGAATAGGGTGGAGGTGGGAAGCAACAGAGGTGATTTCCCATAGAATGAGAAACTGTCCTTGGCAGCTAGGTGATGGGGCTAGCTCAGCAGCCATTGAGTGGCCACTAAACAATGTTCTCCTGACACACCACTGCCCTTGAGGTGAAATACAGGGAAAATGAGAGGAACAGGACATAGAAGAGAGACCAGGTGGCTCTGGTGTGAATGTCTGACTGGCTAACAGTCAAGACCTATTGAGGAAACTGTCTGTCTTCTCTCTCACTCTCTCTCTCTCTCTCTCTCTCTCTCTCTCTCTCACTCACACACACACACACACACACACACACACACACATACAAATTATGAGCCATATTGTCAGTCAAAACGTGTATTGACTTCATGTGACCTATGGACCCTAAGAATTTCTTAGATCTTCCTGACTTAAGTTTTTATATATTAGCACTCCTTTCTATAAACCTGTACAGGGACACCTCACTAACTACTTTATAATTTACCTTATTAAGGAGAAATTATTAAGGAGGCCTGCCTGTGTCTGAAGAGAAACAGTGAAGGAGAAGTCCCTCCCCACCCCAGCTCTGAGAGGAAGGAAAGGAGGGAAACATTGAGATGTAAAAACAAAAAATAAACATTTTTATTTTAAAATTAAAAAAGAAAAATCATTAGCTAAGAATAAGTATCTCAAGATGTTTTTACTTAGTCTTTTCAATTCAAATAGCCATTCTATACTTTGAACAATGTAACTTCAAGGGTCACATATACTGTTTTGGCATTTTTTAGGACATTTAGCACCATTCTCTCACAGACACCTGGATCTACTTTTGAGTGTGCACTTCTGTCCTTTTCTTAAATAAAACAACAACAAAATCCATTTTTTTCTTAATACTGACCATCTTGAAATTCTTCTCTGTGGGATTAGTCTACATCCTGGCTTTCCCTGGGGAGCTGTCTCTGACAAAACACCCTCAAACTGAACAGCTGGCAACAGTGAGCTGTTACTCCTGCTTCCAGGGACACATCACCATCAGACAAGGTGTCCATCAGTATAGGTCACAGGACCATGTCTATAAACCACACACAAGACAATACACTCTCCTCTCCCCTCCAGAGAAAAACCAGGGCAGAGGCAAACCCTAAATTTAAAGCAATAATTTTCTGGCCTTCATTAACTCTAATGTTTGAACGCCATTCTCTGAAGCAAATCCAGAAGACTTAAAAGGGCCTTTGTGTGATGCAGATTGATAGATGATTTGACCTCAGTCCTAACCCATCTTCATCTAATTTTGTAATGAGTCACTTCTTCAATTTAAGCTCCCATTTTTATCTGCAAAGTTAGGGCATTAAATGAGACTAATCTCAACTTCATCCACATTCTAAGATTCTGAAATTATAAATTAGAATGTTCTGTTTTTCAAAATACTTTCTTGGTTTTTTTTGTTTTTGTTTTTTACTTTGGGGTTGTTATTTTTTGTTTGTTAGTTTTGTTTTTCAGAGATGGGGTCTCACTAAGCAGCCCTGGCTCACCTCTGATTCATGATCCTTTTACCTTGGCAAGCATCGCCCACCCAGAAACTCATGTTTCTGTCTTATTTGTCACTGACACTTAAAACTCAAGGGGATTTATGCTTTAAAAAAGAAAAGAAAGATCCATCTTCCTTTTCCTATTGGAAGGTGAGCAATGGTGGCACTGTGTCTGCTGTCATCACTCAGAGCTAAGAAACTGGTCCCTAGGACAGTACACTGTGGAGCTCCCTATGCTCCATCACAGGTAGAACAGCTCTCTGTCTCTGCAGCCATTTTAGTTTCAATCTTCTCCCATCACAGCATCTGAGACTGGTTTAAGACAAAGCAGAGCAAGGACCTCTGCTTACTGTGTCTCTCCCAGTCACCTTCCTATAACTTTTTTTCCTAAAACAAAATCCCAAATCTCTCTATCTATAGTCTAAGAAGATATCTAAGTCCAAGTTCTACCCAGCCTTTCAGCGTGCTCATCTCTGAGCGCTCAGCCTGTGCATGAGGAAAGCACATGATAACAAACATCTATTTTCTCTTGTGAATCCATCTTTGGTCAGTTTATTATTATGAGACCTTATATCAGCTGAGCACAGGAAAGATGTTTTTCTTCACCTAGATACCACAGAGTGACCAGCAGAAGTGGTCAGTGGCTTTGGATGGGCACGTTCTAATAAGAAACAGTCACCTTGTGATAAGACATATCTAACAGAAAGACTGTGCTTCCACAATGAGCAAGAGCAC
The DNA here is from genome assembly GCF_018167655.1 of Microtus oregoni. Lineage (NCBI taxonomy): Eukaryota > Metazoa > Chordata > Mammalia > Rodentia > Cricetidae > Microtus > Microtus oregoni. The sequence continues at coordinate 1,859,930 of NW_024544744.1, forward strand.
TATCAAGGCTGAATCTAGACCCAGAAACACAACATGGAACATGCTGCACACAATGGAGACCAGGACCAGTTCTTCCCATAGCCTGGATAATCATGTTTTACCCAGAACCTGAGCCCATTAGTCTGGGACAACTGTTCAGGCCATCCTTAGAGGCTGGTGTTTGGGTGTGACTTTGTTACATGCACACATCCTGATAAATATCAAGTACTAGCTCAAAACTACATACTTTTCCTCAGTGAATCCACAAAGCAACGCTATGTCTGCAGATGAGGAAAACGGGGCTAAGAGAAGTTACACAACGTATCATGATCCATTACCTCTTCAGTGATAGACTTTTGACCATGTCTGTTTCCTACTGAAGGTCACATTTTCAGCCATGCCGCACTGTTCCCTTTCTAGACTGTAGCCTGACAACTGTCATCTTTCTGTCTTGGGTTATCAGCATTAGATATCTTAACGCAACACTTCTGAGCCAGTTCTCTTAGTCTCCTTGGGAAAGAGTAAAATCAAAAAGAAGAAAGAAGAAAGAGACAAACTATAATTGAACTATAAAAAATAATACTGCAGACTAAGCTGAACTCAGTTGCACACGCAAGGGCTCCTTATTTTTAGACGTCCCATGATCTCTATTCTGGAACAAAATAGGTTTTGGACCTTAAACTAACTGAGCTTCCAGTATTGTATTTTTGCCAAAATAATTGCATAACCCAAGTTTAGTCATGAGGAAATGTTAAGACAAACCCAAACTAAAAGCCACTTAAAAAGAATTGGCCAGTAGCATTCAAATTTGTCAAGGTCATAAAGGCAGAGGCAAAGCAACCTGTCCAGACTAAAGAGGCCTAAGAGCCAAGTACAGTGAATTAGACCAAGACCAGGAAGCAGTCATCAGTGACATTTAAGTTATGTATTTAGATTAGACAACAGCATTGTACTCATGTTGGTTTTGTGTTTGATCATTATAATTATTACAGGTGTGTATATTTAGAAAAATCTATGTAAAGAATGTGTAAAGATCTTTGTCCTATTTTTATATTATTTTATATTGTTATATTTTTGTATTATTTTAGCAATTGTTTCAGAATGAAAATGTCTGTAATACCTTCAGAAGCCTCAAGAACAGCCCTGGAGGGAAGCTCTGAGGTCGTCAGTGTCACTCTGAAATAGGGCTCCAGGAAGTATGTGGGGAGCACCACTACTGAGCTGAGCATTTGATCACAACACAAAACCTTGAAAGGAGATGGCAGAGATTATTTATAGCAGAACATCTAGGCCATTTCTGTTTGGGGAGCCTGAGAGAGTGTGGTCACAGCAGTAGAATCTTTAGTATGCAGCTCTTTTTTTAAAAATTATTTATTTATTTATTAAAGATTTCTGTCTCTTCCCCGCCACCACCTCCCATTTCCCTCCCTCCTCCCCTCGTCAGCCCAAAGAGCAATCAGGGTTCCCTGCCCTGTGGGAAGTCCAAGGACCACCCACCTCCAGCAGCTCTTAAATACTCCAACTGAAAACAAAATGATATAGAAGCACTCAATGCCTACAGATCAAATTTTTTTCTCTTAATTATCTAATGTATCTCCAAGATACAATATTTAATATTAATAGGAACTTTTTTTTCGAGACAGGGTTTTCCTGTAGTTTTTGGAGCCAGTCTTAGATCTACCTCTTATAGACCATGCTGGCCTTGAACTCACAAGAAACTGCTTTCCTCTACCTCCGAGTGCTGGGATTAAAGGCATGTGGCGCCACCATCTGGCAATAATAGGAACTTTTAAGAGAAAAATTACAATATGACACATATTATAGATGAACTAATCTCTCTCTTACTATATATTAACTTTTCACCATATTTAATACTTGTAAGAGTTTAGAATTCAAAAAAATCTTTAAACAATGGAGATGCTTTTATCCAACTGGAACTATTCCTTTGGATTTATTCATACAACCTTGTGACAGTATTAGTTGCCAACTTGACAAAATCTAGAATCACCTGGGCGATGGGCCTCTGATCATGTCCAGGATTGGGGTATGTCTTCATTCCAGTCATTGGAATTATGGGTGACACCATTCCCTAGACAGGGGATCCGGGATTGTATAGCATGCATGAATTCATTTTCTCTCTGCTCTTGATTATGGATGTAGTGTGACTTTAAGCTCTTGTTATCTTTTTTTTTTGGGGGGGGGGGGAGCAAGCAATTTTATTTAAAATTCTCACATCATAGTTTATCATTAAAAGCAGTCAGGACAGGAACTCCAACAGGGCAGGAACCTGGAGATAGGGGTTGAGGAAGGGTGCTGCTTACTGGCTTACTCAGCCTTGTAATGACTTAGGCAGCTTTCTTTCTTTTTTTTTTTTTATTGCGAAAAGAAGAAAAAAAAACATAAACAAAAAACAAGTTTCCACCTCCTCCCAGCCTCCCATTTCCCTTCCCCTCCTCCCACCCTTCTCCCCCTCCTCCCACCCTTCTCCCCCTCCTCCCACCCTTCTCCCCCTCCCCCGACTCCTCTCCCCCTCCCTCTCCAGTCCACAGAGCAGTCCGGGTTCCCTGCCCTGTGTTAAGTCCTAGGTCCTCTCCGTCCATATCTAAGAAGGTGAACATCCAAAATGGCTAGGCTCCCACAAAGCCAGCACATTAAGTAGGATCAAAACCCCCTGCCATTGTCCTTGGTGTCTCATCAGCCCTCATTGTTCGCCATGTTCAGAGAGTCCGGTTTTATCCCATGCATTTTTTTTTTTTTTTTTTTTTTTTTTTGGTTTTTCGAGACAGGGTTTCTCTGTGGTTTTGGAGCCTGTCCTGGAACTAGCTCTTGTTTTTTCGGTCACAGTCCAGCTGGCCTTGGTGAGCTCCCCGTAGATCAGCTCCTCTGTCTCAGTGGGTGGATGCACGCCTCGTGGTCCCTAATTCTTTGCTCATGTTCTCCCTCCTTCTGCTCCTCCTTGGGACCTTGGGAGCTCAGTCCAGTGCTCCTATGTGGGTCACTGTCTCGATCTCTATCCATTACCAGATGAAGATTCTATGATGATATGCAAGATATTCGTCAGTATTGCTCTAGGATAGGGTCATTTCAGGTTCCCAATCCTCAGCTGCCCAAGGAACTACCTGGGAACCTCATCTTGGGCACTAGGGAGCCCCTCTAGGGTCAAGTCGCTTGCCCACCCTAAAGTGGCTCCCTTAACTAAGAATTGTGGTTCCGTGCTCCCCTATCCACCTTTCCTTTATCCCAATTCTCCCGTTTCCCAGGTCCCCCCTCCTTCCCTTCTACCTTTTCTCTCCCCATCTCCCCTTACCCCCATCCCACCCCCCCCCCCAAGATCCCATTTTCTCCCCGGAAATTTGGTCTACTTCCCTTAGCGAAGAGGACAACTATATGTTTTTCCTTCGGTTCACCTTCTTCCTTAGCTTCTTTAGGTTCACCTATTGTAGACTCCGTGGTCCTTATTTATGGCTAGAAACCAATTATGAGTGAGTACATCCCATATTCATCTTTTTGGGTCTGGGACACCTCACTCAGGATAGTGTTTTCTATTTCCATCCATTTGCATGCAAAATTCAAGAAGTCATTGTTTTTTACCGCAGCTTAGTACTCTAGCGTGTATATATTCCATACTTTCTTCATCCATTCTTCCATTGAAGGGCATCTAGGTTGTTTCCAGGTTCTGGCTATTACAAATAATACTGCTATGAACATAGTTGAACAAATGCTTTTGTCATTTGATAGAGCATCTCTTGGGTATATTCCCAGGAGTGGTATTGCTGGGTCCAGGGGTAAGTTGATCCCGAATTTCCTGAGAAACCGAAACACTGACTTCCACAGTGGTTGCACAAGATTGCATTCCCACCAGCAAGGGATGAGGGTACCCGTTCTTCCACAGCCTCTCCAGCAAAGGTTATCCTTGGTGTTTTTGACTTTAGCCATTCTGACAGGTGTAAGATGATATCTCAAAGTTGTTTTGATTTGCATTTCCCTGATTGCTAAGGAAGTTGAGCACGACCTTAAGTGTCTTTTGGCCATTTGAACTTCTTCTGTTGAGAATTCTCTGTTCAGTTCAGTGCCCCATTTTTTAATTGGGTTAATTAGCATTTTAAAGTCTAGTTTCTTGAGTTCTCTATATATTTTGGAGATCAGACCTTTGTCTGTTGCGGGGTTGGTGAAGATCTTCTCCCAGTCAGTAGGTTGCCTTTGTGTCTTAGTGACAGTGTCCTTTGCTTTACAGAAGCTTCTCAGTTTAAGTAGGTCCCATTTATTCAATGTTGCCCTTAATGTCTGTGCTTCTGGGGTTATACATAGGAAGCGATCTCCTGTGCCCATCTGTTGTAGGGTATTTCCCACTTTCTCTTCTATCAGATTCAGTGTGTTCGGACTGATATTGAGGTCTTTAATCCATTTGGACTTGAGTTTTGTGCACGGTGAGAGATATGGGTCTATTTTCATTCTTCTACAGGTTGACATCCAGTTGTGCCAGCACCATTTGTTGAAGATGCTTTCTTTCTTCCATTGCATACTTTTAGCTCCTTTATCGAAAATGAGGTGTTCATAGGTTTGTGGGATAAAATCCGGGTCTTCTATACGATTCCATTGGTCGACTTCTCTGTTTTTATGCCAGTACCACACTGTTTTCATTACTGTAGCTCTGTAATAGAGTTTGAAGTCAGGGATGGTAATGCCTCCAGAAGATCCTTTATTGTATAGGATTGTTTTGGCTATCCTGGGTTTTTTTGTTTTTCCATATAAAGTTGATTATTGTCTTCTCCAGATCTGTGAAGAATTTTGATGGGATCTTGATGGGGATTGCATTGAATCTATAAATTGCCTTTGGTAGAATTGCCATTTTTACTATGTTGATCCTCCCAATCCAAGAGCAAGGGAGGTCCATCCATTTTTTGGTATCCTCTTCAATTTCTTTCTTCAATGCCTTAAAGTTCTTGTCAAATAGATCTTTCACTTCCTTGGTTAGATTTACCCCCAGATATTTTATGCTGTTTGTGGCTATCGTGAATGGTGAAGCTTCTCTGATTTCCCTCTCTGCTTCCCTATCCTTTGTGTATAAGAGGGCAACTGATTTTTTGGAGTTGATCTTGTATCCTGCCACATTACTAAAGCTGTTTATCAGCTGTATAAGTTCTTTGGTGGAGTTTTGGGGGTCGCTTATGTACACTATCATATCATCTGCAAATAACGAAAGTTTAACTTCTTCCTTTCCAATTCGAATCCCCTTGATCCCATTATGTTGTCTTATTGCTATTGCTAGAACTTCAAGCACTATATTGAAGAGGTATGGTGAGAGTGGACAGCCTTGCCGTGTTCCTGAGTTAAGCGGGATGGCTTTGAGTTTCTCTCCGTTTAATTTGATGTTAGCTGTCGGCTTGCTGTATATAGCTTTTATTATATTTAGGTATGACCCTTGTATCCCTAATCTCTCCAAGACTTTTAACATAAATGGATGTTGAATTTTGTCAAATGCTTTTTCAGCATCTAATGAAATGATCATATTGTTTTTTTCTTTCAGTTTATTTATATGCTGGATTACATTGATAGATTTTCGTATGTTGAACCAGCCCTGCATCTGAGGAATGAAGCCTACTTGATCATAATGGATAATTTTTCGGATGTGTTCTTGGATTCGATTTGCCAGTATTTTGTTGAGGATTTTTGCGTCGATATTCATGAGTGAGATTGGCCTGTAGTTCTCTTTCCTGGTTGAGTCTTTGAGTGGTTTTGGTATCAGAGTAATTGTGGCTTCATAAAAGGAATTTGGTAATGACCCTTCTGATTCTATATTGTGGAATACATTAAGGAGTATAGGTATTAGGTCTTCTTGGAAGTTCTGGTAGAATTCTGCATTGAAACCATCTGGTCCTGGGCTTTTTTTGGTAGGGAGGTTTTTGATAACAGCTTCTAATTCTTCGCGACTTACAGGTCTGTTTAGATTGTTCACCTGGTCCTGGTTTAGTTTTGGTAAATGGTATTTATCTAAAAAAGCGTCCATTTCTTTTACATTTTCCAGTTTTGTGGCATATAGGCTTTTGTAGTAAGATCTAATGACTCTCTGAATTTCCTCTGTGTCTGTGGTTATGTCCCCCTTTTCATTTCTGATCTTATTAATTTGCGTGTTCTCTCTCTTTCGTTTGATTAGTTTGGATAGGGGTTTATCTATCTTGTTGATTTTCTCCAGGAACCAGCTTTTTGTTTCATTGATTCTTTGGATTGTTTTCTGTGTTTCTATTTTGTTGATTTCAGCCCTCAATTTGATTATTTCCAGTCTTCTACTCCTCCTAGGTGAGTCTGCTTCTTTTTTTTCTAGAGCTTTCAAGTGGGCTGTTAAGTCTCCAATATGTGCTTTCTCTGTTTTCTTTAGGTGGGCACTTAGTGCTATGAACTTTCCTCTCAGGACTGCTTTCATAGTGTCCCATAAGTTCGAGTATGTTGTTTCTTTATTTTCATTGAATTCAAGGAAGACTTTAATTTCTTTCTTTATTTCTTCCTTAATCCAGGTATGGTTCAGTAGATGACTGTTCAGTTTCCATGAGTTTGTAGGCTTTCTGGGGGTAGCATTGTTGTTGAATTCTAACTTTAATCCATGGTGATCTGATAAGACACAGGTGGTTACTAATATTTTTTTGTAACTGTGTAAGTTAGCTTTGTTACCAAGTATGTGGTCAATTTTCAAGAAGGTACCATGAGCTGCAGAGAAGAAGGTATATTCTTTCCTCTTTGGGTGGAATAATCTATAGATGTCTGTTAAGTCCATTTGCTTCATTACCTCCATTAATTCTCTAATTTCTCTGTTAGGTTTCTGTCTGATTGACCTGTCCATTGGTGAGAGAGGAGTGTTGAAGTCTCCTACTATTAGTGTGTGCGGTTTGATGGCTGCCTTGAGTTTTAGTAATGTTTCTTTTACGTATGTGGGTGCTTTTATATTAGGGGCATAGATATTCAGGATTGAGACTTTGTCCTGATGAATTGTTCCTGTTATGAGTATAAAATGTCCCTCTCCATCTCTTCTGATTGATTTAAGTTTGAAGTCAACTTTGTTAGAAATTAGTATGGCCACACCTGCTTGTTTCTTAGGTCCATTTGCTTGATAAGCCTTTTCCCAGCCCTTTACTCTGAGTAGGTGCCTGTCTTTGTGGTTGAGGTGTGTTTCTTGTAGACAGCAGAATGTTGGATCCTGTTTTCTTATCCAATCTCTTAGCCTGTGCCTTTTTATAGGTGAGTTGAGCCCATTGATATTAAGTGATATTAATGACCAGTGGTTGTTAACTCCGGTCACTTTTTAAGTAGTAGGGTTTGTGTGTTTTCCTTCTTTGATTTGCGCTGGTGAAGAGTCTCTAGATGTCTGAGTTATTGTGGTCATTGTTGGACTCCTTGGTTAGTGATTTTCCTTCTATTATTTTCTGTAAGGCTGGATTTGTGGCTACGTATTGTTTAAATTTGTTTTTATCCTGGAAAATTTTGTTTTCTCCATTTATAGTGAATGAAAGTTTGGCTGGATATAGTAGTCTGGGCTTGCATCCGTGGTCTCTTAGTTTTTGGAGAACATCTATCCAGGACCTTCTGGCTTTCATGGTTTCCATAGAGAAGTCAGGTGTAAGTCTGATAGGTTTACCTTTATAAGTAACTTGGCCTTTTTCCTTTGCGGCTCTTAATATTCTTTCTTTATTCTGTATATTTTGTGTTTTGATTATTATATGGCGAGGGGATGTTTTCTTTTGATCCAGCCTATTTGGTGTTCTGTATGCTTCTTGAACCTTCATAGGTACATCTGTCTTCAGGTTGGGAAAGTTTTCTTCTATAATTTTATTAAGTATATTTTCTGTACCGTTGAGCTGCACTTCTTCTCCTTCTTCTACTCCAATTATTCTTAGGTTTGGTCTTTTTATTGTGTCCCATATTTCCTGAATGTTTTGTGATGAGAGTTTGTTGGACTTGCTGTTTTCTTTGATCAGAGTGTTTATTTTCTCTATGTTATCCTCAGAATCTGAGATTCTTTCTTCTATCTCTTGTATTCTGCTGGTTATACTTGATTCTGTAGTCTCTATTCGTTTACCTAGATTTTCCATGTCCAGTCGGCCCTTTGTTTGTGTTTTCTTCTTTGCCTCCATTTCAGTTTTCAAGTCATGAACTGTTTCCTTTATCTGCTTGATTGTTTTTCCTTGGTTTCCTAGGGTATCATTCACTGATTTACTCAATTCCTCGAACTTTCTATTATACTTCTCATCCATTTCTATAAGTTCGTTTTTTATATGCTGTTTAAGGTTTAAGGGTGTCAATCACTTTCATGAAGTTAGTTTTTTCTACTTCTTCTTGATTAAGGTGTTCATGTCCTCCTGTTGTGGGGTCACTGGCTTCTGGTGGTTTCGTGTTGTTTTTCAGATTGTTGGGAGAATTCCTGCATTGGCGTCTGCCCATCTCTTCCTCCCAATACTCCCCTTTGGATCTTCTTTTATAGGATCAGGTCTTCTTGCCCACTGATGTACCTTCCCAGTGATGTCACTCCCCAGAGATGTTTCTCCACAATGATGTTTCACTCGGTGCCCAGAACGAAACTCCACGCTGCTTGGTTAGCTCGCAAACAAAGGGCCCACCCCGCTCTCAGCGGGCAGGCTATGGGAACAAAGGAGCTACCGGCCACCCCTATGTCCTCCCGGTTCAGATTCGGTCCCAGCGCCCTAGCAGGCTGGGCAGGGAGGCGCTATGCCCCAAAGGAGGGAGGGAGACAGGGGGTGTGGGGATCTGGATGTAAGCTGAGTGGGATAGGAAGAGAGAGGGGGTTTGGGCAGTATAGCCCCTGTAGGATGGCCAGGAAGTGTGGGCGGGCTGAGGTATGATCCCAGCTGCCGCAGCACTCACTCACCACAATGATGTTTCACTCGGTGCCCAGATCGAAACTCTGCACTGCTTGGTTAGCTCGCGAACAAAGGGCCCACCCCGCTCGCTGCGGGCAGGCTATGGGAACAAAGGAGCTACCGGCCACCCCTATGTCCTCCTGGTTCAGATTCGGTCCCAGCGCCCTAGCAGGCTCAAGCTCTTGTTATCTTATCTAGCATGATGAGCTATGCTTTGAATTGTGAACTAAAGCAAATCCTTCTCCCTAAAGTTGCTTTTGTCAGAGTATTTTATCACCTTAAGAAAAAAGAAACTAAGACAAACCTGTACAGGTAGGAGCAGGGCTTGTGACAGCAACCATGTGAAGAAGTCTCCTTCACTAAGCTAGGATCGGCACACCTGCATTGCAAATACTTTGCTTTAAATGAATGTACTTGTCAGTGTGCTGAAGCTGTAGGGCATCTTCTTCCAATAATCTGTTTTGTTTAGAGCTTTAGATAAAAGGCATGAACTGGAAACCTATCTGCTGTGTCTACAGACAGCTTAAATGATCTTGGGGTTTATGTAAGCATGGAGGTGCTTTGCCTTCCTGTCTTCATTGTCTTGCTCTTCAATTTTACAGTGAGTTCTAGAAATAGAAAGATGAGCATGGTAAAGGCTTCACCTTCATGGAGGTCATAACCAAAAAGAAAGAGACAAACAAGAAAGGAATCACAGTTCCATCAGTGTTACTGGGGCAAAAGTAAGTTACAACCTTCAGAAGTGAGAGACCCTTAACTCTGAAGAAGTAGAAGATGTCACAGCAAAGTTAAGATTTAAGCAGTATCCAAATGGTGAAAGGAGGTGCTGAGCAGGGAGGGTTGGGGCTGGAGGCAATGGCTTTGGGGAGAAGCAGAGCTCAACTTCTAGCAACACAGGAGAAAGGTGCTTGTGAAGATGTGGCACTGGGAGGTAGAGTCCAGTCACAATTGAAAGCATATTTTACCCTATCCAAATATTTTTAGGGAATTTGTCTTGCTTGTGACAGAATCATTTGTGATATGAGGCATTCCCAGTAGTGGAAACACTGTCAGGAACTGTCACAACAAGCAGTTGTTAAATGGCTGGGGTCTGGGGCCCAAGATCAATATCTTCGTCTCAAGACTTCTGTTTATTGCAAACAAACATTTTTAGAAGAGAAGATATGTAAAAATTCTTATTTTCTCAACAAATCTTTCTTCTGAAAATGCTTGATGAATTATAGACGTGTAAGAAAAATCTACATCATTTGAAACTGAGTTTATGTGGAGAAAAGAAATTGTCAGATGATATGCAAGTATGGTACTAGGAAACCCATAAAATAAACCAGAGAAAACTAGATAACACTATCATAAGAGGGAAATGGTCCCTGAATAGCTCTAGCTTTAAAAGCAAAGAGAAATGGGAAACTCCACAAAACTGTAGGGAAAGACCAGAGTCCATTCAAGAAAAATTGGGTGGTTTGGGGAGCTCCCCTTCGCAGCAAGAGGGAGCAAAGGCAACAGATGGCAGCAGCCATGGCTTAAGGCAGGCTCAGAAAATCAGCACTGTGCTTTCAGCAGTGGCTATTTTAAAGCACAGGAGGGGGCTAAGGAGATGCTTCAGTAGGTAAGAGGATTTGCTCTGTAAGCATAAATGCCTGTGCTCAAAACCCAAGCACTCATGTAAAAGCTAGACGTGATTGCTTGTTCCTGTAATCCCAGCATTCAGAGAAGATTCACACGGATCCCAAGAGCTTGTTGGTCAAGCAGACAAGTGCAAATGGCCAACGTTCAGTTCAGTGAGATACTCTGTCTCAAGGCGATGGCACAAAATGGCAGAGGGAAACCAGCAGTATCTTCCTCTGGCCTCCATGCTAGCACACACAGACACACCTCACACATGTACACTATACACAAAAGAGCAGGAAACAAGGACATGTTTAGACAAAAGGCGGTGGATGCCTCCCTGAAAGGAAACATCTAGAAAACCTTATAGTGCTAGAATTCTGCATCATACTGGAACAGCCACAGGATGCCATATTAAAAAGACCCCTGTTTTATAGGTGTCTCGGTGGCCCAAGACCCCCCATGAACCGCATGCTTGGGGAACTCATAGCAAGTGTGACAGCAATATATGGTAAATCATGTTCATCAGAAAACTTTTAGGCTCTTTGGGTGTAACCAGCACATGAGGCACCCCCGTGAGGGACTGACATCTATGGGATTATTTTCTGTAGCTTATCTCCAGAGAAAGATCCAGCAGTAAGAGCAGCATCCCCAACCCCTAAAGAACCACCAAGACTTTCAAACAGAATACTAGCAAAATTTTTGTCAGGCATAGTGACACACATCTATAATCCCAGAATTCAGGAATTAGAAGGAAAAGGATCTAGAGTTTTAAACTATCTTGGGTTACATAATAAGACCTTATCTAAAACAATAAAACAAAATTTAAACTAACTAAAATACAGAGGAATAAAAGGATAAAACAAAAATAAAATAAATAACAAAATGGTAGATCAAAATTTAAATGTATCAATGATTACATTGAATGAACATAATCTTTTAACAAATAATATTAGAATAGACTGAAATATAAAATATCACATTGAAACATATTATTTTAATGCTGTCTAAAAAATAAAAAGAGTAAATTAAAAGCACCAACTCTAGGCTAGACTTGTATCTCAATGGCAGAGTGTATGCTTAGTGGGTATAAGATTCTGGGTTCAGCCCTGGCACAAAAGACCAAACCTAATAAAAATAACCCACAAAACTGGAGACTGTCTACAAGAAATTCACTTCAAATACAGGGAAGTGAATGAGCTAAGTGGTGGGAAAAGATACACCATGTTAGTACTAATTAATCAAAGTAAGCTGCAGTGACCATAGGATTGTCAGAAAGCTGGACTTCAAAGAAATTATAGTGGCCAAGATGAATATCTTAACAATAAAAAGATTAATTCACTGAGAGGCTATAATACCATTACATATATATCTTCGTTATGGTTTTTATTGCTGTGAGGAGATACCATGACCATGGCAACACTTATAAAGAAAACTTTTAATTGGTATGGCTCTTTACAGTGTCAGAAGGTGAGGTCATTATCATCGTGACAGAGCGCATGCTGGTATGCAGGCAGGCATGGTGCTGGAGCAGTAGCTGAGTGTCCTACATCTTGTAGGGAAAAGGAAGTCAACTGAGACACTGGGTGGTATCCCGAGTGTAGGAAAACTCAAAGCCCACCCCCACAGGGGTACACTTCCTCCAATAATGCCATACCCACTCTAACAAGTGGCATTCCCTACAGAATTATGGGGGCCACTTACATTCAAACAGAACATCAAAATACATGAGACAAGATTGACAGACCAGAAAGGAAATATAAACACAGTAATGGTTGCAGCTGATAGATAGATACCAGGTACGTCATTTGATGAAGCTATCAAGTGTTTTTTATTTTTTTTTTTTTTTGCTTTAGGAAGAATTCCTACCCTTGAAAAACATACTTCCACACACATAAAATAAGCAAAAAATTAAATAAAGATCTTACACTAATTAAGAAAACGTAATCAGAAGTCAAATAGAATACAATAAATGCTACACATGAGAAAAAAGGATGAAGATTTGTATTTGATGGCATAAAATGTAACCTCTTCATAGATGAAGAAAGGGCATGCAAAGAAGGCATGGGGTGATGAATAAGATACAGAAGAAAGGCTTTCCTCAATCCTTCCTTTTTGTTTTCTAATGTTAGACCCTGTGTTTGCTCACTCACACAGGCACACATGGAGAATGGAAGTGGAGACCATATTGTCAGAAACAAAAGAAAGAAAGATCCTTATTTTAATCTGAAATGTTTTTGATAAGTAGTGTCTGCTGTTATATTACACAAACAGAAAATGAAGGGGGATAAAGCTATTCAAAACAAGTAGATCCGCTGTCATCCTGTATATAAGAGGGCTCAGGTAGGGGCAGAACACACAAGGCCCATAGCTGCATTTTGTTCTGTACATGACACATCCATTTTTTTTGGCAACATGAATATTTAGTCTGCTACAGTTATAAAACCCATATGTTGTCTTAATTAGGGTTTCTATTGCTGTGAAGAGACACCATGACCACAGCAACTCTTATAAAGGAGGACATTTAAATTGAGGTGGCAGCTCATAGTTTCAGAGGTTGAGTCCATTATCATCATGGTAGGACATGGCAGCATGCAGGCAGATACGGTGCTGGATCTGAGAGTCTTAAATCTTAATCCAAAGGCTACAGGAAATGTACTGTCTCACTGGGAGTGGCTTGACCATATATGAAACCTCAAAGCCTGCCTCTACAGTGACACACTTCCTCTTACAATATCACACATTCTCCAACAAGGCCACACGTTCTAATGGTGCCACTATCTTTGGAGGCCATTTTCTTTCAGATAACCACTTATGTATATGTGTGCATACTGTGTATACATATTTATACATATATTTATATATACATATATAATATATTATATGTAAGTACAAACAAAAATGGGCAAAATCATAAAAATTCTCTAGAAATGAAAATCCAAATGTTTCTGCACATATAAGAAAGGTATACACCATCACACAAAATCAGAGAAATAATGTATTCATGTGGAGCTTTGTTTTTTTTTAAAAAAAAAACTTTTATTTTATGTGTGTGGATGTATTTGCCTATATATGTGTCTCCACACCATTTGTGCCTGGTGCCTGTAGAGGCCAGAAGAGGCATCAGATCCCCTTGAACTGGAGTTAAAGATGGTTGTGAGCTGCTATTTATGAGCTGGGAACCAAACCTGGGTCCTCTGTAAGTGAAGCCAGTGCCCTTAACCACTGAGCTATCTTTCCAGACCCAACATCTTGTCCTTGACATATAGTGTTTCCTTGTGGGTCTCTCAACGATTGAACTGTTTAAAACCTAACCTGTGTGGAGTTTGTATCATAAAATAAAGCATATTTTACAATCACTGGATTCATGGCCAATGTCTAAAAAAAATCAGGAGATTTTTGGCAAAAAGTCCCATGTATCCCTTTTCCATTTTGAAGACAAGTCTAATGACATGGAGCACACAGATTCATCAGGACTGAGCAATGGCTGCTCTTTATAGGGTGGGTTCAACAGCCCTGCACCTGTAGGCTCTGTGGGCATCTGAGCTTGAAGTCCTTCCCATGGTTTGGAGATGTTGCGTGTTTTGTTTGAATGTATTTGTGGTTAATAAACTAAAATGTATTTCCTAATCCTCCCCATGGATTCGTATAGAACAGCTAAAATAACGCACTTTAAATCCCTGCTCTTTATAAGGAACAGCCATTACAATGATGGCTATCCTTACTAGAGATCAGATGCATTTCTCTTCCCATTTCTGGGCCTTATCTATGAATTTGGCAGCCTGACCAAGAGCTAGTAACACGATATAAAGGGTGTCAAAAGGCAGATTTTGAAGCTAATGCTGCTGAAACTTCGGGTCCCCTCATTTGATTGCTGACCATACTTATGTATAAAAGTTGCAAATTCCAACATTTTCACCACAGTTGGTCTGGGCTCCTGTGTCTGTGCTATATTTTTGGCCCAATGTCTGGATGTTTTGTGTTTATGTTCTTGCCCTTAAGGAGAGTCTCCAGAATTATGCAAACTCCAGAACTCGAAAACCTCAGATCTGCTCTGTTGACTGCAGATAGTCACAGCTAACACAGCACTTAGCTGTAACTGTTTCTGAGAACTGCATACAGAGCATTGTGGACCAATTAATGTGTTCCTATTTTAGGACCTCAGTAAACAGTTAAGTTTCCACCCTCGGGGCTTTCTGAATCCCCAACACTTTATGACCATAGCTAGTTTAGTAACATTGGGCTTCCAAAGAACAAGACTGTGTATTTTCTAGTCTCTGTTCTATACTCAGAATCAATCACAACACCTGACATAGTAAATACTCAGTATGTTTTGCTAAAAGTAATGATTTAATTTTTTGTTTGTTTTTCAAGACAGGGTTTCTCTGTAGCTTTGGGAGCCTGTCCTAGAACTAGCTCTTGTAGCTCAGGCTGGCCTCAAACTCACAGAGATCTGCCTGCCCCTGCCTCCCAAGTGGTGGGATTAAAGACGTGCACCACCACCGCCCAGCATGATTTAATTTTTGAAGACTTATTCTAGTTATATTTAAATGTTCTCCTTCTCTTTCCAGGAAAGAAACTAGGGGCCTATTGTCAGGCACTGAAAGTAACAGATTCACTTAGAATATCATGAAAGTTAGTTTCTAAATTGAGAGAATACATAGGATGTGAGGTACTTGGTGATATGGTCAGTACCAGCCCAGAGAGACCATGTGTTGAAATTCAGTTAGGGAGAACTAACTGATGATGAGGTCATGAAACCTTCTCTTCTTGTTATAGATACACCCTAGTTAAAGGACACCACAGAGCCGCTTTTAAAGGCCTGTATGGACTCTTCTACTCTTACCAGGGGACATGAAGGTTCTCCACTAGACCATGTTAGTGAATAATAAAAGTCCTCTATTCCAGGGCAAAACTTTGTCTTTTCTGTGAAACTAAAATCGCAAAGTACAAAAGGTGTAACTTCTTCAGATATCTGACTTTTTCTGCCATGTCCCAAGGGCTAAGGCTCTGTGCTTGCTGCTTATTCCCTGCTGGCTGTCATTGCTGTAGTAGTTTCTCCAGCGGCAGATACATCAACCCTCAGAAGCTGCGGAGACACCTACAGAAGAGGACACTAGAGACTGGGAGGGAGAAAGATGTGGTGCCGAGTCTGACAAAAGACTAGTAGACTAGGAACGAATAGAGTTAAATTAAAGAACGGAGACTAGGAAAGAAGAGAGTGGGAGAGACATTAACTACTTAGGTGACTTTATAAAACAGATTTCCATGAGGGAGGGAAAAGGGTGAAAAACACAAGGACTTTGCAGCAGAGAGGAATCGGTACATGGAAAAAAATCAGGCGTTAGGTAATGAATAAGTGGTTCCTTGCATCCTGTTTGTGGTTACTTGTTTTGTGTTTTGTTTGTTTGTTATTGCTTTGAGACAGGATCTTACTATATAGGCCAGGCTGGACGTGAGCTCTGCATCTTCAGCCTCCAGGATGCTGATATATTACAAACGACCATCACCCCCAGCTGTGCTGCTCCTTTAAATCTACTGCAATTACTTACGATTGGTCTTCAATCCTGGTCCAGAGTAGTCAAGAAAGACATAGGAGATATTGCTATAAGGAAGGACACCCCATCTAATAAGCTGTTGACAACTCTTTACTCTGTTTTTCTAAGGTCTGTGGGTTCTCTGCACATCAAATTCCCAAACGGACTTGAGGTTGGCTGGACCTGGTCCTATAATTTTAGAACAACAAAAGTTTGTGCTTTTGTTGGTTTTTGTTGATCATTAAGAAAACTATCAAGGGGCTGAAGAGATGGCTCAGAGGTTAAGAGAACTGGTCGTTCTTTCAGAGGTCTTGAGTTCAATTCCCAGCAACTACATGGTAGCTCACAACCATCTGTAATGAGATCTGGTGCCTTCTTCTGGCCTGCAGACATATATGTAGGTAGAACATTGTATACATAATAGATAAAATTTTAAAATGGAAAAACATCACAGAATGATAATAACACTTCTCCATTCATTATTATTCTAAAAATGAGAGATTAGGTGAGCTGGGGTGGAAGTGAGTAAAAGGTCCAGCAGACCTGTGAGCCCCAGTAGCACCGGGCAGCTGCAGGTTGAAGATAGCAGAGAGCAACTAACTATTCAGAGAGAGTCTCTACCATCAGAACTCAGTGTTCTGAATAGCAGAACCTTAAATCCCCATTTAAGCTGTCTCTCCCAGAGAATTATTGTCTGTCTCTCCGATCCTTAGTTTTAGGAATATCTCGTCTCTTTGGAGACAGATACATACTTTCCCCTTACATCTACTAAATTATTTACTCATCTATGACAACCCACCCGTCCAAAGGCCTTTGGCTTATGCTAGTACAATGCCCAGTAATCAGGAACCCCTGAAGGTGATAGCCAAGATAAAACACTACGGAAAATCTCCAGAAACAAGCAGTTGCCATCAGCAGTGTGGTGTGGACAGCCTCCGGTGGCTGAACAATGACATCACCCATGTGAACTCAGCTGACATCAGGACTGTCATTTAAACTTAAAAGACTATTTTCTTAATTGTAATTCTACAGGTGCATCTTCTAGAAATCTGAAGAATTTCATAGAAAGGTAAGTGGAAAATACATTTAAGAAACTTTTAAATATGGTTAACTTATCTCGAAAGGAAGAAAAATTCTCATTTATTACCCCAATATCATTTCTACTGAGTATCAATAGGTGGTTTGTTACTATCTGCACCACTGGGTCTTCTTTTCTTGGGCCAGTATCTTGGAAAGTAATTGGTTCATTTATGTTCTCAATGGACTATAAAATGAATATCAACTGAATAAAATTCAACTCTGAAGACGAAACCGCAAAAACACATTGATTATATCATTGTCTGGCTTTATAAATATGAAACCTATCTTTTTTTATTTTTTGTTTCTAATTTTGAGACAGAGCCACCCAGACTCATCTCAAACTTGTGTAATTCTCCTTCCATGGCTTCCCAGGTGCCGAGACACCACGCCTGGCAAGCTAATATTTGGGGTTTTATTTGGGAATGAAAATTCAGATGCAAGGCTGTTTGTAGTATCGTAAACAGAAGCCTCAGGCAGCCCTTACCTCTGTGAATTAAGTGGGCCCCACAGCTCTGGGATGTCCTATGAAACTGGGTATGAATAACTCACCTGCCCTTATTTATAGTAATGTTTGAACGATGCTAAGAAGGTAACGGTGAGTCTGTTCAGCTGAAATTTTAATCTACTCTTCAATATTATGATTGATATGCCATTTCCTAATGGTAAAATGAATTGAGAATATAGAGGAGAACAGGGCTGACTAGCTTTTCTGAAGTTAAAGAAAGTCAGAAAAGCTGGTTGGTTTTTCGTGGGTGGTTACCACAACTGTGGGATATTCTCCCAGGCTCAGCCTGTGTAGCTGGTGACCGTGCTGCTCAGACTCCGTGTTTTCTCAGCTTGTCTAGGAACCAGGCATTGGACCAACCAGCCATCGTGATTTATGCCATGATTGGAAACGATGTCTGTAATGGGTAAGTCGTTGAGAAAGATGACAACAATGCTAAGACGATAATGGGCCTGCTCAGTTGAGACTCCGCTCTAGCTTCCCCCCTCCTCCACTCCCCACCCCAGTCTACTCTGCCACAGTGTGCAGGTGTCAAATAAGCTTATCTCAGAAGGAAAGCCTGGATACTTGGCGCCAGTAAGAAGGAACAACCTGTGAGAAAAGCTCCCCGTGGAAAGAAATGAAGCTGGTCCTTTAGCTCTCAATTCTGACATCACAACAAGGAACACCAGGAGAAACTGTGGATTATACCACAGGAAATACGCTTCACCAAGATCCAAGACTTGGAATCCACAACATTTGCAATAGCATACAGCAGAAGCCCAGTCATCCCACAGGAACACATGCCACGCTCTTATGCTGACATTCTTCTGCAGAAGAACAGAATAGACCTGCCTTTGGCGAAGAAACTGCGCGTAACTCGTACTCAATCCCATTTATTCTGATAGCCCACAGTAAAAAAGCCTTTGCTACACTACACCATTAGCGTTAATCCCCCCTCAGCATTTGAAGAGATGTATCAAAATCTATGTACACCCCTAAAAGTAAGCTGCATGTGGGCATCTGCCCTGTGGTTGTGGTTAAAAAGTAAGCCAAAGGTGAGACAGGATGTGGAGCAGCTCCCAGTGGCCATCTGCTTAGTATTTTAGGAAAACATGAAAGACAAGCCTAGAAGGGGTAAAAGACATGCTCAAGGCAGCAGAACTGACTAACCAGCTGAAGGCTCCCTGCTCAGCTCATCACTTATCTTCCCCTTGTTCTACCCGTTTCCTGGGCCTCCCAAGCCTGTGATGGGAACAAAGGCCAATGGGATTAAAGCTCATTTGCTCCCATAGAACCCTAAATGAAGTGCAGACAAATCAGTTCAAGGGTCGGAGGGGGACATGCCACCCCATGATCCATTGTCACTCATGGGCCAATTCATACTTAGGTCCCTCCAGGACCCTAAAGCTACATTGTGAGGACCCACGTCCCTGTCTCTGTGATGAGCCATTCAGGACTTTCCAATAAGAGTGCATACCCCTGAAGGCCTGTTCCTGGTCCAAGATCTGTGCTCCTTTCTGTATCATTTCATCCCGCAGCAACCCAAAGAGGCAAGTGTGACTGCTGGCTTATTAGAAATGAGGAAACTGTGGCTCACAAAGTAAAGGAATTTGTTCTCCTGCCATTGAATAGCAAAGCCAGGAGTGGCAGGATTTCTAATTAAAGTTTGTCTTCTCTCCCTGGCTCACTCTGGTCTTCCTTATGTTCTATTATTTATTCACTGTCTTAAAGCGCGTGTTGAGCACCACCAATGAGTCAAGTACTAGGTCCGGCTCTGGGATCCAACGGCAACAAAAGACCACTGGGGCTCACGGCAGAGAAACAGAGATGTGACTTCCAACCTCCACTGCCAAAGAGAACAAGCTCTGCTCCAGCCAGATAATGTCCCTCCAGTCCCTGGATCAGGGTCCCCTGAGTATAGAAAGCAAACAGGTTACAACTGGATAGAGTGCCTGAAGAAAAGCTGTCCTGTCAAAGGCCAGAATCATTGAGAACACGCTCCCCATCCTGAGTCTCTCCAACCCACTCCTGCTTTCTTTTTTCCAAAGAGCCAAAAATCAAACACATCAGCTAGAGTCCCACGCCAGCCTCTCTCCTACCAGGGATCTATCTGGGCAGAGACGCAGTGAGCATTTGGATGAAGGAACAGAGCTGGCAGTGGGGCATGTCCCTGCAGTGCCCACTTTGCGATTTCCTGTGGAGAGGTTAGAAAAATAAAGACAGATGGCAGAACATCAAGGTGGAGTAGATAACCCATAGTGGGCAAAGGGTTCCATCCCATGCCCAAGCCAGAGGATTGCAAAATTGCTTTGTCCAGGACCAAGTTTCAGGAATCTGATTTGTCTCTTTCTTCAACCTTGTTTTTAAAATGATGTTGAGGTAATGCAGCCACGTGTCTCTCTCAGTTCTCTGACTACCTGTGGCTACTCAGTAAGAACTTGATACGTGAATGAAGGTCCTGACTGGAAGACAACTTTTAGCCTCAGGAATTTGGAAAGAAGGGCAGTGTAGAGGTGCCTAGCATTTCCACTAATTACCTAAAGTGACTCATTGGTCTTAGGCTTATCCATTACTGTCCTTAAGACTCTTTAATGTGCCACTAAAGTTCGACATCCCTGAAGCAGAGCAAATGTGTGTGAGCTACAGCAGCAGAGACTTTGGCGGTCAGTAAAATCCCACTGTGTACGTTTGTATTTCTCAGCTAATGGACACTTAGGTGGAACCTATTCCCTTGCTATTATGAAAAGAGTATCAAGAGACAAGCATGTACAAATACCCCTGTAGTGGTATACTGAGTCCTTTAGGTGTGTGCCCAAAAATGGTAAAGTTGTGTCTTGTGGTAGTTTTATGTTTGATTTTTTTTGAGAAGCCTCCAAATCAATTTCCACAGTGACCAGACCTCTTTGCATACCCACAGAAAGTAAATAACAGTTCCTTCCCACATCTTTACCAACATCTGTTGTCATTTGTATCCTTGATTATTGCATTATTTTTTTCTGGATTAATATTTTTTATTGATTATTATTGAGCTCTACATTTTTCTCTGCTCCCCTTCCTGCCTCTTCCTTCCCTGTTTCAGCCCTCCTGCAAGGTCCACATGCTCCCAATTTACTCAGGAGATCTTGTCTTTTTCTACTTCCCATGTAGATTAGATCTATATAAGTCTCTCTTAGTGTCTTCATTGTTGTCTAAATTCTCTGGGTTTGTGGTTTGTAGGCTGGTTTTCTTTGCTTTATGTTTAAAACCCACCTATGAGTGAGTACATATGATAATTATCTTTCTGTGTCTGGGTTACCTCACTCAAAATAATGTTTTCTAGCTCCATCCATTTTCCTGCAAAATTCAAGATGTCGGTTTTTTTTTCTACTGTGTAGTACTCCATTGTGTAAATGTACCACATTTTCCTTATCCATTCTTTGGTCGAGGGGCATTTAGGTTGGTTCCAGGTTCTGGCTATGACAAACAATGCTGCTATGAACATAGTTGAGCACATGTCCTTGTGGCACAATTGAGCATCCTTTGGATATATACCCAAAAGTGGTATTGCTGGGTCTTATCGAAGGTTGTTTCCTAATTTTCTGAGAAATCACCACACTGACACCTAGCTGTGATGAAACAGAACCTCAAAGCTTAGGCCGATTTAAGTTATGTAATTATTACATTTATTGGTTTGCATTTGTCAAACCACCGCTGCATCTCTGGAATGAAGCTAACTTGAGCATGGTGAGCACATCTTTTATGTGTTCTTGTGTTTGGTTTTCAAGTATTTTGTTGAGAATATTTCCATCTATGTCAATCATGGGGATTGGTCTGTAGTTTTACTTTCTTTTTATGGAGGCCTTATCTAAGGTATAATAGATTCATAAAAAGAGTTTGGAAGTGTCTTCCTTTACTATTTGGTGGAATAATTTGAGAAGTATTGATGGGTGATCCTCAAGGGTCTTGGACTTTTCTTTTTAGGGTGGTTTCCTGCTATTGGTACAGTATTATTGGTTATATATCTGTTTAAATAATCTGTCTCACTTGGTTTAACTTAGATAGGTGATATGTATCCAGATATCCATCCACTTCTTTTAGATTTTTCAATTTAGTAGAATATATTCTTCAGGTTTGCATCCTCATGGTTCTCTGGATTTTATTGGTATTCATTTGTAATAGCTTTTCTTTCATCTCTGTTTTATTAATTTAGATCTCCTCTGTCTTTGATTCAGTTCGTTTGGCTGAGTGTTTGCTCATCTTGTTTGTTTTGTCAAAGAACCAAATCTCTGTTTCAATGGCTCTTTGTAGTTTTGTTTGCATTTCACTTATTTCTATCTCGATCTAATTATTGCTGTCTCTCTAATACATTTTGTTTGGGCTTGTTTTTTTTTTCCTAAAGCCTTAAGGTACAGCATTGTGTACAGGTTTGAATAGGAATGGCCCCTGTAGACTAATGTGTTTGAATGCTTGACCCACAGGGAGTAGTGTGATTAGTGGATGTGACCTTATTGGAGCAGGTGTGGCTTTGTTGGAGGAAGTATGTCACTAGGGACTCCTGAGGTCTCAGGTGCTCAAGCCACACCCAGTGTGGCGGTCTCTTCCTGGTGCCTGTAGATCAAGATGCAGAATTCTCAACTACCTCTCCAGCACCATGTTTGCTTGTGTGCCAATATGCTTCCCACCATGATGATAATGGACTAAAATTCTGAACTGTAAGCCATCACCAATGAAATGTTTTCCTTTTAAGAGTTGCTATGGTTATTGTTTCTCATTACACAATAAAACCGTACTAAGAAAAACATTAAGTTATTTATTTGAGATTTCTTTGATGATTTTATATGCTCTATGGACCACAACAACTACCAGCCATAGAAAGACAGTGGTATGAAATAAAATTGTTGGTAAATAGTGTTTGAATAATAAAGCAGAGGATAGTTGTCTATCAGAACAATGATGAAAGCCCAAATTTAGTACAGAAACTGAGAATAAAGGGTAAGAGAATGTCTACACATAAAATAACATCATCCCTTGGAAATATCTGCCTCCCTACTGTGGTCTGTGTGCAATTTTTTAAAAACCAATTGTTAAGTCCCAAAACTCCAAAGCTCCAAATCAATCTTAAGCAATATCAGACCCTCTCCTGTACCCAAGAGTCAGGGTAGATAAGCTTATGGTCCAAAACAGAAAAGCAAACAAACAAAGAAAAACCTAAAGTCTTAGTAGTAGAAAACCACAAAATTTCCCTTCTTGCTCACACTGTGTACTCTTCAGGAACATGGGTCTGTCTGCCTCTCTCTTTCTCTCTATCTCTCTCTCTTTCTCTCGACTCAAGCAAGTGACGTAACTATCTGTAACACTATTTATACCAGCAATACAGTCAGAGAACATTCCAGAGGCTTTTACACCACCAGCTATATGGCTTACTCAACTTCAAAGGAGTCAGTAAATGCAGTCTAACTGTGTGCCAGAAACATAGGAAGTCAAAAGTGGTTTACAAAATAGTACTGATAACCAGCAGATACAAAGTGTTTTGTATGTTACCTTTCTGCTAATCAGATACTTGCTGTTTCTTCCACCTCAGGAGAGCTGACCCAATACCAGGAATGACCACTCCTGAACAAATGTACTCCAATGTCATGCAGACACTGAAGTATCTAGATTCCCACCTGCCCAATGGCAGCCACGTTATTTTATACGGTTTGCCAGACGGAACTTTTCTCTGGGATAGGTTGCACGACCAATACCACCCTCTAGGTATATTATGCTTGCAGATTCTTTTCACCGTGTGTACGCATGTGTGGATGTATGTGTGATGTGTGTGCAATGCATATATATGATGTGTGTAAGTGTAATGTTTGATATGTATGTATGATGTGTGTAAGTGCAATGTTTGATATGTATGTATAATGTGTGTGATGTGTATTTGTGATATGTATGATGTGTATGTGTGATGCACTTGAAATGTATGTGTGATGTGTGTGATATGTATATGATATTAATGCAAGAGAAATTCAAAGAAGTAAATTCATGCCATAAAGAACTCACTAATAAGCTTGCTTGGGAAATGTTAAGTTACACAAAGTAGAACATAACTGAAGAATCACTGCCCCCAGCACAACTGAAAGGTAAGTAGACCAGGCTTGCTCGAAACTGAGAAAGAAAATTCTGTAACATAGCTGATGCTTAGGGCCGCTGAGAAAATGCCTGCTTCTGTTTCTCCACTGAGCTTAGCTATAGCTGGGCTCCATTCCTGTAACAAAATTAGACAGTTCTGACTTACAGCCACCCAGTAGACCCATCCCCATGCTCAAGGGCTCAACACAGAGTCACAACCACCATTGAGACCTAGTGTGACATTAAGTCCCTATGCTCTTCTCAGGAAAAACACAGTTCTGTCAGGTGAGCAAGACAAACCTGGGTGACAGCTATTCAAAAGGAACAACACTGGTGTACATAAAAAGTATTTCTGCCAATATCTTTGCTGGCAAGTCTCCCATCTGCCCAAGCCACCAGACTTGCTGTCTCCTATCTCTGTTTAAATTGTTCTGAGTATAACATGGGGACCAACATGAAAGAGATGTAAGCCTATGTGGAATGGACGAGGCCAGGGTGTATATAAGTTAGTAAAATCTTCTATCCACAGCTGGCTCCTCCTTGAACATGAGCCACAGCTTTCCCTTGAGTATGTAACTCTATGTGCTTTTCTTTCTCACCTCCCCAACCTCTTTGTCCTCTTGTAGTTCTTGGTTAAGCCAACTTTCCTACCTCACTCAAGAAATTCCACTCCCATTCAAATGAGAAATCACCCCCCATTTACATGAGAAAAGAATTAATACCCAGTTCTTGCCGGGCGGTGGTGGTGCACGCCTTTAATCCCAGCACTCGGGAGGCAGAGGCAGGCGGATCTCTGTGAGTTTGAGGCCAGCCTGGTCTACAAGAGCTAGTTCCAGGACAGGAACCAAAAGCTACGGAGAAACCCTGTCTCGAAAAATCAAAAAAAAAAAAAAAAAAAGAATTATTACCCAGTTCTTTAGTCTTCCCACTTGAGGGAAAAAGCAGGTATCTACACTCCGCCAATTAAGATGAAGTCATTTGCTCGATGAAAGTGTATCACAAATATTATCCAAGCAAAGCACTGTCCTGCCTTCATCCAGCTTCTTATCCTTATAGATAAAGATGTGATAACACACAGAACTTCGCTTCTTTCTGAACCACAGTGTGTGTTTAAAGACAACCACTTGGGCCGGGGAAGTCTCTTTAAGCCATGGGCATGAAGACTGTAGTTTTTTTTTAAATTAATTCCATTAGATCACTGAATTTCTCATGATAAGAGAAGCTTAGAGAAGGGGACTGTTCTTCCTTCGACTCCATCACACCATGTAGAAACATAATTTGAAGTTTTCTGATTTTAAATTCATTTTATTTCATAAACTCTGGTTAGACTAGCTACATAAATTCAATCAAACTGACTATGCACATTTAATTTAACAGCAGTAGGTAACAATGATACCATGCAACTTGAGAGAGAAGGAAGGGGAGAAGATGATTAGAGAAATCCATCTAGCCCTAGCACTGGGGAAAGGAGTAGAGACAGGACAGTTCTGTAGCTCACTGACAGCTATTCTTGCAGAATCAGTGAACAAACTCCAGACTCAGGGAGAGACCTTTTCTCCAGGAAATAAGGTAAAATGTTGCAGTGACATTTCATTTGTATTTTATAAAATAAAGCTTGCCTGAAGATCAGAGTGTAAAACAGCCCTACTGGTCAGCCTTACAGACTAAGAAATGGTAACTCACACCTTTAATCCCAGCAGCCACACTAGTTGCCATGAAAACCGGGCATTGCATGCCTTTAATCCGAGCTCTTGAGGGAATTATAAAACAGGATTAGACAGCTCTCGGTCTCATTCTGAGATTCCTGGAGGCAGTATCGCCATTTCAAACTGAGGTAGAGGTAAGAGCCAGTGTCTCACCTCTCTCTCTCTCTCTCTCTCTCTCTCTCTCTCTCTCTCTCTCTCTCTCTCACACACACACACACACACACACACACACACAGAGAGAGAGAGAGAGAGAGAGAGAGAGAGAGAGAGAGAGAGAGAAGATGTATAGAAAGAGATATAGATGATAGACATGATAAAGATAAATATAGATATAAATAAACATTAAGGACCCTCCTAAAGAACTTGTAAATTTCTGAGATACCTCCTAAAGAACTTGTAAATTTCTGAGATACAAACTATGTGTGTCTTTTAGCCATCTGGAATAGAAACCTGCCCTTTAATCTTTAAAGAGATCCAGTGGCATCCATAGGAACACCCCAGTGGATCATGAACACACACACATACATACACACGAGTATAAGAAAATTTTCAGATCCTAGTAATTACTATTCACCATAGATGGTACCGCTGTCTACTGCTGGATGTTTTCTTCTTTTTGGTACTAGCATCAGAGCCAGAGCCTCACATGCTCTAGCTATGCTACTGAGCTACACTCTCAGGCCCCTGTTGATTAACTAGGATGTCTTTCTGACAAGGAATTACAGACACACACAACCTGTTCACACTACGGCTCTTCAATTCAGGGGCAGCTGTTGTGGGGGAGAGACTAGGTTTATAAAATACAAATCAAGATAACATCTAAAAAGCAAATGATAAAGACTCAGTGCCAACAAAGGGAAGAACCCACACCCCCCTCTCCCTTTCCTTTACGCCATTAGTCTGTCATAAGTACACTCCAAGCTCCTTTCTACTTGAGCACCCCTGAGGCATCCTTCCCTGTGGCATCCTTCCTTCAAATTGGCAAATTCAAGATCAAAGAAAAACACTTAAGAACATTTTCCAACTATCTTCTACTTATTACAGAGACTATCCTGTTGGGCAGACCTATCCCTCTGTGCACCAGGTTCAGAGGGAGCCAGTGTTGGAACAGTAAGCAATAGAAGGCAAAGGAAGGCAGCCTGGACTTGGTGAACCAGGATATAGCCAGGGCCCACACCCAGAAAGATGCTGTTATCTTGGCAGGATAGCAGAAGGGCAGGGCAAAGCAGAACAGAGCAAGACTTGACTAGCGGATCACCATGACTTTACTGGCAGTCATCACTTGTGGCCTTCTAGATCTGACATTCCCTTATACCACATTGGAAGATCAACATATGTTCCGTCCAAGACAAGCAAGTCAAATCTACTTTTCAGTGTTTCTTATCTAATATACAAGTAAAAAGCAAGGCCCTGTTCCATCACCTGATGTTTTTCTCTTGACTTTGAGATGCTCTAAGATCCTCTATTATCCTCTTTAATTTTTTGAAAGTGTGAGAAGTATTTAATTGGATCCAGCATCAGCTGTTCATCCTGGAGATTGGTGGGGGAGATGGATTTTGTATGTCAGTCACAGCACAAAAACTGACTGCTTCTGAGGTGGATAAACTATAAAGAGGGATGGTCAGCACTGGGAGAGAGAAGATATCACAGTGGCTATAGCTAGTACTTCCACAGTTTCTGGGTAGACTCCAGGATGACAGAATTTTTCCTACAATGACATAATACCCGAGACAAATTGTGTAGAGGAAGACTTGTCTATCTGGGCTCATCATGCCAAAGATTTAGTCCCCCTGGCTTGACCCAATGTACCCCTGCAGGTGTCATGGCAGTGGAGGTGTGTGTGTGGGGGGGGTTACCTGATGACTAACAGGAAGCAGGCAGAAAGGAGGAACTGGAAACCAGGTATAACCTTTAAAGACATTCCCAATGAACTGCTTCCTCCAGCCAGGGTCACCTCTTTAAGTTTTCAGAACTTCTTAAGACAGTGTCACAGGCTGGGAAATGAGTGTTTCAGACATGGAATAGGACAGATTCATATGCAAACCATAATAATTCATGCAACACTTTCCCCTTTGTTTTTATATACTTCTTTTACCTGAGTAAAACAAACAAACAAACAAAACAACAACAATAACAAACAAAAAATCCCTGTGAGGTACATTTCCTACCTAGGACTCAGTAAGACAACTATGGAAAAGCTCTTAATCCAGTATCATCAAGAGAGATGAATATCCACTGACATCTCCCATCCCACCCGAGTGTAAGGGAGCCACCCCAGTCATATTTGAAGGGCTTTGGTTCAGAATTTCAGGCATTCTGAATGCCAGTCCTCAACATGGAACAACTGGCTCAGTCCTAAGTATTTCATACGACCAGAAAGGAGGATTAAGTCATTCCCACCTGGGATGGGGCTCTCTGAGCTTCACAGAAGCTTGGAGTTTGATGGCATCACCAAGGAGCAGGTGTTGCCTGGTGATGAGCTTTGCTCAAGTCACTCTGATCCATTTATAGCTGGAGGAGACTGCTGTCTCTGGAGATGAGATGAAGCCAGTACTCCAATCCTTTCCTCTCCAAGACTAAGGAAAGCTGGGCATAGACTGCTTAGGGCTCCTTCCTAACTTGGGGTTAGACAGAAATAAAATACAGGCATTCCTCAAAGCTATGCTGACTGACAAATCAAATCAGGATAAATGCCACCATCTGAAAGGCAGACAGGGTCATCTACAAATGTCCCTGAGCATTGCCATCTGATTGCATATGACTTATCAGACCTCTGTGTTTTCCAGGCCAGCTCAATAAAGATGTGACCTATGCAGACTTCTTCTCTTTCCTGAGCTGCCTCCAGGTAAGTCCAGAGGCCTGCTCCATGACCTCATCATACACACACACACACATATACACACACACTCAAATGCACACAAGCACATGTGTACACACCCCTTACTGTGTCTATGCCTCTTTAATCAAAGTGCTTTTTATCTTCACTCAGGTCAGCCCCTGCGGTGGATGGATGTCTTCCAACAAGACCCTCCGGACTCTCACTTCACAGGTAGAGCCACTGAGTCCTCTGTCCCTGTACTCTGTTTGCAGTAGACTTACCCCCACGATGGGAATCTACAGCATAATGGTCACCAGCCTGGCATGGTCATGGAGCCAGAGAGGGCAAAAGAACTTGTGTGTCCTGTCTACCTCCACCCCTCTCCAGGAGGGCATACATGTCTCATGCATGAACACATATACACACACAGTTGGTAAAATAAAGCAATGAACTGGGGAGCTGAGGAAGATAAGTCTTATGTGTGACGGGGTGCTCAGAGAGGATCACCTCACATGTCTGAAAGAATTCATTTCCCAAGCAAAGTATCTTATACGTTGTTCATAGGTTGTAAATTATCTTTATAAAAATTAATGAAACTTTTTTTGTTTTTTATTTTTGAGACAAACCTGGATATGTGGCCCAGGCTTGCGCTGAAAACACAGAAAATTTTCTTTCTTGCCTCAGTTTTCC
This sequence comes from Microtus oregoni, assembly GCF_018167655.1. Lineage (NCBI taxonomy): Eukaryota > Metazoa > Chordata > Mammalia > Rodentia > Cricetidae > Microtus > Microtus oregoni. The sequence goes on from NW_024544744.1 coordinate 1,888,792, forward strand.
AGGTCCTGAGATAGCAGGCATGGTCTACCAGCTACAAATTTTGTTAATATAACTTTATTGTAAAGAACTTTCAAATTTAAAAAAATATACAGTCTGATAAAAAAATTTGAAAACATAAAATGTATAAAAATCTACTAAGAACAGCAACAAAAATTGGGCTGTAGTCAGCTGTGCTCGTATACACTGGGAGATCATGCTGCAGAGGCAGAGGCGGGGGATAACAAGTTTGAGGGCTGAGCTACAGCTTTTGGGGCCAAGAAGATGACTTGATAGCTAAGAGCATTTGCTGCACAAGTTTGAAATTTTGAGTTCAAATTGCCAGCACATACATATGAAGCTAGTCACGGCTGCACACATGGCTGTAACTACAGTGCTGTGGGGGACAGAGACAAGACAGCCAGCCCAGCTCCAGGCTCGATAAGAGAACCCGTGTCATGGCAATAAAACAGAGAGTGACAGAGTGACTCACCATTCTTCTCTGACCTCAATGACTGTGTATGGCACAGACACATGCACACACATGTGCAAGAACACCTGTATGCACACACACACACACATACACACACACAAATTTAGGCTAGGGAGATAGCTTAATCAGTCAGTAAAGTGCTTGCCATGTAATCACATGAGTTAGAATTCAGTCCCCAGAACCCAAGTGAAAAGCAAGAGCAGAATGCTGGGAAAGTGGTCAGGAGCGTCCCTGGAATTCAATGGCCATCCCGGCAACCTAATCAAATAAGCAAGTCTAGGCCAATGAGAGTCCCTATCTCCAAAACCAAGGTGGATGGATCCTAAGCAGTAATGTCTGAGGCCATCTTTTGGCATCTATACACATGTATACAATCTGCACATGTGCATGCACATGCGCACATACAGAGAAGACAATCATTCACGTATCAATATGTGAGTGTCTATTATCACCTCCATAGGTATCTTGGGGTTTTGCCTACTAGACTGAGAATACTCATACAAATTCCAATGTTCTTATATTGTTTCTCCACATTATAATAGCACAACTATTTTGCAATGTCCAACATATGAATGTGGCAGGATTTATCCACCCATGTGTGCAGCTGGACACATGGTTGTTTCCAGTTTTACACCATGATGAATAACAAGACATGTGTTTTGTGGTGTCTCTGTTTTCTATGTCAAGCTCTTCTTAGATATATTCTTCATGTTAAGGATATGATTGGTATAGCCAAGCTCTTGTCTAGAGCCATGAAACTAACCTATGTCTTCATTCATTCACCCTGACATTCAATATTATCAAGGTTGTTCATCTCATCTTTGTCAAATTCATGTAGAAAAAGTAGAATCTTACTACTTTAATTTACACTGGTTTGATTCCTAATGAATAGTAACATTTTTCATATATTCCTAGGCCATTTGCACATGAATATATTTTAATGTGCAGAGCTGTTTTCTGCTGATGGTTTGGAGATAGGAAAGTGGAGTGGTGTGTGGAAGATCAATTTCTTTCTCTGCCTGAATTGTCCCATGAAAGTCAAAGCTGAGGTTTCATGGAATTCTTTGTTTCCCTTGAATTCAGAGAGCAGACCAACTCTCCAATACACTGAAAAAAATGGCAGCCACCGAGACATTCACAAACTTCAATCTTTTCTACATGGACTTTGCCTTCCACGAAAGTAAGTCGCTTGTTTTCATCTTGATGGGAGGCAAGCCCAGCAGCTGCAGGGTGGGGCTGTGTTACACAGTGCATGGAGCAGACTAGGCAGGGCGACCCCTGTGTATCTGACATGACGACTCTGAGCATTGAGAAAAGAGAAAGCATGAGGTGCTATCTGGCAGGTTGAGAATCAATGCCACCTCCTCAATTCTCCATTGTTCTAGAGCCTCTGAATCAACAGGACCAGTGAGTGGCTGGGGCGAGTTGGAGCTGGAAGTCCCTGCTCTAAAGGACTCAACTAGCAATTTTTGACAGATTAGCAATGCCTTGTTTACCAGTGTGCTGGAAATAGATGTGACAGAAGCAAAGAGTGAGGCCACGCCCCCTGCGGTAGAGTGCTCAATACCTGGAATAAGCCTGGACCTGAAACTAACCAGAAGCTCTTAGCGAAAGGAAAAAAAAAAAGTCCTTCTAGAAGTAAACCATGTCCCAACTCTCTGGAAAGAATATTTTTTGATAGCATTCTAACTAAACATGGGAGCCACCGACAAATAACCACACGAACTCAGGCTTGCTTACTAGACTCACTCATTCATCATAAAGGGTTCTCTTTTTAAAAAAATTACTTCTTGTTTGTAACCCTCCCAAGATTCGTTTTCATTGTTAAGCATTTTCTGGATGAGAAAAGGCCCTGTTGATTGACTGCCAGCTGAGATGATGCTAATGTAAGGCTTCAGTATGTGCAGCAGAGCGAAGATTCCTCATCACTGTCCCTCAACCCTAGCCTCCCAGCTCAAGCATCTGGAAGGCAGCAGATGGCCGTCATGAATTATTGAATATTACATTAGCTGACATGGTTTGCATTGCAGGCTGGAGGACTGCAGCTCTGAACATCCTTTCAACAAGATTGATCAGGCTTTACTAGATTTCCTGCCTACATGACACTCAGTTCTCTCATAGGGAGAGACACTTTGATAAATAACCTCTCATTAAAATGCAGGGTTAAAGACTTATTAATGAATTCTTGATGTAAACAAATGCACCACCAAGTGATCTTTGATCGTTACCATCCTTGAATGTGAGTAAAAGTTATTGAAAATCTAATAATGTCTAACATTCATGTGGGACATTTTTTATTGTCCAGAATGATTTCTACAACTGTCATTCATTATCTCTGGTGATGCAGGCATTTCGCTGGGCATCTCTATCCTCTCCAACTCCAAAACCTCCAAGTGGGATTCCCTTTTAAATGTTTTTATTAGCATATATTAATTATGCATAATAATTGCTTCATTCTGACATTTTGAACATGCACATAATATATTTCAATCATACTCACCTCCTGTTACCATCTCTTGTCCTCCTCCTACACCCATTAACACTCTTCCACTTCCCAGCTAGCCCCTCTTGACTTTCATATCTCTGAGTCTATGTAGGACACGGTGTGTTTTATTGGGGTTATTTACAGGTGCTTATGTGGGGATTCTTTTTCAGGAGCATATGCACTGTGCCAATGGCTACACAGTGAAGAAAATGTCTGATCAACCATATGCACATCTTAGTATCAAATCCCTTGCTTGGAAATTCCTATCAACAATGAGAAAAATTTCCTGTTTCATAATTCCTCTCCAAGTTCTTAAAAACAAGTGTGAAGATTCAGTTTTGCCAGCTTCCTCTTGGCCATTTGAAGTTATTGAGCACCCAAGCAGGGAAGACATATGGGCACAGGAAAAGGAGAGTGGAGGCAGAGGGTGGTGTTCTGGGACTTTCCTGTATCAATGCCCCATAAGGCATTTAATGGCTATGGACTTCCATGTCTTCCTCTGAAAGGGCCAGAATTTGTATCTCCCTTTTGGGGACTATTATAATATCTCAACTTGTGACCAAGTTAAGAAATTTTAAACTTGAAATCCTAGCATTTATCATAGTACATAGAACAATCATCTACTCCAGACCCATCTCTGGGGATAACCTCTCATCTTAAAAATCATGGCAGCCTATTAACTTGATAATCTGTCCCTAGTGCTTATAACTTGCTATTATAAGAAGAGCCCAGAATTTATAAGCATGTTCTTATCTCAGTTCAGACATAGATCATAGGATTGTGGAATAGCAAAGACAGGATAACCGTTAGCTGGCATCATCTGCCGGCTTGTCGTCATTGTGGGTAAAGCACCCCCCACATTCTTCCACGTAAGTATTCTCTTCCAGAGTCCAAGCATCATCATTCATACCTGAGGAAATATTTCCACAAGTCCCCCGAGGAAGCTGTGGTGTAAATGCAGCTCATTATTACCCAGGTCTCCTTTCATCAGAAATAAAAACCCAGTAAAGGTGTTTATTAAATCTGCAGTCTGGAGCCCTATGAAAATTGCCCTAGTCTCCACACTGCATTAGAGCTGAGTACCGCACCACAAATGTCCTCCTTTCTCATCACACAATCTCACATCCCTGTGACAGAGAAAATGGGAGCTTAGCATCCCTGACACTTGGAGGTAGGCACAAGACCTATTTGCTCTCTGCTCTGACAGCCTGGGTCCAGCACTGAAAGGTGATGGCTCCTTCTGTCATTTGTCATTTGCTGACTCATTCTCCAACCGCTTATGAACTAAGCAGAAGTAGAAAATTTGCCTCCAAGACATGTCAACTTGAGCATTGTGACATCCTTTTCCTTTCTCCCCCACCTTCCCAGTGGTGGAAGAAGGAAAATGTGTCTTGACTGATAAGGTCATTTTCACATTGACAGCTTAAACATACCTCCTGCTGCCCCTGGCTTCAAAGACAGCCCAGCTGTAATAAACTTGTGCTCTCTCCCCTGTATGTCTGCAAAAGCAGCCAATGACCTCATGGTGCTGATCAGAATGCAGACTTCTGTTTTAAATATCTGCTAGTTTTACTATTCATCAAAGCAAGAGCTACCACACGCCCTATAAATCTTTCCCCACTGCTTCTGTGGCTCTCTGAAAAGATGGCCGTGAGTAGAATTTTTCTGACTTACAGATAGAGAAAATATATTATGCACCAAATCCCAACAGATGTTCCATGATCATTCAAGAAGCTTAATTTAGTTCTTCCAAAACACAAATAGGAGTCCTGGGGAGACGACTGTGTTGGTAAAGTGCCTGCCACACAAGCCTGAGGACCTGAGTTTGGATCCCCAGATTCCACATAGAAATGGGGTACCATGGCACATGTCTATAATCCTACCACTGAGCAGATCCCTGAAACTCCCTTCCCAGACATCCTGGACAAGTCGATGAGCTCCCGGTTCAGTGAGAAATCTTGTCTCAAAAGCTAATGTATCAAGCAACTGAGGAAAAAGCTCAACATCTACCTCTTGCTTACACACACACATACACACACACACACACACACGAATGTGTGGATGCCCATCCATAAACACACACAAAAACAAGTGGGAAAGTCTAATCTGCCATGTTGTCCTTGACTGAGCCTCTTCTTGAGGAAGAAATACATGCCATATCTGCGGTTGCCTTTCTCCTGAAAACAGAATCTTATCCTGAAACTGTCACAAAGAATCATTCCATCTAGTAATAGGCAAGGTACACATAAAACCTATAGTCTTGCCTGTGAGCTACTCACCCTTAAATTTTACATCCCTGGTGGCCACTTCTATGTGGCAACCAGTACTTTGGAAGAAAAAATAATTGTATGAAAAAAATTGTTTTCCTGTGGATTGACTGATTGCATACTTGATGACTTTGTGCTGTGTTCTTTTAATATTAACTATTATTTCATATGGCAAATCAGTTATTCTGAAGGCTGGACTCTGCCATGCTAGTCTGCTATGATGCAAAGTTGAGACCAAATTTGAAAGCATGGATAAGCTTCCCAACTGGGAGGAATACATTATTATTATTGAAACCATTGAGAACTGTCTGAGTATGGTGATAATGGGAAGAAGTCCTTGCCTGGAGTAGCAATGCAGTGCTAAAGCCCTTGTCCAATGTACAGGAGCCCTGGGCTCCAGTCCCCTCATTGCCTGCCACACAAGAAGAAAACAGCCCCTTCCTCCCCGCATTACATCCATGCTTCGTGGCAAAACTTAGCAAGTAAATATCCTCCTCCCTTTCTTTTATTCTTCACTGCTGTGTTTCCTGTTCATAATCCCACAAGTGTAGAATTGCTTAGCCTCCAAAGTGACTAAGAGGGACCATTTTGAAAACAGTTATCAGTTCTGATGATTGAATTTTATCTGTCTGTTCTATGAAGAGATATATCTACATCTCTCCATTCCTTTGGGGACCACAGAAACTCAAATTAAAATGGAAATATTTTAGAAAAATTTTAAACCTTGGAGTCAACAGTGAGCCAAGCTGAAAGAAACTCCTACATAAGCAACTCTGACCCCTTTAACACAAGAATCCTAGCAATGGCTCCCTCAGGGAACTCTATCCTAGCAATGGCTTTTTCAAGAAACTCTATCTTGACTTAAACCATTTTTTAAACACTTTTTAACATTTTTGTTAACTCACATTTGCCTTCCACTGTGAAGTTTTCTCGCCTCCCAATCACTGCGATTCTATTGTAGATTTTCTTCTGACCACTGAAGGCAAACGTTTTGTTGTTGTTGTCTTTCGCTTGAAACACGTGTGATTTATTGTACATAAATTACTTGTTAATAACACTTGTTAAAAGGGACCTGTGAAGGACTCGTATGTCAGCTGTTGACAGTATTTTCAGAGCTGGTTTACAAACTGCACTAAAATTAATTTGTCTCATTAGTTTTAGTCACATCGCTTCATTCTGTGTCAAATATTTTCATTAGTATAATCCGACCATACATTGTAGTAGGTGGAGATGCGCATCTTGGCCGAGCTTGTCATGCCACCTTCTCTGCAAATGTAGAAAGTCTAGAAGTTCTGCTTGAGGCTTCCTACTTCAGCACACCAGGGAAGCCGTGGAGATTTGGGTGAAGTTCACAACTCGCTATGTATCTCCTTAATACCAAAGGGCTCTGACTGGCGACTTTCCTCATCCACCTGCAGTTTCCCAGCAGGCTCTATCTAGGAAGCTGCGGGGCCATGAGTGAAATGAAAGGTACACAAGAGAATGGAAGCAAAATCACTTCTGAGGTCTCAAGGACTAGAGGCTGAGGTCCAAACCAGGTGGAATCCCTGCCCCACCCCATCCTTGTCAATTTCTGATCGAGTGCAAGGAGAGAGGAGATGGATACCATATAAATATAAAGAGCCAGCATTCAAGGGTCCATAGGTGTGACCTCAACTCTGCATTTACAGAAACTCTTAACACATCTGGCCATTCTTAACACATAACCTGTTGGATATTCATACTGGAGGTGGGTTTGATAGATAATCACATAAAGCTAGCAAATTGAAAAACAATTCCCAGAAAGGGGCAGAACACTGGCTCATCCCCTACTGGACAAGAGGAAAGTGAAGAGCCTGAAGCAAGCATGAATGGTTTGCACATCACATGAGCAGGCAGGGAGGGGCATCCCTGAACAGGTAGAGCTGGCCTTGTGGTCAGGAAGGGGACCTGGAACCTAGACGAGCATCATTATGACATGCAAAGAAATTTAGAGTAATTGGAATTGAACCAAAAACAAAAATCCTGATTCCAAGGTTGTGTGCTCCAATAATGTCCAAACACGCAGGCAACTGGAAACAGAGGCAGGGCAGCTTCCTATGGCCACTCCCTTTTAATGAACACTGCAGCCAAAGGCAGGAAACAAACTTTTGAGGGGTGCAATCTGGTTTAGAAGAACCAACTGAGCTTCTTCATAATAGTGAGTGTGGCTTCCTCATCAGGGCAACTCTTAGCTTTCCATCGAAGGACAAATCCATACCAGTTCCATATGGGGAACACACCACATAATGGCACGGCGGACGACTCATTGAGAGTTTTCCAAGAGGTGCAAATGCTACTTACCAACAGCAGTTTCTTCTAAGAACCACCAATTAAACCCAGGAGTGTGCCCTGAAAGTGAAACGAGCTGGGCATGCTGGTACATGCTGGTATTGCTAGTGCTTGGGATGTAGGGGCATGAGATCAGGAGTTCAAGGACATCCTTGTATATCTAGCAAGTTGGAAACCAATCCAAACTATATAACACCCTGACTCAAAAATAGACAAAAAAGAAAAAGAGCCACCTATCACCTTGTTCAGGAATAAGTGGGGCATCAGCATGGTATTTCCCACTGAACTCTGATAATGGAAACATTATTTTCCACCTTGGGGACAAAGGTTGGACAGTAAGAAAGGATGGCATCTCAGTAGTCATTGAAAAGCAACAGAGGATTGATTCAGCCTCATGCCAGTGACTTCACCAGACAGTGCCTCCATCCTTCCCCGGGATAAGGAGAAGGAAAGAGCACAGTCCTCTGGCCTTGAGGTTGAGGAAACTTGAGAAACTGGTGGAGAGCACAATTGGAATCATAACTGCACTGCAGATTTTGATGCATGCTAAAAAAAAAAAGTGAGGTGTTCTGCTGGAAGCAGAAGTCTCAGATGGTTCCCTCTAAAGGCTCTCCAGGGACTGCCATTTCTGTGAGGAATTCTTTTTGGCTCTGTGATATTACAATGTAGAATTAATTGTACTGCCACCGAGGAGGAACTGACATGCGTAGTCTTTTATCCCTGTTGAAGGACAGTTTTATTACTTTTCATCTCTTTGGGGCTCATAATATTTTCTCTGTAGCCATGCTCTCTCTAAATGCAGTGTTGAGATAATTTTATGCAATTATATTTCTGACACGCTGTATGATTGTTCTTGGTGACTGCTTGATGTACATAGGCAGTGTCTGCAAATGGCAGCACGTGAGAGGAGATATTAGCAAAATGTCATCTTCCCATCTGCAAAGAGACCTGTCCTGCCACACGAGGGAAAGATCAGATGGACTTAAACGGTTGCTGCGCATTTTAACACTCACTTGACTTCCCCTGCCCGCCCTAACACACAAGCCACATTCACCCCGTGAATTTCACAAGCGCTCTTTTTAACTTAGAAAAAAAAAAAAACACAGTGGGGAGATTATTGCTGTTCTGAAAACTCCCAGCCCAAGGCAACAGCTCAGAAGGAGCCACGATGAGGTAAAATACGGGCTGGAGGGTTGGAAAGATGGCTCAGTGGTTAAGAGTACTGGCTATTCTTCCAGAAGACCAGGGTTCAATTCCCAGCACCCACGGGGCAACTCACCAGCATTTGCCACCCGGGGATCTGATGCCCTCTTCTCGTCTCCATGGGTACCAAGTATGCAGGTAGCACGCCGACATGCAGGCAGGCACAACATCCATACACAAGAATTAAAGAAAAGAGCAGGAGACACTGAATGACATCACACGAGCTCTTTATCCTTGGCAGCATGAAACTCGTCTGTAACCCTCCAACTGTGTGTTTTTCAGTCATAGAGGAGTGGCGGAAAAGAGGTGGCCAGCCGTGGCAGCTTATTGAGCCCGTGGATGGATTCCACCCCAATGAGGTGAGTGTTGCTGAGGCTATCTGCTTGGTTTTCTAAAATATATGCATGCATTCATATGTTGGTGTTTATGCTAGTTTATTCCCAGAAGTAATTTTAGATTGTGTGAACACATATGTAACATAGAAAATTCAGTAAAATAATGTGAAAATCAGCGAGAAAGTAAAATAAGGTACAAAATTTACCAGGGTCTCTGATGTGGTTTCTACAGTTCATAAAATATGTGGAGGGTAACCCTGAGGAACTACCCCAGGAGACCTACAAAACCTGCTCAGGGCTTCCTAGTGGCCAATGAGAAAAGAACCATCAGCCATGCCTTACGTAAAAAGAAAAGTCAACACCTAGAAAAAAAATGACCGCAAAATATGATCAAAATACATCATACACATGTATGAAATTCTCAAAAAAATGTATTATACTTAAAATAGTAATAATCGCAAGGATTCCTGAATGTGAGTTGTGTGAGAAACATTGTGTAAGTCTCTCTAGAACGAACACCATGAGAGAACAATGCTTTAGCAGTGGCTTGCAGAAAGAGCTGTTCCTTCTCTCCAAATTCAAGCAGTGCTAGGAAGGGGCTGGGCTCCGGTTTCTTTACACCTCATGGGAGCTGAGGACTGGGGCTTAGTCACGCTTGTCCCACTCCCCTCCCATTATTTGGCCTTCAGACAGCGAAGCTCTACTTTTATCTGCCCCATATTCTTGACATGCTTGTGACATTTCTATTTTAAAAAGAGAAGAAAGCATCAGGGAGCTCTTGTGACACTTGGACATCCTGAAAGCTGGTTTTCCACGGGGTGGGATGGCCGTCTGCCTCAGGCAGTCCTCTGTCACCATAGGCACCTGACCCAGCTTTCGTCAGTGTGGTATGGTGATGACAAGGCCCCCACCCCTGGCTGAGTGCAGGAAGGGCCAGGTGCCCTTGAGAACTTGAATGGAATTCATCTTCGCCAGGCCTGGGCTCAGCATTTGCGTTTGTCCATGGGCATGGTGAAAAATTACCTCAAAAGGAAAGAAAAAAGAAAGGAGGTGCCTAATGAGTGAAAGGCAATGAAGATGTCCATACATGGTAAACCTGAAGGAGAAGATTAAATATCCACCTCACTGTTTAAAACAACCAATTTTTAAAAATCCTAGTAATACACTCAGAATATTAAATTTCTGTGTGTCAGATAAATGAGTTGTTCAGAGAATTATTGGCTAGAAACTAGTAATTGGGATCTGGCTCCACAAAAACGGTTCATTTTTTTTTTTTAGAATAATGTGAAACTCCACCCCCCTTTTTAGAACAGGTACCCTTCTAAAACACTCTTCCTTGGGTTCCGTACGCTTCTGGGACCAAATGATCCTTCCTGCCTCAGCTGCCCACTTAGTCAGAACTAAAGACACTTGGGACACTTCCTCCCACTGAGGTAGGAGTTCTTGAGCTCCTCTTGGCACAACAGAAGTCTTATTCCATAGAGGATAGAGACATAAGAAGATGGCCAGCTATGGTGTCACCTGAAACCAAACACAAAGAAGATGCTGAAAGCTCACAGAGCTTTGTTTTGTCCCTCGGGACGTGTTCGCATTATCAAATATCAACCTGTCCCTGTCTGACTCTTAAAATAATTTGAAAGTCTACCAAATTGGGAGCCTATGCTGGAGTGTTATGTTTTACATACAATTGGTTATTGAAATCAGAGTCCTAATGCCTAATGTGTCCCATAGTCTTAACATGATTCCTGTACGGTGTGTTCCACAGTGCGTGAGTGAGTGGTGAGTGAGCGAGCATGCGTACCCATGTCTAAAGTGGGCAGCAGTGGGCCACCATGCTCAAACCCTCCTACCTATCAAACACATTGAGCTGAAAAGTCCAGGTTGACAACTTTCCATCTCGTAGTGTGTGTTGAGTGCCTGCCCAACTGTCAAAACTCAAAAACGAACAGAAAATCAGTTTTCGTTGTTTAAGATTATAGCATACAGTAGGAGAGAGATGGGGAAATAAATAAATTTAATGTGGTAACGCTAAGTGTGCAAGCAAGAATGATGAGCTGGGAAGGTGGCAGAAGATGATGTTAGGAAAGGGTGTCTGGAGGATGTGACGTCAGAACTAAGACCATGACTGACAAAGGAAATGAAGAGGAGGGGAAAGGCTGCAGGAAGTATGTCAAGCATCGGAAACAGCACGAGCAAAAGTCTGAAGCTAGAAAAAGCTGAGAATGCTGGAGGGGTTCACATGTTTCAGTGCAGCTTGAACATGAGACGCGCGTGGAATGGAGAGGAAAGAAGAGGGGCTCTGAAGCAGATCCTAGCAAGCCTTTTTCCATGAAGAATGAGGCCAATGAATGTTTCCTAGCCAGAAATGAGACTTATGTTCCTAAAAGGTAGCCATAATAGGGCTGGGCTGTAGCTCAGCAATACAGAACCCGTCCGGAATGGTTGAGGTCCTAGATTTGATGTCCTAACCATATCTATATCTATTCCTCTTTTCCTTGTCTATAGCTACAGCCACAGTGTGGAGATGGACAATTCTTAGGTGAAGGTACTGTAAAAAGTAAAAGGAAATTAAGTCAAGCAGTGAAAATATGTTACACAGAATCAGGGCACCAATTCATAGCCTGTGGACACAACATAGCTCAGCCTTGTGAAACATTAGCTTGAGAGCCCTGAAGTTACGGCATCTGAAGAGTCACTTAGAGCATCACTGGGTCCCAAATCAGACAGCAGGAAAAGGACAGCACTGAAAGAGCCATGGCGTTGACCACACCTAGTTTCCCTCGGGTCCTCCTCAACCATGTGTTAGTATCTTTGGTGCCTATAGCCTTGGAAGCCTCATCCAAACCACACTCCCTGCCAAACAATGTCCTCCTAGCCCCGTCCTGGGAATTTCCCGAAGCCTCCTCTTCAAACTCACAGGGACCATTGACTCTACAGAGCCGCCATGTTAAAGAAGTGGGAGTCCTGTGAACACAAGAACAGGACACAGGAACACAACTGTTTCTGTCTGAAGAGAAATGAATTGTCTCTACCCAACTGAGAACAAAACGTTATGATATAACAAGGGAGTTTCTATGAATCAAGCCCTTCATTCCTCTTCAATCCTGAACCTGTCTGCTGCTGGAGACACACAACACCGAGCCAATGGGCGTCTTTAAAGAGCTAAACAGTCTCCCCCAGGTCTCCATTTGCCTTAACTTTGTAAGTTCACGAGACACAAAAGCCCTGGGAAGGTTTATGGAGGGCCCAGATGGCAACTGTGCAGAGAGGTGTAGGGAGGAGAACAGTCTGGGCCAGTGAACCCACTTCCTAAGCAGTCACCTCAGATTGGGCCAGCTGGCAAACCAGCAACCACCGTGTATTTAATTCGTCGTTTGCTCTGACTAATAAAAACATCATTCGTCTGCTACAGAGAGCCTGGAGCTGGACCTAAATTCCTTCTTAAACATAGGTGTTTACACAGCTGCCATGTTTTCAGTGTTAAAATCAGTGGTGTCCACACATGGCCAGGTCCAAGAGGCTGTATTTTGGTGAGGAGGGCTGAGCGAGAGAGCAATGCCCTCCTCCAACTGAGAGCACTTGGCCACTGTCTTTTCTGCAGAGCTCTGAGCACTCTTACTACAGAGAAAACACAAGCAGGGCGGATTTTCAGCTTTGGGCTGGTAAAGCCTGCATTAAATTTAGCAGTGATTCAACTTCAAAGGCATTAAGCCATTTTGAGTTTTCAGTGAAATCTATGTAGCCCCACTCTGTATTTGCTCTTTTTTAAAAAAAAAAAAAAAAGAAGAAGAAGAAGAAGAAGATTTATTTATTATAGATACAGTGTTTTGCTACATGGTCACCTTCACACCAGAGGAGGGCGCCAGACCTCATTACAGGTGGTTGTGAGCCACCATGTGGTGGCTGAGAATTGAACTCAGGACCTCTAGAAGAGCAGTCAGTGCTCTTAACCACTGAGCCATCTCTCCAGCCCCCCAAATGTTGCTTTTTGACTAAATCTCAATTATTCAATTTAACAATAAAGACTGGAGAGCTAGATGCTGAAGTGAACACCTGCAAGCTCAGAGAGAGAGAGAGAGAGAGAGAGAGAGAGAGAGAGAGAGAGAACCTGCATGACCCTCCTCAGCTGACATCCCAGCAAGAGTGTATTCTCCTATGCCATCTCAAAGGAAATTCTTCCAACTGGATGTCCCTCCTTTCTGTTTCCTGTGTGTCTCTCCCTCCATGGACTTCCTCTTATTCTCTATGACTTTTTCCTGTCAACTGGTTGCTTGTTCTGCCTCTTGACTTGTGATTGATTTTATTTAATCATGATTAGTATTTGCTCTTTTAAAAATAGTGGGATTTTTTTCTGCTTAGTGTTTTCTTCTATGTTTATTTCACTAAAAGGTTCTTGATTTTTGTAGCAGAGAGAGAGAGAGAGAGAGAGAGAGAGAGAGAGAGAACAAAAAGCAGCAACAAAAACAGACCATGGAAAGGAAAAGTGAGAGGCATCCAAAGAATCTCTGGTGGGGGTTCTCACTGCAGGTATTTGATCCTCCTGGTGTTCCTTATTCAACTTTAGGAGGGGGACTACACACAGGTGTACCTCCTGAGGAAGTACAGCTGTCAATAGCCATACAGGTGGCCCAGGAAACATGCTTAGTTTGAAGCTTGTCATCTGAGGGAAGAGAAATTTGCAAGCTCTAGGTAGTACTGGCCAGAAATTCAACTCTGCCCTCCTGGCCCCAGTGTGTGATGGGGGCTTACGAGGAAAAGCTGAAAGAGACATTCCACCAGAAGCTTACAGAAGACAACAGAGTGTGAAGTCCCCTTGCTTTGTGGACTCTTCAAAGAGAATTTTAAGGTAGAACAAAGAATTTTCAGTGGGTGTGGAGATCCCATGGTTTTAGCAGCATTCAGACTTCTGTGTGACTGGAACATTGGTCACACCTGACAGGAGCAGTCCAACCCCTTCTGGCATGCTTTACTTTGGGGAAGGAGCCAGACACACAGGAAGCCATATATGTGCAGTGGTGCCTACCAGGCAGATGACTGGCCTGTGTACCAGGACCTTCCAATAGCACGGAGGCAATGAGTCAGAGAAATGGTGTCTTTATGCTCATAACTCAGTCTAATCCCATAGTTGCCCCCAAAGCATGGTTTTTGTGGAGTCTTCCACTCTTACTACTTTACTCAAATTCTCATGGGTGAAAAATGGGTCACCTACTAAACTGATAATGAAATCCAATCAAAGCCACCATTATTGGAATCAAAAAACTACACATTCAGTATATGTACGTAGCAAGCCTCGGAAGCAGTGGTTCTCAGCTACAGCATCTGTTGGGACTTTCTGGGGCAGCACGGGAAGCTGTAGTAACACTGTGTGCCTCTGGTTCTCCCCATGGTTCATCTGGTGGGTTGATTGTGGGAAAGCCCAGAGAAGGTGCTCTTTCAGAGAACTCACTCAGTGATGGAGACTCACTCTGAAAGATACACTCTTGGGATTGCTGTCCTAAAGCCTTCTTCATAACAAATGCATGAGCAGTTGCTGGCTGTAAGAGAAAAAGGCAGCATCATATGCACAGTGCTCTGTGAGAGATAATGTTCATTGTCTAAACCCTAATGGAGGGGGTGGGGAAGCTCACTTTGAAAAGTTCGTTCTGGGAGGGAAGAGAAAGGGAAAGGTTTCCCTTGAACACCTTTAAGCAAATGGTATTTTCTGTTTCTAACTTCAAGCTGAGGAAGCATAGAGGAAGGCAAAACGAGTTCTTTATCAGAGAGATTTCATTTGAGATTCCCAGTATCTCCTGGGGTCAATATAGATTTTCCCCAACCCTCTCAATTCCCAGCAGTAATCGCTGAGCACTTGGTGCAACTCCAGATCATCAAGCAATTAAGTCAAATGTTGTGTGCTACTACAGGAAGCTGACTTGAGATCAGAAACCACTTCTGGCTTCACTGTGCTGTGAAGTGCAGATGTTTATATGCATCTGTTATCACATATATATGTATATATATACACATATATATAATGCCCTCCATAGACTCGTGTATGTGTGAGGAGTTTGTCCTTGGATGGCAGTGCTGTTTGTGGAGGCTGTGCAACCTTTTGGACTGTCCCTAGCTAGCAGGAATAAGTCACTTAGGAATAGGTCACTTTGAAGGTTACATCTGTCACTGTTTCTGGGCTTGAGTGCTCTGTTTCCTGATCCACCAAGGTTTGATCCTCCAAGATGTAAAATAAATGCCGTCTGGTAGAGGACAGTACATTGGGAAAGACGGGGGTGTAAATCTACATTTAAATGAGGTAGACCAACAGGGAAATGTGGTGGAAAGGGAGAGCCAAGGAAATATATGGGGAATAACAGTGCTCTATACTTCTGGCACACTTGTGGTACTGCTTACCAAAAAGAGCTAACTTTATAGGTTGAGTGTTACACTTTAGGAAAAACATATTTTAAAATACTATATGTATAGATGAATACATTGGGTGTGTGTGTGAGAGAGAGAGAGAGAAAGAGAGAGAGAGAGAGAGAGAGAGAGAGAGAGAGAGAAACCTATACCCAGTGTTAGAAAAGGTCGCCTCAACTCTAATTACAGATAATAATTTTTATTCTATCTTTTTCTGTTTGGTAAATTTTCTGTCCTAGATTGTCTAGATACTGGCTTAATTTATTAAGCTATGAATAGAGACAAACAAAAGACTCACCTTGTGCTTAAGAAACAACTAGCTTGGAATAAAGGGAGTGAAAGACAGCTATGCCTCTCCCTGAATGGGGCATCATGGGAGTGACAACAGACAATGGGTAGGGGAGAAACCTGTAGAGAGGACTCAGTGAAAAGAACCAAATGAATGGATGAAGGAATGAGTAACGTAGATCATTTCCTCCCAAGTCTCTAGCATATTGGCATGCCGGTCTCATTAAAGACAAAATATTTCAGCAGTATACCCTCAGAAAAACATTAATCTCTGTTAGAGTGACAGCCAATTAATTGCTTTCAGACCAGTCACCACAAGCTCAAAGCTGAGCCCATCTCTTCACTTTCCTTTTCGTGCCTTCACCCCCATCTCATCCCTTATTAACATTAGGGAAATAAATGCCCTCAGCGGCCTTGTTACCACATTAACGTTAAAAAGACAATTTAAACGTCCCAAGTTTAAAAGCCGCACCAAGAGCTTTCCACAGACTTGGAAGCAGCATCCTTGATTGAGGAATGTCAGGAAAAGTGGCCAGAAGGCCAGGCTTCTGTCCTCAAAGGCAGGCTGTGCCTTGGGTGAGAGAGTCCCAGCCAGCCTGATGGTTATCCTGAGCCTTGCTGTGTGTTTGTGTGTGTGTGTGTGTGTGTGTGTGTGTGTGTGTGTGCTATATTGGTGGATGTGTGATGTGTGGAAAGATGATGTGTGTGCTGTGTGCATATGGTGCATGTACATGTTTTATGTAGTATGATGTGTGGATATTATCAAAATCCCATGCTTAAGAAAACATAAACTAGTGTAGCCACTGAGAAAATCAACATGGAGGCTCATCACGGAACTTCAGCTACCCTGTGGTCAGCTGTGCGATTCTAGGAGTCCAGAAGGATGCTAAGTCAGCACACCACAGAGACACCTGCACATTCATGTTTACTGCCGCATTGCTCACAATGGCCAATATGTGGAGGCAGCCTAGATGCCACGCAAGAGCGATCAAGATGTGATATTGTACTCAATGGGGTTTTGTTCAACCGTAGAGAGAAATGAAATCACATCATCTGCGGAAAAGTGGGCATGACTATAGACCATCATGTTAAGGGACGCATGTGTGACAGACAGGAGAAATGCCACATTTTCTCTCATTTGCATAATTAATCTAAATATATGGATATGATGAAAATAGAAAAGGGGCTACATGGGAGAGGATAAAGCCTACTTGGGGTCAGGTAGAACAAAAGAAGATATGGAGAGGAAAAAAGGGGACAATCAAAGTGTGTTCTCACTCATAAGCAGAACCGAGATTTAAGTTTTGTATGATGCATGCATGCGTACATCGATGTGTGCATGCATACGTGTGTGTGTGTGTGTGTGTGTGTGTGTGTGTGCGCTCGCAGTGATTTAATTAATACATTTTCTATGTGATTATTTCGGGTCTAAGCTAGCCAGGTGGCTGGGAAGAACAAGTGACCTTCCTCCAACAAGTGTGTGTGTGTGTGTGTGTGTGTGTGTGTGTGTGTGTGTGATGAAACAAAAGGGCATCTGTTTGGAGAGAAGGGACCAGGAAGAGGAGGGCAGGGAGAGAATATGTGAAGTATAAGGACATGCGTGGATGAGGTGTCATAAGGAACCCCAGTGTGTATGCTTACTAAAAAATTAATAAATTAATAAGAATGAAAATAGACCCATATCTCTCACCGTGCACAAAACTCAAGTCCAAATGGATTAAAGACCTCAATATCAGCCCGAACACACTGAACCTGATAGAAGAGAAAGTGGGAAATACCCTACAACAGATGGGCACAGGAGATCGCTTCCTATGTATAACCCCAGAAGCACAGACATTAAGGGCAACATTGAATAAATGGGACCTACTTAAACTGAGAAGCTTCTGTAAAGCAAAGGACATGGTCACTAAGACAAAAAGGCAACCTACTGACTGGGAGAAGATTTTCACCAACCCCACAACAGACAAAGGTCTGATCTCCAAAATATATAGAGAACTCAAGAAACTAGACTTTAAAATGCTAATTAACCCAATTAAAAAATGGGGCACTGAACTGAACAGAGAATTCTCAACAGAAGAAGTTCAAATGGCCAAAAGACACTTAAGGTCGTGTTCAACTTCCTTAGCAATCAGGGAAATGCAAATCAAAACAACTTTGAGATATCATCTTACACCTGTCAGAATGGCTAAAGTCAAAAACACCAAGGATAACCTTTGCTGGAGAGGCTGTGGAGGAACGGGTACCCTCATCCATTGCTGGTGGGAATGCAATCTTGTGCAACCACTGTGGAAGTCAGTGTTTCGGTTTCTCAGGAAATTCGGGATCAACTTACCCCTGGACCCAGCAATAACACTCCTGGGAATATACCCAAGAGATGCTTTATCAAATGACAAAAGCATTTGTTCAACTATGTTCATAGCCGTATTATTTGTAATAGCCAGAACCTGGAAACAACCTAGATGCCCTTCAATGGAAGAATGGATGAAGAAAGTATGGAATATATACACGCTAGAGTACTACGCTGCAGTAAAAAACAATGACTTCTCGAATTTTGCATGCAAATGGATGGAAATAGAAAACACTATCCTGAGTGAGGTGTCCCAGACCCAAAAAGATGAATATGGGATGTACTCACTCATAATTGGTTTCTAGCCATAAATAAGGACCACGGAGTCGACAAGAGGTGAACCTAAAGAAGCTAAGTAAGAAGGTGAACCCAAGGAAAAACATAGTTGTCCTCTTGGCTAAGGGAAGTAGACCAAATTTCCGGGGAGAAAATGGGATCTTGGGGATGGGGTGGGATGGGGGTAAAGGGAGATGGGGAGAGAAAAGGTAGAAGGGAAGGAGGGGGGACCTGGGAAACAGGAGAATTGGGATAAAGGAAAGGTGGATAGGGGAGCACGGAACCACAATTCTTAGTTAAGGGAGCCAGTTTAGGGTGGGCAAGAGACTTGACCCTAGAGGGGCTCCCTAGTGCCCAAGATGAGGTTCCCAGTTAGTTCCTTGGGCAGCTGAGGATTGGGAACCTGAAATGACCCTATCCTAGAGCAATACTGACGAATATCTTGCATATCATCATAGAATCTTCATCTGGTGATGGATAGAGTTAGAGACAGAGACCCACACAGGAGCACTGGACTGAGCTCCCAAGGTCCCAAGGAGGAGCAGAAGGAGGGAGAACATGAGCAAAGAATTCGGGACCACGAGGCGTACATCCACCCACTGAGACAGTGGAGCTGATCTACGGGGAGCTCACCAAGGCCAGCTGGACTGTGACCGAAAAAGCATGGGATAAAACCGGACTCTCTGAACATGGCGAACAATGAGGGCTGATGAGACACCAAGGACAATGGCAGGGGGTTTTGATCCTACTTAATGTGCTGCCTTTGTGGGAGCCTAGCCAGTTTGGATGTTCACCTTCCTAGATATGGACGGAGGGGGGAGGACCTAGGACTTGCCACAGGGCAGGGAACCCGGACTGCTCTGTGGACTGGAGAGGGAGGGGGAGAGGAGTGGGGGGAGGGGGAGAAGGGTGGGAGGAGGGGGAGAAGGGTGGGAGGAGGGGGAGAAGGGTGGGAGGAGGGGATGGGAAATGGGAGGCTGAGGCTGGGAGGAGGTGGAAACTTGTTTTTTGTTTATGTTTTTTTTCTTCTTTTCGCAATAAAAAAAATTAATAAGAAACAAAATGATCACATGCTTAGTTGGATGTCTGGCCAGGGATGGGCACATGGTACAGTGCTTGTTTGGCATGCACAAGGTGGTCTTGAGTTTGAGCCTCAATATCCGGAAGTAAAAGTCTTAATTGAATACATTTTTTTTAGGTCCACTTCAGAAGGCCCTAGAATACATAAAAATTCTGGGGCTGATTAATGCAATGACTAAGTTTGTTTTGTTTTCTTCTAATGATTACTAGAGTATTAATGCAGTTTAGACCCAGAAAGAGCTTTTGATCATTGGCCCTATCCTACTTATTGTGTAATTTGACCTGCAGAGTTCCAAAAAGCAACCCAATGTCACACAGCACTGTCAACTGACTTGGTGAACTACCCCTGAGGACAGTGTCCCTCCTACTTCACAGTGTGTTCCCCTCTCAGGCCCTCAGTAATCATGTTTCTCTTAATTTCAACATAAAAATTACTGCTGAGATATAGCCATTTGGCCCTGAGGATCAGCCAGGCCCATTTGCTAAATGTATCATCTGCTGAGAAAAAGCCTCCTTACCCAAAGCACATGGAGATGAGCAGAGGGCTGGACAATCAAGACTAGATCCTGCTACCACTAGGGATAAAGCAAATCTAGCATAAAGCTACAGAAGCCAAGAAAGTGGCATTTGGCAGAAGAGTCAGTGCTCAGCCTGCTGTGCCTAACGCAAGACGTCTCTTGTTCCAGCCAAGCAATTCACATTCTGTGTCTTTTTCAGGATCCAAGCCCTAGCAATTTACCTATCCAGTCTCATCTTCTGGATGCCCGGAGCTTCCTGATCGCTCCATTTTCCTCCCATGTGTCATGTGTATACTCCATGGTCTCTGCCATATGCACAGCTTCCCCGAGAAACATCCAGAACCTACCCTCGAAAGTTCTGCTTCTCCCAAGAGAGCTGCCCTTTCCTGTCCAGGCAGAGTTGATATTTCCTCCTATTCTGGCTTGTGGTTCTCCCTCAGAGCCCTCAGGCATGGGGTTATTCTGCATATCTGTCTCCTGGATGAGGACAGAAGTTCATCCAGGGGAGACTTCCTCTAGTCATCAGCACCCAGGCCTTAGGCCAACAGACGGAATAGTTGCTGGCTGTCAAAGGCAGTGCAGGAGTGGGATTTTGAGAATATATGCTTGTTCTATATCTGCAAGTCACAAATCCAGGAACTTAAAATGATAAACATCTGTTACGTTGTAGTTTTTGATGACCATAGCTTAATTTGGTCCTGTCCTTAAGGTGTCACAAAACTACCATCAAGGGGTGCTGCTGAGGCTCTGAGGTCAGCAGCCTCACACTCACCTGGGCTGACAGATTCAGCATTGGGCTGAGGACCCAGCTTCTTGCTGGTCCTTAGTTGGAGCCTAGCATCAGCTCACAGCTTCTTAAGCCATCAGTCCAGCAAGACCAAGTTCTACATAGGTAAACACAATCACTGAAGTGGCTGCTGTCCATCATCACCATATCACTTTGGACAAAGTTATTGGCCCCACCCACCTCAGGGAAGAGATCGAATATACAGAAATGGAGGCAGGGAGCTCAGGCGCGGTCCTCAGATCTTCCCACCATAGGTGATGATGAGTTTTGAACATGAAATGTCCCCCAGAATTTAGTGTTAAATTCTAGGTTTTCGAGCTAATGGTTCTGTTGTGAGAGGTGAAGTAAACTTTAGAAGACAGGACCTGGCTGAAGCAAAGGAAATCCTGAGAGTGGCCTTTTAAGGAACATCTTATCACTGGCCCTTGCCTGTCCCCTCTTTGTGTACTGGTTGCCATGGAGTAAACAGCTTCTCTCTACCATACTCTTACATCATGGTGTGTCTACAGGCCATGAGAAAAAGAAATTCTTCCTTTTTTAAATTGTTTCTCTCAGATAATACTAACAGTGATAAAAGGTTTAAGAAAGACAGAGTGTACGAAATCCTGATGGTCAGTTTCATTATTGTTTGACAAAGTTTCATGGATACTGGATTGGCCTTAAACCCACTATGTAGCCCAAGGATAAACTTGAGCTTCTGATCCTCTTGCATCTACCTCTTGAGTGGTGGGATTAGGCATGTGCCTCAGTTATGTAGCACTGGGAGTAAAACTTGGGCTTCTCTATGCTAAGCAAGCATTCAACCAACTAAGCTGCATGCCAAGGCTGCTGGTGGGTTCCTTACTGCCTCTCACTCTGGCTCTCTTGCAGGTGGCTTCACTGCTGCTGGCAGATCGTGTCTGGAAGAAGATTCAGTCCCAATGGCCTCAGATCCTGGGAAAGGAAAATTCATTCAATTCTCAGATTGAAGAAGTGTTTGGAGACCAGGGAGGACACTGAGTACCCAGGCAGAGTACCCCTGTGAAACAGAAAGACGGATAAACGCTCCCACCCACCCACTCCAGGGATTGCTGTGCTACAGGTCCAGAGGGCCCTCTTTGGTAGTGTTTCTATAGATCACTTTCCCCCCAGTTGGAGACAGACCCGAATGGCCATGTGATGCCAAAGCTTCCCACATCAATCTGCCTGTGCTCAACCCTGAGACACCTTTTAAGAAAGTTCTTTGAGTTATTCCCAGGTTCTGGCTATTACAAATAAAACTGCTATGAACATAGTTGAGCAAGTGGCCTTGTGGTATTATTGAGCATTCTTTAGGAATATGCCCAAGGGTGGTGTCACTAGGTCTTTAGCTAGGTTGATTCTCAATTTTTTTAAGAAACCACCATATTGATTTCCAAAGTGGCTGTACAAGTTTACACTCCCACCAGCAATGGAGGAGTGATCCCCTTTCTCCACATCCTCTCCAGCATAAGCTGTCATTTGTGTTATTGATCTTAGCCATTCTGACTGGTGTAAGATGAAATTCCAGAGTCACTTTGATTTGGATTTCCCTTATGGCTAAGGATGTTGAATATTTCTTGAAGTGTTTCTCTGCACTTTGAGAATCTTCTGTTGAGAATTTTCTGTTTAGGTCTGCACTCCAATTTTAATTGGATTATTTTGGTTTTTTGATGTCTAATTTCTTGAGTTCTTTACATATTTTGGAGATCATCACACTGTCAGATATGAGGTTGGTGAAGATCTTTTCCCATTCTGTAGGCTGTCATTTCATCCTATGCCTTACAGAAACTTTTCAGTTTCATGAGGCACTATTTATTATTTTTTTGGCACTATTTATTATTGTTGATCATAGTGTCTGTGCTACTAATGTTCTATCAAGCAAGTTGTGTCCTGTTCCAATGCATTAAAAACTACTCCCCGCTTTCTCTTCTATCAGGTTCACTGTGGATGGATTTATGTTGAGGTCTTTGATCCACTTGAACTTGAGTTTTGTGCAGTGATCTATTCGCATTCTTCTACATGCTGACTTCCAGTTATGCCAGCACCAATTGTTGAAGATGCTTTCTTTTTCTCCATTGTATAATTTTGGCTTCTTTGTCAAAAATCAAGTGTCTATATGTGTGTGAATTTATTTCTGGGTCTTATTCAGTTCCCTGGTCAATGTATCTGTTTTTTATGCCAATAGCATGCTATTTTTATTTCTATAACTCTACAGTAGAGCCTATATGCCCCTCAACTTAATAATGGATAAAGATAATTTGGTACATTTACACATGGATTATTACTCAGCAGTTAAAAACCAATAACATCAGGAAATTTGAAGGGAAAGAAATTGATGTAACTAGAAAAATTCATCCTGAGTGAGGTAGCCCAGACCCAGAAAGGCGAATATGGTATGTACTCACTCATAAATAGGTATTAACTGTAAAATAAAGGATAATCATGCTACAATCCACAGACCTAGAGAGACTAGGTAACAAGGAAGGTGAATAGGGAGACATATGACTCTCTTTGGGAAGGGGAAATAGAAGAGATCTCCTGGAGGGGGAGAAGGGTGGGAGGAGGGGGAGGGAAATGGGAGGCTGGGAGGAGGCGGAAACTTGTTTTTTTTCCTTTTCTCAATAAAAAAAAATCAAAAAAAAAAAAGAAGAAGAGACCTCCTGGGTAGACTGGGGGCAGGTGGAGATGGGAACTTGAAGGATCATGTTAGGATGAGTGAAGGGGGAGAGTACTGAAAGATATGACTAAAAAGGGGGAGCTTTTCAAGGTCAGGTAGAAGCCTGATACAGGGGAAAGTCCCATGAACCTGCAAGGATGATCCTATCTAATCTAAGACTCTTAGCAATAGCATAGCCTGAACAGCCCATCTCCTGTGATAAATTGGTGAGTACAACAATTGTAATCAGAGCTCCTTCATCCAGTAACTGATGGAAACAGATGCAGAGACCCACAGCCAAATATTAGGCCTAACTCAGGGAATCCTGCTAAAGAGTGGGAGGAAGGGTTATAGGAGCCAGAGAGTCAACAACATGACAAGAAAAGCCACAGAAACAACTAATCTGGCTTATAGGAACTCAGAAAGTCTGAACCAACAGCCAGGGAATGGGACTGACCTACATATATGTGATAGCTGTGTGGCTTGGTCTATTTTTGCGATTCCTGACAATGGGAGCAGGGATTGTCCCTAAGGCTTTGACTGACTCTTAGGAACCTATTTCTCATACTGGCATCAATACAAGGAAATATACTTAGTCGCATTGCAACTTGATATGCCATGCTTTGTTGATACCATGGGAGGCCTGCCCCTTTCTGGACAGATAAAGAGGAAAAGTGGATTGAGAAAGGACAGAGGAGAGGTAGAGGAGGAAGTGAGTGGGAGGAGAGGAGGGAGGGAAAACTGTGGTCAGAATGTAAATTAAATGAATCAATAAAATTTTAAGCAATCGATCAATCAAACGAAAGAAAGGAAGGAAGGGAGAAGGAAAGAAAGAAAGAAAGAAAAAAAGAAAGAAAGAAAGGAAGGAAGGAAGGGGAATAAGGAAAGGAAAGTGTAGGGATAAGTCCCGCCCCTTAGGAGGCGTGTTCGCCTCGGGCTAATGTCTGCCTATAAATTTGGCTAGCCTGATCCAAGCTGTCTCTTCTGCTTTCCTGGTCTCCGCGGGAACGGTGGTTCTGTAAGTCCATTTCTACATTAAAACTATATATATTTTTACAATCTGTCTGCATTCGTTTACGCCGCTACATTTTGGCGTCCAACGTCAGGCTATTTTGCCCCCGACTCAAGCGGGTAGCCCGCTAGCTAACACAGCACCCTCCCAGGTGCTGTTTTTCAGTTCGTGACTCAGGCCCCAGTGCCAAGTCCGAGACATACTCGGCCACACAGGCCCATTCTGCCTGCCTTGGCTAAGTTTTGCAGCCGAACCCCACTGCCTGAATTAGCAGAAGCTCAAGTACCTGCAGTTTTGCAACAAAAGCTGCCACAGCGTCAGATTTGGTCTGATACAAAGTGACTTGGCTGGGCAGTGGTGGCACACGCCTTTAATCCCAGCACTTGGGAAGCAGAGGCAGGCGGATCTCTGTGAGTTTGAGGCCTGCCAGGCCTTGGTGGTGCACGCCTTTAATCCCAGCATTTGCGAGGCAGAGACAGGCGGATCTCTGTGAGTTCGAGGCCAGCCTGGTCTACAAGAGCTAGTTCTAGGACAGGCTCCAAAAACACAGAGACCACCACTGACAGGAACCGATCATTGCAGGTAAAAAAATTTTCTTTTATAAATAAAATGTCTGAACACATTACTGTTCAAGTATTTAACAGTTTTTTTAATTGTACCATGTGGGAGATTTTACAGGAGGTGTCTATCACCCCACATCTATGGATCCTTCCTGGGATTCGTAGTTTTCATTGGCACCAAATGGTTTGATAATAGAAATATGATAAAGTCTTTACGAGACGAATCCAGGATTCTTAAGGCAGAGATTGAACGCTTAAAAACAATTGAGAATGATAACAATCTTCTCAAGAATCAGTTTGAAGTTCTCCAGGCTGATAACAATCTTCTCAAGAATCAGTTTGAAGTTCTCCAGACTGATAACAATCTTCTCGAGAATCAGTTTGAAGTTCGCCAGGCTGATAACAATCTTCTCAAGAATCAGTTTGAAGTTCTCCAGGCTGATGTTAAGGAGAAATTCATTACTATGGAAGAGGGAACAGCTGATCTGGATCATAAGGTTCAGTCCCTTTCTGTAGGAACGGAAACATTAGTGGCTGATATTAAGGAGAAATTCATTACTATGGAAGAGGGAACAGCTGATCTGGACCATAAGATTCAGTCCCTTTCTGTAGGAAATGAAACATTAACTGAGAGAATCAAAACTGCTGAATGTGACAATCGGATTTTGTCTAAAGCTTATGACAGATTGGCGGAAAGATTGTCAATACAAGAAGGCACGGTTTATGCCATAAAAATTATGTCCAAAGATGAGATGTTATCTCTAACGGACAAACTTCATACATTAGAATCCTCAATGAAGGCTTTGGGACATAATTCTGGACAGGAGATTCAGACATTGCAGAAGGCAATGGTGAATAGAATTGAAAAGATTGAGGAATTTCTAAATTCTGATGAAGAAGAGCAAAGGGTAGAAAGGCAAATTTTAACTACATCTGTGGGTAAGTCTCTCCGGGACAATTTCCACAAAGCTCTACCTACAGCTCTACCTGCCTTTCCAGTAATAACAACAGAGAAGGTGATTGGTTCCAAAAACCCTAGGGTCAACAAGGAGGATACATGGGAGCCTGTCCGTATGAATGATATCAAGGAAATAAAACAGGCTGTCATGACTTTTGGGATGCAAGCCTCTTTTGTTAAAGAGATGCTAAGAACTTGGGCCATGACAAACAGAGCTACCCCCTCGGACTGGCTCCAGCTGAGCTCTGCGGTACTTGAGAGTGGACAGCAATTGAAATGGAAATGCTTATTCAGGCAAGAGGCTAGACTCTTAGAACAGCAGGAAAAAGCAAAGAGAATTGTCATTTCCCTAGATCAAATTTTAGGTGAAGGGCTCTTTTCCGATCCTCAGGAACAAGCTAATTTGGATGAAAACACACTCTCCATGTGTACTACAGCAGCCTTAAGGGCTTGGGACAGGGTACAAGACCCAGGACAGAGAATGGAATCATTTGTCAGAGTTAAACAGGGTCAGAGAGAACCCTTTAGTGACTTTTTACAAAGATTAACTAAGGCTGTACAAATAGGGATATCTGACCCAGAAGCAAGATGTATAATGATTGAGTCTTTGGCTTATGAAAATGCAAATGTGGAATGCAAAAGGATTTTGGGGCCTTTAAAGCTCAGATCAGCGCCTTTGGAAGAATGGGTCTTGCATACACTCAATGTTGATACATTTGATTATGGCACTGAAGCATGGGTAGAAGAAGCAATTTCCAATGGTAAAAGGAGACACCAGAATACCAAATGTTTTAATTGTGGCAAAATGGGTCATATGAAAAGGAATTGTAGACAACGGATTTTCAGAAATAATAATAATAATGCATCTTTCAGAAATAATAATAATAATGCATCTTCTAGAAATAACAGAAATAGGAGGACTCAGCCTTCAGGTTTATGTAGAAGATGTGGAAAAGGCAGACATTGGACGAATGAATGCAGGTCTACAAGAGATAGACAAGGCAACCTGATACAGTCGGGAAACGTGAGAGGGGGTGCTTCACAGGCCCCCATAGCAAGCATGGTTCAGTCATATCCAGTTTCTGCAGAGAACGTGCCTCATCAGGACAATTAGGAAGCCCCATGCCTACTGTTACAAGCAATAATGATCAGAAAGATAAGTTACGTGTGTTTTGGCAAACTTCTATAAATGATCAAAGACCTAAACTGAGAGTGTGTGTAAATGGCATTTTTATTACTGGCCTGCTGGACACAGGTGCTGATGTAAGTATCATTACCCCAGAATCTTGGCATCCATATTGGCCTCTTCAGAATGTAAATGTTCAGCTCCTGGGAATTGGAACCCTATCTCGAGTAAGGCAGACCACGAGATGGGTTGAATGTGTAGGGCCAGAGGGACAAATAGGAAAATTAAAGCCATATGTAGCCAATATTGCAATGAATTTATGGGGTCGTGACCTACTATAACAATGGAATAACGAAATTAACATTCCTGCTAAATCTAGAGCCTATATTTCTGAGAATAATTTTAAAAGATATTACAAACGGAGAAAACCGGCCATTCGGGCTGTACAAGAACAAGCAATTGATGTCCCTTCAGAGATACCAACAGCCTTGCCTCTAAAATGGTTGACTGAGAAACCAATATGGACAAAGCAATGGCCTTTAGCTGAGGAAAAGTTACAGGCTTTAGAACAGCTGGTACAAGAACAATTAGATGTTGGACATATAGAAGAATCTACCAGCCCTTGGAATTCTCCTGTATTTGTGGTTAAGAAAAAATCAGGTAAATGGAGAATGGTGACAGATCTCAGGGCCATCAACAAGGTTATTCAACCTATGGGCCCTCTGCAATCTGGAATTCCTTTGCCCTCTTTATTACCAAAAGGATGGCCTCTCATAGTTATTGATTTAAAGGATTGTTTTTTCACTATACCTTTGCAAAAAGAAGATAGAGAAAAATTTGCCTTCACAGTGCCTACTTATAACAATTCTCAACCTTTGAGGAGGTACCACTGGACCGTCCTCCCCCAGGGTATGTTAAATAGCCCCTCCCTGTGCCAATATTTTGTGAACCAACCATTGCAAATAATACGCAAGAAATTTCCCAAATCTATAGTATACCATTACATGGACGACATTTTGTTATCCGATTCAAACATGGATACCTTGAACAGACTTTTTGAAGAAATAAAGATACTTTTACCTAAATGGGGATTGCAAATCGCTCCTGAAAAGATTCGGAAGGGAGATTCTGTTAATTATTTAGGTTATAAAATAGGTTTGTAAAAAATTAAGACACAAAAAGCACAAATTAGGAGAGATCGCCTACGGACTCTTAATGACTTTCAAAGACTGTTAGGAGACATTTCCAGTCTATGACCAGCTATTGGAATAACACCTGATCTAATAATTCATTTGAACAAAACCTTGGATGGTGATAAAGATTTAAACAGTCCCAGAGAATTAACAGCTGAAGCAGAAAAGGAACTGACAATGATTGAGGAAAAATTACAACAGGCACATGTGGACAGGGTGAATTCAGAGCTCAATTGTATTCTCATCATACTACCATCAAAAATTTCTCCTACAGGAATTTTAATGCAGAGAGATGATATTATTCTGGAATGGATCTTTTTACCACATAAACCAAGTAAGAAACTGAAAACTTATGTGGAAAAAGTCTCTGAGTTAATTATAAAAGGCAAGCTGAGACTTCGTCAACTAACAGGCATAAACCCAACAGAAATTATAGTGCCTTTCACTACTGATGAACTAAAGAAACTATGGGAAGATAATGAACCATGGCAAAGAACTTGTGCTAATTTTTTGGGAGACATTAATAACAACTATCCAAAAAGCAAGAGGCTTAACTTCATAAAGAGAACTTCTTGGATTCTTCCTCGAATCATCCGTGATGCTCCAATAACTGGAGCCCATACATTCTATACTGATGCCAATAAATCAGGGAAGGCAGGTTACAAATCAGAAGACTTGGGTAAGGTGGAACAAAGTCCTTATAATTCTGTCCAGAAGGCGGAATTATATGCCATTCTTATGGTGCTAAGGGATTTTAAAGAACCTATTAATATAGTCACTGATTCTCAATATGCAGAAAGAGTTATTTTACATATTGAAACTGCTGAATTTATACCTGATGATACAGAACTAACCTCATTGTTTCTCCAGGTTCAAGATTTGATCAGGAACAGGCTTTGCCCTATGTACATAACACACATCCGATCACATAGGGGTCTGCCAGGTCCTCTAGCACAAGGTAATGCAGAAATTGATCAATTATTGATTGGCAGTGTGCTACAAGCCTATGAATTTCATAAAAAACATCATGTTAATAGCAAAGGTTTGAAGAAGGAGTTTTCAATTACATGGCAACAAGCTAAGGAGATTGTAAAGAAATGCCCTACTTGCTCTTTCTATAACCAAATGCCACTGCCTGCAGGGACTAATCCAAAGGGCACCCAAAGGAATGAAATCTGGCAGATGGATGTGTTCCACTTTGCAGAATTTGGCAAATTAAAATATGTTCATCACACCATTGACACTTATTCAGGCTTTCAGTGGGCAACTGCTTTAAGTTCAGAAAAAGCTGATTCAGTAATCACTCATTTGTTAGAAGTCATGGCTATTATGGGTATACTTACACAAATAAAGACGGATAATGGTCCTGCTTATGTCTCTAGGAAAATGAAATGGTTTTTTGATTATTACAATATCAAGCATGTTACAGGTATACCATACAATCCTACAGGTCAAGCAGTCATAGAAAGATCAAATCGAACTATAAAGGATATGTTGAACAAACAGAAAGGGGTGGAAAACACCCCCAGAAATAGGTTACATAATGCTTTGTTAACCTTGAATTTTCTCAACGCTAATGAGAAGGGAACAATGGCTGCAGAAAGACATTGGATAATGGAAAAGTCTACTGAACTACATCAACCAGTTTATTTCAAGGATGTGCTGACCTCACAATGGAAGCCAGGAGATGTGCTACGTTGGGGAAGGGGTTTTGCTCTTATCTCCACAGGTGAGGAAAAATTGTGGATACCATCAAAATTAATAAAGGTTCGGTTTGAAGAAGAGAAACCACTTGGAAAAGATAAATAACAATTCTTTCATAAGGATGGCGAACATACTGATGGTAAGAAATACAGATAGGTTGGAGGCAGGGTTCTTTTCTTATCTCCACAGGAAAATACTCATCTTCAAAGAAATTAAGGGACCCTGAATATTTAATTACTGATGGATGGACACATTTTGTAAGTATTAATTTATATATATATATATACATATGTCTTATTAAACATTTCTTTATAAATATATAGAGCTGGTTTTGAAGTTGGACTCTGGCTCAGTCCCTCTCCAATTCCAAGCCTGTTAGTAAGAGAAAAACCCAGAGTTTCTGGAGTTTCTGTCTCATGTCAAGAGCCATGATATGGGACAGAAAGAAATATGAGTTTGGAAAACATCTTTGCTTTTCTCCATATCTATCATGCCTTTCATTGAATATGTATATGTATGTCTATATATGTCTATATGATTAATGTTTAAGTTTTTCACAATGAACAATGAGTTTTTCCTGAAGTGACATTTGAAGTTTCCAGGAAGAAGATGGGGCCCCACAACAACAACTCTACCTGGTTGATATGACGTCATGATACTGATAGCGCTACTACAAGACCTGTTTTGGATACCAGCTGCACAAGACGATCCCAACTTGGTTAGCTGAAATGGTGCACATCTTGTACAACATTCTGGCCAGACCTCCACAAAATACTCAGAGACTATTTGTAATTTTAAAAGACATTGATCTTGAAATTTAACCATCATTTTACTTTCACAGGATCCCCCAGAAAGAACATCGCCCCCATGACAGCTGGAAGTAATTCTAGAGGATGACGTCCCCTCTCCCAGTAAAATTTACCCCTGGGTTTAGGGACATCATTTAGGGGTTGGGAGGTTGGGGGAGGAATTTTATAAGCTCAGGGATCATTTTGAAAAAAAAAAAAGAGGGAATGATGGGATAATAGATTTATAATTGTGAGTTACTGCTTTTAGACAAATATATTGGTATCGATTCTTGTATATTGATACAAAGTTAAATTATATTTACTATTGTATGCATGCATGTTTCTATCTCTGTTTAAAACATTTTTTATGTATTGACATATATTGTATTGATAAATATATATTGTATATATTTACCATATTACAGTGTACATTTCTACCTCTGATTAAGAAACTTATATAATGTTTGTGTATTGATATATATTTACCATATTGCAATGTATATTTGTACAGTGTTTATATTTGGAGGTCATTATCCTCATTTGTTACACAGTTGTTTATTGTCTTAGTCTTTAAGTTAGATAGATATTGAGAATTATATAGATAAATAGTCATCTAAGTTTGTCATTTATAATTAGACTAATCAGGTTCTTTAGATATATAGAGATTATACTCAGTATAGATAGATAATCTTCGACCTCTTCAAAGAGCTGTAGAAAATGGCCTTTAATCTAACTCAGAGTTTCGTGATAGTGAGACACAATTGCTCCTGGCAACACTGCTCTATTCCCGAGAGAATGTTGAGCACCAATGACACTCCATCTGGAGCCTTTCTATTTGGCAGAACTGGCCTTTGGGCAAAGAAATGCCCATACCTCAACCACTGACAGAGATACAGAGCGTGCATCAATGGATAAAACAGGACTGTCATATCCTGCCAAGACAGGGTAAGATAGTTTTGAAAAGTTCCTTGCCTTTAATAATGGTATGTCAGTTATGTTAGGCCTTAGCCAAAATTGGTTGACTCAACATTGCAAACGAGACTTTGGGTGATTGCCCAGGTAGTCAGTTGTCTCTGTCAATTGTTGCACATTTTGGATATATCTCGTTTGTTGAGTAGTGTTTATTCCCTTCTCAGATCTTTGACTGAGTTGAAGATTATATAATTGTAGTTACTCTTTACATTATTTGGACTCCTTGAGATAGAATGTTTAGCAAAGCTTTTGTTCTCAATATTGTTTGTTATATTTATTATTTGTTGTTATTGTATGTAGTTGTATTTGGTTTAGTTCTGTCTTATTTAGACAAAAAGGGGAGATGTAGGGATAAGTCCCGCCCCTTAGGGGGCGTGTTCGCCTCGGGCTAATATCTGCCTATAAATTTGGCGAGTGTGCTCCGAGCTGTCTCTTCTGCTTTCCTGGTCTCCGCAGGAAAGGTGGTTCTGTAAGTCTATTTCTACATTAAAACTATATATATTTTTACAATCTGTCTGCATTAGTTTACGCCGCTACAGGAAAGGAAAGGAAAGGAAAGGAAAGGAAAGGAAAGGAAAGGAAAGGAAAGGAAAGGAAAGGAAAGAAAAAGAATGTATTTTGGGAATCACTCCAAACAATGCAGTATCTGTGCCCTTCAGCAGTCTATTGTTCCAGAAGAGGCTTCTAAAGTGGCAAACCACCCCAGGATGCTTATCAGGTTGCCAATATGAACCAGGGGTTGAGCCTTTCCCTGTTGGTGACTTGAAGATGGCCCATGAAACAGAAACTCCTTCTATAACAGAGTAGGTATTTGACATCCCTGCACCAAATCTCCTTAGGAAGTAAGCTGCTCAAGATTCACTGTAGTAGCCAACACTCAGAGCTTACACTACTGAATCTTTGGATTCATTCAACCGCAGATCAAAGGTATTTAGTGAAAAAAAAAAGACAACTGCTTATTCCCTAACAATACAGTCGAAATACTGCTTGCACAATACTCACATTAGATTAGGTATTATTAATGCTGTGGATCTATTTTTAAATCCTCACAAAGGCCCGTGTATTACAGACTTGGTTCTCAGTTTAGTCATCCTGGGAGGTACAGAAAGTGTTAAGGGGGTAAGGCTTGTAAGAAGAATGAAATCCTTAGGGGTCTGCCCTCAAAAGGGCTTGTAGGACCCCAGCTCCTTTCTATTGCTCTCATTTGTACCCATCATGGGACAAATGCTTCCACCATGATATACTGCATGGGTCCAAAGCAGCATAGTCAACCAGTCATTCACTAAACCCTATGAAACAGTGAGCTACATACAACACACCTTTCTTTGTACATGCATTATCTTGGGTATTTGTTGTAATAGTGGACAACTCACTTCTTAATAAGTCATCTGGAGATGATTTCAAGTACACAGGTGGATCAGGCCAGGTATATACAAATGTTACACCATTGCCTACAAGGAACTGGAACATGGTATTCTTGGGAATCCTGGAGTCAATGCCCCCATGGAGATGTAAAGAAGAAATTCTGATCAAGTCTAGCAAACACCTTCTTACCTGTGTACCACTTTCCTTGGCCATTTCCAAATGTGCCACAGATTCAGGGTTCAGTATTTGTATGCCCAAGCCCACCTGTGTTGCCAGCATCCTCTTCTCTAGCAAGCACATTTTTCCACATTCTGAAAAGTTTGCTTTGTATAGACCAGACATAGGGATAGTTAATCCCACAGTGGGAAACTGTGACTAGTGAAGTAACACACAAGGTTCCTTGTTAGTGGGCAGTCTCCGGGCCTCCCAGAATCAACCCTCTTCATTCACAGCAGTGACCTCCTGAGCACACCTCATAGCCCTGCTTCCCTGTCCTGCTTCCCAAATAAACCATCTGCATCCAAATCCTCATCTCAATAAAGACAACGTTCAAAGGATCACGTGGGCACAATTGTGCCATTATCTCTTGGCATCTTCACAGGAATGATTCAAAAATCCCTTGTAGATAACTGAATCCTCAGATCCTCAAGTTCCTCATATAAAAGATCATGGTCTCTGCAGAGAACTTCCATGCATCCTCCTATGTGCTCTAAATCGTCTCTAGGTTAATTGTGACACCTAATACAATATGAACACTGTACAAATTACTATTGTAGAATTTAAAGAATAATGGCAAGGGATACATCTGCTTATACTCACTATAAACACAATTTTCACAGACCAGACCTAACACCAAAATACATGGTCTGCAGTTGGTTGAATTCACAGTTAATTGAATCTGCAGGCACAGAATCCACAATTATCAAGGGTTTATCACTGAATGTATTTCTGGCAGTGAAATACTCGGTACTATTAGAATCCAAGTCTCCTGCTCACTATGCACAGCTGATGACTCCAACTATCTTCTGGTTCCATACATCTCATATCTTGTTCTTCCTTCATAGTGTGCTGGTTAATTTTTATCAACTTGGCATAAACTAGAGTTACCTGGGAAGAGAAAACCTCAGGTGAGGAATTGTCTTCATGAGACTTGCCTATGGGCATTTCTATCAGGTATTTTCTTGATTACTGAATGACGTGGTTGATTACTGATTATAGTGGGCAAGCCCTGCCCACTATGGGTGCTACAAACCCTGGACAGATGGCCCTACCTTGTATAAGAAGGCAGACTGAGCAAGCCAAGAAAAGCAAGTCAATAAGGAGTGTTGCTGCATGGCCTCAGTTCCTGCCTTGGCTTGCCTTGGCAATGCACTGTAACTGTAGGCTGTAATAAACCTTTCTACTCTGAGATGGTTTTGATCAGTGTTTAATCAGAGCATCTGAAAAGCAAACTAGGACAACCCTATGCCTTTGTCATGATGTCAGTAGACAAGAGCTGGCAATAAGGTAACTGTGGACAAAATTGGCTTCAACTTCAATTGCCATAGTTTAGATCATGATTATTTGCTATAAAAAAAAAGGCTGTGTATTAAAGGTATGGCCCCAGTCTGTGACCCTCCTCCATCAGGAGGTGGTAGGAATTTTCAGAAGTAAGGTCTGGTGGAAGGAAGCTAGGTCACTGGGAGAATGTCAAAGGGATTGTGGCATGCAAATTCTACTTTTGCTTCTCTTTTTCTTTAGCTCTCTCTTCTTTCGATAGATGATAGATAGATAGATGATAGATAGATAGATGATAGATAGATAGATAGATAGATAATTGATAGAAAGAAAGAAAGAAAGAAAGAAAGAAATCCTTCTCTGCCTCCATGAGGTGAGAATTCCATCTGCTTCATCTTCCTGCTACCGTGATGTGCTTTGTCACCTCAGGTCCAAAGCAACAGTTTTCAGCTGATCACTGAAACTATGGCCAATGTAAACGTTTCCTCCTTTTAAATGTATTCTCTCAGGCATTTTGTCACAGTGACAAATGCTGATAACACATAAATACAGCCTGTACACATCCCATTTCAGCTTTCCCTGGGCTGAGTTTGATAAGGTATTATGGTTTGAGTGTGGAATATACCTGCCCACTGGACTTACAGACTGAAATAAACTTTCTTATTTAAAAGTTTCTCTTGGGTGTTTTTTAGAATAATGAAACCACCTACCACTGCAGTCTAGACATGATATTTCAACACTTGATCCACAGTTGGTGACACTTTTATGGGAGTCTATGAAAACTTTGGATGATTGGATCTAGCTTTCAGAAATAGGTTGCTAGGGTTGAAGGCTATTGCCCAGTCCCTGGTCCCAGTGCCCTCTCTGCTTCTTGCCCACTGTCATGTGCACAGCTCTTCCACAACTCCTACTGACACAGAGTGAGGCACTTCACTGTGCCTTTCCTATTGTGATGGTCTGAAGGCCTCTCAGCTACTACAGTCACAATAGCACAAAGGAAACTGATATCAGGGGAAATACACACATTTTCCAGGGTCACCTGAATAAGAGAAAGTATAAGACAGGAAGTTTCTGTCCTGCCCTGTCACACAGTCATTCAGTCCCAAAGAAGCACACGGAGGCTTATATTAGTTATAAGCTGTTTGGCCTATTAGAGCAGGCTTACTATTAGCTAGCTCTTACAACTTAAATTAACTCATAATTCTTACCTATGTTTGGCCATGTACCTTGGCACATTTTCTCAATGAGGCCTTCTTATGTAACTTCCTCTGTGTCTGGCTGGTGGCTGTGTTTCTCTCTTTCCTCTTCCCAGAATTCTCTTAGTCTGGTTGTCCCACCTATACTTCCTGCCTGGCTACTGGCCAATCAGCATTTTATTAAAATTTGTTTATTGTTTATTAAACAAATCTTTATGGTGTACAAATATATTATTCCAGAGCAGTTCCTTTTATTCTTTTCAAAACAAGACCCTGAATCTAATCTCCTTTGTTTAGTTTTTTTTTTCCTGACCATTGTCCATAACAACTTGTAACTAACACACTAAACAATGATAAACATCCATAATCCATTTTGGGAATGTGGGTGTAGCTTTCTAGGCTCCTTCCTGCTGATGGAGGGCACTGGTAATCTTATGGGGACCCAAAGAAAATTTAGGATTATGGTCAAGTCCTGACAAGAGTATTCTGTGAGGCTTGATCATCTCAATCAGCAGCCTTGAAGCTGGATGCAGAACTCAGAAAAAACCTGCAACAAAGGTGCTCTGAAACATTGGATCATCTGGCTCATTCATTCCCATCGGAAATTTTTCAGAGGGTCTTCCTCAATCAGACCTTATTTTTCTTAACCAAGAATGAATCCACAGCCTTTCACTTTCTGTGGAAACTGAAGCAAAACCCTTTCTCCAAAGTAACATAACTTTTGACTTCAACTTTGAAGACAAGGCATTTTCAAAATATATATGTTGGATTAAATGAGCAGCATTTATAATAAAATGTCTTTTACAGCTGTTGTTCCTCCCTCAAGAATCAAACAATTCAAAGACAATATAATAAAATTCAGTATCAAGAATCTCTGTGCAGTTTCATTTTTAATAAGTGACCATTCTTTTTTTACTCTAGTCCTTTTATTTTATTTTTTTTTTTTTGAAACAGTGTTTCTCTGTGTATCTTTGGCTGTCCTGGATCTTACTCTGTAGCTAAGGCTGGCCTCAAACTTACAGAGATCTGACTGCCTCTGCCTCCCAAGTGTTGGAATTAAAGGTGTGCGCCACAATACCCAGTTGCTCTATTTATTTTTTTAAGGAATTTTTCTATCCTTTTTCTTTTCTATCCCCAGTCTACATATATTTTTTAACACACTGTTAACCATTTAGAGGTTTGTTTGTTGCTTTTTTCCCATCTGAATCTGTCTTTACTGTGTATCTCTATCTTTTTCTGAGCACATGAGTTTTTAATCTACTAAGTAATATGTCTAGGATTAAAGCTGCATCTTTGCTGGCTGGCTCCACCCTATTCCTTAGCTTCCTGGGAGTCTTGCTTCATAGCGGAGGTATTGGCAGGGGTCATGTTCATTGCCACAACTCTGTGGGGTTTCTAGGACCATGCCACCACCAAGAAACCTGATGCTGGCTGCTCATAAACACCACTTAAGTGTTTGGTGGCAGGGCATCTTAAAAGAGCTATGAGGTTTTTGCTGCTGATACTGATTCAGGAAGCCTTTCTTAAAGGAGTTGGACCTCTGTTCACTACCAGCAAACAGAGCCTACCAGAGTAAAGACAGTTTCCAATAACTGCATTTGACACTGTTCTTGTCTGCCTAGAAGCCTTTTTAAAAATAAAATAAAATAAAATAAAATAAAAGTTTTCTCAGACTTTATGTAGAAATTCTTGTCAAACGTTTGGGCACCATTTGTAGTTAGAAGTTTCTGTTCCACCCAGTCTCGTAGCCATTAAGTCCCAAAGAAGCACACAGAGGCTTATATTAATTATAAACTATTTGGCCTATTACCTCAGACTTATTATTAACTAGTTCTTACAACTTAAATTAACCCATAATTCTTGTCAATGTTTAGCCACATGGCTTGGTACCTTTTATGACTGAAGCATTCTCATCTAGCTTCCTCTGCATCTGGCTCGTGACTGTATCTCTCCCTTTTCTCTTCCCAGAATTCTGTTAGTCTGGTTGCTCCCCCTATACTTCCTGCCTGTTTACTGGCCAATCAGCATTGTATTAAACCAATACGAATGACAAATCTTTAGTGTACAAAAGCATTATCCTACAGCAATATTATGTTGAAAACACCTTGTTTTCACAAACTTTGCAGGACATATAAGCATGTAGATGAATCTTGGAAGTCTCTCCTTGGCAGAGACACTGAAACTTTTTAGTTGTCCAGCAGCTGAAGCTCCATTCATGGGTTATTTGCTGGGTTATATGTGACCTTTGATTTGAATGTCACGTCATTCATTTCTGCTCCACAGTAGCAATCTTGGTTCAACATAACCTGAGCATGTGCTCTGGAGGCAGAGCTGCAGTGGTACCAGCATACTGCCAGGAGCTACTCTTTAAAGGAGACAATAAAAACAAGGAAGATGAATTTGAGAGTGGAAGGCACAGTGGTGTGAGTCTGGAAGCCTAATGCACACCCTTCCCAGCATGTCCTCTTACAAGATCCTGCTATTCGCATACGTCATCTCAGTGTTTTAGCATCTCATATTACTTTTAAGCACCAATACTTCGTTACGATGTTGTTTTGTTACTGGTTTTATTTGAAATCTTAATCATTCAGTCTCAATAAAACTCAGAGAATAATTCACGAAAACTGCTTATTCCTTTAACAAAAACCGTATCCACTCCTCCTCATTCAAAAGCTTCTACATTGAGGCTAGAGAGATAGTTTGGTGGTTAAGAGCACTGATTGCTCTTACTGAAGAGCCACATTCAGTTCCCAGCATCCCCTTCATGACTCGCAACCACCTGTAAATCCAGTTCCATGGGGATCTGATACCCTGTTCTGGTACTAGACACACATGTGGTACACAGTCATACATACAAGCAAAATACCCACACATAAAACAATGCTTTTTTAAAAAAATGTAAAGCTTCCACAGGATCTTCTTGCCACTCTAACTTCTACTGATGGGAATGTGCATGAAATTTAGAATTGATGATCCTCTATTGCTTTGCTGATGGGTGAGGAAAAGAAAGTGAACACAGAATTCATTTTAAGGTCTTATTTTCCAGGTGGCCAAAGGGACTAGGTTTACATTAAAAGTTGTGAGGACTGGAGTTTAGTGGTTAAGAGCATCTGCTGTTCTTGGAGAGGACCTGGGTTTTATGCCCAGTATCTACATGTTTGTTTACAACCATCTATAACTCCAGTTCTAGGAGATCCAAAGCCCTTTTCTGACCTCTTAAGGTTACAAATACTCATATGATACACATAAATATGTGCAGGCAAAGCAGTCCTCATAAAAAATGAATAAATCTTTATTAAAGAAACCAAAAACTTGCCTAAGAAAAACTTGTGTGGGAGACAAAGGATGTGAATAGGAAGTAAAAGGAGGGCCTCACAGGCTCAACCACCTTCCTCCTACCTCTGTTGAGAAAAAAATGCCTAAATTCTCTTACTGCTCTCACCTCGCTGTATAATCAATCCATATAATACCCAGATCTGTCACTATCACAAAATAGTTTTATTAATTAACTTATAATTAACTATAAAAAGAGAAGGTTTATTTGGGCTCATTGTTATGCAGTTATGCACATGTTCAACTGGCCTTATTCTTTAGAGCCCAAAACAAGGCCACACATCTTGTCAGAAGTGTATGGTAGAGCAAAACCTCGCATCGCAGTGACAGGAAGAGTACAGAGGCCAGCATGCTAGCACATGCCCCAGCAGCGTGCACCCAGCCACCTGCAGCCTGCTCACCATGCCTCGCTTCCCTAAAGCTTAGTCCATGCCCCAAAGCGGCCCCATGCATCAGGCCTTTAATACCTATGTCTATGAGGAACATTTAGCATCCTAAGAATAGCACAACAGCTTGTAGTGATATTTTATTTGTACCTTAATAAATAAAGCATGCCTGAAGATCAGAATGCAAAAGTCACACTAGTCAGCCATACAAGCCAGGCAGTGGTGACACACACCTTTAATCCCAACACTAGAGGGGAATATAAGGCAGGATGAGACAGGAACTCGCTCTCTTTCAGTCTGAAGATTTCATAGAGGTAAGAGTTCTCTAGTGGCTGGCTGTTTTGCTTTTCTAATTTTCAGACTGAACCCCTATCTGTCTCTAGGTTTTTATTATTTGTGCCATAGCAGCTTCAGTTCCTGACAAGGAATAAGCAGAAGGGCACAAAGGCCTGAGTCCTCCTCCTACTTCCTCTCCCTCTGCCTAGAAGTCCCGCCTATATCTCCTGCCTAGCTATTGGCCATTCAGCTCTTTATTAAACCAGTCACAGTAATATATCTTCACACTGCATACAAATACTCCACAATACAGTCAGGATTAGAAAACCTACAGTGGAAGTCCATTAAACAAACACTGGTGTGAGTATTTTATGGAGCTCCTGTCTTCTCCTTTCCCCTGTTGGTCTTGTCCAGATATCCATGTCTTCCAGACAGTTCTTTTCTGGGCACAAGTAGCAGCCATTTCAGGGAACCTGACTTCCCTTAGCATTCCCTACCACCCTATGATTCTCTAACACTTTGGGCTTCCTTTCAACATCTCACTGGACTTTCTTTATGATATAACCCAGGACCACCTATCTAGAGGCAGTATAGCCAACAGTGGATGGGACTTCCCACATTGGTCATCAATCAAGACTCAGGACTTGCCTCCGTATCTGCCTGGTGGTGGCATTTCTCAGTTGAGGCTCCCCTTTCCATGACTCCAGTTAACTAGCACAGTCAGGAAGCAGAAAACGATAGTTGTTGCTTCTCGACTTGCTTTTGCCTTTTACTCAGTCAGCCCAGGACCTCAGTCCATGGAGCAGTGCTGCCAGGGTTTATAGTGGGTCTTCTCACATCAATTAACTCAATCTAGAAACTTCCTCACAGGCATGCCCAGGTTTGTCTTCTGAGTGATTCTGGCAAGCTGACAATACCTATCATCAGAGAAGCCAATGGGAAAACTGCTTCTCTTCATCTTCTCTGCTGAAGACCAACCTGTCCACTTTTCTTCCTTGAGTTTTGACCACGTGTTCCTCCAGACCTTGGAAACACTCTGACTCTCTTGGTGTTTGGGGCATGTCTGGCTTCTTAGGCTCCCATCATTTACAGCTAACTGTGACGTTTCGGTTCCTATCCAATATTTCCACTTTGGGGGCACTTGTGGTGAGTCAATAATGATAATCATGACTGACCCCATTTATTCAGTCATGAATAAACATGATAGCTAGATACTGTCTCTGGACACTCAGTTCAAGTTCAGACATTTAGATACTCCAGACAAAGATCTGAGGAACAGTTAGGAGAGAGGTACAGAGCATGCTGGGTGAGTGTTGTGCCCTGCCCCCAAATATAAATTACTTAATTGATTATGAATTAATGATTAGTGTTGCTTTCTAAGTCATCCTTTTTTATTTCTGCTATAAAAAGGCTTTCTACTGATACACTTTAACTAAACCCATTGAATTTTAGTCCCTGTAGTAAAAGGGAAGGAAGAAAGGCTGCCTACTGAAAGGTTGTCCTCCTCCCCTGGTTCCCTAGGCAGGTGAGACCTGGGCCTGCTGTGTACGTGTCTTCTATACACCTCCAAATCTTCTCATAATGTCTTTCCCCCATCACCAGGTGAAATGTCTGTTCTGTGCTCCCTTACTGAAATGGAGTTATGTGGACCTGCTCCACATACAAAATTACCAAAAACCTCTGTGTTCACTCCTTTCCAATTTCAAGCCACTGAAGAGTACTATAGGATCAGGCCCTGGTAAAGGGGGAGAAAATATCAGGCCCCACAAGAAAAGCAGGTTTACTAACAATCCTCATGTGAGACTCAAATTAATACAGCAAGATGAGAGTCACCTGCCCATTCCTGCTCTGATGTCATCTCTCTGGAGAAGGTGTACTTACCTGGGAACCATAGGAACAACTTCAACTAACAGTTCCCAGAAACCCAATAGGGAAATATTTGATCTCTGTCCTTGAACTAAAATTCTTTCAACATGCATGTAAGAAACAAAACTCAGCTGTATCAGTGGCTACATTTGCTTCTGATATTACCAAGCCCCATTGCACTTCTTAAAGAGACAGTTGGTTCTTGGAAGTCTTGGGAGTCATGTGTCCTCCCAAACACTGGCTTGGCTGCTTCCAACAGAGGAAACATACATTGCCCCCATTTCAGGTTACCAAAGGCAGTCACAGCATTTCAGCGGCCAATCATTTCCTTTCCATGAGCTTCTGCCTAAAAGACTCCTTATTTAAGATTCTGTTGATTCATTAACATTGAGCTCACACCCAGCAGCCCTATACGACATGCCTCAATGAAGTTTCTCAGCACTTATTTTCTCTTTCAGACAAGCAGCATCCTTGATGGAGGAACACCAGACAGCACGACCACAGTGCTTGGGGATGTTAACACAGTGAAATACCACACATGCATGCTCACATGACACAAAAATGTGTCACTAAATGTAGCCTGAAAAGAACACCTGTTCGTGCTAGGACAGCTGAAAGCAGACAGCAGAATGTTTTCTCAGATCTCAGCTGGGGAGGTGTGCCTTCACTGCTCAGTACAGCCATGAATAGCTGCAAAGGTGCCCCGAGCATTAACTC
The DNA here is from genome assembly GCF_018167655.1 of Microtus oregoni. Lineage (NCBI taxonomy): Eukaryota > Metazoa > Chordata > Mammalia > Rodentia > Cricetidae > Microtus > Microtus oregoni. Next base: position 1,931,155 of record NW_024544744.1, read on the forward strand.
GGCACTCCAAACAAATCTGAGCAAGTACACAATCCCCAAATGCATAAACTACGAGTATTATGGATCTATTTTTATAATGAAGTTTTATTCATTGTCATCACTACTTTGAACTCGTGGAGATCATCACAGTGCCATGGAACTTGGTTGTCACCTTCCAAAAGATGTGTGTATATCAGCTAGGCATGGTGGCCCTTGGGTAGCAAGAGGATTATGAGCTCAAGGTTGGACAGGGCTACATAGCGAGACTGCACCTTAAATAACGGTAGAAATCTTGTTCTGAGAAAGGAACCCGAGGCTGCTGCAGCATGCAGGGGATAGGGCGGGTGGTGTGGCACAAAGGTTTCTTGCTATGGAGAGGGATGCAAGGAGAAGGAGCAAACCTACTGTCTGAAATGTTTGCAAGCGTCTCATGAAATCTGCATCTCCTGGATGGTCACAAGAGATTTGCAGCCGAGAACCTGGTTCAGCTTCATTGTGAAAATGTACCACATTTCTTTATCTATTTATTCTTCAGTTGAGGGGCATCTAGGTAGTTTCCAGATTCTGACATATATATATATACTATATATTATATATAATGTTGTTATGAACTATATATATATATAATGTTGTTATGAACATAGCTGAACAAATGTCCTTATACTATTATTGAGCATAGTATTCCTTTTGGTATATGCCCAAGAGTGGTATTACTGGATATTTTGGTAGGATGATTCCCAATTTTCTGAGAAACCGCCATACTGATTTCCAAAGTGGTGCACAAGTTTGCATTCCCACCAGCAATGAAGGAGTGTTCCCCTACTCCACATCCTCTCCTGCATATGCTATCATTGGTTTCTTACACCATTCTGACTGGTGTAAGATGGTATCTCAGAGTTGTTTTGATTTGCATTTCCCTGATGATTAAGGATGTTGACCATTTCCTTAAGTGTCTTTCAGCCATTTGAGATTCTTCTGTTGAGAATTCTCTGTTTGGATCTGCTCCCCATTTTTAAATTGGATCATTTGGAATTTTGATGTCTGATTTCTTAAGTTCTTTATATATTTTGGAGATCAGTCCTCTGTCTGATGGGTTTGGTGAAGATCTTTCCTTATTCGGTAGGCTGCCTTTTTGTTTGTCTTTGCTTCACAGAAGCTTCTCAGTTTCAGGGGGTCCCATTTACTTATTGTTGCTCTCAGTGTTTGTGCTACTGATGTTATATTTAGGAAGTGATTTTCTGTGTCCATGCATTGAAAGCTATGTCCCACTTTTTCTTTTAGCAGGTTCAGTGTTCTCTGATTTATATTGAGGTCTTTAAGCTATTTGAACTTGAGTTTTGTGCATATGGGGATAGATACGGATCTATTTGCATTCTTCTACATGTTGGCATCCAGTTTTGCCAGTACCATCTCCTGAGAAAACTGGGACCATGGGGGTAGGAAGAGAACAGAGGAAAGAAGGGGAGGAGGAGGAGAGAAGGGGAGGAGGAGGAGAGAAGGGGAGGAGGAGGAAAACATGAAGGAATGGGATGGTCAGGATGGGGAAAAGACAAAGACAGAGAGCAAGGAAAGAGATACCTTGATTGAGGGAGCCATTATGGAGCTAGCAAGGAACCTTACATTAGAGAAATTGCCAGGAATCCATAAGGATGACTCCAGCTAAGACCCTAAGCAAGTAGAGAGGATGCCTGAACTGGCCTTGCCCCGTAGTTGATTGGTAAATGTCACCATAGACCCTTCATCCAGGAACTGATGGAAGCAGAGGCAGAGATCCAGAGTGGAGCACTCTGGGCTGAGCTCCCAAAGTTCAGTTGAAAAGTGGGAGGAGTGAAAATATGAGCAAAGATGTCAAGACCATGATGGGGATACCCACTGAAACAGTTTACCTAAGCTAATGGGAGCCACCAACTCCAGCCTGACAGTGAGGGAACCAGCATAGGACCAAACTAGGCCCTCTGAATGTGGGTGACAGTTGTATGACTGGGGCAGACTGTGGAGCCACTGGCAGTGGGACCAGGATTTATCCTTACTGCTTGTACTGGGCTTTTGGAACCCATTATCTTTGAAGGGATACCTTGCTCAGCCTAGATACAGTGGGAGGAGCTTGGTCCTGCCTCAAAGCAATATGCTAGACTTTGTTGACTCCCATGGGAAGCCTTACCCTCTCTGAGGAGTAGATGGGGGTAGGGTGGAGATGAAGGTAGAGGGAATAGGAGGAGGTAAGGGAGTGGGAACTGTGATTGGCATGTAAAATAAGAAAAGATAGTTTTTTAAAAAATTAAAGAAATAAAGAAAAATAGGAAAAAGAAGAATTTTTCCAAGTACATGAAGATCAAGGTGTCCGAGTCCGATCTGGTGTGAATCAGAATGTCTTTGGAATTCTCTTCTCATGGCACTCTGCTTCCCCAGCAGAACTACCAAAGGCAGCCCCTCTCCTGGGCCCCGAGTTGCATAGCACATATTCTCTGTGCTGCATGGATAAATGGATGCATCAATATGCTATTAAGGTGCCTCTTTCTCATTAAATCTGAGAGTGGGATCCACGTTTGTCCAGCAGGATGAGCTTCCTTAATCTGATTGTCAGATGTTCCAGAATAAATATCCATGCATGCAGGGACTCTTGTAATCTGCTCTTTTGCTTAGGATGGGAAGAGGTTGCTGTTTAAGTCCATTTTCTGGGTCAAATATTAAAACCATAATCTCAAAAAACAACGGTCCCGTCATCATAAATCAATGGTTAAGGAGGATTGCACTTCCAAAGCTTTTGGTGGATAGAAATGAAGAAAAACCGCACAGTGGGGCTTTTAAGAGTTTCTTAGGGATTGTGCTCCTGGCTGGCTGCTTTGTTTTAAGTGAATCATGTGGGGGTATTTACGGGAATGCCTCCAGCCTCCAACCCTGCCAGTGTATCTCCTGATCTCAACAAGCCCAGGTCGATAACAGCAGGCTGGGTAGGAGCTGGCACCAAGGGTTTCCGGCCAGCTCCAGGCACTCCAGACCCAGGAGACTTTCCATTTCACTGTGCTTTGCACGGGCTCCAGAAGGCCCTGAGGTGTTCATATTTTTATAGTGATTCCCACACTGTAGCTCTGCAAATATCAGCAGAAGCCAGGACTTAGAGCAAGTGTGCCAGGGGAACAAAGGACTGCTGAGGCCTGGGTGGAAAGTCCAAGCTGTCTAACCATCGTGGGAAGAACAATCTCTGTTGTCCATGCTCCTGGAAGACGGTCACATGGAAACACAAAGCCAATGGAGTAGCAGACACAGAGTAGTGGTTTCTTGGAAAATATATATGCACACATACACACAAATACATACATACATACATAGATTAATGTATAGATGTAATCCACTTATTTTACACATTGAAAAAATGTGTACAGGCTTTTTCATTCACATATGTTGTGTACCAAATCTGTGCCTAGTGCCCTAGTACCCAAGGAGGCCAGAAGAGAGCACTGGATTCTCTGGGACTGGAATTACAGACATTGTAAGCCATGATGTAGGTGCTGAGAATAAAACCTGGGTCCTCTGGAACAAAAGAGAGTGCTCTTAACCTCTGAGCCATCTCTCCACCATCCCCTTTAAAGATTTATTTTTATTGTGTTTGGGAGCTGATGGAACTGGAGGGGGATGCTCACAGAGGCCAGGTGAAGATGCTAGAGCCCCTGAGCTAGAGTTAAAGACTGTTGTGAACTAGTAAGCACTGTTAACCGCTGAGCATCTCTCCAGACCTTGGTGCCACAGTCTTACCCTTGTTAAAATGAGTCAGTACTACTGCCAGTGTTTAAAAGAGCCCTGCTTGCAGAGGGACAAGTGGCAAACATAGAGCATGTGTTGTTTCATTTCATACTTAACAATTTGTGGGCCTGCAAAGGTTTTCTATTTTTACATGTACGGAAATGGAGCTTGAGAATAATTATATTACTTTCTCAAGATGCCACATCTCAAGAATTATAAAACAAGAAGTCGTAGCCAGAATCCAGGGCCCATGTTCCTCCCTGAAAATCTACTCTACCTTCATTGAAAAGCTAATGGGCTATTGTGGATGGAGAGGGGCTCATAAGCTCACCCCCTCCCCAGAATCTGTGGGCCGTTAATAGTTGCTGGTGGAGAGTCCTGTTCTTAAGTGGTGTAGCCACTGGTACTTTGCCCTTACTCAAGAAAATAACGTCCCACCCATGCTCACTTAGACAACTCTAATTAAATGCAATGCCCCCTGCAGGAAAACATGAAGAAAGGATGGGACTATTGGAAAGAAGAAGTGGAGGGAGGGGCTATGCAAATAATGGGGAAGAATAGGATCAAAATACGTTATATGTGTATGAAATTGTGAAGGACTGAATTTTAATAACTTGTGAACTAGAACATTTATGATTAGTGTTATTTTGTTATATGCCAATTATTTTATGGGAATGTGAGAGACTGTTGCATGAATGCATGCAGATGCTATTCAGCATGGTCAAATTAGTCAACGGGGAATTTTAAAGACTTCAAGACTGACATTAATACATGTAGTCCTATAGTCAGGTCGCTTTTCTAACAAACCTTGAAAGTCTATAAAGGGTCTCTGCCAAAGTCCATTAAAATGCAACACAGTTTATTGTGGCCTGCAATATTTTTACAGGCATATAAAAAGAGCTGTGTGTTATTGATTTCACTACAAGAAAGAAAGAGGAGAGAAAATAATATTTCACCTTCCTAAACTTCAGACTACACACAGTGTTATAATTTAGAAAACAGGGAAGCTAGGAGGAAAGTAGAAAAGGATAATTGGGCTATAGAGAGGAAAGCAAGGTTCCCAAGTCACCTTGAAAGCACAACTTTCCCATTCTAGTACGCTAATCCATTCCCATCCTGGCAAAATGCACAGAACAAAGCCAGCATTTCCTCCCTGGACTGCCACCCAATTTATGAAGCCAGTGATTTCTGCTGTGCCGTTCAAAGGAGCAGAGTCCACTCGAATTTTGCAAAAGGAGGCAAGAGACATTAATTAGATGCTGGGTTCTATTGCCGACAACACCCAGGTTGATGAGCTGTTCAGACCAAGGGCACAGCAGGAACTGAAGAGCATCGGAAATGCTGCCATCTGAAGTGGCGACTGCTTGCTCTCTGCTTCCTCCCCGGCTGTCCTTGGCTGCTCAGTGGTGGTGCCAGTTGCAGCTTGATTCTGCTCTTCAGGTGGAATAGTTTGCTGTGGCATCATATTTTTTCCCAGAGACACAGAAGAAAATAAAGAACCATGGGAGATATGGACAAATAGCAAATGTTGGCAAGTCTGCCAGAGTTCTTGGCACCTTACAACACTTCACATTCAGTAAATGTTGGAGGCAATGGAACATGACCTATGCCGCTAAGAGCAGGGCCTTAGTTTGAATGTTGGCTCAGCTGTGGTTTTCAGAAAGCTACTTATGTACCGCAACTCTCAGATTCCCCATACTCTTCCACCTTGTATTTAACAAGTGGGCTTTGTGAGGGTTGGATGAAACACTGCATCTAGAACACCTACTACAAGCCCCCAACATATTATCTAATGCTCCAATCCCCAAAGTTCTAACCATAAGTCGTTTGAATCCAAATCCTCACCAGTCTACTACAACACCATTTGGTCTCCATTTATCCCTCTCAACAGAAGCATATGCTTCCCTGCAGAAAAATGGAATTATTGGAGATTTCTCTCAGTCCCTTGGCATGACACATTATATATGGTCTACGCACAAGATTAGTTTTATAAATTATTTTTAAAATATTTTTATGTTTAATTGTGTGTGTGTGTGTGTGTGTGTGTGTGTGTGTGTGTTGCTTTTGGAGACCATAAGAGGTTGTTGGATCACCTGCACCTGCATTTGGAGTAACAAACTCTTGGGAACCACCAAACGTAGGTGCTGGAAGCCGAACAGGTCCTCTTTAAGAACAATGCATGCTCTTAACCCCTGAGCCATCCCTCCAGCTCCTCTATAAATTCAAAATATTCTGTTCTGAAGCAGATCTGGCTCCAAGAATTGCAGGAAGGAGACAATGCACCTCATGACCTCTTTTGTTAGTAATCCAGAGACTCCCTGTTTCCAGTTCACTGAATTCCAAGGTTTCAGTGCACAGTTTCTGCACTTGCCGAGTTCCTGGGAACTGACTACGGCGCCTATGGAGTGTATTCCAACATACTAATGATTGTGGGTTCATCTTCCAAGAGAGAAACTACTCTTGTATAGCCTTGATTTTCAATTACATTTATTTACTTTGTGTTCATGGGTTGTGGGTGATGTACATGTTATTATCAGAGAACAAATCGGAGGGAGTCAGTTCTCTTCTTCCACCATGGGGGTCCCACGGATCAAAGAACTCAAGTCATCCGAGTTGACATCAGGCGCTTTTGCCCTCTGAACCATTTCTCTGGCCCCCGAAGTACAGTTTCTAAGCAAAGTAAGCCAGCCCTGGAGTCTCACAGACACAGGCTAAAGCTATAAGACACTGGGACAGATGAATAGAGTCGAGACATTCAATCTGGAAACAACAGTCCACTCTGAGAGGAACATACTTCACAACAAACTTAAGCATTAAAGGGCTGGTCCACACTGCAGCAGATGGTGGGCAGCTGGAAACCTGGGTAGAGCTAGCCTGTGGAGTCTGGGGTCTGAGAAGCCAAGGCTAGTGAGAAGGGACGGTTCTCCATTTCAGACTGCTTAATTTCCTCAAGGTGCTTTTCTGGAGGATGCGCTGCATTTGTAAACACACTTAGCTGCAACTAAAACTGAGTTCATAATTGACATTAACTTGGTTAACTGTGTGTGTAACCATCTTCAGTCTCCCACACCACTGGAGAATAAGATACCAAAGCAACTTGGCAAAACCACTAGAGGCGTGTTGGCGCCATCTGGTGGTAAATATGAAAAGCTGCAACTGTACATGTACCACTTTCACCTAAATTACAAACTAAGTCCTCTGCTCAGAGAGACTCATGATTGACAGGCCAGTATTATTTCCTGAAGTGCTTGACCTCCACCCAGAATTTCTATAATTCTGAAAATTCACGCTATTACGCCTCAAAGTGTCTTTTAAGAAAACTGCTTTTGTAGCACATGAATTAGAAATATATATCTTCTAGAATACCATTAAAAACCCCAAGTTGGTTTTTTAAAACCCTATTTTATGAGAATTAATTCGCACACATATACACATAGAATCTGAGTTCCTAGAATCCAACATTCTTTTAATCTGCCTCAGAACATGTTAAACAAATTAAGTGAGTAACAATAAGTACAAGGGAGTTTCAGAAATCATTCTTAGCTTGTGGGTTAAAGGTTGACTTGGGAATACATAAAAATCTCAGGCCATCGCAAGTACTCAAAATGAGATAGGCAATGAGTATTAACTCAGCGCGTAGACACACAGCAGCTTGTAGTGTGTGTGTGTGTTTGAGAGAGAGAGAGAGAGAGAGAGAGAGAGAGAGATTTGATTACATGTACATATGTGCAGCACACGCATGTAGTGCTGGAGCTACAGAGGGTTGTGAGCCATCATGTGGTCCCTGGTAATCCTAGATCCTCTGGGAAAACATCTGGATCTCTTAGCAGCCAAACTCTCCAGTCCTAACAGTTTATGCCCTCTTTTTTTCTCTCGTTTCTGGAGGCTCTGCTGTACCACTATACATCCAAACAGCAAGCAACCATGGCCTGAAACTTCTGTAAGTGTAAGGCAATAGACGTTTCCCATTTTTAGGTCGCTTTATCTTGGGTCACAATGACAGAAAGCTGACACACCATAGCAAGTCACTTCCATCCCTCACATTTGGCAGGGCCTCACAGACAAAGGAGTGGGAAGGCTCTATAGTGGAGAAGAGGGTGTGCTTCATGTGTCTCTAATGGAGGAGATGGTGGGAGCTGCTAACTGGCAGTGGAACTGTCTTTGTGGTTGGCTATGGAAACACAGTCAGCTTTCTCCTCTTGATCCAAAGACGAAAACTGGAACAAAAAGCTTTGTGGGAGCCTAGGCAGTTTGGATGCTCACCTTAGGAGACCTGGATAGAGGTGGGCAGTCCTTGGGCTTCCCACAGGTCAGGGAACCCTGATTGCTCTCCGAGCAGATGAGGGAGGGGGACTTGATCGGGGGAGGGGGAGGGAAATGGGAAGCGGTTGTGGGGACGAGGCAGAAATCCTTAATAAATAAATAAATTTAAAAAAAATAAAAATAAAAATAAAAAAAAAAAATTAGGGAGAGCTAGGAGTCGCTGTTGGAAGTGTTAACATGTCTTCCTTGAGCACTTGGTCTATGTGGCCTTTTTTTCCCAGCTGGCTTTCTGCACTAGTTGCTATAGATGACATCAGGGTGGCTTCCTGGGCTGGTATCTGCAGGCAGTGTGCCAGTTGTGACAGCTTATCTTGTAGCTATGATGATCTCTTCAAAAGGTTTCGTTGACTGATGATTCCAAGGTAGAAAAAAAAAATAAAACCCACATTTTGGCTATCACTTAATAGATAGCACATTAAAGCAAATGAAATTAAAACACCATACAAAGATAACCTCACTCCTACCCCAAAGTAGATACAAATAATAACACGTATTCATTGTCTCCGATCTTTCTTTCCATGAGTAAAAGCAAATATAACCTTACAGTCTTACTTTCTCCTTTTTCAAGAGTTTGGGGTTGTCCTTTGGAATGAAAGCATGTCCTCTTGGGTTTGCAGAAGATGTGCATTGGGGGTGGTGAATCAGAAGAGGAGAGGAGGGGAGTCTAGAGCTTGAAAGACAAGAAAAGAGTTCTGTTGTCTGGGAGCCACTGCCTTGAGTCTTCACAAAGAGACACATTCTCTGTGATACTTTTCCTACAATCCTAGCAGCTCTTTTTTTAAAATAGTTCTTTATTGACTTTTAGGAATTTCACATCATGTATCCCAATCCCATTCACCTCGCAGTTGCTCCATATACATCCCTCACCCTTGCAATATCCTCACCCCTGCAGCATCCCTCACCCCTGCAGCATCCCTCACCCCTGTAGCATCCCTCACCCCGGCAGTCTAGGACACAGGAACCACCCACCTCAGATGGGCTCTCCCATGCCTCTTTAGAGGAGTGAGGCTATCTCTCCCTGAGGATCAGGGCCAGCCCTCCCGTTAGGGTCATGACCAGCTCTTTTGCTGCAGTGTCTAATGAGGGGCAGGGCCAGTTCTCTGAGGGACAGTGAGGGGTGGGAGGGCTCATACTGCCCTTGAATTGCAACAAGCATGGTTTCTAGGTCTCCTGTAACATGGGCCATGGGCATCAGCACAGACCCTAACTGCAGTGGATGATGGACCTAGACATGGCCCTTGGCTGCAGATGGGGCCTGGATGACTCTGGGAGCAGTATAGGTCACTCAAATCAGGATGGCCCCGGTGACAATATTGGCCCTTGGATATCAACATGGACTCAGGTGACCGACCAGACCCTGGGCATCCAAATGGCCTTTGGTGGTAACAGGAGCCACAGACATCAACTCAGATCCTGGATGCTGCATGGTCACTGACCCAAGCATGGTCCTAGGCAGCAGCTTGGGGCTGGACATCACCATGACCCCCAGGGGGCAGCACAGGCCACCTAGATCAGTATGGACCCATCAGCAGCTTGGCCCTCAGACACCAACATGGACTCCCATGGCTAACCAGATCCTGGGCATCCAAATGACCCTTTGTGGTAACAGGAGTCATGGACATCAACTCAGATTCTGGCTACTGTAGGGCTGTGAACTCAGACAGAGTCCTTGGCAGCAGCCCAGGCGCAGACCTCACCATGGCCCCAGGTAGCAGAACAGGACACTCAGATCAATAAGACCCTAATGTCAGTGGCACAGCCCTCACACATCAACAGGATCACCGGTGGCAGCCCAGACTCCGGGCATCCTTATGGCATTTGGTGGCAACATGGGTCATGGATGTCAACACAGATCCCGACTAAAGTAGGACCATTGTCCCAGACATGGTTCTTGGCAGTAGCCCAGGCCCAAACCCTGATGCTGTGTGGCAAGCAGGTCACCCCAATCTGACACCTTCGCTTTTTCAGTTTTGCCTTTCCACAGCACACGGGCAGTTCGGCTTCTCTTTCTCTCTCATTTCTCTACCACATATTTGCCCATCATAATGGCACCAACCTGGGTGGGCCTGTGAATGTCTTCAGCCAGCCTGGAATGTGAGGACCCAGGCTGGACTCCTAACAGCTACTAATCTATAGACCTTGGAGCAGAACTTTACAAGACCTGTGGAATTAAGGTGTATGAATCAGGGTTCTTTTTTTTTAATTTATTTATTTATTAAAGATTTCTGTCTCTTCCCCACCACGGCCTCCCATTTCCTTCCCCCTCCCCCGATTAAGTCCCCCCCCTCCTCAGCCCGAAGAGCAATCAGGGTTCCCTGCCCTGTGGGAAGTCCAAGGAACCCCCACCTCCATCCAGGTCTAGTAAGTTGAGCATCCAAACTGCCTAGGCTCCTCAAAGCCATCCCACTAAAATCAGGAACACGACAAGGATGTCCACTCTCTCCATACCTCTTCAATATAGTGCTTGAAGTTCTAGCAATAGCAATATGACAACATAATGGGATCAAGGGGATTTGTATCGGAAAAGAAGAAGTTAAGCTCTCGTTATTTGCAGATGATATGATAGTATACATAAGCGACCCCAAAAACTCTACCAAAGAACTCCTACAGCTGATAAACACCTTTAGTAATGTGGCAGGATACAAGATAAACTCCAAAAAATCAGTGGCCTTCCTATACACTAAGGATAAGGAAACAGAGAGGGAAATTAGAGAAGCATCACCTTTCACGATAGCCACAAATAGCATAAAATATCTTGGGGTAACTCTGACCAAGGATGTGAAAGATCTATTTGACAAGAACTTTAAGTCTTTGAAGAAAGAAATTGAAGAGGACACCAGAAAATGGAAGGATCTCCCTTGCTCCTGGATTGGGAGGATCAACATAGTAAAAATGGCAATTCTAGATTGTGGTGAGTGAGTGCTGCGGCAGCTGGGATCATACCTCAGCCCGCCCACACTTCCTGGCCATCCTACAGGGGCTATACTGCCCAAACCCCCTCTCTCTTCCTATCCCACTCAGCTTACATCCAGATCCCCACACCCCCTGTCTCCCTCCCTCCTTTGGGGCATAGCGCCTCCCTGCCCAGCCTGCTAGGGCGCTGGGACCGAATCTAAACCGGGAGGACATAGGGGTGGCCGGTAGCTCCTTTGTTCCCATAGCCTGCCCGCAGCGAGCGGGGTGGGCCCTTTGTTCGTGAGCTAACCAAGCAGCGTGGAGTTTCGTTCTGGGCACCGAGTGAAACATCATTGTGGAGAAACATCTCTGGGGAGTGACATCACTGGGAAGGTACATCAGTGGGCAAGAAGACCTGATCCTGTAAAAGAAGATCCAAAGGGGAGTATTGGGAGAAAGAGATGGGCAGACGCCAATGCAGGAATTCTCCCAACAATCTGAAAAACAACACGAAACCACCAGAAGCCAGTGACCCCACAACAGGAGGACATGAACACCTTAATCAAGAAGAAGTAGAAAAAACTGACTTCATGAAAGTGATTGACACCCTTAAACCTTAAACAGCATATAAAAAACGCCCTTATAGAAATGGATGAGAAGTATAATAGAAAGTTCGAGGAATTGAGTAAATCAGTGAATGATACCCTAGGAAACCAAGGAAAAACAATCAAGCAGATAAAGGAAACAGTTCATGACTTGAAAACTGAAATGGAGGCAAAGAAGAAAACACAAACAGAGGGCCGACTGGACATGGAAAATCTAGGTAAACGAATAGAGACTACAGAATCAAGTATAACCAGCAGAATACAAGAGATAGAAGAAAGAATCTCAGATTCTGAGGATAACATAGAGAAAATAAACACTCTGATCAAAGAAAACAGCAAGTCCAACAAACTCTCATCACAAAACATTCAGGAAATATGGGACACAATAAAAAGACCAAACCTAAGAATAATTGGAGTAGAAGAAGGAGAAGAAGTGCAGCTCAACGGTACAGAAAATATACTTAATAAAATTATAGAAGAAAACTTTCCCAACCTGAAGACAGATGTACCTATGAAGGTTCAAGAAGCATACAGAACACCAAATAGGCTGGATCAAAAGAAAACATCCCCTCGCCATATAATAATCAAAACACAAAATATACAGAATAAAGAAAGAATATTAAGAGCCGCAAAGGAAAAAGGCCAAGTTACTTATAAAGGTAAACCTATCAGACTTACACCTGACTTCTCTATGGAAACCATGAAAGCCAGAAGGTCCTGGATAGATGTTCTCCAAAAACTAAGAGACCACGGATGCAAGCCCAGACTACTATATCCAGCCAAACTTTCATTCACTATAAATGGAGAAAACAAAATTTTCCAGGATAAAAACAAATTTAAACAATACGTAGCCACAAATCCAGCCTTACAGAAAATAATAGAAGGAAAATCACTAACCAAGGAGTCCAACAATGACCACAATAACTCAGACATCTAGAGACTCTTCACCAGCGCAAATCAAAGAAGGAAAACACACAAACCCTACTACTTAAAAAGTGAACAGAGTTAACAACCACTGGTCATTAATATCACTTAATATCAATGGGCTCAACTCACCTATAAAAAGGCAAAGGCTAAGAGATTGGATAAGAAAACAGGATCCAACATTCTGCTGTCTACAAGAAACACACCTCAACCACAAAGACAGGCACCTACTCAGAGTAAAGGGCTGGGAAAAGGCTTATCAAGCAAATGGACCTAAGAAACAAGCAGGTGTGGCCATACTAATTTCTAACAAAGTTGACTTCAAACTTAAATCAATCAGAAGAGATGGAGAGGGACATTTTATACTCATAACAGGAACAATTCATCAGGAAGAAGTCTCAATCCTGAATATCTATGCCCCTAATATAAAAGCACCCACATACGTAAAAGAAACATTACTAAAACTCAAGGCAGCCATCAAACCGCACACACTAATAGTAGGAGACTTCAACACTCCTCTCTCACCAATGGACAGGTCAATCAGACAGAAACCTAACAGAGAAATTAGAGAATTAATGAGGTAATGAAGCAAATGGACTTAACAGACATCTATAGATTATTCCACCCAAAGAGGAAAGAATATACCTTCTTCTCTGCAGCTCATGGTACCTTCTCGAAAATTGACCACATACTTGGTAACAAAGCTAACATACACAGTTACAAAAAAATATTAGTAACCACCTGTGTCTTATCAGATCACCATGGATTAAAGTTAGAATTCAACAACAATGCTACCCCCAGAAAGCCTACAAACTCATGGAAACTGAACAGTCATCTACTGAACCATACCTGGATTAAGGAAGAAATAAAGAAAGAAATTAAAGTCTTCCTTGAATTCAATGAAAATAAAGAAACAACATACTCGAACTTATGGGACACTATGAAAGCAGTCCTGAGAGGAAAGTTCATAGCACTAAGTGCCCACCTAAAGAAAACAGAGAAAGCACATATTGGAGACTTAACAGCCCACTTGAAAGCTCTAGAAAAAAAAAGAAGCAGACTCACCTAGGAGGAGTAGAAGACTGGAAATAATCAAATTGAGGGCTGAAATCAACAAAATAGAAACACAGAAAACAATCCAAAGAATCAATGAAACAAAAAGCTGGTTCCTGGAGAAAATCAACAAGATAGATAAACCCCTATCCAAACTAATCAAACAAAAGAGAGAGAACACGCAAATTAATAAGATCAGAAAAGAAAAGGGGGACATAACCACAGACACAGAGGAAATTCAGAGAGTCATTAGATCTTACTACAAAAGCCTATATGCCACAAAACTGGAAAATGTAAAAGAAATGGACGCTTTTTTAGATAAATACCATTTACCAAAACTAAACCAGGACCAGGTGAACAATCTAAACAGACCTGTAAGTCGCGAAGAATTAGAAGCTGTTATCAAAAACCTCCCTACCAAAAAAAGCCCAGGACCAGATGGTTTCAATGCAGAATTCTACCAGAACTTCCAAGAAGACCTAATACCTATACTCCTTAATGTATTCCACAATATAGAATCAGAAGGGTCATTACCAAATTCCTTTTATGAAGCCACAATTACTCTGATACCAAAACCACTCAAAGACTCAACCAGGAAAGAGAACTACAGGCCAATCTCACTCATGAATATCGACGCAAAAATCCTCAACAAAATACTGGCAAATCGAATCCAAGAACACATCCGAAAAATTATCCATTATGATCAAGTAGGCTTCATTCCTCCGATGCAGGGCTGGTTCAACATACGAAAATCTATCAATGTAATCCAGCATATAAATAAACTGAAAGAAAAAAACAATATGATCATTTCATTAGATGCTGAAAAAGCATTTGACAAAATTCAACATCCATTTATGTTAAAAGTCTTGGAGAGATTAGGGATACAAGGGTCATACCTAAATATAATAAAAGCTATATACAGCAAGCCGACAGCTAACATCAAATTAAACGGAGAGAAACTCAAAGCCATCCCGCTTAACTCAGGAACACGGCAAGGCTGTCCACTCTCACCATACCTCTTCAATATAGTGCTTGAAGTTCTAGCAATAGCAATAAGACAACATAATGGGATCAAGGGGATTCGAATTGGAAAGGAAGAAGTTAAACTTTCGTTATTTGCAGATGATATGATAGTGTACATAAGCGACCCCCAAAACTCCACCAAAGAACTTATACAGCTGATAAACAGCTTTAGTAATGTGGCAGGATACAAGATCAACTCCAAAAAATCAGTTGCCCTCTTATACACAAAGGATAGGGAAGCAGAGAGGGAAATCAGAGAAGCTTCACCATTCACGATAGCCACAAACAGCATAAAATATCTGGGGGTAAATCTAACCAAGGAAGTGAAAGATCTATTTGACAAGAACTTTAAGGCATTGAAGAAAGAAATTGAAGAGGATACCAAAAAATGGATGGACCTCCCTTGCTCTTGGATTGGGAGGATCAACATAGTAAAAATGGCAATTCTACCAAAGGCAATTTATAGATTCAATGCAATCCCCATCAAGATCCCATCAAAATTCTTCACAGATCTGGAGAAGACAATAATCAACTTTATATGGAAAAACAAAAAAACCCAGGATAGCCAAAACAATCCTATACAATAAAGGATCTTCTGGAGGCATTACCATCCCTGACTTCAAACTCTATTACAGAGCTACAGTAATGAAAACAGTGTGGTACTGGCATAAAAACAGAGAAGTCGACCAATGGAATCGTATAGAAGACCCGGATTTTATCCCACAAACCTATGAACACCTCATTTTCGATAAAGGAGCTAAAAGTATGCAATGGAAGAAAGAAAGCATCTTCAACAAATGGTGCTGGCACAACTGGATGTCAACCTGTAGAAGAATGAAAATAGACCCATATCTCTCACCGTGCACAAAACTCAAGTCCAAATGGATTAAAGACCTCAATATCAGTCCGAACACACTGAATCTGATAGAAGAGAAAGTGGGAAATACCCTACAACAGATGGGCACAGGAGATCGCTTCCTATGTATAACCCCAGAAGCACAGACATTAAGGGCAACATTGAATAAATGGGACCTACTTAAACTGAGAAGCTTCTGTAAAGCAAAGGACACTGTCACTAAGACACAAAGGCAACCTACTGACTGGGAGAAGATCTTCACCAACCCCGCAACAGACAAAGGTCTGATCTCCAAAATATATAGAGAACTCAAGAAACTAGACTTTAAAATGCTAATTAACCCAATTAAAAAATGGGGCACTGAACTGAACAGAGAATTCTCAACAGAAGAAATTCAAATGGCCAAAAGACACTTAAGGTCGTGCTCAACTTCCTTAGCAATCAGGGAAATGCAAATCAAAACAACTTTGAGATATCATCTTACACCTGTCAGAATGGCTAAACTCAAAAACACCAAGGATAACCTTTGCTGGAGAGGCTGTGGAAGAACGGGTACCCTCATCCATTGCTGGTGGGAATGCAATCTTGTGCAACCACTGTGGAAGTCAGTGTTTCGGTTTCTCAGGAAATTCGGGATCAACTTACCCTTGGACCCAGCAATACCACTCTTGGGAATATACCCAAGAGATGCTCTATCAAATGACAAAAGCATTTGTTCAACTATGTTCATAGCAGTATTATTTGTAATAGCCAGAACCTGGAAACAACCTAGATGCCCTTCAATGGAAGAATGGATGAAGAAAGTATGGAATATATACACGCTAGAGTACTATGCTGCGGTAAAAAACAATGACTTCTCGAATTTTGCATGCAAATGGATGGAAATAGAAAACACTATCCTGAGTGAGGTGTCCCAGACCCAAAAAGATGAATATGGGATGTACTCACTCATAATTGGTTTCTAGCCATAAATAAGGACCACGGAGTCTACAATAGGTGAACCTAAAGAAGCTAAGGAAGAAGGTGAACCGAAGGAAAAACATATAGTTGTCCTCTTCGCTAAGGGAAGTAGACCAAATTTCCGGGGAGAAAATGGGATCTTGGGGGGGGGGGATGGGGGTAAGGGGAGATGGGGAGAGAAAAGGTAGAAGGGAAGGAGGGGGGACCTGGGAAATGGGAGAATTGGGATAAAGGAAAGGTGGATAGGGGAGCACGGAACCACAATTCTTAGTTAAGGGAGCCACTTTAGGGTGGGCAAGCGACTTGACCCTAGAGGGGCTCCCCAGTGCCCAAGATGAGGTTCCCAGTTAGTTCCTTGGGCAGCTGAGGATTGGGAACCTGAAATGACCCTATCCTAGAGCAATACTGACGAATATCTTGCATATCATCATAGAATCTTCATCTGGTGATGGATAGAGATCGAGACAGTGACCCACACAGGAGCACTGGACTGAGCTCCCAAGGTCCCAAGGAGGAGCAGAAGGAGGGAGAACATGAGCAAAGAATTCGGGACCACGAGGCGTGCATCCACCCACTGAGACAGAGGAGCTGATCTACGGGGAGCTCACCAAGGCCAGCTGGACTGTGACCGAAAAAGCATGGGATAAAACCGGACTCTCTGAACATGGCGAACAATGAGGGCTGATGAGACACCAAGGACAATGGCAGGGGGTTTTGATCCTACTTAATGTGCTGCCTTTGTGGGAGCCTAGCCAGTTTGGATGTTCACCTTCCTAGATATGGACGGAGAGGACCTAGGACTTAACACAGGGCAGGGAACCCGGACTGCTCTGTGGACTGGAGAGGGAGGGGGAGAGGAGTGGGGGGAGGCGGAGAAGGGTGGGAGGAGGGGGAGAAGGGTGGGAGGAGGGGAAGGGAAATGGGAGGCTGGGAGGAGGTGGAAACTTGTTTTTTGTTTATGTTTTTTTTTCTTCTTTTCGCAATAAAAATAAATAAATAAATAAATAAATTAAAAAAATGGCAATTCTACCAAAAGCAATCTATAGATTCAATGCAATCCCCATCAAAATTCTTCACAGATCTGGAGAAGACAATAATCAACTTTATATGGAAAAACAAAAAACCCAGGATAGCCCAAACAATCTTATACAACAAAGGATCGACTGGAGGCATTACCTTCCCTGAATTGGGGTTGTTTAAAGGAACAGAACTGACAGAATCCCATGTATATTATTTATTATACTGGCTAACAAGATTCCATCCTGGTAGTTTATCAGTGGCTGTCTTATGATGAAAGGGCTGAAAATCTGGCAATTGTTCAGTCCATGAAACCACACGTCTCAGAAGTACCAATCTGGAGTACTACAGGATTCTTAGATGTCTCTGTTCGGTCTCTTTTAGAATCTAAGAAATGTTGGCAGCAACTTGACATATGAACTTCTCAATGAGAGTGTGGGCAAAAATAATAATAATCATATTAAGAAAATCTTTCTCTGGATTGCCCAACATTGAGTTCTTGAGTTCTAGCTGATTTCATGTACAGTCAAATTGACAGCCAAGACTTGCCATCATGAGGGTCATCTCTCATTCCCAAAGGTCTACTCAGGGATAGAATGAAACTATTATAGGCACTCCCTTCAGACAGTGTATAAATTCAGATTCTTAATGTTTGTGCCAGGTCATAACCTCTTCTTTCTATAAATTCATACCAAAAGTGAAGTTAGTGCCTCAATTTCAAATAGTGTCGCAGGCAAACCAGTTGTCTGGACTTTGAGTTAAGAAATATGATTACTATCTGCATTTATACTAGCCACATGGGATAGTCGGGCTCTCATTCTGCCTTAAGATGATGCAAGTTAAAAATAAGAGGAGGAAGGTCTGAGAGAAGGGCTTCTCTGAAGTCCTTTACTTTTTTACCTTTTACAAATTAATTCCCACTAGACAGTGACTCTTTGTCAAGGTCAGGAATGACAGTATCTTCCAGCCCAGTTATGTTATTCATTTTAAACCACGTCAAGAGCTGCCTGGAGATGGCTTGTCTATTTTGTTGTCAAACCTGTCATTTAACTATAGAGCTATGTTTGCTGCTGCTCAGCCACAAATAACAGAATTAAGAGCTCACTTTATGAAAAGGCCTTAGAATTTTTCTTGAAATATTTTCAGCTAAGAATTACAAAACATTCCTTAAAATAAACAGCAAGGAAAGAAGAATTCTTCATATTACAATGGAGGAAAACTTTAAAATTCTATTCAGTGGAAGCCCTTATACCTGAGGTAATCAATTACCTGAGAAAGTCAACTTAGTTTGGCAAGCATTGTGGTGACATTCACATCTCAAACATTCCTCTTCATTCACCAGCTGTATGGTAAGGGTGGCCCATTCTTTGTGCAGAAGGCTGCAGAATGAACTGTCCAACCTCGCAGTCTATTCCGTACATAAGCAGTCAGTGTGCACTATCCTGGTCTCTAAAGAGAACCAGAATTTACAGACACTTGAGAAGGAATTTCAGAGTGCTTTCCTCCAAGGTTTCTGTTATTTTCCTCATTTATATACATGCATATAGCAGTGGTTTGTAGAGTCCCTGGAGTTCTCAGATGTCAGAAAGGGTCTCTTTTTGAGCAGTTTATATGTTTATATGTCATTTACAGTATGTCATTTACAATAACATTTACAGCTGGTATGATCAGGTTTGTGAACAAACACTCTTGACTTTCCTGACATTTGCTTATGGAAGTAGAAATGGGCACACCTATCATCGAGCAGTCTTCTGGCCTCTGGCAGTTATTGGTCAGCAATTTGACTAAGGGAATGAGCAATTCAGTGTAGTAGTATCCTTGACACTTTAAATCTGTGTAACACACACACACACACTTCTGTACATACAGCTCCTCTGTGTAGTGATGCTAATTGTAGTGATGCTAATTTTTGCCAACTCTTTTATGCGTTTAAACCTCTTGCATTATAAAAGGCTTCTAATATGCAATGCTTTACCCAAAAAGTATGCTATGAGGCTGGTGTCCCCTAAACCAGAACTTTAATATACTCATCTTTCCCAGGCTCATATTCATGTTTCCTAACTGCATTATAAGTATTCTTTTTAAAAGGATTGCTAGGCATTCCTCCAACTGTATACATTCCAAGAAGTGTTTTTAATAATTATAGGCATTGGACATTGCTGGCCTAAAGAGTACATGCATAGATAAATATTTCATTTTTAAACTAGCTTTCCTCAAATGTTTGCTCTCATTAGTTGTTGTGTGTGCTGTTTGTAGAGTTATATGGATGTTGTCTACTGGGATTCTGCAGAGATTCGACTTCAGTAGAATAATCTAAGCAATGGTATACACCCATATGTCAGACAAAATTCAAAACCACGCTCCAGATAGACTTAACCAAAGGGCCATTCCTTCTGTGTCCCTCGGTTTCTTAAAATTATCCATAAAGAGGTTGGTCTTAATTTTTTTAGGGGGAACACTAATTAGCTCCTTGATAACTAACTGTTCTTTGTCCTTTCCTCCTCAACATGATCTTTACGTGGATTCTGGGGATCAAGCTCAGTTTATCAGACTTTGCATCAAATGCTTTACCCACTGAACCATCTTGAGGGTTCGTATTTTTAAAATATTCACAAGTTGTACTGCATGCTGTTACATATAGTGTGCTCCAATGTACTGGAGAATTCCTTCACTGGTAAAGAAGCCATGCTGACCACTAACCAGGTACGTGGTGACATAATACCATCTTTAATACGACACCAATCTCACGGATATAAATGATGACAGCAGGAAATGCATTTTCATGTTCTGCATTATAAACATGCCCTTGTACTCCAGCGTGTTGCTACTACATACCTCTGACACCTGCGTATGTCCTGGCTTTGATTCCACCTTTTCTATAAATTGTGACATTAATGTGGGGGAAGTGAAGTGTAATGGCCAAAGCTGTAATAATTTATTTTTCCATTCCTATATATTGCATAGCTTTCTGATACTGTAGGCAAGCATGGTACCAAAAGCCTAGCTTGTAACCAAGTTTGTGACAAAGTTCTTGGAACTCTTGGATGAAGTTCTTGGATAAGGAAATTTGAACTTTTGTTTTAATTGTTATTTTTGTTTTGTTTTAAGCAGAGTCTTACTATACAGTCCAGGTTTGCCTCAAGTTTACAGCCATCCTCCTGCCTTAGCCTCCTGATTGCTGGAATTATAGGTACATTCTGCTACACCTGTGTGCCTTGTTGTTAGTAACATGTGTGGGTAGTTTACAAATCAGAGTGTTCTCAGAGCCATTTGTTTGACAAGGAAATGAGTGTTCTTTGTTTGCACTTTGCTTCTGGAATGAGTTTGCAAATTAAAGGCTTTTAAAAAAAACAGATAAATTTGGAAATCTTTGTCACGACTTTCATGAAGATGGAAAGCAGCATATCTTGGAATTTGCAAGACTTATCTGCAGTCACATTCCCCCCCCCCCCCATTTTTTATTAGTGTATATCTATTGTAAAGAGTACTGGGTGTCACAAAAACAATTCCTCTCAAGTATATCATATATTTTGGGCATATTTGTCTCCGGCACACATCCCCTTTCTCTTTGGCCCTTACCAATAGTCTCCTTCCTTCCCATGGTTTCCCTCTGCTTTCACGTCATGCATGGCTCTACCTTTTCTATGAATTATGCCTTCTATAGACAATATTCCACATATACACATAAACTCCAGGAATGACAAATAAGAAAAAAACAGCTAACAGTTGTCTTCCTGAGTCTGGCTTATTTCATTTAACATGACTAGCCCCAGTTTTAGAAAAAGAAGCTCCACTGTGTTTGCACAGCATGTTTTCTTTAGCTGTTCTCTGCTGATAAACACTTGGGCTGATTGGATGCCTTGGCATTTGTGAACACCACAGAAATAAACATGGATATGCAAGTATCTGTACTACATTCATTTAGTCTTTTTGTTTATTTATCTGGGCTTAGAATGCCCAGGTCATATGGTAGTTCTGTTTTTGCTTTTTCAGAAACCTTCCTATTGGTTCCCATAGTACCTGGACTAATTTACAAGCTTCCAGTAACATAGAAGGGTCCCCTTTTCCCATGCCCTTCCCTCACTTGCTATTGTTTGTTTTGTTAAAAATAGACATTCTGACTGGGGTGACTGAAAGTCAATGTGGTTTTAATTTATATTTCCATGATGGTTAAGGATATTGAAAACTGTTCATATATTTTTTGGTCATTTGTATTTTTGTCTTTTGAGTGATGTCCATTAATTTTATTAATCTTTTTATGGATTAGCTTGTTTGAGCTTTATGATATTTTGTTTTTTAATTTATTCTAGATATTAATGCCTTTTCTGATAGATAGCTAGTTAATATTTTTTTCAGTTCTGTAGTCTATCTTTTTTTATATAACCAAGAACTACCTGACCAAACGTGGCACTGCCGACATTGAAGTGGTGAAGTGAGTTTTCTTTGCCTCTAGAGCCACCTAGAGGCCGGTTCGACAGGGCGGCCCTCCTTCCTTTTCCTCCTATTTCCTGTTTCACTCACTCTTCTCTCTCTCTTTCTTTCTTTATTTTTTTCCCTTTGTTTCTTTCTCTCTTGGTGGCTTCTGGTACCCCCAACTAGAAAAAGATTTTCCCAGAATCACCCTCCTCTGCCAGGGAAGGTGCTTGGCACGGCTTTTGTCTTCCACCCCTTTCCATTTCCCAGGAATTTCCCCATCAATACTGTCAGTATAATTTATCCTGGGTATTTTATAAATTTTTAGAAATTGCTGAGGGAATTTTGTTTTTGTTTGTTTGTTTTTGCATTCTGGATATCAATTATATTTTTTGATTGATTAACTTCTACCCATCAAGAAAATAATGTCCACATTCATCAAGTACAATTTAAACAATCTTTCTTTTTTCCTTCTAGATATAAAATTGCTGCATCCCTTAGTGTGTGTAAGGCACACAAAAGATACCTTTACTAATAAAAATAATCAAGATTATTTCAAATAAAATAATTTCTTTTTTTTGGACATTTCTTATGCCAGCTACTACAGTTTTGTTGTCTATAATATTTGATGGGATTATTGTCATCACTAGTGTCTTAACTCTATTAAATATATATATATATATATAAAGTATGACATGTAATATCTCCTATATAATGTGTAATACATAGAATATATTATACAATGTGTAATTTTAGATAAAATATTATGATTCTCTGTGGCTTTTTGAAACATCCTTAGTGTTATTTATCTCCTCATTCTCTCTCCTTCTCTGTTGTCCTCCCTACCCTCTCCCCAGTTTGAACCCCTTACCCTGTTACTCCCATTTCCTCCTTCTTAGAACATGTATCCTACTACCGATCCCTCTGGAGTTCCTCCCCCTACAATGGTCTCCTTTAATTTTCCTGGTATACAGAGACAGCAGTTTGTATACACACACCTGAAGATTCAGAGTTAGGAACCACAAATAAGAGCAAACGTGGTGTTTGACTGCCTGGGTTAACTCACTTCATATAGTATTTTCTTGTTCTATCCATTCACCTTGCAAATCTCATGATTTCATTTTTCTTTACAAATGAATAGTATTCCATTCTGTATATGAACAGTTTTGTCATCCACTCATCAGTTAAAGGATATTTAAGTTGTTTCTATTTTCTAGCTCTTATGAATAGAGCAGTAATGAATACAGTTGGGAAATTATCTGTAGTAGAATGTTGAGTCATTTGGCCATATGTGAAGGAGCTGGTATAGCAGGGTCTATGGTAGATCTGCACTTACCCTTTTTTTAATTTTCCACACTGATTTCCAGAGAGACTAGACAGTATATGGGATTTTCCCTTTCCCCACAGCTACTCGTTTTGATGATCTTAGCCTCTCTGACTGAGGTTAGATAAAATCTCAAAATTGCTTTAGTTTCCATTTCCCTATTATTGCTAAAGATCTTGAACACTTAATGATCAACTTAGTCATTTCTGTGTCTTATTTTTAGAAGTCTCTGTTTAGATTTATAGGCCATTTTTAAATGGGAAATTTGTATTCTTGACCCTTCTTTTTTTAATTCTTTATATATTCTTTTTTTTTAAAGATTTATTTATTTATCATGTATACAACATTTCTTTCATGTATGCTTGCATGCCAGAAGAGGGCACCAGATCTCATTATAGATGGCTGTGAGCCACCATGTGGTTGCTGGGAATTGAACTCAGGACCTCTGGAAGAGCAGTCAGTGCTCTTAACCTCTGAGCCATCTCTCCAGCCCTTCTTTATGTATTCTTGACATTAGTCCCCTATCAGATGCATAACTGATAGGTTCTCTCCCATTCCATGGGCTTCCTTTTTCTGTTGATTGTTTCCTTTGGTGTATAAAAGCTCCTTAGTTTTATAAAGTCTCGGTCATCATTTAGTCACCTTGATTCTTAGGCAAAAACTTTTGTCAATTCCAAAAGTGCCTCCCTGTATCTCGTAGAGTAGGGCCTGTGTTTTTTGTAGCAGTTTCGGTGTTCCGGGTTTCACATTGAGGCCTTTGCTCTACTTGGAGTTAATTTTTATTCAGAGTAATAGATATAGTTCTAATTCCATTCTTCTGCATGTGGACATCCAATCTTGTCATAACATTTGTCAAAGATACTATTTTTTCCAATATATGATTTAGAAATATTTGTCAAATATCAAATGGCTGTGGTTACATAGTCATATCAAGTCTTTTATTTTGTTTCATTTGTCTACGTATCTGATTTGATACCAGAACCATACTCTCTCTAACATTGTAACTTTGCAGTATGTCTTGCAGGACACCCACTCTCTAGGCCCTCCATACCTGGGCAAAACCCCGAGCCCCTCCCCCACCTGCTTCAGCTTCTCTAGTCAGTCAGCAAGTTTCCTGCACATAGACTGCTCACACCCCGTCCCATCCATCAGACCCTGTAAGTTACAAGTACCACTCTGCACCCAAACCCTCCTATCCCCCAACAACCTCAGTGGAACTCTGAAACACAGCCTGCTACTACACAGAGAAGACCAAGCGAGAAACACTGAAACACAAGCTGCAAGCACACAGAGAGAACAAAGAGAGAGGACCAAGAGAGGAACTCTGAAGCACAAACTGTGACAGCACAGAGTGCACTAAGAGCATGAACCAAAGAGCAGGGCAAGAGAGTGGATCAAGAGAGACCTCAGCGGTTCCCTGAGACACAGACAGCGACAGTACAGAGCAGACCAAGAACAGTTCCCAAAGATGTAGACAGCCACTGTGAGGATTGATCTAAGAGGCAAAGACACTGGCAGCACCAATTTGAGGAAGAGCTGGTTACACACCAATACAAGAATCCATTCAATACCCCAAAAGGCAATATGGTAATACCAGAACCCAGTGGTCATACAACAGGAAGATTTGATTAACCTAACCCAGAAGAAGCAGAAGAAAATAATTTTATTTATTTATTCGTTTATTTATTTATTTTGATTTTCGAGACAGGGTTTCTCGGTAGCTTTTTGGTTCCTGTTCTGGAACTAGCCCTTCTAGTCCAGGCTGGCCTCGAACTCACAGAGATCCGTCTGCCTCTGCCTCCCGAGTGCTGGGATTAAAGGCATGCACCACCACCGCCCGGCAAGAAAATAATTTTAAATGTAACATTATGAGGATGGTGACCACCTTTAAAGAAGAAATAAAAAATTCCCTTAAAGAAACTGAGGAAAATATAAACAAAAAAGTAAAAGAACTCAATAAATCACTCAAAGATACCCAAGAAAACCAAGAAAAAACAGTCAACCAGGTAAAGTAAACAATTCAAACAGGACAAGACTTGAAGGCTGACATAGAGGCAATGAAGAAAACACAAACCGAGAAAATTCTGGATATGGAAAATCTGGAAAAATGAATGGGACTGACAGTGGCAACCATAACCAACAGAAAACAAGAGATAAAAGAGAGAATCTCAGGTATTGAAGATACTATAGGGGAAATAGATTCATTGGCCAAAGAAAATATTAAATCCAAAAAATTCTTAACACAAAACATCCAGGAAATCTGGGACACCATGAAAAGATCAAACCTTAGAATCATAGGGATAGAAGAAGGTGAAGAACTCCAGCTCAAAGGCACATAAATTATATTCAACAAATGAGAGAAGAAAACTTTCCCAACTAAAGAAGAATATGCCTATGAAGGTACAAGAATACCAAATAGACTGGACCAAAAAAGTCCCCCTGCTATATAATAATCAAAATGCAAAACATAGAGAATAAAGAAAGTCTATGAAGAGCTGCAAAGGAAAAAGTTCAAGTAACACATAAAGGCAGACATAACAACCAGAATTACACCTGTATTCTCAATGGAAACCATGAAAGTCAGACGTGCTGCAGACACTAAGAGACCACAGCTGCAAGCACAGACTACTATACCCAGCAAAGCTTTCAATCACCATCGATGGAGAAAACAGAATATT
The DNA here is from genome assembly GCF_018167655.1 of Microtus oregoni. Lineage (NCBI taxonomy): Eukaryota > Metazoa > Chordata > Mammalia > Rodentia > Cricetidae > Microtus > Microtus oregoni. The sequence goes on from NW_024544744.1 coordinate 1,956,946, forward strand.
TCATGACAAAAATAGATTTAAATAATACATAGCCACAAACCCAGCCCTACAGAAAGTACCAGAAGGAAAACCCCAACCCAAGGAAGCTAACTGCACCCACAAAAACAAAGGCAACAGATAACCTCACACCAGCAAACCCCAAAGAAAGGAAAGACACAAACACTACCACCAAAAAATAACAGGAATTAACCAACACTGGTCATTAATATTTCTTAATATCAATGAACTAAATTCACCTATAAAAAAACACAGGCCAACAGAATGGATACAAAAGCAGGATCCATTCTTCTGTTGTATACAAGAAACACACCTCAACCCCAAACACAGACGTTACCTCAGAGTTAAGGGTTGGGAAAAGATTTTCTAATCAAATGGACCTAAGAAACAAGCTGGTGTACGTATGTATACCATAATTTTTCTTTGTTTGATTGTTTTTTTCACTAGATAAAACATTTTATTTTACTTTATTTTTATTAAAAATTTCTACCTCCTCCCATTTCCCTCCCCCTACCTCCAATCCCCCTCCCCCTCCCTCTCCAGTCCAAAGAGCAGTCAGGGTTCCCTGCTCTGTGGGAAGTCCAAGGTCCTTTCCCCTTGATCCAGGTCCAGGAAGGTGAGCATCCAAACAGGCTAGGCTACCACAAAGCCAGTACATGTAGTAGGATCAAAACCCAGTGCCGTTGTCCTTGGCTTCTCAGTCAGCCCTCATTGTCAGCCACATTCAGAGACTCCGGTTTGATCACATGCTCCATCGTGTAATCCGGCTGGCCTTGGTGAGCTCCCATTAGATCAGCCCCACCATCTCAGTGGATGGGCACACCCCTCGCGGTCCTGACTTCCTTGCTCATGTTTTCCTCCTGCTCCTCATTTGGACCTTGGGAGCTCAGTCCAGTGCTCAATGTGGGTCTCTGTCTCTATCTCCATCCATCGCCAGATGAAGGTTCTATGGTGATATGCAAAATATTCATCAGAGTGGCTATAGAATAGGGCCAGTTCAGGTGCCCTCTCCTCAGCTTCCCAAGCAACAAGCTGGGGACATCTCTTTGGACACGTGGGAACCCCTCTAGAGTCAAGTCTCTTGCCAACCCTAAAATGGCTCCCTTAATTAAGATATCTACTTCCCTGTTCCCATATCCTACCTTCCTCCATCCCAACCATCCCATTCCCCCAAGTTCACCCCATCCTCCCCTTCTCCCTACTCTCTCCCTCTCTTCCCTTACCCCCACCCCAACCCCACCCCCAAGCTCCCAATTTTTGCCTGGCAATCTTGTCTACTTCCAATATCCAAGAGGATAACTATATGTTTTTCTTTGGGTTCACCTTCTTATTTAGCTTTTCTAGGATCACAAATTATAGGCTCAATGTCTTTTATTTATGGCTAGAATCCACTTATGAGTGAGTACATACCATATTCATCTTTTTGGGTCTGGGTTACCTCACTCAGGATAGTGTTTTCTATTTCCATCCATTTGCATGCAAAATACAAGATGTCATTTGTTTTTTGCTGGTACAAAAGCCCTTCTTTAATAGTACCATGGAGGCTTAAATACCCAGCAGTCAATGGCCAATAGGTGAAAATCCCATCCTCTGATCCTATAGGCAAGGCACAGCTTTAAGGCTCTAGCAGGGAAGAGCAGCTGAAGGCCAGGACTCCAATTGGTCCCAACACTTAATTAGCAGAAAATATGTTTAAAGTATACTTTTGATAAAGAACTGTTTTTAAAATATACAGAAAGCTAATAGCCAGCATTCCAAATTAATATCACCTATGGAAATATTGGCAGATATTTCACTAGAGAAATGATGCAGGATTACTAAACATGTGACAACTCATTCATTGTCATTAAACATGATCACCTGTATAATTCACAAATAAACTGCTAAGTGATTATCATCAAATCCTTAAGAGAGTTAGTATTTTAAGATATAAGTTAGTAGTAGTATTTGGTAGCAATCACTAATAGGAACAAATTTCCTGTTGAATTTGAATTAGATGATAACCTGGATATTAATCATACAAGGCATTAATAGCAAGAACTCTAAAAGCTATTGGCATATGCAAAACTCAGGGATTTTAAATACATGCATACCCACACACGTAAGTATGTATGTGAATTTTTTGAAACAGTTTCTCTGAATAACTTTGGTGCCTGTTCTGAAACTATCTCTTTTTTACTAGACTCGCCTTAAAGTTAAAGAGCTCCACCTGCCTCTGCCTTCCAAGTTCTGGGATTAAAGGCCTATACCACCACCACCTGACTATTTCTCTTAAGATAGTAAACAGTGCCGGGTGTGGTATCACATGTGTTTAATCCCAGGGCTGGGGGCCAAGGAAGACTGATCTTTATGAGTTCTAGGCCAGCCTGGTTCTAGGACAGGGTTAGTTCCAGCACAACCAGAAACCCTTGTCTCGAAAAAACAAATAGAGAATAAACAATGATACATTCTTTAATACTTCTTGGCACTCATCCAGTGAATGAATAAATTTCTTAGTTAACTGATATTCAAGAGTTAACATTCAGAAATTTAGACTAACTATAAAATAAGATAAATAATTACAATAATGTTCTCAATACACTTATGTTTTTAAAGTCCTGTAGGATACCAAATTAGTAATCATTCATTAAAATGCAATAGTAATTACCTCACAGTATTCAAAATCTATCAGTCTTGGATTAATAAAAAAATAAAGTACTTCCCCTTGCAATACTTTGATCAAGGACAAATCAAGATTTGAATTCTCTACTGCCTATGTCTTCTGTGTCTCCAGCCTGCTTGTAGATTATGGGTTCTATTATCTGATCTGTGTCTATCTGACATCTAAGTGTCTTGTCTTGTCCCTCTGTCTTTGTCCCTAACAAATGGATTTTTTTGTTGTTTAAGTTTTTTTTAGTTGTTGAAAAAAATTTTCTGCCTCCTCTCCGTTTCCCATTGCCCTCCCCCTCCTCCCACACATCGCCCCCTCCTCCCACTCCCCTTTCCCTCTCCCAACTCCTCTCCCCCTCCCACACTCCATTTCCCCTCCCTCTTGAGACTGAAGAGCAGTCCATATTCCCTGCCCTGCGGGAAGTCCAAGGTCCTCCCATTTCTATCCAGGTCCAGGAAGGTGAGCATCCAAACAGGCTAGGCTACCACAAAGCCAGTTCATGCATTAGGATCAAACCTAGTGCCAATGTCCTTGGCTTCTCATCAGCCTTCATTGTCCGCCATGTTCAGAGAGTCCGGTTTCATCCCATGCTTATTCAGTCCCAGTCCAACTGGCCTTGGTGAGCTCCCAATAGATCAGTTCCACTGTCACAGTAGGTGGGTGCACCCCTCGTGGTCCTGACTTCCTTGCTCAAGTTCTCCCTCCTTCTGCTCCACATTTGGACCTTAGGAGCTCAGTCCGGTGCTCCAATTTGGGTCTCTGTCTCTATCTAGATCCATCGCCAGATGAAGGTTCTAAGGTGATATGCAAGGTATTCATCAGTATGGCTATAGGATAGGGCCATTTCAGGTTCCTCTCCTCAGTTGCCCAAGGTACTAGCTGGAGACATCTCCCTGGACACCTGCGAGCCCCTCTACAGTCAAGTCTCCTGCCAACCCTAAGGTGGCTCCCTTAATTAGGATATATATTTCTCTGTTCCCCTATCCACCCTTCCTTTATCCCAACCATCCCATTCCCCCAAGCTCCCCCCATCCTCCCCTTCTCACATTTCTCATCCCATTTCCCCTTAGCCCCATGCCACCTCACCCCCAAGTTCCCAGTTTTTGCCCGGAAATCTTGTATACTTCCCATATCCAGGAGGATAACTATATGTTTTTCTTTGGGTTTACCTTCTTATTTAGCTTCTCTAGGATCACAAATTATATGCTCATGTCCTTTATTTATGGCTAGAAACCAATTATGAGTGAGTACATCCCATGTTCATCTTTTTGGGTCTGGGATACCTCACTCAGGATAGTGTTTTCTATTTCCATCCATTTGCATGCAAAATTCACGATGTCATTGTTTTTTACCGCTGAGTAGTACTCTAATGTGTATATATTCCACACTTTCTTCATCCATTCTTCCATTGAAGGGCATATAGGTTGTTTCCGGGTTCTGGCTATTACAAATAATTCTGCTATGAACATAGTTGAACAAATGCTTTTGTCATATGATAGGGCATCTCTTGGGTATATTCCCAAGAGTGGTATTACTGGATCTTGGGGTAGGTTGATCCGGAATTTCCTGAGAAATCGCCACACTGATTTCCAAAGTGGTTGCACAAGGTTGCATTCCCACCAGCAATGGATGAGTGTACCCCTTACTCCACAACCTCTCTAGCAAAGGCTGTCATTGGTGTTTTTGATTTTAGCCATTCTGACAGGTGTAAGATGGTATCTCAAAGTTGTTTTAATTTGTATTTCCCTGATTGCTAAGGAGGTTGAGCATGACCTTAAGTGTCTTTTGGCCATTTGAATTTCTTCTGTTGAGAATTCTGTTTAGTTCAGTGCCCCATTTTTTAATTGGATTAATTAGCATTTTAAAGTCTACTTTCTTGAGTTCTTTATATATTTTGGAGATCAGACCTTTGTCTGTTGCAGGGTTTGTGAAGATCTTCTCCCAGTCAGTGGGTTGCCTTTTTGTCTTAGTGACAGTGTCCTTTTCTTTACAGAAGCTTCTCAGTTTCAGGAGGTCCCACTTATTCAATGTTGCCCTTAATGTTTGTGCTGCTGGGGATATACGTAGGAAGTAATCTCCTGTACCCATGTGTTGTAGAGTACTTCCCACTTTTTCTTCTATCAGATTCAGTGTGCTCAGACTGATATTGATGTCTTTAATACATTTGGGCTTGAGTTTTGTGCATGGCGATATATATGGATCTATTTTCATTCTTCTACAGGTTGACAACCAGTTCTGCCAGCACCATTTGTTGAAGATGCTTTCTTTCTACCATTGAATACTTTTAGCTCCTTTATCAAAAATCAGGTGTTCATAGGTTTGTGGGTTAAAATCCGAGTCTTCTACTCGATTCCATTGATCGACTTCGCTGTTTTTATGCCAATACCAAGCTGTTTTCAATACTGAAGCTCTGTAATAGAGTTTGAAGTCAGGGATGGTAATGCCTCCAGACAATCCTTTATTGTATAAGATTGTTTTGGCTATCCTGGGTTTTTTGTTTTTCCATATAAAGTTGATTATTGTTTTCTCAAAATCTGTGAAGAATTTTGATGGGATTTTAATGGGGATTGCATTGAATCTATAAATTGCCCTTGGTAGAATTGCCATTTTTACTATGTTGATCCTCCCAATCCAAGAGCAAGGGAGATCCTTCCATTTTCTGGTATCCTCCTCAATTTCTTTCCTCAAAGACTTAAAGTTCTTGTCAAATAGATTCTTCACTTCCTTGGTTAGAGTTACCCCAAGATAATTTATGCTATTTGTGGCTATCGTGAAAGGTGATGCTTCTCTGATTTCCTTCTCTGCTTCCTTATCCTTTGTGTATAGGAGGGCAACTGATTTTTTGGAATTCATCTTATATCCTGCCATGCTACTAAAGGTGTTTATCAGCTTGAGGAGTTCTTTGGTGGAGTTTTGGGGTCACTTATGTACACTATCATATCATCTGCAAATAATGAAAGTTTAACTTCTTCCTTTCCAATTTGAATCCCCTTGATCCCCTTATGTTGTCTTATTGCTATTGCTAGAACTTCAAGCACTATATTGAAGAGGTATGGAGAGAGTGGAAAGCCTTGTTGTGTTCCTGATTTTAGTGAGATGGCTTTGAGTTTCTCTCCATTTAATTTGATGTTAGCTTCGGCTTGCTATAAATAGCCTTTATTATAGTTAGGTATGACCCTTGTATCCCTAATCTCTCCAAGACCTTTATCATAAAGGGATGATGAATTTTGTCAAATGCTTTTTCAGCATCTAATGAAATAATCATATGGTTTTTTCTCTTTCAGTTTATTTATATGATGGATTACATTGATAGATTTCATATGTTGAACCAGCCCTGCATCTCTGGGATGAAGCCTACTTGATCATAATGGATAATTTTTCTAATGTGTTCTTGGATTCGGTTTGCCAGTATTTTGTTGAGGATTTTTGCGTCGATGTTCATGAGTGAGATTGGCCTGTAATTCTCTTTCTTCATTGAGTCTTTGTGTGGTTTTGGTATCAGGGTAACTATAGCTTCATAAAAGGAATTTGGCAATGACTTTCTGTTTCTATATTGTGAAATACATTAAGGAGTATAGGTATTAGGTCTTCTTGGAAGTTCTGGTAGAATTCTGCATTGAAACAGTCTGGACCTGGGCTTTTTTTGGTAGGGAGGGTTTTTTTTATAACAACTTCTAATTCTTTGTGACTAACAGGTCTATTTAGAATGTTCACCTGGTCCTGGTTTAACTTTGGTATATGGTACTTATCTAAAAAAGTGTCCATTTCTTTTGCATTTTCCAATTTTGTGGCATAGAGGCTTTTGTAGTAAGATCTAATGATTTTCTGAATTCCGTCTGTGTCTGTGGTTATGTCTCCCTTTTTGTTTCTGATCTTGTTAAATTGTGTATTCTCTCTCCGCCGTTTAATTAGTTTGGATAGGGGTTTATCAATCTTGTCGATTTTCTCCAAGAACCAGCTTTTTGTTTCATTGATTCTTTGGATTGTTTTCTGTGTTTCTATTTTGTTGATTTCAGCCCTCAGTTTGATTGTTTCCAGTCTTCTACTCCTCCTAGGTGGGTCTGCTTCTTTTTTTTTTTCTAGAGCTTTCAGGTGGGCTATTAAGTCTCCAATGTGTGCTTTCTCTGTTTTAAGTGGGCACTTAGTGCTATGAACTTTCCTCTTGGCACTGCTTTCATAGTGTCCCATAGGTTTGAGTATGTTGAGTCTTTATTTTCAATGAATTCAAGAAAGACTTTAATTTCTTTCTTTATTCCTTCCTTGATCCAGGTATGGTTCAGTAGTTGACTGTCCAGTCTCCATGAGTTTGTAGGCTTTCTGGGGGTACCATTGTTGTTGAATGCTAACTTTAATCCATGGTGATCAGATAAGACACAGGTGGTTACTAATATTTTTTTGTAACTGTGGATGTTTGTTTTGTTACCGAATATGTGGTCAATTTTCGAGAAGGTTCCATGAGCTGCAGAGAAGAAGGTATATTCTTTCCTATTTGGGTGGAATGTTCTATAGATATCTGTTAAGTCCATTTGATTCATTACCTCCCTTAATCCTTTTATTTCTCTGTTATGTTTCTGCCTGATTGACCTGTCCATTGGTGAGAGAGGAGTGTTGAAGTCTCCTACTATTAGTGTGTGTGGTTTGATGGACTGCCTTGAGTTTTAGTAATGTTTCTTTTATGTACGTGGGTGCTTTTATATTAGGTGCATAGATATTCAGGATTGAGACTTTGTCCTGATGAATTGTTCCTGTTATGAGTATAAAATGTCCCTCTCCATCTCTTCTGATTGATTTTAGTTTGAAGTCAACTTTGTTAGAAATTAGTATGGCCACACCTGCTTGTTTCTTAGGTCCATTTGCTTGATAAACCTTTCCCCAGCCCTTTACTCTGAGTAGATGTCTTTCTTTGTGGTTGAGGTGTGTTTCTTGTAAACAGCAGAACGTTGGATCCTGTTTTTGTATCCAATATCTTAGCCTGTGCCTCTTTATAGGTGAGTTGAGTCCATTGATATTAAGTGATATTAATGACCAGTGGTTGTTAACTCTGGTCATTTTTTTTCTTTTTTTTTTTTTTTTGGTTGTAGAGTTTGTGTGTTTCCCTTCTTCGAGTTATGCTGGTGAGGGGTCAGTAGATGTCTGAGTTATTGTGGGTATTGTTGGACTCCTTGGGTTGTGATTTTCCTTCTATTACTTTCTGTAAGGCTGGATTTGTGGCTACATACTGTTTAAATTTGTTTTTATCCTGGAAAATTTTGTTTTCTCCATTTATAGTGAACGAAAGCTTGGCTGGGTATAGTCTGGGCTTGCATCGATGGTCTCTTAGTTTCTGAAGTACATCTATCCAGGACCTTCTGGCTTTCATAGTTTCCATAGAGAAGTCAGGTGTAAGTCTGATAGGTTTACCTTCATAAGTAACTTGACCTTTTTCCTTTGCAGCTCTTAATATTCTTTCTTTATTCTGTATGTTTTGTGTTTTGATTATTATATGGCAAGGAAATGGTTTTTTTTTTTTTGATCCAGTCTATTCGGTGTTCTGTATGCTTCTTGAACTTTCAAAGGAATATCTTTCTTTAGGTTAGGAAAGTTTTCTTCTATAATTTTATTAAATATATTTTCTGGACCATTGAGCTGTACTTCTTTTCCTTCTTCTACCCCTATTATTCTTAGGCTTGGTCTTTTTATTTTGTCCCAGATTTCCTGAATGTTTTGTGATGAGAATTTGTTGGTTTTGCTGTTTTCTTTGATCAGTGTGTTTATTTTCTCTATGGTATCTTCAGTGTCTGAGATTCTTTCTTCTACCTCTTGTAATCTGTTGGTAGTACCTGTCTCTGTAGTTCCTGTTTGTTTACCCAGATTTTCCATCTCCATCCTTCGCTCGGTTTTCTTCATTACTTCCATTTCATTCTTCAAGTCTTGAACCGTTTCCCTTACCTGTTTGATTTCTTTTTCTTGTTTCTCTTGGTTTTCTTGGGTATCTTTGAGAGATTTATTCATTTCCTCTACCTTTTTGTTTGTAATCTCTAATTGTTTATGGCAGTTTTTCACCTCCTGTTTAAGGTCCTCTATTATTTTCATATAATTCACTTTTGATCTCGATTTCTTCTAATTCTTCTGGAGTAGGGTGTACAATTCTTCTTATTTCGGGATCCCTGGATTTTGATGATGTCATGTTGCCTTTCAGGTTGTTGGAGGAATTCTTGCATTGGCGCCTTCCCATCTCTTCCTTCAAATGGAGCCAGGAGAGGCCTGGTGTCTTGGTCCAGTCTTTGTTGTGACTGACTCTCTGGGTGTATCTCCTCAGTGTAGAAGCAGGAACCGTTCCCGTCCAGATGGAACTCCTCAGCACCGAAACATGGACACCTGGTAGTCCAATGACCTGCGGACAAAAGGGCAAACTTGGGGGGCAAGGGCAGGATAGAGTAGAACACAGGAGACCCTGCCATTCAAGCTGAAGGTGCCCACGCTCCCTTGCAGGGGTCCTTGATGTCTGCCCAGTAGGCAGGCATTCACCGCTCTGGGTGGGTAGCCTTAATGTAGGAGCAGGAAACTGTTCCTGAGCAAAGGACCTTGCAGACAAGGCAGGCTTGGGGAGGGGGGGGGGGTCATGTGTAAGAAAGACAGCCCTGCTGGAGCTGGGGGAGGGGGGTTTGTGCTCTCTTCTGGGACAGTCTGCCCCTGGATAGCACACACTCACCAGTCCAGATGGAACTCCTCAGCACCTAAACAGGGACTCCTTGTAGCCCAATGATCCAGGCACAAAAGGAAGAACGTGGCAGGCAGGGCGGGGTCCAGTAGAATACAGAGGACCCTGCAGCACAAGCTGAAGGTGCTCGTGCTCCCTTGCGGGGGACCTTGGGGCCTGCCTGTTAGGCAGGCACTCACCGCTCTGGGTGGGTAGCCCGTCCAGATGGAACTCCTCAGCCTGTTTGATTGTTTTTTAATTCACTTCCCAACAAATACTTCAGTTTTTTTTCCTATGATGTCCTCACTAAGTGAATCATATAAAAATTTAGTGAAAAAGTATTTTAGTAAAATTTTTTACGGAAAATTTTTGGACCTGTTTTCATATATAGTCCCATCTTGCTGGGAGATTGCTATCATTAAGTAGATCACATTGATCAAAACTTAGTGATTACATTCCTATTTTTGTCTCCTGAGTGCTGGTATTGCCACCACTCTAAGTTCAACATAGATTTTCATACAGGATTTCTTAAAATATTGATACAAAGCACATTTGTTTACACATGAGAAAATTGCAGACTTGTAAAACCTGCATTTGAGTAATGTTCTTCAATATGTTTACTGAGAAATAACATCCAGACTTGAATTTTAATATTTTGACACAATTCATCTATAATTATGCTCCTTTTAATGATTATTAGAGGTACTGAAACAGATGCTTACATATTCAGGATAAAGTATATTCAGAAGGAAGAGAACAATATTGTGTAATGTTTAAAGTGCAATAAGTTAACATCTATTCATAAATTTCAACATTAGTAAGATGAAACAATTATCCAATGAATACTGACTTTAAAATTGTATACACAATCTTTACTGTAAAAGTTTTTCCTTAAAAATAGTTATGCCTTAAAGTAGTATGTTTACCACTTTATTTATTTCTACTGATTAGTATCTCAGATACCTGGGAAGATATGTAAACTATTATAGACAGTTTTCTCTCAACCCTTAAACTATCATAACAGGCTACATACAATCAACACCAAGTTGGGATTTTTTTTCTCTCCCTGCCTGCAGCTTTTCTTTTTTTCTTTTCAGAATCTGGGATTCAGTATCTTCTAATGAGTTTTTTTCTAGACTATTTTGGTTTTTCTCTGATTCTTAGCAGACATGGTTGTACTATGGACCCAGTCAGCCTACAAAAGAATGAAGTTTCTCTTTCTCTAAACAAAAGTAAAAATGTAACATTTCTTCTTGCCTTGAAGTCTACAGAGAGAAGTTTATTGTACCTTTGTGGATGTATATTGTACATGCACATACAATAGATAAATGTGTACAATAAAGCACCAGTTGAAGAGTGAGAAAATTTATCATTAGTAATAACTAGTTGGAATAAGTGTACGTTGCATCTCATGTTTGTTTTCTATTAGTAGATTTTGTTTTTGTTGCTTGGAGGAAGATAATGGGTGGAGAATGAAGATTTTATATACATTCTCGGTTGTCAGAGAAGCAAAGAAACATATTCTTTAAACAGAAGTTGAAAGATGACAGTATTATTATGGGAGGGAGCACAAAAGTATGAGACTTTTATTTATTTATTTAATTTATTTTGTTAATATTATTAATAAAATAGCAAATATCACCTCACATCGTCATCAATCTTTCTGCTTTATTTATCTGTAAAACTTCAGGATCTAATATTCAGTTTACTTTATATTTTTCTCTACTTTTTAATCCATTTTTCTCTAGTTTCAATTTTGCTTATCTAATTTACATCTTATTTTTCCCCAAAAAACTCTCAATACTAGAAATTACATAAAAGTTTCTAATCATTAACTCTTCCCCTTGAAACCTAGAAAGATTGGCTTTAGACAAATAGCTCAAAAGAAAGGAATCCCTCAAGAGTTTTAGAAAGTAAAAGTCAAATATTTTTAAGTGTTTTCTTTTTAAAAGACTAGTGGATGTGTGGTTGACAGTTTACAAGATGTGAGGTAATAACTCACTTGATCTTGCTGGAAATTCATGAAATAATTCATTCTTTTTTCCAAGACAGGGTGTTTTTATGTAGCTCTTGCTGTCCTGGCACTTATTACATAGACCAGGCTGGCCTTTAACTCACAGAGATAAATCTGTGATCTGCCTCCCAAGTGCTGGGACTAAAAGCATGCACCATTACACTCAGCTATGAAAGAGGAGATAATTCTTGAATATGAAATTTAAGCCTTGGTAAATGGCAGGCTAAATTATTTTTTACTTATTTTCCAAAATGGCATTAAAATTTTCTGTTTTTGCTGTTTTGAGTCATCATCATCATTGTTGTTGTTGTTGTATTACTGTAGCTTGATAAAATTGATCAGTAGACATTTATTTATTGCCAGTTCCTTAGGTTTCTACAACAAATCTCTAGATAGATACAAACAACTGAGTTATATGGTGGTCTCCATGCTCATGCAGACTGCAGACAAATTAGGCTTAGAGTTTATATTAAGTGAAGAAACCATAGCAGGATGATGGAAAGACATATGTAGACAGAATAGAACTAATGAATGCTAAAGAGATGATGTTTAAAACTGAAGTCACCAATACAGAGGATGGGTATAAAATTATGTTTGCTCTGTTCCTCTGTGATACAATGAGACAAGAAGTCTCTTCATAGCTCCTTTCATGTCCTTGTTCCTCAAAGTATAGATAAAAGGGTTAAGCATAGGAGTCACCAAACTGTAGAACAGGGACAGAAGTTTGTTCTTGTCCTGAGAATTAGAAGATGAGGGTTGTACATACATGCTGATCACTGGCCCATAGAAAAGAGACACAACAACAACATGAGAACCACAAGTATTAAAGGCTTTCTTCTTGTCCTCTGAGGAACGAATCCTAAGCACAGTAGCTACAATGAACCCATAGGAAATAAGAATAAGTGACAAGGGAACCAGGGAGTAGAAAGTCCCTACAATGGAGAGCATAGCTATGTTGAAGGCGGTGTTAGCACAAGACATCTTGATCATCACTGGGACCTCACAGAGAAAGTTGTCTACCTTGTTGTTTCCACAAAGTGGCAGATTGACAGTGAGGGTTGATTGAAGCAAGGAGTTAGCCAAACCACTCAGCCATGCCATGGACACCAGGAGGATGCAGAGTTGCTGATGCATGATGGCTGAGTACCTTAGGGGCTTGCATATGGCCATGTAACGATCCAAAGACATCACAGCCAGGAGGATGCATTCTGTAGCCCCCAGGAAGTGAAAAACATAAAACTGTGTCACACAGCCTGCGTAGCTGATAGATTTATCTGGGCCCCAAAGATTCAGAAGCAGCTGAGGGATGGTGGTTGTGGTAAAACACAGATCCAAGAAGGAGAGGTTAGAAAGGAAGAAGTACATTGGACTGTCCAGTTGAGAGTCTATCCTGGATACAACAATAATTGAGATATTTCCCAGCACTGTGCAGACATAAGCAACAAGCACCATTATGAAGAGGGGCATTTCCAGCCATGGATGGTTGGAGAATCCCAAAAGAATGAAGATCTTTGGAGCACTTGCATTGCCTAGATTCATTACTTTTGTTGACTGGTGAATTCAAGAGAAGGTGAAGACTTGTATTTTAGTGTGGAATTTCTATAGCAATCAGATACAGAGTTAAGAAAAATTAAGAGACTTTTCTTGGAATGCCTCTTCACAGAACTGATTTAATACTTGCAGGCATGAAAATTAATAGTCTAAAGAAACAAATATTGCCTTTTAGTGCCTCCAAGAGAAATATTAATGAATCGAGACATTTAACCAAGAATTAATAATGCAACATATTTTAATAGAACAACAAACAATTAAGGAAAACTTAGATTGATCTTATGTGAGCTAGAAGAATAAATGGATGGTTCTTACCTCATGAATTTCTAAAATCCATGATCTACTGACCCTCGCCATGCTCTAGTTAGATTGAAAGTTGGTTTGGGTGAGTTCAGAACTCTGAGCTCTATGTGAGTCAGCCCGAGTTACATATAAACAACAAATATTGCTCTACTCTCAAAACCTTTGACTGCCTTTTACCTATTTCACTAAGAGGAACTGATCTCTTACAATAAATTGGGAACTTGAAAAAAAGATGAAATAATTTATTGCAAATCCTAGAGATAAAATGTCATTAAGGCAACATGACTTATCAGCATACTATGAGAACATTAGTGAATTTCACAATGTGAGTTGTAATCTGACATACATTTGGACAGTTATGCTTGGTTTTTGTCAGTTTATTTAGCTATATGCCCATGATATATAAGAATACCTGATGTGGGAGTGATTTCTTATTAATAAAGAAACTGCCTAGACCCATTTGATAGGCCAACCCTTAGGTAGGCGGAGTAAACAGAACGGAATGCTGGGAGAAAGAAGCTGATTCAGGGAGTCGCCATGATTCTCCCACTCCAGACAGACGCAGGTTAAGATCATTCCTGGTAAGCCAGCTCGTGGGCTACACAGATTAATAGAAATGGGTTAGATCAATATGTAAAAGCTAGCCAATAAAAAACTGAAACTAATGGGTCAGGCAGTGTTTAAAAGAATACAGTTTCCGTGTAATTATTTCGGGTAAAGCTAGCTGGGTGGCGGGACACAGCCCGCCGTTCCGTATTTCAACAAATACCTTTTCCCCGCAACTCTCCACACCCCACCTTTCTCTCATTCATATATTTTGAGACATGATCTTACTCTGTAGACTAGGCTCGTTTGAAACTCTCCGTGTAGCTTTGGCAGCCTCAAATATGCGATGAGATTTCTGTCTCAGCCTCGCTAGTGTTGTTAGTGCAGGCATGGACCACCACACTCATCAGCTTTTTAATGTGCAATACTTAATGCAATATTTCCTATAGTTGCATCCAAACACTAACAGTTCTCTTCATCCCATAATGATTGCATTTTCTTTCCTGGAATTGTTTTTAAATTTCTAAGATCATTTCACTTAAATTTGATATTAAGGCCTTCACCATTTTAATATTTGTGCACATTTATTTTAATTAGTGGAAATGCCCACTAATGCAAGGAACATCCATAAACTACCTTCAAATGTGCTTCAACATTATAAATGAGGAAAATTTTTGCTAGTATCAAAATGTCATTCATACACAAATTCTCTAATATGCAATTTTTCATAAAGAATTCATAGCATGCAGAGTTATGCAAAACATAAGTCAAATCAGATGTATAATCTCCACCAATATGAAACACCTACCTTGAACTAATGTTGACGTTTTGTGGTGGTTCTCCACTTTTTTATAAAAGTGAAGATTGGTCTTTTTATCTTTTTGTCAGTGTTAATAGTGGATAAAGATTCACTATTCCTCTATGTAAAGTGCCTTTTTAAACCATAAATCCTTAATATTTGATATGAAAAACTAGAAGCATTTTAAAGTGATGAAATATATTGTACCCTTAAAAAATAACTGAGGAAGGAGCTGGCAATTTTGCTTGGGGTTAGACTCTTTGCCTCTTCTGTACAAGGCCTTGGGTTTGAGTCCTGGCACCACAGAAAACAAACAAAGCAAAGGAAGGGCTCTCACACCTTATAAAGCTATGAGACTTTGCTCTCCATGTAGATAATAAATCTCAGTGGAAATTTTTTGGCAAGAGACACTACAGAAATTCCCCTTGTGGGTAAACTTTCCCATAATCTTCTTGTGAAAATAAAATGAAATAATAAATTTTAGCATGTGTTGTGAAGAATGCATTGGGACTAAAATAGTTTTTAAAGCCAAACAAACATTTTTTTAAAAATCTCAGAAAATTGTCATGGTTCGTGAGAAAAATTTAAGAATTATTATGGTGCCAAGATCCAGCTTTCTTTTATTTATATTTTTCTCAAGGTTTTATTCTTGAAATTCCAGTTGTGCTAATCATATAGCAATCTTAATTCTTTGTAATAATGAAAAAGACCAATCCATTCCAATATGACCTTTTAAAAAACTAAAAAACTGTTGTCTTCAAATATATCTTTAATAATATTCTAGCATATTATAAATTTTTATTTGATATTATTTTGATGATATTAAAATTATTAATTAAAATAATGGATAATACATTATACTCCTAAAACTTAAAAAATTATCTCATTTATGAGCATTAATGTTTCAACCATCTGTTAAATTATTCAATATTAAGTACTCAGTATGTGTCCACTGTTCCTTTTAATACTTCAAACAAACAGTGAATATCAACATCCCCAAATTTTCTGTGGTAGCATGTATTCTAATATAGAAAATAGTTGTGTTGACTCTCATTGTACTGAAATAATGAGTTTTAGAGTGATATAGGTGTGATTTAAATGATTTTAAATAATTTACAATGATAAAACAAATTTAAAAAGTGAAACATCATTTCATTTCATTTCATTTCTGACCTTGAAATCTTGAACCTCTTATGTCTACCTTTCAATTTCTAGGATTACTTCTTGTATCACTCTGCATGGACTATCATTTGGTATGCAACATGGATCCCAGATATTTAAAAGTATAAATCCTAAAGACTTTGAACAATGGACTTCTCTGCGTGGAAGGTGGGGGTATACCTATGCATACATGTGCATACCAACTGGCTATCTAATAGCAGCTCATACAAAGAACAGTATACAGACTAAGCAGGTTGTATTTTTATATATTTAGGAATATACATGTAAAGACATATATGTATGTAACAAAAAATAATGAAAAAGAGGTCAGAAATTTAAAAGAGAACAAGGAGTATATGCAAGCAAAGTCTTGGAGAGAGAAAGAGAAAAGGGAAAATAATGTAGTTATATTATAATCTCAAAAGATAAAAGAAATAATAACAATACATCTTTTTCAAGTTTGTTCCTTGAAAGAGTAATAATACACATGGAATTAGAATGCGTCATCTGCAAGCTGTTACTCTTTATTATGACCTTAATGTTTTCACGTGGTAACCAGCCCATTCTCAACTAATTGGTTGCTGAATTAATGGAATCAAGCTTCCATCTTCATTGGGACCAGAGAGTACCACAGGACTAGCTCTTCATTCCAAGTGATCCCAGAAATCAGGGCAGGCCTCAGATTCAGTGGCTCAACATCAGTTGAGAAACCGAGGCTGTGGCTTCATTATCTCACAGGTCAGGATTGGTCTGGTATTTTGACTTCTAAGGTTCCAGCAGTCATTTCAAGAACAGAACTCTATATTCTTGTATTCTCAGAGGTTGTTGGGGACTACTGAAAACCACAGTTTGCAGCGAATACACAGATCTCCGTGGGTCTGATATTTGTTAGTCTATCCCTAGAATGTTCACAAAAGCCAAGAAATAATGAGGGTTTTTACCTCCAAAAGTCCATTTGACAAGCAACGCCAACTACAACTAATTCCCGTTGCCAAATTTCATGGAGAGATCCCCCTGGAAAGAGTCACAGAAAACAAAACACCCAAATAAACTAGGAAGAAGAGAAGGTCAAAACTGAAAGATAAATCTACTCCAACATATGTGCAAAATTTAACAGAGAAACTTGAGAAATGAAACAGCTACATCCTTAAGCCATGCCCAAATGACCAACTCCCAAATAATGGAATGAAAAGCTACAGAGATAACGGAAATGTCTATGAAAAAAATTTAATCTTACTTTAGAAAAGAATTGATCTTATAGAAGATTCAAGCAAACACATGAATTAAGAAAACCTATGTAAGAACTCCACAAGACAGTCCTCAAAGTGAATATAACAGTGAGTAAATTAGAGACAAAAATTCAAAATATGGCCCCATCCACACCCTCTTCTCAACCTATCCCACATCCAGTGTCCTAACCTAGTCTGGCCATCCCCTCCTGTGTCAAAGCTAACCTCTAAGCTTCATGCACGAACTGTCACTGTGCACACGTCCCATTTGCACTGCAGTCAACCTCTCTACCAAGCAAAATTTCCATCTCCCTTTCCAAAGTCTAAGTCTGATGAGTTTCCCTGACCTTCCCATCCTTGCCTTCTCATCAACCCACAGAGTCTAGCCTGGGTTCTACATACAGCCTAGTCTAGCCTCTGCTGTCTATACCACAAATGATCTTTAGACTTCAACAAGGACTCTACATACCTACCCCCAAGCCCACAGTCCCCTCACAAGACATATACAGCCTGTTCACCGAGCTACATCCACCCCAACGTTCCAGATTTGGACCAGTAAACAAATCTCATATACAAGCCCAGTTCTCTGTCTTCCTGAGTTCATTCCACCAGAGCCATTTTTTTTTGTTTTTTTTAATTTATTTATTTATTAAGGATTTCTGCCTCCTCCCCGCAACCGCTTCCCATTTCCCTCCCCCTCCCCCCGATCAAGTCCCCCTCCCTCATCTACTAGAAGAGCAATCAGGGTTCCCTGACCTGTGGGAAGTCCAAGAACCGCCCACCTCTATCCAGGTCTCCTAAGGTGAGCATCCAAACTGCCTAGGCTCCCCCAAAGCCAGTACGTGCAGTAGGATCAAAAACCCACTGCGATTGTTCTTGAGTTCTCAGTATTCCTCATTGTCCGCTACGTTCAGCTAGTCCAGATTTATCCCATGCTTTTTCAGACCTAGGCCAGCTGGCCTTGGTGAGTTCCCGATAGAACATCCCCATTGTCTCAGTGTGTGGGTGCACCCCTCGTGGTCTTGAGTTCCTTGCTCGTGCTCCGTCTCCTTCTGCTCCTGATTTGGACCCTGAGATTTCTGTCCGGTGCTCCAATGTGGGTCTCTGTCTCTGTCTCCTTTCATCG